>NW_017728947.1:29798585-29930457 GCF_001723895.1 Crocodylus porosus
GGGGCGGGGGGGGCCACAAATCAATGGCCCCACAGTGAGAAAGGGATTGGGGCTGGGGCTGGGACAGGCTGTACAACCTGGGGGCAGGGTGGCAGATCAACACCGCCACAGTGAGGGAGGGATTGGGGCTGGGGCGGGGGCAAGTGCTGCCAAGGGAGGAGGTGGGGCAGCTCACGCCACTGTGCACCACTGGTCTGGGAGCTGCTCATGTGGCAGCTTGTCCAGCAGCTCTCGCCGGTGCTCCCAGCACAGGAGGACATGGGGTGGGGGCATGTGGCCCAGAATCTGTGCAGGGCGGGCAGGTCTAGGGCTGCGCTGGACAGAAGGCAGAAGGCACTGGGAGCGTGGGCTATGCCCCCCTGCTCCTCACCCAGCCAGTGTGGGGCCAGTGCAAGACTGAGCCACCAAGCTGCCTCTGGACAAGCGGCACGCAGTGGCAGGAGCTGGTCTGGCCTCTCTACACCTAAAGGACAAGCAGCAGCTTCACCCTGGCTGAGTGACCAGTGGCAGGGCACAATGGCAGGGTGTGCCTCCAGATCGGGGCAGGGTAGGCAGTAGAGCAGGGTCTATGGGGGGCTGCAGTGAGTTTTTGGGTGGCACATGTGCCCCCTCCCATGCTTTGCTGCTGGCTGCCCAGCTGGGGAGAAGCTGCTGCTCATCTATGAGGTGTGGGGAGTCTGGGCCAGGTCCCGCTGTTGTACACTGCTTGTCTGCAGGCAGCACAGGGGCTCAGTCTCGAGCCAGCCCTACTCATGCTGGGCTAGTGGTGGGTGGGAAGAGTCCCTGCTTCCAGTGCCTTCCGCCTTTTGCCTGGCACAGCCCTGACCCTGACCACTCTGGGAAGATCCTGGGGCACATGCCCCCACCCTATGCCCTACCGGACCAGTGGCAGGAGTAGCAGTGAGAGCTGCTGAATAAGCTGCCACACAAGCAGCTCCCGTATTGAGAGCATGTAGCGGTGTGAACCACCCCACCCCCTCTTTGGCCAGGGCAATACTCTGGGCAGCAAGCCTCCGCTGCCTGGCTGTACTCTGTGGGGTGGGCAGAGCCAGGGCTGCACTCCAGATGGCTAGTGCCAGCCACAGACTGGTGCGCAGCCCTGGCTCTGCCTGTCCCACAGAGCATAGCCTGGCAGCGGGGGCGAGCCACCCAGAGCACAGCCCTGGCACCATCTGCCCTGCAGAGCACAGCCCGGCAGCAGGCAGCTGGGGCTAGCCTCTCAGAGTGCATCCCGGCCCAGCCTGCCCCACACAGATCCAGGGGCACATGCCCACTCCCATGCCCTCCCAAACCAGTGGTGTACAACAGCACACAGTGGTGGGAGCCCCCCTCCCCAAGTCCCAGCTGGGCAGTTTGTCCCAGCCCTAACCCCCTCCCTTGCTGTGGGGATGTTGATCTGTCCCCCACCCCCATGTCCTTTCCCTCCCCACCCCGCCCACCACAACAGACTTACCAGCTAGAGGCAGCTGTGTCTGGCATCAAGGACTGCTGCCTGTTTAGTCTATGGCCGAATCTCCGAAGCAGTGCTGAATCTTTGGATCTGATTCAGCCAAATCAAATCAGGACAATGATTCAATTCACCAGATCAAATTACTGTCCCTCCAAATCGGCCGAATCTGAAGTGAATACTTGCTGCTTAGCACAGGCCTACTGACTGTATGTCTAAAGGCAAAGCAGTAGTCAAAAAAGTAGACAAAAGTTGTCCCATATGTGTGTGGAAAGTTCCCTTTATTAAACTTATACCCTTGGGAAGGGACTGTATTTTTGCACAGTGTGTAGCATAGTGTGGTTCTGGTCCAGAACTAGGGATTCTAGGAGCTATCACTTGTACAAATATGCAGATGGCAGAACCCATTTATTTAATCAGAGCTGTACTACACTAGATAGTGCCAAATTATTTCAGTACATTGTCAAATGCAAATTCTGCTTTGTCCTGGTAAACCTCTCCATAATAGTTAGGTTGTTTATAAAAAAGAAATTCAAGTTTTAGAGTCCCAGAGAGGGATTCAGTTTATATTTCCACTCTGAAGGGATTATAAACTTCTACTTCTTTTGAGGGATTTGCAAAGGGAGCATATAAAATTATATGTGACCCAAGTGGATCTTGGCAACCAGCATAGAAACATTTTACTGCAAGGGTGGGCAAAATAGGTGGGCAATTCTATCCAGCCCATGGGGCCCCTAAAATTTAGAAAATTAATTATTATCTCCTCCTGGCTGTTTGTCAAAGATGACAAGGTCCCAGCGACAGCAGGACCCAGGAGAAGCCGGCGGCAGAACCCAGAAGCACTGCACCATGGGGTTCTGGCCATGCAGCCGGGAACCGTACACTGCTGGCCAGGCCAGGCTGACTCCTGTAGCACGTTGTTCCCAGATGCGTGGCCAGGACCGCATAGCACAGCAGGAGCCAGCTGGGAACCATGGGGGCCAGGCCAGGCCAGCTCCTACTGTGTCTTTCAGTTCTAGCCATTCAGCCGGGAACTGCATGCTGCCAGAATGACCAATGGGGGCACATCCACACAAGCGCACACATTCCTCTTGCAGCATCTCAAAACCCTTTGAAATGCTGCAATAGACACATGTGGGAATGAGAAAACATTTCCCATGCTGAAAATGTGTACCCACACACCCCCTTGCATCACCATACACATGCATCCATACCCCCCATGCACACCCCATACTCCTTCACACATCCCAGCCACATTCCCCCTCCACACACACCAAAACCCCCCATCTACCCTCCCCCCAAACACTCACAGCCCCCCAGATATCCCATACTCACCCACAAATCCATACATACCCACAGCCCCACAACACACACTCTCCCCCAAACCCCACATACACACATACCACACATACCCCCCCCACAAACCCTGTACCCACCCACCCATACTCTTCCATTCCCCCCTACAATATACAAAAGTAAGACTTCATTTTAAGCTATTGTGCAATCACCTCTATGTGCACTACACAAATACATATAAATCAGGAAAAAATATTTCTTGAAATCAGATTAATGTATGTTGCTTGATTTTTAGACTATAATTTGTTTCTTCCCCAGTTCTACGATGGCAAACTCCCTAGCCAAAAGAAGTACTTTCAGGGGCAAGGGGAGAGACTTCTGGTGGCAAAGGTCAGGTGTTAGGAGGCTTGACTTCCAGTTCCAAGATGGAACCAAGGGGCAGGGCACCTGTCAAGGGGCAGGGCTACCCTTGTGGCTTTCAACACCTCACCAAAACTTGTTAAGCGGCCCTCCAGCTGAAATAATTGCCCACACCTACCTAACTGGCTGGCTTGGTAATGGCACTGTTTAATGCAGGTGTTCTCAAACTGTGGGTTGCAACCCCCTGGCAACTTAAAAGGCGGCTGCAAATTCTCTTCCCTCCCTAGAAGTGGTGACACAGAGAACGGGGCCGACACCGCCATTGAGCACTCTGTGTCACCGCCATGCACTGTGCCCACTTCCCCACAGCCAAGTCTGGGCTGCTGGCGGCTGGGAACACACCTGCCCTCCACTCGTCTACCGGCCAGACTTGGATGTGGGGAAGTGGCAAGCAACACATGGTGGCCGCATGGAGTGCTCAATGGCAGTGGGGCCCTGAGCCGCACACCACCACTTCCAGGGAGGGAAGAGAAGTTTGCAACCCTCTTGTCATGGTATCAAAAAGTTTGCGAACCCCTGGTTTAATGGGTTCCATGTCCTTTCTGCTTTTTTTTTTTTTTTAAATAACATCCTCATTTTCCATGATAGTTAATGAGTGTGTCCCAGAGTAGGATTTTAAACAATATGGCATTTAAGACTCAAAATTTCAGTCTATGGAATATGTTGCATTTTTCTATTAACAGTTAATCTTTCAAAGTAGCAGCCATTACTAGTATCCCCCTCTAACTCCCGTGGGATAGGCACTGCTATATCTTTGGGAACAGAGAAGTCATGCTATGAAAGGCATCAGTAAATAGTGAGATCACAAGGTACTCCCAGCAGGACATGAGTTATCTGGTAGGAGTGGCTTACAGGTATCTATGACGTGATTTGTTTGCCCTAGATATGTTACTCTGCAAACTTTGCACACTAAGTTTTCTTCGGGCCTCAGTCACTATCTGTCAGAAATTATGAAGCATGCTAACAAATTCACACAAGGTGAAACAAAGATAGTAATATGTATGTGTCTTATCAAGGTCAAGAATTAGTGTTAATTATAGAACGGCAGACAGGTTTACATTTTCTCTTTGGTTATTGCAGTGCTTCCACTGTAGATTTATTAGGCCAAATCCCCTAATTTACCCATCATGGATGGGGAGCCCCATTGATTTCAGGGGAGCTACACAGACAAGTCAGCCAGTCAGTATTTGATCAGCATGGATCCTGGTTTTCTCTGATTTAAAAAAAATCCCCAATTTTCAGTGGAAAAAGTAACCCCAAATCCACATTGTTCCATGATTTAAATGAAATGCCACTAATATGTAGACATATATATAGTGTTGTTTCATTTTAGTCACAAAAAATGTGGATTTGGGGTTACTTTTTTAACCATAAACTGGAGATTTTTTTAAATTCAGAGAAAACCAGAGTCCTTGTTGATCAGTTAACCTAAAGCTCCTTTTGGGAGGATAAAAAATTATGTCTGAATCCAAATTAAGGCATTAAGTAGGAAAGGATTGTTTATGTTGAGCCAACTGTTCTAGAATCACCTGAGAACATCCCATGTATTAATGACTCATTCATGGGTGGATCCAGGATTTTGTCATTTGCACTGCAAAGGTGGCTGCATCCCTTGCTCTCACCCCCACCACAAACACCAGGTCAGGCAGACTGCATTGTATAAATTGCAGTGAGGGACTTTTTTAAGGTCCCTCAATCAGGTAAAAATTTTCCTTCCCCCTTCCCTTTCCCTCCATGTTCAACAGTACATTTCTATCTCTAGTCAGCTAGAGATAGTGGCAATAGCAGGTGCGTTCCTTTTCCCCCGAGTCTTCTCCTGGGCTGGCAGAGAAAACAGAGGGACCAGACAGGGACCAGAGAGGACCCGCCCATTGCTGCCTCTGTCCCTGGCTGAGCTCGGCTCTGCACAGACCCCAACTGGAGCAGGCAGAAGCAGCTTTGTAACTCCCCGCTTCTCCCCCATGGGACAACCTAAGACAGCACCAGTGATGTGTAGGGGTGTGGGGGAGAAGGAGATGTGCCATTGAGCATGGAGGGGAAGGGAAGGGGGTTTCTTACTTACTTTGAGGATTTAAAATAAAAATGTCCCTGGCCACTTCTCCCATCGTATGTTCAACTGAAATGGCATTCATCTGGCACCATTCCACCCCTACTCCCAATCCACCCCTGGACCCACTGCCTTGTTTTCTGCAATTATATACAGCGTTAAACCTACATTTTAAAGTGCCACTGCAATGGGGGAGAGCATCACCCAGTTTTCTCTGACTGCAAGTGAAAGAGAGGGTGTCTGGGAGTCAAACAAGGGAGTCATTCAGATCTTTCCAAATCTCCAAAAGATCACTGTTGCTTTGAAGCATTAGAAAGCAAAGAGAAGATAGGATATCCTAGCTTACACCAGTACTCTAACCTCTTTGCAGTATCTGCAAGGCTGAGACGTGTTATATGAACAGTGCAACACTTGACAGCCATTTATATTTAGTGTAATGCTATACCTTTGTTAAGATACTTGAACTTATAGTACATGCATAATATTTACATACATAACAATGTTTCCAGTGTAGGCTATCTATTTTAGCGGTGTCATTTATTTGCAGCAGGAGATGGTGTGTTTCAACTAAGCTACAGGGGTCATCATCCATAAAAATCTTCTGCTCCCAGGCAGAACCTAGTAAGCCTGAAGTGCTGTGAATAGAAACTGTTCAGTAGCAAACACTGAAATGAGCAGTATTATATTAAATATGACTTAATAAATACAGGAGGAAGGAATTATTTGAGGCATCTACTACCTCACTGAAAATCCATGCTATGAAACAGGAAATAATCTGTAAGCATTTAACTGGCAATGAGAATGTTTTCACTATAGCATCATTTATCTTTTTACCAGTTAGCCTGCAAGGTACTACCCAGCCTTCAGCATTTATGTTAAAGATCTTCCCTTCAACCAAAACCAGTTGTCCTTCTTCACCCTCAGGGTGCCAAATGGTATCTGTTCTTTTACAGATAATAATCTTTTCCTAAAGGGAAATTCTTCTCACATACATATTAAATGTAAAGTGCATGCCTCACATTATCAGCCTACTTGGCAATATAGTATAACCCAAAACGGATGAACTCTTATCCATCAACTAACTAGATTTTCTTACTTAAATATCTATGGGTAGCAGGAAGGGGAATACTCTGAGAAACCATCAAGCACTGAACTTCAGGCATAACAAACCAGTTAGTCTTTTACTAAGAGTGTGAGACAGCTAGAAACCACATACAATTATCTCTTTGGCATGAAGAGCTGGGATTCCCCAATGCTGTGCTTACAGTCAGGAGCTCCCAGCTGCTGGCAACAAGGCAGAGAAAGCCAAGACAGAAAGCCTTTCCTCTTCTAACTGAAAGGGCTTGTTGATCTTATATTTATGAACGTGTCAGTTCACCTGATCAGACAGGCTTTCATATCTACTGTGTTTTTATGTATGTTGGCAAGAGCTCAGAGAAAGAAATCTTAGCTTTATACCCAGGTAAATCAATTCTCCAAATGGAAGAAAAAATATGCACGATTTGCAAAATGTCCAGCTTCTCAAATCACATTTGACAACAAAGTCAAGAAATCAAACCCACAAAGTATTCTCACCTGAACTTGCAAATCCAATTACTTGTTCTGAGAAATACTGAGGAAGGTGTAACATAATATATTGAGAGTCAGAGTTAACTGCCACTTCCTCAGATTGCTGGCACTCAACTGCTTTTCCAAACATACTTAAGCCAAAGTATGTGAAATCAAGTGCTGAATTAGACTTAAAAGCCTATTAAATTTTGTTTGATCCCTTTTGAACACTCATTAGTTCTATGCCTTCTTAACAGGAGTGGGAGAGAGAACGAGAGAGAATACACTACGTAACAACGAGATCATGAAGGGACTTCTCAGTTTGGAGAGTGAATAGCTACTCATATAACACCACTGATGACTGGTAGACTTAATAGAAGGCCTGATTCAATTTACGTTTTACTGTTACACAAATTTAGAGGCATATTTTAAAAATCTACCTAAAGAAAATGAAAAAGCAGAAACTCTCCTTTGCATAAAACAGAACGAAAAAATAAACAATGAGGAACTAGTGCTATCTCTCAATAAGGAACACAATATATTCAGATGTACAGTACAAAACACTTTTTAAAGAAATACAGTTGGTGATTCTACTACAAACAGAAATACTAAAAACTATTTTTAAACAAAGAAGATAGCTTAACCTGCTAAATCTGTGTTTCCCCACAGTTCAAAAATATTTGGATGAAGTCTTCAGGTTCAGGCCCATTTCTAGTTTAAAAAATCGCTGTTATACGAAGTGTTTATAATTAGTTTTAATTTTAAATTCTAAACACTGATTCATCAGCACAATTGATGACGCAGCTTGTTATTAATGTGGCAAAAAATATAGGTTATGATCCTATGAGTACAGATGTACAAGACTTGATCTACTACAGGAGGACAACTTCACTTGCCTAATTTTGCAACATGTGTTTACAAGACACAGCCATATATGGGGTTTTTTTGTTTCTTTATATCTATAATTTTCACATGCTACCATATTTAGGATATAATTTGCCTTTGTCATGACCATAGCCATATAATTTTTGTTTTCCACAGTGTAATTTGTAGAGCTCAGTTGCAATATTTCTGATCTTGCCTTTTTTTAGAAAGTTTAGAAGTCCTAAACTTCTCGCCATTTATTTGTACAATTAATTAGTCAACTGTACTTAGCCTAGACTTATATTATACTCACCTTTTACAGAGATATGGTAAAAACATAGGGAAAAAAAACAGAAGCACAAGTTAAAGTCATTTGTATTAGTCATAGTTTCGTATTTTATCTCCAGTGTAAAGCCCCTCATTATAAAGTACATTTGCTAACGACAGATTGACTCACCTTCTGCTGAAAGACCCTGTATGTTAATTCCCTTGGCAGCCAAGAAACTCAGGCATGCATCTATGTTTTCAATCTAAGCAAGAAAAGAGACAAAAGAATATGCATTGTAGTAAATGTTTGCTTTCAATTTATTGCATGCAACCTTTGTATCACAGGAATAGCTTCTTTGTTCATTGCTCTGGAAAGACATTTTTAATGCTGGAACCATAACAACATGAAAACTAAGTTACTTAGGTGATCAATATTGTGTTGGTCATAGCACAGTATTGTTTGTACTTGCATGAGGCGGGTTATTTAATATTTTAACCCTGAAAGATGATCGCTGCATGTTGGTAAAGGGTCAAAAATAACATGCAGGGTTTTTATCCTACGACGATCGTAACAACCACAATACTGAAAATAAACACAGATGCCAAATTTGCTTGTGGAGAAGAAATATTATCGCTTGCTCTTAAGCAGGCAGCTGGCAGAAGTTTCCAGCCACAGAGGCAGTAAAATATAAGAACAGTAACTAGAAACCTCAGTTAGAATCCAGAAAATGTTTACTCACAAAATTCTCTAGATGTCAGAAATGAAAGACTATTGAAGGATGCAGTGGCTTCTCATTGTGGAGTAAATCCTGCCTCTTTAGTGGGTTCACCATCAAAGAGCAGGATTTTATTTGGCCCCCACACAGGACATGCACAGCCAGCTCTATGGGGATTCCCCACATACTGTTTGGGGTCAGGAGAAGGGAGGGACAGCACCTACTTTGCTTGCCCCTACTTCCTGACAGGTACCTGCTAGAATTGCAAAGATTACTTTACGGGGCTGACATAGCTGCAGTGAAGATACTCTATTTCTGCCCTAGGGTCCAAGAAAATAGAATTCATACCTGGCCTTTTGTCCTCTGGAAATCACCAGCTCCAAATTAATTTACTTAATGTTGGTGAGAACATTTGTAAAATAAATATAGCGTAGGTGTTGAGCATGAAAAATGGTCCGAAGCTACCCAACTCAGTCCCTGCTAAAATCAAAGGTAAGCCTTCCACTGATTTCACTAGGGGCAGAGTTAATGATGAGGTACTACAAAAAAAAAAATCTCATTCTTACTCAATTTGCAGTAGGATCTCTTACCCCAAGGAGTGCTGTACAAACAGGAACAACAACACAGTAGCTGCCCCAGGAAAATTCATAGCTTAGGTTTATCCTAAGATACAACAGGTGACAACAAATGGGTGTGGGAGGATAAGGCAGCATAAACAGTAATTTTGCATAATGAAGGTAGGCTCAGCTCAGCACCTGTCTGGCCACTGTCAGGCTTTACAGCAGAGTTAATTCACATGGAGGGATTTCTATGAAGTTTTTTTTTTCCCCACACAAAAGACCCTGGTGTAGAATTCAGTCTTTATTTTTGCATTTCTCACACTATGAGAAATCATCAAATAGCAATAGAACCGTGCATCTTAATTAAAGCAATCACTATTCTAGTAGACAATAAATAAGTTAATAATATAAAATACTATCCATGCTCAAAGATAGAGCAAATATTGGTCCTTATTGCACCCCAGAGATGTAGTATTACCTCTGTCTTACTGCAGTATTACCCAACAGAAGTGGGTAATACCTGTCACTTCCTCCAACTGCAGTTCTTATATTTTAAAACAAATAAATTATGCCTTTTTATCAGGATATTAACCTACTAGGATTGACCACAGAGCCTTTCCCAGATATTAGCTAGATATATTTTTCCTGTCTGCTAATGAAAGAACAGATTCTATGATTCTCAGATCTTAATGCCCATACCAAGGTCCAGTCCTCAAATATGTCCCTTTAAGTCACAGCATTTCCCTCTTCGATTCTCAATGATTCTCTTGGCTTTCACCATAGTTCCTTTGCTAAGGTGGATTTTCTTTGAAAATTAAGCATCTAAATCCTGCCTAAGTTCTGTGTAGGTGCATACAGAACCAATATGGACCTAGCCCAACCTGGCTTCCTTCTTCCACAATCTTATCCTATACTTGCTGCTCTCTTTTTTTGCCTTATATTTCTTCTCCCTTCAGACAGGGTAAATTGTAGCAGTATGCTTTATTTCTATAGCAGGCTTCTCACACAGCCAGCTTCCCCTTAAGACCAAGTGCCCACAGCCCTTCTTCCTGCTCTATGTGGTATTCTCCAAACTGACTTCCCCAGAGCACATTCATTCATTTCAGCTTCTGATCCAGACATTGTCACTCCAGGACTCCCCCGTGACCGAACTCTAAACAGCCTTTTTACATACTGAGCACCACAGACACCTGAGTAAAATACCTAGCCCCTGTTCCAACTCAACTGCACATCCTCCATCAGGACTTGACATCCTGACATGACCATGACTTGGAACATCCTTTAAATGGGGTAGAGCACCCTGTTATAAAGGCTGCAAGGAGAAGTTTACATAGCCATTATAATACACAGAGAAAATGAGATAATGGATTAGAATGGGATTGCTCAAACCCTGGCCTACAGGCCAGATCCAGCCTACAGCCCTATGTCAACCAGGCCATAGGACTTGCCCCAGGTCTGGAAATTTGACAGCAGAAAAGTGGTGGCACTGTTCCCCCACCACAAACTTTTTAGACCTGTGGGGACCCCCAGGCTCTTTATACTGGATCAGACCACCAGACCCCAGGGCCAAATCCTTACACCATCCCCTAGGAGCCAAACCAAGTGTGGCAGAGGCCAGGAGGGAGCAGAGTCAGGCCCCCAGGCCCATCCCCATGTGCTGGGCAGGAGGGGGCCATGCTGGGTCCCAGGGCCTGTTCCGTGAGCACTGCACATGGAGGGGGGCAGTGTTGGGTCCCGGAGTCCAGTCCTAACATGCAAAGCTCAAACTGACCCACAGACCGGCCCCACCCCACACATCTGGCTCCCAGGGCCAAAAGGTTGAGCACTACTGAATTCGAATTTTACCGTATATGGAAAGGTGGACAGCATGGGAAAAAAGATGGAATGCAAGAAGATGGTAACAGTCAAGAAATCATAAGAAACCAAGTACTGTGAAGACAAGGAAATAGCTGTCCCACATGAAAGAAGAAGGAAGCCATCATGAAATAAAAGACTGGTGACAAAAGGATGCAGAGGAGGTTCTTATGCCAGGAAATAAAACACAGTGATAAGATTTCATTGTTAATATACAATAGAAAGGGACTTGGAAAATACAATAGAAACGCCAAGATGTTGCAAGGATGTGTAACTAATATTATTTGTATGGATCCATAGGTACATGTGGTGATTTACAAATGGGAAAGGTGCCTGGAAATATAATATGAAAGTTGAGCAATTAATTTTAGTGTGTGGGAAAAGAAAGAAGGAAAAGGTTTAAAGAATTTAAAGGAAATTGTAATATAGAACGTGGGGGTAGATCAACTGAAAGCTAGAGTTGGGAGTACCCAAAGTATTTCTCATGGAATAATTACTTAGTGCTCTACATAAAATGAATTTGTGGTGTCAGTCTAGTTCTAATATAAAAAAGAGAGGTAGTTAGCCAGGCAGTGAACAGGGTAGACTTATAGACTAACTGATTCTTTCTACTATGTCTTCTTATAGGAAGGTGTTTAGATTCCATTTAGCAATCACTCAAGTGTCAAGGGAGGTGCCAGATACTGGATGGGCTTACAGATTGCTCCTACAGCAGGTCACAATGGAAATCATCTTGGTTGGGTATTTGAGGAGACCTCTCTGAAACTGTCCACACTTTTCTAAAAATTAGAAGAGAGGAGGCAATTGAAATGTTTATATTTCAAATAGTGTTTGGTATATAAATAATTATATAACTTATGATGAAACTAAGCCAAAATTTTTTTTTACCTTTCAACGGCATCAAAAACCATGAGGATTACTTATATAGACAGGTCTCCTAACACTGCAAACAGTCCACTAATTTGATCTGTAAAAGGAAGCCTCAAAGGCAGGATTCAGTGCACAATCTGTATTGTATCAACATTAATACACAACGAAAACTAACGACCTTATTTTCTCAAACACAACACGCCACCCACCTCCATTCCTGAATATAATATATGCCCTGTTTTTGAAAGGTAGAATGAAGACAAAAAGATTTTGCCACAGTTATGACTGCATAGAGCACAGACAGAGCCTAAGGTTCATCTGACTCGCAGGCCCTTTCCCACTTCTTAAACGCTGTAACCCTAGCTGCTACTGAAAACTGGTCTCCATATGTAGATCTATGATTTTGAAAAGAGCTAGAATCCCTAAGGTTGTGAAATAGGAAGATAGAGTCTAGGAGAAGCTAGCAGACAGCAAAATTGAACTAAGAAAGGTTAGCTTGATTAGCCGAACGTCAAGATCATTAAAAAGGTGAGACAATCATTAACACACCTGGAATGAAGAACAATTAAGTCAACTGACTCCCTCAGCTGCCTAACTAGTAATGCAACAGCTGCTGTACCGTGAAGCAGGAATCAATGCAGATTGCTTCTATCCCAGGCAGAAAATCAGCAACCTTGCTTAAAACATGCACCCTGGTTTGGGGGGCTGATTTTGGGGGGAAAGTGTTCCTTGTATGTGAGAAAATACAGTATTAATTGTCTGTGTATACCTTCTACTAGCAAGTTAGTTTGGGTTCAGAATATGAGTATACCATGAAAACATTATGAAAATGAGAAAAATACTTGATTTTAGTAATTTTTTTTCCTACATCCTACAGACAGAGTAAATACAGTCTGTTATGAAAACTGTGATGGTATCACTTTTCTAGCTAGGACAATAAACTCCATGTAAATTATCTATGCAAAAATGTGGTGCTACTTCAGCTAGAAACATCTTATTGCACGTACAACAGTGGTAATGCAAAGGATTCTGAAGAGGCCTAATAACAAAAGCACCTAGACATAAATGTCTGGGGGGCTGAACTGAAGTTTCGAAGTAGATCGCAACTGAGTACCAGCTTGTAAAGAGACAGAGGCCTAATAACAATGCACTGTGCACTGAACACACAGCTGCCTTCTTTTACTATTCAAAAACAAGCAGACACTGAAGCTCTAAGAGCCTTTTCTGAGCCAAGCCCACATATTGTTTAAGCCCTTAAAGCAGACGTGAGAAGGTTGCTGATTTGCTAAAGGGGAGTGTATATTTTATTTTCTTTTTTTTTTGCTGTGCGTCATGACTGGCTCTTGGCAGGCAGTTCTGATTTCTCTTTTCCTCTGCCTCCTGCAGCAAGTAACATGAACACAGCAGAGGCAGAGGACAGAGAGATTTCTGAAACAACCCACCTCTCCATAAATATAGGGGAAATTTTTGTAGGCACAGAGGAGAAGGTACATAAACCAGGAAAAGTTATGTAAACCAGGGCATGGTCATCCACAATGATTCTCAACATATTTTTGGAATTACTTACTATTTAAAATGAGCAGGTACAGACAGATCAAGTATCCAGATGAGAACAGTGTTCCCTGCTCCCTTCTTCACTATAGGACCCGTGAGTGTTGTGTTGTTAAAACCTCTGAAGCTATTCATTTTTACAAGGACATGAAGCACAGTAAATGATGGTGTGGTACAAAGCAGGTTGTGTAGTAACAGTCCCACTACATGCAGGACATCTATTTGTTTTAACAAGTCCTACAACTAAACAAGAATTAAAAGTACTGCTGATTCTAATTGTGAAAGGGCCTGCCCCTATATGGGAAGTTTTGCTTCCAAAACTGTTAGTGGGACAGGCAGTGAAATAAAGAAACTCTACTGTTTCCAGATGAAACGTACCCACATAGAGAAGACTTACAAATAGGAACTTGGGAAAATGTATGGAACTCAGACAAATTATTCAGGGCTTAGGGTTTGGGGACAGGAAGGAGAGTTGAGCTGGCGGTTCTAACTATTTTAAATTTAAGCTTCTTTAAAAAAAATCAGGCTTCTTTTTAAAAATACTTTTTAATTCAAGTTGTTCCAGTTGAGGCATATGGTGGTTAACTTCTTCCTCTACAAAGTTCACTTCATACAAAGCAATCCTACATTTGAGTCCTTCCTCATGTTCTCATCTTCTCCTGAATGAAGCAGCAATGCTTCTTTTCACACCCAAGAAAGGACTTTAATATTCTTCATTAGGCTACTCCCTCTCTCCACTCTAAGTGAGGTAGGTAGCCTGTCTTATTTTAATGTCAGAATTAAGATTCTGTTCAGACTCACTAGTATAGGAAATAACTCGTATGGCTCTATTCTGCATTCTAGCTGCTCTACACTGTTCCACTGACACAGAAGAATGGGGAAACTCAGTTTAACTGCTTGCCTGAGAACCCCCAGACTTAAACGCTAGGGACAGACATTACACATCAACTAGTTTAAGTGATCAGAAACTGATTTAAACCTGCAACAGAGCAGATGTTTAGTGCATATAAACCAGTTTGAAAATGGCTGAAACCGGTTTGAGATAAACCTGGTTGAATGCAGTATCAGACTGAACTGATTTGGGTAAAACCGGTTTATGCAGTGTCTGTTCCAGACCCCTTGCTGGCTTAAGATAAACCAGACTCCCCCAGCATCCCAGCATGCTCTCTGGGCTCGGTGGGGATCTCTGCTCTACAGCAAGGCTGGCTCCTCCCCTCTGCTCCCTGGCTGGAGCTCAGCAGAGATTTGCAGGCACCGAGTATTTGCCTGCTCCCCGCTTCCCTCACCATTCCCTGCTAAGCAGGGATCCCCCATCCCCTCTGCCTTACACAGACACACAGCATTAGCTATCAGACCACATGGTGGGTATATCAGTGCTGTGGCAGACAGCAGTGTTGGTTTAGGGCTGTTTGGAGCTAATCAACAGCTCAGCTGGTAATGTCCCTCCATTCCTTCTTTATTTAAGAAAAGCTTGAACTAATTTGAGATGCTGTTTGTTTTCTGATGGGGTGATAAACACTCCTAACAGAGCTGATAAATGCTCTGTTATTAAGGGGCGGGGGGACGACCCCCCCCAATCCTGCCGGGGCTTGGCCATGTCTGCCTCAGCTCAACCCTGTGCAAGGGAAGGAAGGGCTGCTCTAGCACCCCCCAGCTTCTAGCCTGAGCCACTGCAGGCATGTGCTTGTATTTCTGGAATGAAAAGGGAATGTCTATCCACCTTCAAATCGGTTCAAGCTTCAGGGTTACTAGGAATAACAGTCACAAATTGTTAGAGAGAAGGTTCAGGCTGGACATCAGTAGACATTACTTTACAGCGAGGGCTCCCAAGTGAGGTGGTACTCTCTCCTACCTTGGGTGTCTTCAAGAGGAGGCTGGACAGATATTTGGGTGGCGTGATATGATCCCAGCACCAATTCCTGCCTGGGGCAGGGGGTCAGACCTGATGATTTGTTTAGGTCCTTTCCGTAGGTCCCAACTATGATACTATGATACTAAACTGCAAAGATTGAATCAATTCAGGGTCAGGCTTTTTGAATGTCTGCCACTAGCCAAAGGAACCTCTGATTAGACACAGCAGGAGGAGAAATGGTCCTGGCTAGAATATCCTGTGACTCAGCAACCCCTAGGTACCAAAACTCCCTAATGGAGCAGTGGGCATCCTGAAGTAATTTGGATCAGCCATCAGGTCCCTCAGTTACTCTGGGGTCTGACACATGCAGGGATGGCCCAAGAAACACGTGCACAAAGCTGATAAAAGTTATGTTTGGCATGATCCTCATTATGCACTTATATACCTTTTGAACAACATATGCTTTTCCATACAAAGTAGAGGCTGATTCACCAATCTTACTTTAAATTAGTACAATTTCATTTTTGAGTTCATCCTCTGTGCTATGTATCTTCCTAGTCTTACAACTCAATTCTAAAATAAAATCTTAATTTATGTAACTCACCCTCCAAAGAGGAACAAACTGCATATTTATGGTACGTACAAACATTCAGAGAGGTTGGGGGAGGGTTAGATTGGGTTAAAAATAGCCACCCAATCTAATGTAAATTGGAGTTGGGGGGAGGGGAGCAGCAGCTTTGTAGGGGAGGTTTGGTGGGATCGGGGGAGTTTGGCAGGATAGGAAGGAGGAGATTTCTGTACCTAAGATAGTCTAGATAGTGTGACAGGCAGTGAAATAAATGTTAGGATAGTCTGTACCTACATGTTAGGATAGCCTATACTTAGCCTTGAGGATCAGCCCCCTGACCCTCCTACTCCAAAATGAACAACTCCTCCAGTGAATGAACTGCCTGCTACTCCCTCCTGCCGCTCTCCTTACCCTAACTTATTTCCATCAACTCCCAGCACCAGAGGGTTTAGCGGGCTTGCAGGAGGGTGAGCTAGCTTGTCTGCTGGGAGGGGGGTTGTTCATCTGGGGTTGTGGGGGGGAGCCACAGAGTTAAAAATAGCCCAGCACCAGGGGTTTGGGGGGTAGGAAAAGCACATGCCAGAGCTGGGACCAGTAGACAGGCTTTCCAAGACCCGGAGCTGTGCTTTGAACATGTACAGAAATTTAGTTAGACTGGTCCTGCCATACCTGAAGTTAGACTACTTCAAAGATACAGTTAACTTAGGTTGGGTCATCCATTTTTTTTGACAGATCTAAGCATCCTAGAACTTCTGTAGTTTGCACTTAGATCGACCTAACTGAGGATCTAAGTGCAAGGTCTGTACCTGGGTTAACTAAGTTAGATCAGGTGGCCATTTTAACACGATCTAACCTCCCCCTAACCTAGTCTTGAAGGTCTGCCTCCCCACTAAGGCAAGAATAAACAGTACAACAGTTGCACAGATCTTTCCAGCCACACATTTCAAAATGTTTTATAAAGGCGTGTAAGCATTATCATTCCCTTCCTCTTCCTGCTAACTGAGGTATACAGGAATGAAGTGACTTCCTTGAATTCCTGCCTAAGTCAGGGATAACAAGCTTTTCTGATTCTTATCTCTGCTCATTCCACCATAAATCCCCCAAATCTATAGCACAGCATTATTCTTGTTCTTTCAAAGGTGTGTTAGGAAAAACTATGCACTTCTAATAACTTTCAACACAAATAGCCACAGAAGTTTTTGCACTTGTCACGTTAGGGTAATCTTAGTTTCTGGTCTGGTCTGTGCTATCAGGAAAAAAACAGGAAACATGGCCATAACCTCTAGAAGCACATGGTATTACAAAGCCCTGCAAACATGTAAATAAAGATCCATAAAAGGGCACAGATATATGTTGATGGCTGACTGACTATATTTGACATAAGCTTGGATATGGAAATTCCCCACAGTACACACAGCTCTGCCAAGTCAAACAAAGCAGGGTAAGTTAAACTGTAAATTGTGTTGCCCTTGTCATAAGATGAGATACTCCCTAAAAAAACTAGGAATCAAGCTATAACTGTAGTTTTTTCCCCTTAAAAAATTCTAGAAAATATATGTTATAGTGCAAGGCCTGTATCCCCAATTTTGTACAGCAATAGGCATGTGGCTTCTATGGAATGCTTCTCCAAAAGAATATTTTTTTAAATTTTAAACCAAGTTGCAATGTCTTCAATTTCACAGTTTGATATAGTATTAAGTTACCAGCTTTCTCAGGTTGTCCCTTGTCAGGATAGAAACTTCAACAGAAAAAAATAAATATCAATTTCAGAAGAAATTTTATAACCCTTCTATATCATATAACAACAAGAATTGACTACACACCCAGCAAAAAGACAAGAAAAGATCCCACATTCTCATTTATGCACTGCAACCTATTTCTTTAAGTAAAAAAAAGTTTGAAAGCACAGTTCAATGCTCAATATTGTTCTTTTATTATATTAAAAAGGCGTGAAAATCTTACATTATTACACTGGCAATCCTTATAACAAGTGCCTTCTTTAGCAGTATACATACCATCGTATGTACATTTTTGCAACCTAATTGGCCAACTTTATATAGCCCAATTCATATTTCAATGGGGCTGTCTTGCAAACTAAGATGACAGGATATTATCACCACACTGACAAATCTATAGAGTTGTTGGAACATTTTCACAGAATAAAGATATCAACATGATGATGCCTGAAGCTAGCCTTTGTTTTTAAAACCGGTTACAAAAAAGGAGGCATCTATAAAAATTCCCAACCCTACTTCTGTGAGCACAGGGAATAGGCCCTTCCTTGCCTGTCACATGGCTTTGGCATGCTAAAATTTAAGATGTGGTAACTTAGACATAACTGCTTTTAATAAATATTCAGAGGAAAAAAGGTAATGACTAGGAATCTAGGTTTTCTGTTCACCATGGAAAAACGTGGTAAAACCCAGATTGTCTCATTTTAAGAAAATAAGTAATCATCCAAGTATTCAAACCATACAAAGAGGTGCTGCAAGTTTAATCACATTAAAAATCGATAAGTCCTCAGATAGGAGACTATGGCTTTATGCTAATGAGGCAACCGAACTAGCACATAGGATACCTAGGAGGAATATTTAAAACAGATACAAGGCCTAAGGATATAACACGCAAGCTGCCTACCTGGTCATTACTGTAAATCATAATATGCATAGCACTAAGTCCCTGTCAATATTTAATTTTCTTTTTCTACTAACATATCTGCAGCTGCACACACAACATCCCAAACAGATATAAAAATACGTGCAGTAAGAACAGCTGAGAAAGCTCTGATTCACTGTGTCCAAGTCTCTAATCACTTCAAAGAGCATTTAAAGGTCATCCTTTTATTCAGGATGGTCCCTGGCAACCCTAGGTGACTCAGAAGACTCACCAATCCTTTCTATTCTTTTTCTTTAAATAGGTCAAATGAAAATGGTCTCTTTCCTTCACATGTAAACTCTGATGTCTTAATGCCCAATCCTCCAGCAGGGCGATGATAAATATCCTCAGCACTGACCATAAGAAGAACACTCACAGCTTGCATCCATGTCAATAGAAAATGTGATGAAATTTTCTATGGAAAACAAATTTGATCAAAAGTATCCATATTTTGGGGAAAAAAAGTTTATTGAAAATTCTTGTTTCTTTTGAAATTTTGGAATGTTTTGAAATAGAAAGCTGAACAAGACAAAACATTTTTGGTTTTCTTGATAATCAAAACCTTTTAAATAATAAAATCAAACATATTTCAGGGTTTTTTTTCACTGAAAACTTTAAATATGTCCTTAGTGAAATCTTAATGTTTTATCCAAGTTTTCATAGTTTAATCTCTTTTTCTGGCCGTCTATGCACAGCACATTTTTGCAATCATGCCTCATAAAAAAGATGCTTGATCTTTTAATTGGGTTAATATACTTTGAACTGCTCATACTGGTCACATAATTATGAAAATGATTTATTAAAACACTGACATGCTTGTCAACTGGAAGATGCATCACCAGACTTCCTGCTCCTGGAGGGGCATTCAAGTGCTTTTGGGTTCAACTTAGTGTTTAATGGATATTTTTTCCTAACCCATGAACTTTATACTACTGGCACCAAGTTAGGTTTATGTGGAAGGAGGCAGGTGCTGCTCTGTATTCTGACTGGATTCAGGAGGAGTAATTTTCTGGCAGAGCTACAGCAGCTTTCCCATATGACAGAAGCTGTCCTAGAAAAAGGACATTTTCTGCCATAAGACCCAGACCAGCTGCTCCATTGCAACAGGAGCTCTGTTGACAGAAGGTATCTTCTGGTGCCAGACCATGTTCACACCAGAAGTTTTAATAAAAGTTACATTGACTACCAGGCGTGATCTTTTCTCGCCACTAGATAATAAAGCAAAGCCAGCAGAATTTACTATTTTAGACAAGATTTACATTTCTGCGTAAGTGTGACTTAGAACAGGAATAGCAGAACAGACGTCGGATTTTCCACATTACAAAGTTCTTCAGTCATAGCTTTGTTAGCTAGGGGTGTGAAAAGTACAACAAAACCCAGGAGTGGACATAGCTCTATAGCAGAAGGTGGCTTTTACTGGCAAAGCTTCTGTTTGGGGAAGCAGGTATGGTCCCAGAGGCAGAAAGTCTACTTTTGCCAACAGCACTGCACTTACACAAGAAGTATAGCTATGCACTCAGCAGCTCCTATACTGCAGAAAGCTCATAACTGAATAGCTAAGCTGCATTGGTTATAGCTGTTCCTGTCAACATATCATTTTCATGACATTGCATGTTCGACCCCTGTGTTGTCCGTTGGTCAGCTGAAGACAAAGGGTCATGAGACACTCACATGGACATTCCAGCATTTGAGTAATAATCTTAGTCATGACAACAAAAGCCACACTGTGAATATGTCCGTCTTTTTTGGCTTTTCCTTTCCAAAAAAAAAAAGGTATAGCTATCACCATGTTCTGTGAGCTGCCCCTCTTCCGTACATCTGGTGTTACTAAGTACACTGACGTCGATCTTAAATTATGCACGTTCTCTGGCTGTAAGTGCTGTCTTTCACTGTGGTAGGTCAATATTAGGGTTGTCCATCAAGGTGCAGATGCTCTAGGTTGCAAACTTCATTACCCAATTTGGGCTGCAGATAGAGTGATCCGGCTGAACACAATTTTCCAGTCACTCGCCCATCACTGTAGAACATGCCATTGAAGCAATACGCCCACTCCTGTCTTCTTTTAACATAGGATTGACATTGTGCATCAGCAACCACATAGTACTTTGCAGGAAAGAAACCTTAATCTGACAAGGAAAACCTAGATAACTGGAGGTTTCTACTGTACTGCAGGCTTCACCCCCACTTTGCAGCCACTGTGAAGTATTTTTTCTTCATCTGCCTGCTCCACCATTGAGGAAATTTACTTCTACTTTTGGATCACTCTTAGTCTGGAAACCTCACTCTCGACCCTGCCACCATAGGTAGGACACTCCCAGGAATACAAGGCTCCAGATAGAAAAATTCACAAGATTATTGGAATCACGCGGGCTTCTCTATCACATCAAGGTTATAATCCTTGGGTGGAAGCAAAAACAGCAAAGAACAATTTATTTGTCATCAACCTGATTCAAGTGGGCCTTTCTCAAATAAATAATCAGTATTCCTCAGCCTTTGTAGTCTATGTAAAAAATATTTTTCACAGAACTTTAGTGTCTCAAAAAGAATGGGAAGAGGATAACTTCTAAAGCAGCAAGAACTGGTTATTAGATGCAATATTTTATACCCTCAAATACTAACTAAAGTAATGAAGTCTCCAAATGAACTTGAATGTCTAAAAATATTTCAAAAGTCAAGCAAATGGATACAGCAAAGACTTAAAATGACTAAATAAAATTTTCCTCTGAAAAACATTTTTCTGGAATGTTGTTTTGAGACTTTTTTATTAATATTATTAAATTATTAAAATAATTGACCATAGAAGGGTTCCTTTCAAACAAGGAGCAGCATGATGGACCATATTCTCATCTGGTACAAAGTGGCATGCCAGCTGATGATTTAGCTCAAGCTTGCTCTTAAATATAAATGGGTTAGATGAAGCCTTATGATCAGTTCAGTGTAAGGGCCAATTCGTAGCTGCTCCATTCCAAGGACAGCTCTAGAAGGGTCACACCTTGGAAGCACAGTGCCTCTATATAGATTTTGCAAGAAAGTCATAAGGTCTGTGGATCTTGGCACATATTCAATTTATGCCCTTCCAAATGTATGGATTTTTGTGCAGTAGCAAAGCTGGGACATAACAGGAGCAGGCACACAGGTTCCATGTTCCCATGCACTGCTCACACTCACCGCTAGAGAGACACTGAACAGATAGTCTAGTGCAGTCCTTCCCAAACTTTTCCTGAGCATGACCCCATTTATGACTCCATTTTCTCAGCAGGACCGTATATTTTCAGCATGGCCGTTCACTCCCAACTTGGAGCCCCCCACCCCCAGGTGCCCCTCACTCCTGGTCCACATCCCTCTGGCCCCGCTAGTGCCCCTCACTCCCAATCCTCAGCCCCCCACTCTCCTCAGGTGCCCCAGGCCAGGGCCCACAACCCTCTCCCCACACCCCAGCAGCATCTGAGCCCCAGCTTCCACCCATAGGAAGTAGCAGCTGCTGAGGCTAGAGTGTTGAGCCTGGCTCCCTGCCCTCCTGCCCCTGTCCCCTCCCCTGTGGGTGGCATGGCCAGAGCGGAGCCTGTGGGGTTGGCTGGGAGGAGGATGCAGGCTGCCTGCTGCAGGCTTGGGGTTCCCTGCCCTGCTGTCCTTCCCCTGGGCCTCTATAGTCCAGCAGGTGGGACCTGATGTGGGAGAAAGTGCTGTGTTACGACCCTATCCATTAAAGTTATGAGCCTATTTGGACTTATGACCCACAATTCAGGAACCCCTGGTCTCACGTGCCTTGCTTTGTTGATTCCAGAGAACAACACAGAGAAAAGCACTGCCCCTGGGTCACAGAGAAAACCAAGATGTGGAGGGGCCAGGGGGGAGGGTGGTTCCTGGGGAAAACAGACACTGAAGGGCAGGCAGACTTGTTGGAGAAAGTGAGGCTCGGGTGGAAAAGTGAGACTTGGTGGGGAGGGAGGGAAGAGGGGGGAGCATATGTTGGTAGCAGGCCCCCACACTGCTCTTCCTTTGGGCAGAACCCTAGTCCCTGGGTACAATGTATGAAGAACCAATGGGCCAGTTTACAGTTCACTGGGATAATTAAGGGTTAATTCTTGCCTCCAAAGCAGTGATTGAGGGCAGGGAGCAGTGCATTCTGGGACCCTGGAGGACAGCTATGTCTCCATAAAACAGGCACATTTGATATTCCCAAGGTATCACCTCCCAGAGATGAGCCTCAGGTGAAAGACCACAACTTTGCAACGCTTGGCCTGCACTTGCAATGTCACAAATGGCTTGAACATATGCCTGCTTACACTTTGGGGCCTTGTAAATGCATTTGAAACAGCACACACTGGACAAGTGCCAAGGCCTTGTGAAAGGCAAGGGCCTATTCGTTACCTCTGTGTGTGTGTTTGTGCGCACATGTATTCATTCCTATTACCTGTGTGTATCTGTGCGCATGCATGCACATTCATTCACTGGGGGCTCCACCTGTTTCTACTTACTTGTTGAGCTGGGACAATATCAACTGTACATTCCCTGCTCTTCCTTCTGTATCTAGACCCAGTACTCTGGTTCAGCACAGTCACAGCAGTCACCAGAATTGCTGCTGTACAATTCACTCAAAATGAGAAAGACAGATTTGAGACTTATAAAATAATACTAGCTAAAACCATTAGAAAAATATGTCCTGGATGCATATCACTGTATCTCTCAAGAAAGACCAACTAGTTAAAAAAAAAAAACAACTAAATACACTCACATAGTTATAGTACATGACCAGAAGCTTGAAAGCAAAGATCCACAAAGGGACTTTCTAACAAAGGTGAAGGTAAATTTATTTTATCTGCATAATCCTTTGTCACAAGTATGACTCACTTGTGTATTTGAATGTGGAGAGCTTAGTGCTAGGTGTACTATAGGGACATATTTAAATAGAGACAGAAACCTAGGTGGCAGGAGAAGCAGTTGTGTAAACACTGTTAGCTATTAAATCACCAACTTGACAGAGAAATTTGTCACATTCTTGTTTAGTATGAGCAAGGCACACTAGACTATCTGCTCAGTGTCATGCAATTTCATGAAACTTCATGAAGTATTTCACCATGCATTTTTTATGGGTGAAGACAACAGGGGTTTTGTTCAGAAAGCAAAGCCACTATGAGGAAGTGAGAAAACAGGAGCTGAACTATGCAGACATGATCAGGTATCTCTTTCTTTCAACATATGCATTAAAATTATATTATTCAGAACCATTTTATTTTGGACACATACAAAGCTTTTGATATAGCTATAGCTGAGAAAGGGAATGAATGAATTAACCCCAAATACAGGGTGGAATAAATTAGAGTTACAATCTAACTGGTTCATCAATGGTTCTTAAGCCTTCCTTGGCCTGCAAGATGATACGAAAAATGCTGTCATAAATGTCAAGAAAAAATAACATTGTGTATCTCACTTCAATAAAAAAGGAACAAAATGTATAGTTAAGGTTCCGTCCCTAATTCACTCTATGCACAATTTAGTTTGAACACAATTTCCACTTCCAAGACCAAATTCAGCTATGGCAAAAGCCCATGCAAAAGCTGAAGTTAATAGAGTGTGCTGTGCCTCCAGGGGTCTTAAAAGCAGACAATTATACATATTGGATATACTCTAGAATCTAGGCACAATAAGGTAAATTAAGGACAGTCTCCCATCTCTGACTTCCCTTTTTCTTTGTGTTTATGCTGCAGCCTTATCACCAGGAATCCTGGTTTTCTTTGTTTAAAAATCCAAAAGTTTCTGATTAAAAAATCCAAAATCCAAATTTTTTCTGTGATAAAAATGCCACCATATATATATAAAATATATAGTTGAACACAATGCTCTACTGATATATTTACAATTGTAAAGCAATTTGGAAGCGTACCAGTACCTCAATCATTACAATAGAATAAATTCTAAATACCTATATATTTTGGCATTTGATTTTGTTTTCTTTGTCATAGAAAATCAGAGCTTTCCCTGCCCCTATTGCTCACAAGGACATGGATCCAGCTGTAGCTGTCCCCACCTCCACTGCTTTGTGTTGCTGAGCAGCCCTAATATGCTGGTGCCCTGCCCCTGCCCATGTCATTGCCCCTCACTCCCAGGGACCCCCGGTTGTGGGACCTGGTGGCTGCATCCTGCCTGCTCTCTGCCTCATGGGTGCCAGCTGGAGCCAGCCACCAGCACTCAAGCTCCAGCCGCCATGCGCAGGAGGTGGTGGATGCTGTAGCTGGGAGCAGAGCCCAAGCTCCTTTCCCCCACCTGCAGGTAGCGTAGCCAGAGCAGACCCAAACAGAGTAGGTGTGGGGAGGATGCAGGCTGCCCTCTACAGCCCAGCGGGATGGCAGAAAGGCAGAGTGGGGTGGCAAGACTCTTGCAGCAGTCATACCACCAGTAGCACAAGGAGTACTGGACTTGAGGTTGAGTGGGCGGGGCATGCTACCCTCACCTCCTGCTACCAGCCACTTGTGCACCCTGGGAGGGAGGTGAGATGGGGGGCAGCATGGGCCACCTGAGGGGAGCAGCAGCTGTGGTTGGGCTATGGCAGCAGGGTACAGCTGTGGCCCAGCACATGAGCAGCTGGCAGCGGGAGGAGGTGAGGGCAGTGGGCACCCCCCATTTCTGTTACTTCTCGTGCTGCTGGTAGCACAGCTGGCACAGGGGTCCCGGCAGTGGCATCAGAGTCTTGCCTCCCGCTCTGCCCTCCCATGCTGACTTCCTCTGCCCGGGCTTCATGCCCACTGTGAGCACAGAAATCTAAGGGGGCATGTGCCCCTCCCTCCCACTCCCCATCAGCCTGTCAGTCTACAAAGAGAAACCGCGGTTTTCTGCAGTTTTTTCCTTTAAAGGAGAAAATCTGCATTTTTCTGTAGAAATGGAAAACCTGGATCCCTGCTTATCACCATATGAAAACCTGGAATTGTTCTCTTTAATGAATTTTCCTTGTTTCATTTTTCTGTTTGTTTTAAAAAATACATAGTCATGCAATAACAGTTTAGCTACTAAATCTTATTCACTTTCATGAAGGCATAAATATTTCACCTACAGCTCATACTAGCTGCTGCTGGGAGGCAGGTGTTCCACCCTAACTTCCCCAACCCCTCCCAGGTGAGTACCCAAATCACCAAGCTGGAGAGTCGTTCTCATTCTTTAGCTCTCTGACTCAGGAACAATTTGAGTCTTCTTTACATACAGAGAACAGCTCCAACAGAAGAAGTACTGAGTGTCCCAACACAGAATACCCTACAGTTGTACGGTAAGGAATTTGCCCATGGTTAGAAACTTCAAGCAGAAGATTTATTGTAACAAATCCTGACAATCCAGATAAAAACTTACTGAGGAACAGGGTAAAGGAAGAATAAAGTTAAGAAAAACCAAGACACCAAATTTCCCTGTACTGGATTCATAGGTTCATACATGTTAGGGGCTGGAAGGGACCTTACAAGATTATTGGGTCCAGTCCCCCTGCACTTGGGCAGGAAAGACTGCTGGGATCAGATGACCCCAGCAAGATGGGCATCAGGATGCTTTTTGAAGATTGCCAGGGTGGGTGACTGTACCACCTGTGGAGGAAGCCTGTTCCAGACCCTCGGCACTCAACTCGTAAAGAAGTTTTTCATTATGTCCAGTCTGAAGCAATCTTCAGTCAGTTTGTGCCCATTGTTTCCTGTCTTCCCCTGGAGTCCCTTGGTGATCAGATGCTCCCCCAGGCCCTGATGTACATCCCTAATGTACTAATAGGCTGCCACCAAGTCCCCTCTGAGTCTTCTCTTCTCCAGGCTGAGAAGAAAGTTCTTAATAAAACCCACTTTACACATTATTGGGTAGAATAATAAAGCCGTGTGTGAATATTTACAAAGAGAAAGGGAAGAAAGTAGTTTTTAACCAGGCAACCTGAATCTGGTTGACAGTGCAAGCCATGCCCCTGAGTGAAAAACCATTCCCAAGTATCCCCCCTTTGTCAGTGGCGAGATGCAGAACTCATGAGCATTGCAGCTGTGATTTTCACAGGCACCTTCTGCTCTTTCCAAGTAAGGGTCAACAGGAGAGAGGCCTTTATGTTAGGCACCTGCTCTGATCAAGACAGATTCAGACTGCCTTAAAATAATTCAATGCTAGACTTTCCCAAACTCAGTATCTAGCCAAGTGTCTCCACATGCAGTACAGTCTGGCACTGATCCAGGCAATGTTTTCCCTCTAAACTAACATACAGCTGTGCTGAAACATACTATGCTAAAGCCAAGGGATGCCCGCCTGTTACTATAGGAACCCCAAACACAGGAGACATTCAGACACTCTGACGCACAGATAAAAACTTCCTGGGGCACAGAATAAAGGAAAAATAACATTTAACAAAAACCAAGACACCAAACAATCTCACAGAAGGATTATTTTTAAATACATAATTGTATTTAGTCATGAATTATGTTTCTGAAAACTTGTATGACTGGAATGCATAGAGGAAAACACATTTGCATTGCTTTTAATCTCTTCTGTACCACTCTCCAAAATGACAGTTTATTCCTGAGCAGCAGAACCCTTTACATTTGGTGGTTTAACATGTGTACTTTGGTTCCTACAAACTATAAGGGGCTGTGGGCAGTCATACTCATCTAAATTACAATGGGGGGGTATAAAAGTGACGCAGTTTCAAGGATCAAGTTCCAAAGGAATGCCTGAAAATAAAGACAGTGTGAGAATCAACTAGGCGGCTTGGCAGTATTTCTCTGAGAGAGCCTGAATGTAATTTCCATTCTGAACACCAGATTCAATCCTGCTGTTATTCTTCAGACCATACTCTCAAGATTTATATCAGGGCTGAACTGGCAAAATGTGGGGGGCAGCATGCTTAGCATTAGGTAATAGCATTTAACAGCAGTGTCTGCAGTCAACTGAGAAATATAATGGTGTGAACTCTACCATCTTCCTGTGCTGGGTGGTAGTAATCTGGGTGCTGGCAATGGAAAACTGAATAGGTTGAGTTTTCAGGCCTCCAACCCTCACAACAATTATTTTTAAAAGATATAGAAGGGAAGCTAAGGACCTAAAGTCTAAATTCTTGACAGTTCCTAACTCATCCTTTTTAGTTATTTCAGGGTTAAGGCAAAAAGGTAGCTGCTCATTTACTTAAAGATATTACATACATAAGAAGACAGGGTAGATCTGCACCTTATAGACTAACTGAAGTGCACGTATGTGTGTACACACACACACACACACACACACACACACACACACACGAGTCCATTTTATTTGGCTGAGTGTGGTGCCATCCATGAGCAGAAAAATATAGTTTATTATCTTTGTCTGAAGTCATGATTTGTACATAGACCCACATACACACCCCCTACTTTAGTTAGTCTATAAGGTGACAATCTACCCCAGCCTTCTATTTGACTTCAAACTAACATGGCAAGTTACAAACATTAGGTCAGATTCATATAAATCGAGACATCTCCAATTATTTAATTTGAGCAATCCTCCTTTACACTGACTACTGATCTGCCACAGGGGTCATGTTATACCTATGTTTCGGAGACTGTACCAGCTGCCGATTTGTTTCTCGGTATCTCTGAAATACTTCACTGTTTGTCTCCTGGCTTTCCTGGAAGCAACGCTTTCTTTGTTCTTCCATCCTGGAAGCTGAGATCATTCAGATTGCCTGAGGTGACATTGTCAGGAACTTGGAGCTGGCTGTTCTCAGTGGAAGGCCAATGCGCCTCAAATTTATTTCCACCTTTGCTTTGAAACTTTCATGACTGCCAAGGCATGTTGTAAGCATATCTGTTTTTCTAATGAAAGAAATATTCTAAGGATTTCCTTCTTTCTGTAAGGAATGTAGAATTCGTTTATTGGACATTAATTCCTTGGATGATTATGTATTATGTGCTGCGTGTCATTTCATAAACTTCTGCACAAAAAATAAGAAGCTACCAAGTGAATTATTTTATGAGCTGAAAGATAAATTTAAAAAACCCTAAAACCAGAACCTACTGATTTGCTAAATGTTTGGGGTTTTTCTGGGAATCTACCAGACTGACCTTATTGGCTGTTCCACAACTTTGGGAAACTAAAATATGTTATTTAGGGGTTGATTTTCAAAATACAAGTAAGATTTGTCACCTACATGTAATTGTAGAGTCCACAACTGTTATGCAGCTGAATCCCATCTTTCCTGTTCTATCATAAAGTCAAGATGCTGTCATTTTGAAAATAAATGTCCCTCTTCCCATTGTTAAAGGAGCTTTACCTTAGAAGTAAAGCCAGGATACCAACAACTTGGTCCTTGATTTATACCTGAATGAAGGGAATGGACACTTTTGGGCTTTTGGCCTATACTGAAATAAAAACACATTTTAAAAAGTAACAGGCCGAGTGAACCTTCTCATTGTACACTGCAGCCTGATAGGATATTGGTTTCATATATTTAATTTACAGCATTACAGGCCAAACTGTGATGCACTCTCAGCTGAATGCACAGAACATACTTCCCCCTCTTAGTGTCATCTCTCTCTCCAGGCAGATACATACAGAAGTGATCAGCATTAAAAAATAATAATTCCCAACCACATGGTTACCTCAGTTATTTCCTATTCTAATTATAGAGGGAAAACTGTGATCTCTGTCCAGGCTGCATTTCTTCCTGTCTCTCCAATATCTCCTCTTGGACATCCCACTGCTTCCTCAGACCCAGTGCAGATAAATAAAACTTTCAACTCCCCACCCTGCACATTCCTCCTCCTTTTTCTTCCATCATTGCTGACAGGTCTACTGTCCTCCTTATCCTTCCAATGACACCTGGGTTGTCTTTGGCTTTTGTCAGATAGTGTCATTTCTCCCTCTAACATTTTTAAAACCTCTCTCTTCCTCCTTATCATTGTCAAAACACCAGAGTAAAATTTGGTTCTTCCTAATATGAATCACTATAAACTCCCTTTCTCAGGCCTTCCTGACTCTTCTTTTTTGTGCTTCTTTAATCTAACCTTTGGGTTAATTGATCTTTCTTTCTTCCTTCTTTGAATACAGCAGCCTCCTTAATAAAACCCTGCATTGTCTCCTCAACTCTTTCCACATCAAGTTTAATATAGCTCATCCTTTTGTTCAAGACATATCGCAGCTCTACCTTTGTCTCCCTCTCAGCACCTTATTTTTACCTTAATGCTCCTCTTCCTACTCCTACTAATTGCATTTTCTGTTTTTTTATCACCAGTCCCAGAAACAACCTTCCTCTCCAGTTAGGTCAAACATCCTCTTCCTGCTTCAAATTCCCACATGAAAATGTCACTACCTAAACACATCTCCATCACTGACTTCCAGTCAAGTGTCATCCTTCTCTTTTTTTTCCTTTTTGTAATTTTAGTTTGATAATCAGAACTTTCAAGAGTCATAAACATATGCATTTGTCAGGTTCTTTGCATTTTCAAATACTTGTCACTATCATGTGTGTGTGTATGTGTGGGTGGGTGGGTGGATAGATGGATGGGATGCAGGGAATGGGGGCAGGATTTCTATATTTGTGTAACTGAAGACCGCATCCTGGAATTTGATCTCTGAAAATGGTCATCTGTGCCCACATGGAGCCCTGCTAAATTCAGTGAAGCTTTTGATTAATGTAAAGGTCTCACCAGATGGCAGGACCAAGCTCTTAGCACTTTCAAATAGCGAGTTTGTATCTTTGGGCATTTCTATAAGCCCTGATGCAGTGCCATAAAAAGATACTTTGAGTCAGTTAGACTGCCCTGACTCAAGTATTAGAGTCCACACAGCACAAGGAAAGATTAAACAGCTTGGGCATAGCTCTATGCTAAAACCGTTTTAACTGTGCTTCTGTTGATAACCCATACTAATGATAACCCATACAAAGGTAGCTCTGGTATCTGCATAGTACTGCTTAGTTTTGGTTTTTTTGCGTAATGCCCTGTAAATCTGTGGCACAAATCTGAAGTGGAATAAGTAATAATTTCAGGTACCATAGTGTGAAAAATTTCAAATGATGTTTTAAAAAACAGATACTACTATGCATAATGAATTTCATGGTTTCCATGAAATCTGCAAAACTGTGATTTAAGTAGACCCCTAACAATAACCTTCTATAATTTCTAGATACCACAATACTTCAAGGGTAGTGGATGTTGAGTCTTTATCCACTAGCTAATGAACAAACTGATTAACAGAAGAAATCCGTTTCCTAAATTCTGTAACACAAAAGCATTAAAAAAGGACACTTCTTCCAGGCTTGTGCACTCCAGGCGTTTGATACAGAAGCTCACACTATGCTTTTGTGTTCCAAAAAGTAAACACAGACAAGCAACTGCCTTTATTTTACACTTTACCCTTCTTATAAAGAAGCTATTTTTGGATGCTTCATTCTATGTAGCAGGTCTATGATTGTCCTGGCTTGCTCCATAACTCAACTGACAAGATTTTTCTTATCTCAGCAGGAACCATTCGTTATGGAAAAATACAGGTTTTACTGGTTCAATCTAGATGCATACATAAATATTACAAAACTATGTTGAACAACTGTGAAAAGGCAATAATTAACATTTAAAAAGTAGAACATTTTCAGTGTCAGTGGGCTTAATTGCTATTTGAGAATCTAAGATGAAAACTTCGTTTATGAACCTGTTCCATGCACTGAATTATAGGCCAGGTACAGAAGTTACACTTACTGCATGGTAGGTGTGCAAAAAGCACTCTACAGTCATAACCAAACAGACAGGCAAGGAACAGAGAGTGTTATACAAATGGTAGATCCCACTCTATAATAATCTGGATCAATGTCATCACATTGATCTGATTTGGTCATCACACCAGACGACAAAGCCAACATATTTAACGATTTTTTTGCCTCCATTTTCCTGAGCAGGGGCCGGAACAGCCACCCCAACTCTGGGCCCCCCTTAGACCCCAGGGGAGGCACACCTAGGCCAAGGGTTGGTGAGAAACTAGTTAGGGAACTTCTGGAGGGACTAGATGTATTCAAATCAGCTGGTCTGGACAATCTCCACCCTAGAGTACTGAGGGAATTAGCTGAGGTCATTGCGGGACCCCTGGCACGGCTTTATGAGCCCTTGTGGTGCTCTGGTGTGGTGCCAGAGGACTGGAAGAGGGCCAATGTGGTTCCCATCTTCAAAAAGGAAAGGATGGAGGACCCAGGAAACTATAGGCCGGTTAGTCTTAGCTCAATCCTGGGCAAGCTTTTTGAGAGAACTATTCTGGCACATGTCCACGAGGGGCCAGCAGGGGAGATTATGCTTAGTGGCAACCAACACGGGTTCATTAGAGGCAGGTCCTGTCAGACCAGCCTGGTGGCCTTCTACCACCGGGTCACCAAATCCTTAGATGCAGGGGTAGCAGTGGACATAGTCTTCCTGGACTTTCGGAAGGCCTTCGACACTGTCTCTCACCCTGTTCTCATTAAGAAACTGGGGGACTGTGGTGTTGACACCTACACAGTCAAATGGGTCACCAACTGGCTGGAGGGCCACACCCAGAGAGTGGTGGTGGATGGGTCATTTTGGACTTGGAGGGATGTGGGCAGTGGGGTTCCGCAGGGCTCGGTCCTCTGGCCCGCACTATTCAACATCTTCATCAGTGACTTGGATGAGGGGTTAAAAAGCACCCTGTTCAAATTTGCTGATGACACTAAGATGTGGGCACTCTAGACAGGAGGAATAGGCTACAATCTGACCTAGACAGGTTACAAGGGTGGGCGGATGTGAATAGGATGGGATTCAACACCGACAAGTGCAAGGTGATGCACCTGTGGAGGAAGAACCAGTACCATACCTACAGGCTAGGGAACTCCCTTCTCATCAGTACAGAGAAGTACAGTACAAACTTCTCTCCCCAGACACTTATCCTTCCTCTCCATTTGGCCTTATTGACTCACCCTGTAGGAGCAGTCTTGGCAAGGACACTGCTCTTGCTCAGTGTCTTGGCTCGGTCTATCTTCCCCATAGGGCCTGCCTCTCTCCACTCTGACTCTTCTGGTTAGCATAGATCCATGCAATCAAAGAAAACTGCTTATTTCTGAATGTCTCTTATTGTGTATTATCATGGGTGCAGGTGAGCAAGTGCTGAATGGACTTCCACTCCAATTTCAGGTTGAAAGAAACTAGGGATGTCTCTGCTCACAGTTATCCTGTCTTAAGAACTGATTCATCTGCACTGATTTCTGGCAATGGGCAAGTTCCCCAGTGGAAGTAAAAAATATACTTGGACACACCCAAAATGTGCATCGGCATACCTATGCATAATAATGTGTAGCATCACTACTTTCCAATTTGTCTAGGGAAACTGAATGCACATGTAAAATGTAGATTGTGAGAACACTTGCACTGCCTGTGCTCAATATAGGATGCAGGACCAGAAACCCATGAGTCCAGCTTACGGACGGATCCATAGTCCCGAAATCTTGGATGCATTCAATAGCCCATAAAGAAGCAGACAGTGTTCCTCTGTTCTCATGTCTCAAAGCCAATTTCTAATAATTACGGTCACTTGAATAATGGTTGGAAGTAATGTGCACTTCATAGAAAGCTGTTTCAGACAATCTGTTACAGAGTTTAAGGTCTGCTGCTGGGAGTCCCATAAATACATACATAAGGCAGCTAGCTTTCTTTTGTCAAGCTCCAACATTGTTTATTAGTTACTGTTTTACAGTTGTCGCTATTACTGGCTATATTAACAATAATATCCAATGGCCTTGCTACCCTTAATGTAGTGTTCCTATCTTAGACCCACTCAGAAATAAAATTAAAAAAAACTCAAACCCTCAGGGACATAGGGCATTTGTACACATGTTTGTGCTGCTGTGTCTGGCGCTTTTGAAAGCGTCCGACGCTGCAGTGTATGCATTTGTATAAAGGGAAAAATGCACATCAGTGCTGAGAAAATGGTGGCAGCACGCTTTTGAACTAAAATGCGTTGAAGGTTAGCTCATGTGCGGAGCAGATTCTATTAATCAAGTCTACTCCAATGTGCCAGATCTCTGGTGCATTAGGGCAGACAAATGGACCTATATAAATGCCAAGAGTGCCTATGATGTTTGCCTTAGGAAACCCCTCACATTTTTCAGTGGAAGGAGAGGAAACTCCTTCCTCAGCTTCCCAATCTGCTGCCTGCAAAAGAAGCAGTGATTTTATTTTCCCTTCTGAACCCTGTAGATTCCCTAAAATCTGTACAGAATTTAGGAAGCCAAGAGAGAAACAGTGCCACTCTTTTGAAGCCCTACTGAGTGGAGGCAGTCAGGTGTCCCATTTGCCAGCTCATGCCCCAGAATGGATGACAGGTTCACCAGGTATTTGGTACTGTGTCAATATTCCATTAGTGCTTTTTAAATGCTTAATTAGTTGGCAGCCTACATTAACAGCTGGTAGGAGGTCTTGTGTGTCTGCAGGACATGCAGTGGGGCCATGACCTACAGTGCCTGGACAACACATTGTGTACAAAAAAATTCTTCCAAGATTTTCAAAGGCATTGTTTGTTTGTACTCAGGGCAGTTGCACTCCCATTGTGTGTTTTTCTGAAGTAGTCCAATAGATAATGCAGGCAACTTGGGGGGGAGGGAGTAAGTTGATCACATATTCCTTCAGTCGCATACAAGTTGTTGAAATATAGTAATAGTTACATCTGAAATTGGAGTAATTTTCCCTTCATTTCAAGTGGACCAGGATTGAGTTTTTGTGTCTTTGTACTGTATTGTTTAGTCTGTAAAGTACAACTTCGGCCTGCCCTTGTTTTGTCTCCTAGGAATGAATTAGAGAAATTGCCAGAGCTGGGGAAAATCCCATCCCGAGTTGGGTAATCATTAAGAGCAGTTACAAGTATTAAAAAATTCTACAGCTTGGGGGAAGGGGGAAGGAAGACAGTAATTTCAGAAGTGAATAAAGCTCATCAGGTGGAACTGCTGAGCTCTATACACCTGTAAAGAAAATAAGAATAACCTGTTATGTGTGCAAGTGTAAATTAGGAAGCTAAATCCTCTGAAATATTAAAGATTCATAGATTCATAGATACTAGGGTCAGAAGGGACCTCAACAGATCATTGAGTCTCATCCTCTGCCCTGGGCAGGAAAGTGTGCTGGGGTCAGATGGCCCCAGCCAGACGCCTATCCAGCCTTCTCTTAAAGACCCCCAAGGTAGGGGAGAGCACCACCTCCCTTGGAAGCCCATTCCAAATTCTATAATTGCACTCCACTTTCTTACTCCATCCAATGGCTTTTGTGGGGGAAAAAATAACAAAATAACACCATTCTGCACACAGAGGCCATGGCTCTTTTGTGGCGAGTTCTATCACACGTCTCTGCATCCCTCCTACAGGCATGAGGTGTGTACCAGGCCTCCTGGTACCAGCACAGAGGTAGAACCTGCAGTGACTCCTGCAGAACCCGCAGCCACATCTTGCAGGACCTGCAGCTGCTCCTCCCAACACTTCTCCTGATAAGTCAGGCCACGGATGAGGATGCTGTGTAATCCATGATGGCAAGGTTTGCCCCAGCTCCGCATGACCATGATGGGGATTCAGGTTTACAGAGCCCTTGGGTTGTGGGGTGAGGAAGGGATAGCAGGGGGAGCCAAGGCTGCTACAGACCATCCCCTGTGGTCATAACCTTCTCTCAGGCCATTATAGCCAAGAAGCCACAAAGGGGTTGTGGCTGGGTGGGGGAGCAGGAATGCTGGGGTGTAGGGGGAGGGTGAATCTCCTGCTTTCCCCCCACCCCAACCCTGAATCCTGGAGTCCAGTCAAAGTGCCAGTTCCTCTCCTCCACCCCTGCTCTTGAGTGTGCATGTCCCATTTAATGGGATCATAAATCTGTCTAATGAACATATCCTTTTCTCTCAGGGCTATGTTGTGCTTCATGGCAGATTGGAGCCTAAGCACAGATACTTCAAGCACTTGGACATAAATACCCGCCCCTCCTCACACAGCACTCACAGAAATGCATTGATAGCATTTATTGAGCTCATCAGGCAAAAAGGTAAACAGCAGTTTTGGCAGAAAGCACCCCCAGGTCATGGACAGTAGATATGATGCAGCTATGCCTGACAAACACTGAAGGAATGAGGGAAAAATGTCCCCTTGACAAACTCCAGCCCCCACCTCCCTCTACCCCTCCTGCCCAGTCCAGGAAAAGAACACGTGATGAAAGGATTCCCATGTGGGAACTGTTATCTCACCCGCTCAAGCTGCTGCTGCCAGGCCAATTTTTGGGTTCCTCACCTGGACAGGCTGGCAAGCAGTCCAGCAGCACATCTACCTCTCCCCTGTGATCTGATCCATGGGTGAACTCCAATGGGCGCTGGCTGAACCTGATTCTCACAGTGCAGGTATTCACTGTATCAACCCGTCAAGGCAACCCCCAGCTCCACTCCTGCAATAATGGGCCCATGCTGGCACTGGACCTGGCCCTGCCCTACTCCTGCAAGCTAAGCAACTCCTCCCCCTTTTCTGTAGGCTCTCCACTGGTGTGCAGAAGGCCAGCTCATGGTAGATAGCATGGTGGGTCCAGGACAGGCAGCTGAACACCTGCTGAGTGAATGAAAGATACATGTACAAGATGCTGGTGAAATGAAAACGAAATGTTACAAACTATGGTCTCAGCCTCTGAGCTCAGGCCACGTACTGTGGACTTCTGGCACCAGGCATTGCAAGACTAGCAGGAGGGACAAATCAGGTCATGTATGGGGGAAATGGACAGGCTGGGGCAGTTTATACCTGGAGTGCTGAGTTGCATGACTGGGAGCTCCAGATGGCCAGTTGCTGTTTGGAGGAGACTCCCTGTGGCACAGTGGAGCCAAGAGAGCCTCAGCACCAGGGCAGAGAGTTAATGCACCCAGTCTTGAACTGCTGGCAGTTACTCTGTATTCCCTGGTGTGGCAGTGCACCTTTGGGTACCTGACACTTTAAGGGCAGAGTCAGGCAGCTAACAAGTGCCTGATGAAGGCAGCCATTTTGAGAACCAGGTATACAGAAGCTGCAGTTTGCTGCTGGCAGCCTTAGACAGACATCAACTGGCAGAGCTGAGGCTCAGGAACAGCTTGGAGATTTATGGGCTGGGGCTATGGGGATGGAGGAGGCTCTGGGTTCTTGGCATGACTTGAAACTGCAGCCTGCCAGGGATGGTGGCCTGGTGGGGTTCCCGGTGGCATGGGAGCCCCCAAAAATGCCAGGCCTGTTACCTCCCCAGTGAAAGGTGCATTGGGGCACCTTAATAACCCCAGCTCCCACAACCAGGTGGGTAACCCCATAGTAGGGCTCAAGAAGGAAGACCAGTGTTAAAGAGTATGGGCTAGATGCTCAGAAGCCTGACTTGAGGGACCCTTGACTGGTCAATGCTGGGGCCAGGACCAGAAGGGTCAAAAGGGCCAGGGGCCCACCACAAGGGATGCCCAGAGCCAGGGGCCTGTGGTTCCAACCAGCCTTGCAGATAAGGCCTGTGTGGCCAAAGTTCCTAGGTGGGGGGGGCCACACCTGAGAGTGCAGGGAGCTAAGCAGCCCAGAATGAGAGCAGAGTATGCCGCCTGATGGGAACAGATCTAGTTGGGGTCCAGACTAGAGTGTTATGGGGCCCAGTATGGGGCCAGAGACGTTAAGAATGGAGGTGCCATCTGCAAGGCATGGGCTGCAGTGTAGCAGAGGTTCAGAGCTGCAGATAGTAGTCCCTGAAATTGGGGCAGAAAATGGGCAGCCTCCCGCCTGGGTAATATCTTAATCATTTTCCATCAAGGTGTGGCAGGAGAGAGAGGCAGGCTGTTAGCTCAGAAATAGGAGGGCGGGCCAATTCCTAATCAGCACCGGGAAGGCCCTGGTTACACCTGTCCCCCCAAGCAGTTCCAGGCCAGTCTGGATAACTCCAGTCATAAAGGGGTGCAGTCATACTCAGAATTAAGAGGAAAGAGTGGCCCATCAGCCTGCCAAGCCAGACAATCACTGGGGCAGTTTCTGGTAGCAAAGCCTGGAGGCCCCAGCTCATCCCTCCCCACCCCCCAACCCCCCGCAGGGGAATCCACACGCTGCAGTGCTGGGGTTTCACAGTCAAGCCTCCAAAGTGAGGCATGTGGAGATGGGGGAGCTGCCCAGGACTGCCTACTCTGCAGTCTTGAGGCACCCTGCATCCCAACCAACCAGGGAGCAAAATTAAGTTTCTTTTCTACCTAGGAGACCTTTTACAATCTTTCAATTCTCCTCAGCCTGAAGAAGGGTGTGTGTACCTGAAAGCTTGAAAAGAAAGAATTTTTTTGTTACTATCTAGTTGGTCTAATAAAGGATTGCAATGTCCAGTACACTGAAGAATATGGGGCAGGTTGTACTATCTGAAATGCCCTTCACATAGAAGTTGCACCTTTAGTGCAATACAATGAATAGCTCTGAACATGCACATTTCAGTCATGGACAAATAGTCATGCTCCTTGTGCTTCCAATGATAAGGAACATAAAGCCCCAGAATTTCACAGCCCTTTGCCATTACATACTTCTACACACACCAATGGAGCAGAAGCCAAGAGCAGGCCAGGGGACATAGGCCTTTTTAACTTGTTTCACAGTTTCTGGTACAGCATATATTTTGAGAGCAGTTATGCCAAAAACTGGCTTCTGCAACAAACTGCATTGTGGATTCTAGTTATAAAAGCTTGAAAAAGGTTGTTGATTCTTAGAGATTTCTGTATTAATTTGTCCAAACTTCAATTACAACAGAGTGGAATTTATTATAAACTTTGGTCATGAATAACATAGGTTCTTGCACTATACTTGTGGAACATTCAATTACAATGAACTTCAAATTTTCCTCAATTATTTATACTCTAGACAGCTGCTACGGCTATGGCTAAAATAGCAGCCAGTCTCTACTGAGGAGTAAAAGTAGCCACAATAAATCTGTATAGATGTTTTTCATTTTAAGGAGTGGTTGTTCCATAATTCTAAAGAGCACAGAAACTCAGTGAGAAAAGCCTCCAACAGATTGGCCAAACAGAATGATTTCAGATTCTGCGATGGAAACCTTGTCAAATCCTTAATTCTTCTATTGCTTACATTAGTTGGTGTAAATGAGCTGAAAACACGGGAAAGAAAACATATGTACTAAAACCACATTGTCCCAAGGTAATCTAAATTTAATATCTGGTAAAAATTCATACATATTTTTAAATGAAGTGTCATAACAGATTCTGCATAAAATACAAACAGACAAAGGTTTTTATTTAATGACTGTGATTTTAAAAAGTTCTTCTTCTTAATATAGATCTATTACTGCTGACAAATTCAAATATTTTCTGCCTACAGTCTTAGCTTAACTATCTCTGACAGTAAACATATTCTTCCTATACTATATGCTTTCAGTTGTAATGCAGCCTCTTTTGGCGCTGTGGTTGTACACATTAAGTATAAACAAGATAAGAAATAACTTTTTACATAGTAAAACCCATCAGTGAATCAAGAGACAATGGGTGTTTTAAGAATTTCATACAACTGCTAATTTGCAAATTCCTCCTTGCTTTGTCAACATTTATTATATGAAAATATGAAAGGTATTTCCCAGAGTCTTTTGGGAAGGACAGAAGGAATCTTCATTCTTTTTCTTAGCTTTCAAATTCCCCGCTGTACTTCTAACAGCTCTGACAAAGAATCAGATGCACATCTACTTCCCTGCTTCTGGAAGCAGCATATTCTAAATTAAAGGCACAGTGTTTTGCTTCTGTTTATTCGTGTTTAAACATAAAGTATACCAAAATATTATTACAAATGAAAAATAATAAACCTTCTAAATATGTCCTAATACATTCAAACCCAATCCATTATGTGTTGACTTAAGCAGAATCAGACATAAATCATAAATACTGCACTACAAGTTATAGATTTGCCTTTCCAACATATTGGTGCAAGCATTGCAACAATCACAATGAAATTAATAGTCACATTTTGTAAAAACACCCATGAATACTACTTACCATTTGAGATCTATTCTTTGGACAGCCATTGATGTCTTCAATCTTTTCATTTGCTGAAAAACAAATGTAAAGAGTAATGCAAAAAAAGCTGCAGCAAGGACACTTATACCAGTTATTTCCAGAGCACTTGTTGCTAGCTAAACCAAGTGGCCTAATACTGCGGTTGTCCAATCAAAACAAATGTGTGAAACACTGAGACCCATCAAGAAAGCAGCAAAATTTTTTCTCATGGGTCATTCCTCCAGAGACAGCTGGAACAAGGTCATTATCATTTCAAAAGGAGACAACTTGATTGCCAACATTTTTTTAAGTGACAAATAACTCCTTAAAACTTAGAAACTGCATCACTAGCATGTATGTGTTCATCGTGTGTGTAGATGCGTGTTCATGTAAGACTGACTTATTTATAAGATATGTATAGCATAGATGCATATATTTTAAAGCCAAAAGAAACCACTGTGATCATCTAGTCTGAACAATTACATAGTACAGATCACAGGACTGCTTTGTACTAATTTTTTTATGTTTATATGATTCGATTTTTTTAACGTGTTTTTAAATCTACTTTAAGTTTGTGTTGCAAGCAATAGTTTACTTATATCTGAGGAAGAGGAAAAAGAGAGGGAGGAAGTATTCTGTCTTCAGGTTTCTTGTTCCCCATCTTAATATGTAAACATCATGTCTCTAAGATTTTTTCAAGCATCAGGCAAAACCCAAACAATATGCAGCATCATTAAATATGGTGCATGATATAACTGTGATGCATCCAAAGTAACTCCAAAAGACCAAAAAAACACAAAACTTTATGTATTATCTAAGTATTCAAATGAGTAAGCCTCCTATAAGGGAGAACAGATTAAAAATCAGTAATAACTATCAGCAGACATATATACAGCAGATCATTTTCTTTAAATTAAGACAACCAAGTAGCATATTTATTAGCTTTCAAATAATTCACAGAACAAATTTGCTATTCTTAAATAACACTTTTTCTTAGATACCTTGGTGCCAGTTCATTTTCTAATTCTGAAAAAAACTAATTCCTAATTTAAGGTTCTTTTCTTTTTGAGGAGTGCATCTTGTGTTGATGTGAAGGTGCAATCTGAGTGAGTCTACATGCGATGCTAACTGTGCAGTAGCCTACTTCTACCGTGCCGCAGGTAAAGCCTGTGTTAATACACTACTGTGCAGTAGTATTAGGCTATTGTGCAGTTAGCATCATTAAAAAGCCATGTGCCAGTGCTACTGCGCAGTAGCGCCAGTTACTGCACATTGATTTAGTACCTGGTTATCCAAATATTAAATGTAATGCACCATAACTATGGCACATTAATGAACATGTAGATGCGCCCTCTGAGTCAACATTTGTCACAAAGTTTGCATTATTGCAAAGACAAATGCAAAGCCCTGCAATTGGGGCAGAATAACCACCATGCGGTTCCTGGCTGCAGCACTGGGCCGCAAGACTCAACAGGAGTTGGCCTGGCCCCCAGGATTCTTGGCTGGCTCCGTGCAGTGCCAGCTGGGCCAGTTCAGCTCCTGCTGTATTCTGCAGTCTTGGCTGTGCAACTGGGACGTGGTGCCTGAGCAGCGAGGGGTGGTGGGCAGGGAACTGGCATGAGAACAGCAGACAGGAGAGAAAAATGGAGGCAAGCGGGAGCACAGGGCCCATGCTGGTGCTCCAGGGCCAGGAGTGGCAGAATCGCATAGCCTGGGCTTGGAGGGGCACTGGCAGGGGCTCTGTCTGCCATGTGGAGTGGGGGGCAAACCTCCCCCTCCACACATACCACAGCCCTCCCCAGCCACCCTCCCCCCACACACTCACAGCCCCACAAAACCCCATACCCACATGATCGCCCACCATGAATACACCCCCCACACCCAATGCCTATCCATCCCCACCCCACACATATACCCTGCCCCACACCCCACATACCCACACAGCTACAACCCTATGCCCACCCACCCATACCCCCCCACCAATATACAAGAGTAAGACTTCCTTTTAAGCTATTATAGTATTACCTCTAGGTACTCTATACAAACACATGTAAATCAGGACAAAAATATTTTTTGAAATGAAATGAATGAATATTGCAGTATGTTTGATTTTTAGAATATAATTTGGTACTTTTCTGGTTCTGAGATGGCAAAGCCCGTTGCTGAAAGGAGGATTTCTTGGGGTCAAGGGGAGGGACTTCTGCTGGCAAAGGTCAAGAGTTAGGGGGTGGGACTTCTGGTCCCAAGGTGGTGACCACAGGGCAGGGCACTTTTCAAGGGGCAAGGCTACCCTTGCAGCCCTCGATGGCTTGCTAAAACTTGGTAAGCAGCCCTCTACCCAAAATAATTACCTGACCCTGCTCTAGGAACTACCCTCTGGGATACTAACTGAATACACTCCAAGACTTTTTTAGAGTCACTGCTTCCCAAAATAAAACTTACTTCACCAACCAAACATGATCACTCTGTAAGTCACCTGTCCTCTTCATTGTTTACCAAATCCTTCATTGTGTGTCATGTGAACACTTTAAATCAGTAATGGGTTTATGGTTTTTATCCTTCTAGATCAAACAAAGTAGTATAGACCTAATTCCTGTGAGAGCCCACTGGAAATAGAGGATGTTGAAGGATGATTTCCTAGCTGCAGATTTATTTTGAGAGGTATTATTTAGTCAGCTTAAAATCAATTTAATTTGTAGTATGTTGATTTATATGATTTTAAATAAAAATGTTGTGATAAGTCAAATGCCTTAAAGAACTCTGTTATATTAACATTACATTTACCAACCAAACTTGTATCTCATCAAAGAAACTTATATCAAGTTAGTTTGACAAAATTTATTTTCTATAAAACCATGTTGATTGACAATAACTACATTATCCTCCTTTAATTCTTAATTAATCAAGATCCATATTAGTTGTTCTCCTGTTGTGCTGGGATAAATGTCAAGCTGGCATGGCTATAATTAACAGGGTCATACAAAAATTGGCACATTAGATTTCTCTCTTTTCTCTAAAACTGCCCAAGTGCTCTAAGAGATATTGAAAAACAACAGTAATAGTCCATGGAACTCTTGAGCCTGGTTGTTTTAAACATCTATAGTCAAATTATCTACACTGGCAGATTTAAAAATGTCTAACTTTATGAGTTGTCATTTAGTGTCTTCTTGAGTTTATACTGTAATGGAAAGTATTTCATTGTCTGATATGAATACATCATTTTTTCTCAAATACAGAACAGAAATACTTATTAACATTTCTGCACATTTCTAGTCTCATGACAAGAGGTGTGACTTCAGACCACCCTCAGTCAACCCATTCTGATCACTCAGGTTGGGGAGTCAGAAGGCATCCAGAGATGGTTTGCCACATCATGCTCTTATATACTGCCTCTTTGAAATACTGTACGCCTCACTCCTCTTTTAAATACTCTATACCTCCACCATAAGCCCATAAAACTGTAGTTCATAGTTGAAAATAAGCATGGACCAAATTAACAATTCTTTTCCATGATAGTTTTTTTTTCGTTTCCCTCTCCATGCTACCATGGTGGTCCTTGTCTAGTTCTAGGCCTCAGCTGCTATAATGTATTTATACAAAATAGCTCAGAATTTCCAGCCTTTCATATTTGCCATGAAAGGGGGAAGACTGTAGCCTGCTTCAGTGCCTTATATCTGAGGCTTCCTAGGCCATGGCTCCTACTATGTTTTCCAGGTTGCCTACTCAGTAGCCAAGTTTTATAGTGTTCCATGTGTCTTATGCAGATCTAAAAATGAATATTTTATTTCACATATTTACTGCATATGGCTATATAAGTCAGTCCTGGTGATAGTGTATGTTCAATGAGGCTGAGAGGAAGCATACTGGGTATTTCAGAGTGCTCAGTCACTACGGCCATGGAGTGCTCAGTCATACCACCAAGAAGAAAGAAGACTGAAGGCAAGAGGTGAAATGCAGAAGAATGCTCTGTGCTGGCCACAAAGGGAAAGCAGGTGGGTTGGGGGGGTGCAATACTGAGTCCATCATTATGAGTAGGGACCTACCTGAATACAATTGCACGGATTTCACAGAAATCATGAAATCGGGTGATCATCACGAAATCCGTGGGGGGAGGGAAAAACACTTAGTAAAATAAAGTACTGGTTCCCAAGTGGAAGCCAGTAGTCCTCCCAGCCATGCAGCCTGGCACGAACATTGCTGCTGGTATGAAAGCAAGCAGGCAAGAAGATTGCCAATCCTCGGCAGTGAGGGGTGGGGTTGCATAACAGACAGCCCTCTTAGTCTATCAGCAGTAATAGGTGAGGCCATACAACAGACAGCCCTCTCCCTGCAGATTTCATGGAGATCACCCAGTTTCACAATTTTGGTGAAATCTGCACAGTCACGATCTGGGTAGGTCCCTACTCATAATGATGGCCTCAATATTCCATCCTCCATCTACCTGCTTTCCCGCCATATGTTGGGTCATAGATGACCAGCACAGTGGGGTGGGGCAGGGGGAGGTTGCCCTCAGCCAATCAGGGGCATGGGGGCTCCACCGTGATAGGGTCACGAAAACGGCAGCCAGCCCCACGATCTGCCTGTGAAATTGGCTAGCTGGTTCCTCAAATTCAACAGACCCATAATTAGGAGCATCCATTATCTTTAAAACCCTGCACAAGAAGCACATGCCCAAGTATGCATCCTGGTTTGGGAAGTATGATTTCTTTTTCTCCCCATGAAACTTCATCTTAAAACCAGAGTAATCTGAGTGTATGCAGATGAAATGAATGTCACCCTGAGCTTTCTAAGTGTCTGCAGATTTTTGATGTACAAACTGAAGGGGTTTGATGGCCTTTTTCTTTTCCTTTTAGTAAGCTGGACATAGCAAATCAGCTTACACTGTAACGAAAGTTATATGAACATATACTGTTCTGTTTTTCAAAGGCAGGATATGAATCAAAGGAAAGAGAAGAGAACTTAATAGAATCTTTAGACTTTATTTCTGCTGTGGTGGATTCATTACATTATTGTGAGATGGATCATTAAAGACAAAAATATAAGATAGCATGAGGGCCAAAGAGTCTCTGTTATCAGTTATAAAGTATTCCTTAAATCTGTCAGTCAGGCAGCTGTCAGTGCCCCAATTATATAAATAGGTATGCATACCCTGAAAAAGGCTTCAACAAATGTTGTTCCATAGAACATGAAAAATTATGTTAGGAATGAAACTGAAATGGATCAGATAGAACAGAATGGGTTTGGATTTATAAAACTCTTTATACAAAAGACAACTCAGTGCACAGTAGAGTAATGAATTAGGTTTTTTGTTGCAAACTTGACAGCTCACAAGCATCTCAGACCCACTGCTGGACCACAGAAAATGTTTTCTTGAGTAAAGGAATGTTGGCCAGAATACTTTATAAAGTGTTATTAATTTTCACCTGCAAATTCATCCAGAAAAATAATTCTTTGTTTAAGGTCTCATCCAAAGAATGATCAAACATATCCTATTTATTCTTGAGCCAAATGCTGTAATGGAACCTAAATTCATAATCTGATGGCTCAAACTTAACACTTGTCTACACATGAATGTTGTTCTAAAATAAGGGTTTGTACAAATTTAAATGTGAAATACTATTCCTGAAGAATTCCATATATAGACATTCTTGCTCTGGACTAAAAGTGCTCGCTCCTGATTTAGCATAAACCATTTCCCCATGTAAGTTCCTGAATGGCTATTCTTGAATAAACCCATATGTAGAAAAGCCCTTAGTGAGCTATGGTGTAACATGAGGGATCAGTCAAGTGACACCAAAGACAGCAGTTTGGCAACATAGAAAACTACTGGACGTTACTTGTGGATATTACTATGTTTGGAACATAGCTCTGTGATCACTTTTAACCATGAATATTGTGACATGAGAAACACTGCTATAAAATAAATTATCTTTAATTAAAGTGAGGTCCTGAAACTTGTCCTGTTAAAATCAGTGGAAAGTCCCATTTACTTCAACTGCAGAATTGTCTGCTCTATTAATCTGTCAGTAAAAACTACAATCACAAGAAACACTAAACATTTTATCACTAGGTGAGCTTTTGTGATTATTGTTGTAGGCATGAGTCTTGAACATTTAGACTTCATTCACTTTTTATTTACAAAAAAGTATGCCTGAAACAACATTTTACAGTATATCTGTTTTTGTATAATGTGCAAACTACCTATGGCAATCCAGCTTTTAAATCTGTGTTCTCAGATCAGTACAGTCTTGAAATACGTATTCCATCTGATCAGAGTATCAGAACCATTAGCTGGCTATGTGAAATCAGATGTAATAGCTACTTAGTATCTGCTCCCTATCTCAAACAAAATAATATTTGAAGACCACAGCTCATCAATACCAAAATTCAGGGAACATTCCAGGTATCTGTGGACACTGACATTAGGATTGGTTTATGATTAAAGTTAGTAAAATTGAAGGCTTGACAGACACCCAATTGACAATTTGACATGCTATCTTACAAGTAGTTTTAATTCTTAAACTGTTTATGTAGCTGTAATGATATATATTTCTATCCTCAATGGGATATTTGCATGTATAAGGTTCCAGATATTTGTAGAATTTCTCCATTTTTGTAAATTTGGATGACAAGTTATAATAAAAGGTGAATGAAAATGCTACCTTCTTATAAAATCCTAAACAAGATTGTCCTTTCATTGTTTTATTCACCCTGCTGGACCTCATGAACCTCTGTAACAATTCACATTGATAGCATTGATCTCACACCTCATTTTAAAAGGTCATCACATAAATTAGTTGGGATGTTGCCAATACACACTGTTCACATCTTGATCCATGTGAACAGTCTCACTGACTTGAATGCAAATAGCTCATGTGAGTCAAGTTACTCACCTGCATATGTTTTTGCAAAACTGAGGTGTGGAGTTGATCTTCTATTGGACTTGACCCTGAAAAGTGTTGATCCTCCCTCAAAAGCTAACAAGGACAATAGGCATTCTCTAAAAACCATGTGACGCACGGCTGTCCAAAACTTAATGGGAACTGGGCATTCAAATCTATAATATACCTTTGAAAATCTTAGCCTGTGTGTTAGTCCAACTGAAACCAAAATCTCTTTAATGTACCAACATATTCAGAAAGCATTTCTCAACAACTGATTTTCATTTTAAATTCCTATCTACATCACTAAGTCCAGGTATTTGTAAGTTCTTTAAACACAATTATGCTTTTTTGCTTCCTTATGATACATAGTGAAGGCTTTAAAGACTGCATTTTTATAATAAAAGATACAATCTGTTTATTTTCCCCTTAGAAATGTCAGAAATATGTAGCTTGTTTTTTCATTTGTTTTGTTGGAGGTTATTTTCATAGATCTCAGATGTGGATTCTGAGCTTTTTTAGCCACTACCTGAATCAGTATGAATGCTAAAAACTGAATAGTATACATTTTCTCAGCTGTGTTATTTGGGCATTTGAACTAAATCAATGGTAACAAAAAGAACAGTGTGTTTTAAACAGCCAAATAAAAAGCATATCATCTTTTAATTAATTAAGCTTAATTATAGAGCATCTCTGATAGCATAATTCTATCAGTTTTCTAACAATATTTGGAATCTTCCAGGAAAAAACAAAGAACAGACAAAAAATTAAATTTCTCGTAAAAAGAGGAAGAACAAACTAAATTTGGAGAAAACAAGTGTCTTTAAAAATGCTTCTTTACTCTTCAGAAAAAAATACGCAAACCTGTTTTTCCTTTGCAAATCACCTTTAGCACTGACATAACAACTTCAAAGGTTTTTCAGTACAAAACTGAAGTGAACACAAGGAATTTTCATCACCAACTTCACCTAAATAGATTCTTTCTAACTTGGGATAATCACTAGATACCCAATCAACCCCCATAAAAGGAAAAATATGTTTGTGAAAAAAAGTGCTTACTCCTACCTACTATTACAGACATCAGAGAGTACAGCATGCAGAAGGGAAAAGGCACCTAGCAATACTATTACAAAGCTCCATTGTGCTAATCCTTATTTATAAGAACAGGTCTTGATTTTGTAGCTGCAGTTAAAGCCGCTTCCATGTGTAGAAGTTACCACGTCTGAGTTGACAATGAGATGCAGCTTGCCTAAGGCCAAAAGATAGTAGACGGAAATGAATGTTTTTCTTTCGCTGCCAATTTGGGGGATTAAAATGTGTCTTTAAACATGGATTTTTTTTTATTTGGGAAAGGATTCCATGGAAAAAAAAAAACCCTTCACCTCATTTTAGTCTTTCACAGCTGTGTCTTAGAGCAGTAGAACAAAACACTGCAACAGCTGCAGTGAGAAAAGGTAGGCAAATGAAAAATGGAATAAAATCAGACATTTTGGGAAACAATAATTATGAAATACTTTAGAAGAGTTAGCTGTTCTGACTTATTCAACTATTTGGCATAGGTAGATTATCATGTGTTTAGGGTGGTATTTTTATATGCATGTGGTTACACAGAATTTGTATAACATTGCTAAACACAAATGTATATATAAATGTACATCCATGTATATATATGGACAGACAGATTTACTAAAGCCCAAAAGGCAATTAGGCGCTCAATATCTTTTAAAAGTCAATGTGGATAAATAGCCAAGACCCCTTTAGACCTATGAAATTTCCTCATTTACTGTAGACAAGTACCTAGATATTGGGTGGCGTATTGGTTATTCAGTGTGAATGAACCAGATCCTCATGTGGTGTAAGTTCATTCTCTCTATCGGAGTCGATGGAGTTATGCTTAGTTATGTCAGCCGACTGTCTGGTTCATAAATTCCTAACCTTAACTCAAAGTCCTAACTCCTGTGCGCTGAATATCTAACGGATATAAATATGCAAGTCTGATGTCTTCTTATTTCAGTGATGTCTTAATTTGCATCTCAAGTCTGTCACACTTTCTGTCAATAGCAACAGTTACTCTAATTCCTCTTAGAACAGGTCCCCAAGTACAGGAGCATATGCATGTAAAGGCACAAATAGCAGTGGCACAAATTTTTACCCCATTGCATGCTCTGCACATGCACTTCAGCACACAGCAAATTGTCCTGGGTAGGGGAGGCCTAGGCTAGCACCTGTACTGTCCCCAGCAGTATTCCCTGGTGTCCTGGTGCAGCAGGGTCACAGATCTGGCAACACAGAGCCTGGCCAGCAGCCAAAGCATTGCTTTGGACTGCCAGCCCTCCATTTGTTTCAGGGCATGATACTGATGAATGCTTTGCACTGCTTTTTTCCCTGCAATTTTTTTTTTTTTTTTTTTGCTACCTGGATTTCCAGATAGCAAATTTTGATAGGGCTCACATTTCTCCAGTAGGGCTCATGTTTTCACGTTCCCTGCGTGTGGTTTAGGGTACCATAAACCATGTGCCCCTATACCTGGGGACCCTCTCTTAATGGACTTCCAGTTTCTGTTGGTCAGCACTGTTCCATCTATGTGTTTTGTGCCATCCCAAACACCAGATAGATGAGTCTGTAACAAAACTAATGAAGAATCCAGACCCAAGTCAACAGGGAGAGAATATGGAGCCTTATATAGGGCTAAGTCTTGCAAGCTGCTGAGGATACCCAGCATTTCAAAGGATCACGCCTATAACCTTTGGGCTCTTGGATTGATAAATAAACCTGATCATTTCATAGATTTCATAGACACTAAGGCTGGAAGGGACCTCAGGAAATCAGCAAGTACAGCCCCCTGCCCCAAGAGCAGAAAGTCAGCTAGGGTCAAAGGATCCCAGCAAGATAAGTGTCCAAACATCATGAAAGTTTTCATTTTTCCTCCACATAAATATTTTCTCCCCTTTTCCTAACTGCACAGAGATTTTTTTCAGATCTAACTGGAGGTGGCAGGTTCAATATAGCAAACCATTCTTGTGGTGAATTATTTCCAGACCAGTCCAAATAAGGGAACGGTAGTAGAGATAATGAAAAGGCAGGCAAGGCTACAAACAGCATAACAGAAAAATGCTCATCATCTGCCTTTCCCTTCAGCTGTCTTGGGTGATACTGCTATGTCAGGAGATCTTATCAAGAGCATCAAATACTTTTCCACAATCCCTTAACAACAGGCTTTATCAAATTAATTATCAAAACCTCTAGGGAGAATTATCATCTTGATTCCACGCGGTTCAATTTCTTTTTTCCCCATGTTTATGGGAGAGATAAACAAGCAGTGGCTCTGACTGAGTGGGCGTGTACGTGGTACAAAAAAAAGAAACTCACCTACAACCTGGATGATTTCAGCCAGTAAGACTCCATCTGTCACATCTTGCTGCAGGTCCTTTATCAAGCGTTTATGGCCAGATTTCGCTAGATAGTGATTAGCCCAATCCGTATAAATCTATAAAAAGGGAAAAAACATAAAGACTAAATTCTATGCACTTGACAAAAGCTAAAAATCAGAATCTTTTCTCTGACTCCATTTAAAACTTTCTCTCCGATTTTCAGACCTTGAACAGAAGATGCCTGCTTTCCGAGCTGTTTGAAACAAGCCAAACATTAAAATTCAGGGCATTGTGCAGATCACGTATTCAGCTTACTATAGTATGGCTTTTTTCTATTGAGAAATCTGACATCAGAGCTTCGGGAAAACCAAAGCAAGCTTCTAAACATGCTACAGCTTGAATGGAGCATCAGACATGGAACTAAATGGTCTGCAGCAGTGACAACTTTGCAGATCGATTTCTTTCTTTACTAAGTATTTTGTGTTTTCTTTCTGCCATTTTTCTCCTCTGCAAGAATCCCTTTTAAAGGCTATTTCTAAGGAATATCAGTCATAGAGCGGCTTGATTTTCAACATAGGCACATAGGGCAGTTCTTCTTAGATGCAAAGACAGCTTAATGTATGAGTTCTATCCATTCTAATACATTCCCAGCCTCTACTAGACCCATTAAACTGATTTTAAAATTCCTTACAGATGTTTAATTATAGTGACTTACCACAAAATAAAACAGCACCTCAAAACATAGCAAACAAATATAAATAAAGCAGTTACATCAAGAGGTTTTAAAGATATGTATATATTTTTTAAGGCCCAAGTCCTCCTTCCCACACACTGTACCAACTATAACAATAGTAAATACAGTGTCCATAGACAATAAAATAAAGTAGCCTATGATTATTTTTCAGTTATTTGAAAGTGGAGGATTCCAGACACTAACAGAACCAACTCCTATAGCATGTAAAGAGGAGTAGCCATTTGTTAATATAAGAACCCTGAAAAATGGAATGAAATGTTGCTATCTCCTAACAAATGCTGAGAGTTTGAGAGTAAAAGTAAATGAATTTATTAATTCAAACAGACCATAGTCAAGAAAAACATTAAGAAAAGTGAAACCTGAACATGGATAACAAGAAGAACAAAACCACAGAGCTGTAAGCTACTCCATGTGCCTGCCCACAAAAAAACAAGTGACTTACAGGGCAGATGAGCACGGTATGCCTGGAAGACCAACCAGACCTATGTCATAGCATGCTTGGGGTCCGCATGTAACACTGAACCAGTGCACTGTAAACCAGTTCAAAAAGGTACCTGTTATTCCAGATGCCCTTTTAAACCATTCTAGGTAGCTTTAAACCAATTTAACAGGCTTGTATATCTATCTGTTTCAGGTTTAAACTGTATTTAAGTAGGGCTGTTAGATGTGCCCATATCCTAAAAATGCTTAACAAAGACAGAGCTTTTAGTGAAATCGGCTGAGCTTAATTCTCCTCATTTAGAACTATTTTAAACAAATACACATGAAAATCAATCACTGAACTATTTTTGGAAACTTGTAGGTTTGTGAGGTTGATTTCAACCTGACTAAAATTGAAGTTAATCGAAGACACAGTAAATAGATCATTATCAACTTAGCAGATAGGGTACTCTACAACCAAAACTGGTAGAATTACAGTCATGTAGTCTGGGATCTATATTAATGGGGCAGTTTGGTTACTCATTTATCTTCAAGGTAAATGTAGATATTAATTCAACTTTGATTTCAGAATCCTCCCAAACAAACCACAATGTTCGTCTATATTACTATGAATTAAGTCGTTTCTTCTAATCACACTGTGCTAATGACTATCATTAGTAACTCAGGTAAAACACATTCATTGAGCTATGCCAGTGTCAACTATTAGTACACTAAACAGGCCCAGAAGGGAGACCACTATACTATCTGCTCTTGTTCCAAACAAGAAAGTATGACAGACATTTTTCATACCAATTTTGTGGGGAAAAAAATTTAATTAAAAAATCTGTAGAGGCTTATTTCTATACCAGGATCAGTTCCTTGTTTACTAGAACAGAACTCAAAACACATTTTGAGCCAGATTCTGCCCTGTATCCTATGCTTAACAGGTACTCCAGTAGTGCATACAAGCTCAAGAGAGCATGCAGACTGTGCTTTCTAGGTCTTCTAGAAAATTAGGGTTGAAAGGGACCTCATGGACACAGTATTCCAGATGTGGCCTCACCAGTGCCGAATAAAGGAAAATAATCATTTCCCTTGATCTGTTAGCAAAGCTCCTACTAATGCAGCCCAGTATGCTGTTAGCCTTCTTCATAATTAGGGTACACCGCTGGCTCATTGTCCACTGTAACCCTCAGGTCCTTTTCTGCAGAGCTGGGCTTAACCAGTCAGCCCCCAGTTTGTTCCAGTGCATGGGATTGTTTCATTCTAAGTGCAGGTCTTTGCTCTTGTCCTTACTGAATGTCATGAGATGGCAGAATTGAGGCCTTTACAGACAATGGGCTGCATTCTAATTTTCTATGAATAAAAATAAAGGTCACTAAGTAAATAAAGGAATTATATAGGTATAAAATCAGAATAAGCGAGAAGAGAATCAGAAGTACCCTCCTCTTCAAGAACCAAAAGCTAACTCCTAAACCCACCAAGTAAGTACCAGTATTCTTTCTTCCCTTCTTGAGAGAGAACACTGGACAAAGACAGAGAGAGGGAGAGAAAGAGAGGAGAAAATCTGTGCTTTCCTTTCCCCCACTACAACTAGCAGTTGGCTGTTAATTAAAAAAGGGTAAGGTGGAGATGGCAGGGCATGAAAGACTTCTTTCTTAGTAAACATCTTAGTAAGCGTATTTAGACTCATTAATATTTTTCTCTTTGTATTTTATTTTTATGTAACACGATCTGGAAAACAATGTTGACAATTGTGCTGACCATAACACTGAAGTGCTGAATAACATTTTATGGTTTTCCCTCATTTGTCCTCCACTTCCACCTTTACATTTCAGATTAAACGGGATATGCATTTACTATTAAGCTAGTGGTATTGTGCATTTTAAAAACAAAACAGGCTGAAACTTCTCAGTGGAAAACATCTCAATGAAAAACACCTCAGTGAAACAAATGCTGACTACATATGAGTAACTGATTTCCATTGTCAGGAAAAAAGCCCTCACATAACAGAAGAAGTTCTTCAGATCCTTAGGCAGGAAAACATTTTTATGACAGAAAAATATTGTTCTAAATGTGCAAGAATGTTAAAGAAGTAGGACTAGGCAATCCCAACATGGATCAAAGGGGCCAAGAGTGCTCAAAAGCCCCCATGGCTCACCAAAAGCATCCAGGAACGTCTCACAGCTAAGAAAGAGGAGTACACCCAATGGAAGGGAGGGGCCATCACCAGGGAGGACTATACCTCCGTTGCTCAGGATTATAGGGGGGACCGTTAGGAAGGCCAAGGCAGAGATGGAACTGGGACTAACAACCCGGATCAAGGATAACAAGACATTCTTTTTTAAATATGTAGGGAGGAAAAAGAAGGTTCTGGGTAATGTGGGGCCTCTGCAGGACACGCGAGGAAATCTGGTGGTCTCACCAAACAAAGCTAACCTATTTAACAATTTCTTTGCCTCCATTTTCCTGAGCAGGGACCAAGTTATCCCCACCACCGGGATTCCCAATGGTCCCAGGGGAGGCACAGCCAGGCCCAGGGTCAGAAAGGACCTAGTCAGGGAACTTCTGGTGGGACTGGATGTGTTCAGATCGGTAGGTCCTGACAATCTCCACCCGAGAGTGCTGAGGGAATTAACAGAGGTCATTGCAGGACCCCTGGCATGGCTTTACAGGCACTCGTGGTGCTCTGGAGAGGTGCCAGAGGACTGGAAAAGGGTCAATGTGGTCCCCATTTTCAAAAAAGGGAGGAAGGAGGACCCAGGAACTATAGGCCAGTTAGTCTTACCTCAGTCCTGGGAAAGCTCTTTGAGAAAATTATCCAGGTGCACATCTGCGAGGGGCAAGCAAGAGAGTGTATGCTGAGGGGCAATGAACATGGGTTCATTAGAGGCAGGTCCTGTCAGACCAACCTGGTGGCCTTCTATGACCAGGTCACAAAATCCTTGGATGCAGGTGTCATGGCGGACATAGTGTTTCTGGACTTTAGGAAGGCCTTCGACACTGTCTCTCACCCGTTTCTCCTTAAAAAATTAGGAGATTGTGGTGTCAATGCCTACACAGTCAGATGGGTCACCAATTGGCTGGAGGGCTGCACCCAGAGTGTGGTGGTGGACAGGTCATTTTCGACCTGGAAGGAGATGTGGGTAGTGGGGTCCCCCAGAGCTCAGTCCTTGGGCCTGCACTGTTCAACATCTTCATCAGTGACTTGGAAGAGGGGGTGAAAAGCACCTTGTTCAAATTCGCAGATGACACTAAGATGTGGGGAGAAGTGGGCATGCTAGAAGGGAGGGACAGGCTGCAATTGGATCTGGACAGGTTACAGGAGTGGGCAGATGAGAATAAGATGGGATTCGATACTGACAAGTGCAGGGTACTGTACCTAGGGAGAAAGAACCAGCAGCATACCTAAAGGCTGGGGAGCTCTCTTCTCGTCAGTGCAGAGGCAGAAAAGGATCTTGGAGTTACTATAGACACTACAGAACATGGGCCGCTAATGTGCAGACACAGTCACGAAGGCTAACCGCATCTTGTCATGTATCCACAGATGCATCAGGAGCAGGCCTAAGGAGGTGATCCTCCCCTCTATATGACATTAGTCAGGCCACAGATGAAGTACTGTGTCCAGTTCTGGGCGCCGCACTTCAGAAGGGATGTGGACAGCACGGAGAGGGTCCAGAGGAGGGCCAGTCGTATGATCAGGGGGCAGCAGGCAGGCCCTATGAGGAGAGGCTACAAGACCTGAACCTGTTCAGCCTCCACAAGAGAAGGATGAGAGGGGATCTGGTCGCCATCTATAAACTGGCCAAGGGAGACCAGCAAGCAATGGGAGAGTCCCTGTTCCTCCGAGCATTATTGGGAGTAACAAGGAATAATGGCCATAAGTTGATGGACAGTAGATTCAGGTTAGACATCAGGAGGCACTACTTCACAATCAGGGCATTTAGGATCTGGAACCAACTTCCAAGAGAAGTGGTGCTCGCTCCTACCCTGGGGGACTTTAAAAGGAGGCTAGATAGACATCTTGCCAGGGTAGTTTGACCCCAGTACTCTTTCCTGCCCATGACAAGGGGTCGGACTTGATGATCTGCTCAGGTCCCTTCTGACCCTACCAATTATGAAACTCTGAAACTACAACTGAAGCTACCTTAACTTTTGCTGCAGCTGCTATAAATAAACTGGAATCACACAATACACATTTCTTAAAGGAATTAATTGAAATTTGCACTACATAAGAGACTTGGGTTTGAAGCACATTGCATAAAAGGTTCTTATCTCAACAGTACAATCCTAAACCAGAAGTATCCAGTAACGTTTCCTGATTTGCAAAAACACTGGAAGGTTTCTGTGACAAAATTGAGTCATTTCTGTCAGGTACCTGAGTTAGACTCTGCATTTTTCTTAAGAACATGTTCTTCATTTCATTGTTTCTGGAAAAAGAAATTCAGGCAGCAGTGGCAACTTATTCTGCTTGCATTTTGGGTCAAACTGTGTGGAGACCAGATTTCCCATCCCAGGGGGAATTATGCATATTCTATTAAAGGGCACTTTAGCTTCTGGTAGCCTGGACAACACACAGATTTCCAATAATTATGGGAAACAAGACTGGTTTCTTTGAAAGATTCATCAACATTGCCAAGTTTCTGCAGAACATTTATATTTCTAAGAATTGGCATTTTCCAATGGAAAAAAAGGCACTGCTGGAAATTTTCTAACATGCTCTAATCCTGTGATCTAATTTCTTTGGGAGTTCTCCTGGTAGGCAATTGATAGCATTGACACATGAATGATGAGAGAACAATATTTTTACCTGCTACATACAATACAGAAATCAGGAATGAAACAAGTATAGAAAACTCTCCAGCTCATGAATACAGCCATCAGTTTGCCCACTGTATTCTACTTTCCTGTTGATCTTGCTGTGCTTGAGAGTCTGCCGGTACGAAGTCAGAAAACCAGAGGAACATAAGGAAGAAGAAAGTTCATGCAGCTTTCACATGCTTTCCATTTGCTGATACAGAAGTGTTTTTTCACAAACCCCACACTATGCTTTATAATCTCTAAAAAGGACAATTCATTAAGCATTCATCTATAAGATTCTCATCCTCATATGGTGTTAGGATCCCACAAATGCAATATTCTCTCTCAGTGACAGGCCATTTATGATGACCATGGATCCTGGTTTTCTCTGATTTAAAAAAATCCCCAATTTTCAATTTAAAAAAGTAACCTCAAATCCACATTTTTCCATAATTAAAATGAAACACCACTAATACATATTTAGGACCACTGAGGGGGGCTTGTTTTGGGTTATTCAGAGCCGAAGGCCCAAGTGGCCTGTCTGACCTGAGACAAAAGTCAAGTGATGACTGCCACGAATCCATTAAAAATCCATCTGCTGATTGCATGGTCGTTTTAACCAGCACAAAACTGACCAACTGTAGAGCAAAATAATGCAGCAGGAGGGAACAACTTGGATTGGAAACAATGAGATAAAGGAAACACAGTGCAGCTGGGGATAGTCAAACTTGGATGTGAAAAAATGTTGCGAAGGGAGCCAAGGAAGGTGATAATATGGCCACGACAACATGGCGAGTTAGTCATCACCACCTGTAGCTTGGTTCTAGTCAAGTCTATTCCTCCCAGTGACCTTAAGTCTATCCGGTGAGCTAACACAGATTGATCTTGCCCTGGGGATCTGTCAAATCCCAATTTCAGCTTGAAAGCCTTAAAAGGAGGCAGCAGAGACCTAGAGGCCTTGACTGTTGCTTGCCCCAAATGACCATCAGTGCTTAACACTCATAGGAGCTGGACAGCACCACCCCCAAGCTCGGAGCTTCCCAATGGATTTGAGGGAAGGCTGTGGAAGCTCCTTGGCTTCAGTGCGCAGCCAGCCTAAATGACCATTAGTGCCTAACACCTATGCAGGCTGTCAGCACCACCTCTAGCCTGGGGAAGGGCATGACAGACATCTCAGCTGGCCAATCCCAGCTCTGATGAGGGCTTCCAACACTATACCATCTGCCCAATGGTCATGAGTTGCCCAGAGAGAGGAGGGTACCCGCAGGTGATGCCCTTATTCAGAATGTGAGGACATACACCATTTGCCCTGAGTATATGCCACTCGTATACAGCCAAGGCTGTTGGAAAAAAAGGGTTTCTGCTATAAATACTCCCAGTTGCTAGCAAAGCACCAAGGGTACAGAGGAACCACTCCCCAGCTGATCGCACTGAGCACCAGATTTAGAGACCATCCCTTATGTCAACCTGTAACAGGAATCACAGGCAGGTACTGGGCTCAGTCCTGCTGCAGCCACATAATTAGACCATCACCTCTTCAGGAGCTGCCTCCCTCTTAAGAGAGTCATAGCTGAAATATACCAAGAACCATGTCTTAGCTAGTTTGGGACTTTTCCTTAATGGTGGTCTTATCTCCCTGAAATCTATACATTAGCTGCATTTCTGGTAAATTAAACTATGTCATTCAGCAACACTACATGCAAAGAAAAGAAGGCAAAGAAGAAGCATGAGAGAGGAAGAAAAACGTTACCCATTAGATAAGACAGAAGATAGTTTTTAAAGAATAAATACTTTTGCTGGGGGGGGGCGGGGGGGTAATAAGCCAGTCACCAGCTGACAACTGTCAGTCCTTCTAGATCAGGGTGTATGCATGAAAAGTCACCCAGACCTTCGACACATATGCTTAGCCAGGTGTTTTGGAGGGGTGAAAGCTGCCCAGACCTTCCACCTCCCCTTTAGACCACTGAGACAGAATCCAAAGGCCAGACTGAATCCAGACATTTGGTGCCTCCATCGCTATAGTTGTATAAGCATCCAGGAATTGAATACAGGTCTCCTGTGCAGCAGACAAGGATTCTATCGCTGAACCACAGAGGAGTCCATCAGCTGACAGAGGTTATTGTTACAGAAAACTGCTGAAACCTTATGGAAGCTGATCAACATGATAGCCCTTTTTATTTAGAAGAATATAGATCTGTAAAATCATGGCCAAAACCCTAGCCACATAGGCTAGTCTGGACATGAGTTATATGACCAGACATATGTCACTGGGCATGAATGTAAATGCAAGGACCCACCTATTGTTTGATGGAGTGTGTGTGTGTGTGTGTGTGTGTGTGTGTGTGTGTGTGTGTGTGTGCGCGCGCGCGCGCGCGCGCGCGCGCGCGTGTACATGCACGCATGTAGAGAGGGAGCTGAAACGGGAAAAGCAGTCAAAGCAGACTGCAGGAAAGCCAAAGGGACAGCCAGAGAAGCATCAGTAATTTAGCCCTGAAAAAAAGCCCCAGGAGAGTTTTTTGGGGTGGAGACAGACCCAAAAAGAAGCTTAGAGTTTTATCTGTGCATCCTGCTTATTTCAAGGAAACAGAACTTTTTTCATATGCTTTGTAAATAAACAGTATACCATCAAATAAGTACCTGACTCCATCATCTATGTGTCTTCCCAAGAGAACAAGCTGCAATCTGGTTGACTGCTCAGGTTAAGAGAGAGAATTTTATGATGAAACCTCACCATCTAGTCCAGAAGACTGGACTACACAGACCACTAATCTGATCAAGTATGATTAATCCTGTATAATCCCTTCTATCCATTCATTATTCCTCTAATTTAAAAAATACGACCTCAGGAGACACGCTTTTCTAAACGTATTCCCTATTCACATTTAATATGCTAGTACTTCCACACAGCTACTCTGCTCAGATGGAGTCTCTGATATCTCTACTTTTTTATGCATCAGCCCTGTGCAGCCAAGCTGAAGAAGTATATAATAAACCAAGATTAAAGAAAACAATTCATGAAAATGCATATTGCAAGTACATACCTGGGTAATCAGGAGATTGAAACAGCCACCACATGAAAAGAAAATTCATGTGCATATATACATATTACAGTTGATATGCAACACAATCTAACCTGAAGTACTTATTATCATTGCAGTAGAGATATTGTCACTGTCTCGTACACGCATAGAATATTCCTTTCTGCTTTACTATTAAAATGGAGTAACAGTAGCACAAAATTAAACTTGTGATATTCTTGGATTTCAGGTAGAGGAATCTTCTTTTAAGAGAAGTGGTGAACTGGACAAAGACTGGATAAATCCAGACTGAACAACACACTAGACAATACTCTGACAGTAGCAATTCTACATCAGCAAATGGATGGATAAAATGTCTTACTAGGTTATTTGCATCTTTCATTATTATGATTTTCACCTTAATTGCACCCCACAATTAGGTGCACACAAACTGTCGTCCTGTCATGTCACTTTTTCATCCCACTGAGGTTGTCTCATTTTACAATGCCAGGAAGAGAACATTATCCAAGAGAAGAAAACTATTATTCTTTGTGCTGAAATCCATTTTTATGTTTGCTGGCCAAATTGCAAACACAGCTTTTTAGCTTTTTATTTAAAATTTACTTTAACACAAAAACTAAATGTGAAACATTGAGGTGAGTAAAAAATTTTTAAGCCAAGTAGTTGAACTAATAAAGTCTCCATGAGAAAAAATATATATTTACTTAAACTCTTTTTTCTTTAATTCTAAAGGATTGAACCATCTATTTGCTACTAAAAATGTTACATGATCATATGAAGACCACATGTACAACTCAGAAAATTATTTTTTACTGGAAGTAACATATGTCTACGTGCTCTGTAGCACTTTTGTGCATGCAGTATTACCAAGGCCACTGCTCATTTTTAATAACCTGTCACTCTATAGTCACTATTTGCTCTCATAGCATACATTAGGCTAATTATGGAAACCTTCCAGAAAGCATTCAAAACTGCTTGTTGCCAATCTTTGTGACCTATTGCACATAAATATGATCTCTAATATTGTTTTTCTTTGTGTAAATACAGAAAATCTGTACAATGATTGCTATTTTTAGGTACATGAAAAATATTTTAACCACACATAGGATTCAAATGTACAAGACATTTAAATACCTAGGAAAACATTTATTTAAAAAAAGGTAGGACAATACCACTAACACTTTTTAGTAAAACATATTCAAATTTCTGGGAAAAAATATTCATAGAAAACAAATTTAAGAATCACGTGCTGAAATATTTATATGAAAGAACAGAAACAATGCCATATAATTTATCTGACCAGTTACATTAATTAACAATGTATGAATGGCAAACAGTAGAGAACTGATCCTAATCAATACATGGTATTTTTAATGTTTGCAAGCAATTTACTCACCCCCTAAAACTGAATAAATGTGAGAAAAATCACACTTTGAAAATGGCTATTCTGTGAGGAGTTTAAACCCATCCAATAAATTAGTTGTCATGAATTATAAATTCATTTTTAAGTAAGAATATCACAAAGGATGTTATTACAGTTGAATCATTTCGCTATACCATAACCCTCAGTAAACCACAGTGTAAATACCATAATTACATACTGACAAACTGTCTTATCATGCAAATCAGCATGTTCTTGTAAAAGTTGTCAGTGATGTATACATAGTATAAACAACATTGTAGCTCTGTTATTCAAAAGGGAATACCATAAGCAAGCATTGTAGTCACCAGGGCATGCTTTTGTGCTTGAGATCAGTCAGTTGTAGGATCTGTTTAATACCACACTGAGCTGGGAGCTATTCCGCTTTTGTAGAGGGACATATTCAGAGATTTGGTAGTATTCCCCCTACCTTTTTCTTTTCTGATACTAACAATGCAACTATGTTAGAGCAAAACGAAAGCAAATAGGAAAAACATTTTTCTTTTCTTTCAATCCACTTAATATGAATTAGGGATGCAATGTTTTAAATATTGAGTGTGCTTTGATTTATAGCCAAAATGCTATGCATGAACATAAACAAAGTCTTGAGTCCTTCCAGGGCAGCAGTCTCCAAACTTTTAAAGTAGAAGATCACCTTTGGCATTTAAAAGCAACCCAAGATCTACTGTGTGCAGCCACCCTCCCCGCCTGCCCAGCAGGTTAAACTGTGGGGAGGGAAGGCAGGGGTGGGGCGCAGAGCGATGCAGAGGGATAAAAAATTATTTGGGGCGTGCCTCCCCAGCAGGTAAGTCCCACCTGGCCAGGGCCCCACTCAACATATCCCTGCTTCTGCCCCTGCGGCACTGTCTCTCACTGTGGGGGCCTCTATCTAGCCCCTGCCCCTTCCCTCCTCCAAGGACTGACCTGCTGGGCTGGGGAACGTGCGTGCATGCACTCAGCTCCCCACCCCGGCCTTTGATCAACTCCAAGAGAATCTGAGTTCTACCAGTGCATTGAGATGTACTGGTTGGTGACCACTGCTCTAGGGTTTAAAAAAAATAAGATACATTGTTTATAAAGACAAAGAATGAAGGACTAAATACATCATTGGATTGAAAACTGGTAGGATTTTCTCTTTTTTTATTTGAAAAATTGAGAAAATATGCTAGGGATTACTGCATTCCCAGTGCTTTTCAAAACAATCATTTTTGTGAAATCTCTTGACTTTCATATATCTCAATGAGAAGTTAGGTCTCTTTTTGGCAATCCTGAGCCAACTATACGGGTCTAATACATATTCCCAAGAGTTTTAAAAGGCTTTCCCCTTTGATGCTTATGGATTAGTTATTCAGGTTAGATATAGACATTAAACAATCCTGAGTCTGAACTGATTCAAACTTCGCAGTTTAGTCAAACATGATTGAACTGGTTTGCAAGTAGACAGATATTCACTTTTCGTTCTGGAAATGCAGGCACATGCCTGCAATGGCTCAGGCCAGAAGACTGAAAACCTCCACCTTGGCCTGCAGAGTTTAGAGGGTGGGGGAAGAGGGAGTGTGGCCAGACACAGGCATGGCCAGACCACCGTGGTAGGGGAGGAGGAGGGGGAGAGTCCTGCCCACTGCAGCAGCTCCATGATTGTTCCTGGGCACACAGCTCTGCTGCCCAGCACTGGAGGGGGACCCTTCCCTCTCCTCCTCCCCCCACCATCACCATGAGGGGGTAGGGGGAGGCGGATTCTGTGAGGTGCTGGTAGTGGGGAGGGAGGCACTGTGTGGCACTGCCCAGCCCAGTAGCAGTGAGCTAGCAGGTCTAGCTCGGAGGTACTGGCAGTCCCAAAGCCTGGCAGCCACCTGCCACAGGGACTCACTACAGACACGTAAGCCCCCACAGCACCTCCAAGCCAGCCAGGTAAGCCACTGCCTGGCCAGCTGCCTCCTGTGTGCAGCAGACCAGGCTGCTCTCAATGACAGGGTTCAGCTTCCCTGTCATGGAGCCACACCTGCTGAGCCCCAGGCTGGCCCAATCATGTGGCTACCTCAGCCAGGGATAAGCAGGGCTGGGCAGCTCAGTGTCGTCCACTCCCCATGCCCAGGCTGGGCCACGCCAGGCAGTGCCGCACAGGGCCCCCCTCCCCGTGGCAGTACCACACCCCCACAGCAGCACTGAGTCCCCCTCTGGGGCTAGGCAGCACCACATAGAGCCCCCCTCCCTGCCCCACATTAGCGGGGGGGAAGGAGGAGGGGGAAGAGTCACCCTCCAGCACCACACAGAGACACCCTCCCTGCCCTGTGGCAGGGAGGAAGGGGAGGAGGAGGGGAAACAGTCCCCCTCTGGGGCCAGGCAGCACCACACAAAGCCCGGTTCCCCACCCCTCAGTGGTGGGGGGGAGCAGAAATGGGGCTGCTCCACCCTGGCTGTGGTCCCCTAGTGGGGGGTGAGGGGAATTAATTTGCCAGTGGGACAGGGAAGGGATGGGGGGAATAAACCCCCTCTGTGCTTGCGCTCCCTAGGGCACCCTGACAGAGACTGCTGCTCCTGCCCCTCCCCTCGCTGGTCCAGTAGCAGGGGCGGGGGTGTAGCCAGATGCCATCCTGGCATGGCCCCATTAAAGGGAAGTAGGCAGGAAGGGAGGGAGGGGGTTAATTCCTTCCTCTGTCCCTTCTGACCACAGGGACCACAACAGGGGTCTGCCAGCCACTGCTGCTGCCTCCACCTCCACCACTCGCCTGCAGACAGACAGATGCTGGCTGTGGTGGGGAGGGGGAGAGGGGAAGGAGGGAAGAATTAATTCTGTCCTTGCCCACTTCGCCTTAATGGGGCCATGCTAGGACGCATCTGGCCACGTTCCCATCCCTGCACAGGGTACAGAGCAGAGGGGCAGGGCCGGTCCTGCTCACTGGAGCAGCTAACACAGTCCAGCCCAGGCCTGCAGAGCATGCTGGGATGCTAAATGACTCTGGTTTAACTTTAACCAGGAAGGAGTCTGGGACAGAAGTTGCATAAACCGGTTTGACCAAAATCAGTTAAGTCCGATACTACATTCAACCAAGTATAACTTAAACCAGTTTTGGCCATTTTAAAACTGATTTATGTGTCCTGAATTTATCTTCTGTTGCAGGTTTAAACCAATTTCTGATCACTTAAACTGGTTTATGTGTAACTTTTGTCCCTAGCCTCAAAGTTCAAGTGTCAAGGGACAATTACAAACCCATTCCACTTGCTTACCTTATCTTCTGGTTACCATTCTGAAATAAATTCAGTTATATAGATTTGTTCCAGCATTAGTTTAAACAAATTCTATACAGTCTGTATGTACTGGAAAGGAAGTCTTTAAAGAATATATAAGCCTTTCTGTTCAGTGAGGAAGACAGTAAGCTGTGTTGTCTCTTCAGCTCAGAAGATGATTTCTTAAACATCGTATTTGAAGAAAGTTCCAAGTGACATTTCCATCTGGTCTAGGAAACCGTGTGTCACTTCAGAGACAATGCAGGGAACTGTTATTCCTACACTATGCTGAGATAGCCTAAGCATTCCTGTCACGGGATGGCCTGGCCCTGTAAGGGATGTGGGCTTTGTCTCTCAGCTGTGACTAATTAGCATCCTCCCAAGTGATGGCTTTGAGGTCAGAGATCAGGTGATAGTTGTCATATGATCTGTTAATACTACTGCTACTAGCAATAATAATAATAATATAGCACTATAGGTCCCAGAGGCCCTTGTCTGCCTCCTCTATCTCCATCCGTTCCCATCTGTTGTGTGTCTTCACATTCTCTAGTCATTTAAATTCTAGAAATCTGACACAACATCATGTAGTCATTTTCATCTTGTGACCTGTTCCTTATATAAAAGTCTGGTTCTTTGAACTGATCTTGTGTTGAATGTTTGATTTTGAGAAACAATCCCATCCCACCCTAAAAGAAAGAGAATGTTCTGTCCATCTTGGGAGTCTTATCTAATGCATTGGCCAGTGAGTCAGTTACCTGCCTCACCGGTTCATTCTCCTTAAGTTCCTACTTAGGTTGGTTTATAGGCCTTAACCTGATAACAATCTGGACAAGGTTTTAGAAAACAGAATAGATTGCTATTCCCACCCCAGCTTGTGGTTTCCTTGCTTGAAAAAAAGATTTGCACTGTTGTCAAGTGACTGCTTCTGGAAGTTGCTTAATATGGCCAGGCAACAAGCAAAGTGACCAGAAAACATTAAGACCTAGTACCTCCAAGAAGGATGAATGCACTCCTTTAAATGACGGAAGAACTGACAGGAATATCTTAATTTAAAACCCTTTAGTATTGTTTAGCTTTTCCAGGTAACATGAGGTAAATATGAACACACTTATTTTAGCTAACTGTAAAACCATTTAATTTCAATATGCCAATGCAAAGCTAGCAGCTGAAGTGCCAAGTTTTACCCTTTAAAATGCCACTTGAAAAGCCAACATCTATGTCCACATCCTAATATCAGAATGCTTGGATGTACTGTGCTTCCAATTATTATAATCTAACACAGCAATCAGGACGACTATAATTTCGCATCACCACAAACAAACTAAGGAACAGAAAGTCACTATATCAAAAGGTTATAGGTACTTCTAATCTGGAAGACCTCAAGCAAGGGAGTGAGCAAGATGTCTACATGGCATGATGCTTGAAGTAACTGTGAGCGGGCTAGCTTGGGTATCAGAAGCAGTATAGAGGAATGAACACAATGTTTCCACACTGGCTAACAATCTGCTAAAATGTAGGCTACAATGGTTATGTTGCTTCCATTACCCAACCTAGCTCAAGCATCTCAGCACAGCATTCTGCTCTGCAGACATACCCCGAGAGAGAAAAATGAAAGAGAATTTCAATCCATGCTTCTCCTCAGTTTTGGCACCCTACATCAGCATTTGCTAGAGGGCATCCTTAATTCAAGTAGCAGCTAAGAATGAGATCTCTATATAAATATAGAATATTCTAAATGTAGAAATATAGAATATACACATCGAATTGCTTAGTGATATTTTAACATCTTTTTTTTTAAAAGGAAAAGGAAATATTTCTTTCCTTAAACATTTTTAATTTTTCAACAATTTCTAGTTAGAATAAATGTACTTTGAACTTCTCCCACCTATCTTTGTCAGTTACTCACTCATCAGACATTTGTTGCCTCTGAATGTTGCCTTTAGAAAGATTACCATGAATCAAGCTCTCATGAGTATGACTCAAAGAGACACCACAGCAACAGCTGAACACTATCTTTTTGACAGCAAATACCATAATTAGAACTGAGTAAGGGTGTTTTTTTTTTTCATTATTGGCTGACAGGGTTAGTCACACCAAAGGGGCCCACAAAAACATGTATTACAATGCTATGCCTATCTTGCTGCACAGGGCTACTGAGGTTCACAATATTCCCAAAAGTAGAGAAAGTGTGTCAAGTACCTCTTTATGGAAATATACACATACACACACACATATACTGCAAATTGTTTGTAAAGACAAAGCCCACCCAATTCTCTGTGAATATTATATGATGTATTTTACATAGATGTTTTCCTGATTTTGACAGCATTATTAGCAGTCTCCTGCTGCACCTCCCTAGAATTTAGTAAAACAATCAAATCTGTAGTTCAAAGAATATTAAAATGCAAAAAACTAAGAATGAAGAAGTGAAACCAGCAGTCTGATCTAAAAGAATAAGCCCACAAGCACACTGTCTCTGTTTCAAAGAAAACACTTTCAAGCAAGGACTATTTCAATGTAGCCCACCATTGCTATTTTATGCCTATACCCCAAGAAGAATCCAATCTGCTATTCTGCTAAACTTATGATGACAGTATTGCCAACTTTTTTTTACACAGGGCAGAAAAAGAAAACATAGTCAACCTCTGGTTTCCAATACTTGCTACAGAGCTGTAATCAGGCATTTCTCACAATTCTAGGCTCTCTATTTTCCTCCAATAAAATTCAGATCTACATTACTTAAAGGGGGCATTGGCTAGCTAAGTGAAAGCAGAGCTTTACACTTTCCATGAAGGATAAAGTTCGTTCCTCGGTCTCACCTTTCATTTCCAAGTCCTTGCAGGACATATGTGAGGTGGTAGCACTCTCAGAATATGTCATTAACTTCTTTGCCTATTAAATAAATGCTATCTAGTCTTATCTAGTCCTCTATTGCAAGGAGACAGCAGAAAGGTATAGGGTGGAGTATTACCTGGAGACATGTTTTTCTTGGGCCCTCAGCTTATTGGTAGGTAGGGATTAAGGACAGACAGTGAATGTGTGGAACGATAGGGCCCCAACTGACTGTTTTACTAAAGCTAAATGAGTTCTACTACTATTCAAGAAATGGTAGAAACATTATGAATGAGGATCACAGGCCCAAATCCTTTTTTTACCTAATAAGCAATTAGTACTACTTAGACTTCTAAGGCCCAAATTCCATTCCACATCCAAGAAGTATAAACGAGATTTAGTGCCACCTATGCAGATTTTAGAATGGATTCCACCCTGTGCAGCTAGACTTGTCCCACTGCAGATGCTCAGAAACAATCCAGTGTAGTCATCTAGCTGTCCAGCTCCACCTATTTTCTCTTGAAATCCTAACCACAGTGGGAAAGCATATTCAAGCTTTTTTTAAACAAAGAAGGAAGGGAGCAACCCTTCCTTCCCTTCCACAAAGCTGAGATGAGTGGGGGTGTGACCAGGCCCTGGCAGGATGCTCTGATTAGCCCAGCAGGGAATTGGTAACAGTGTTTATCACCCCATTAAGAAAATAACAGAGGGACATTACCAGCTACCTGCTGATGCTGCCTTTGACACAGCAAGGACCAGAGCCAGCATGTGGTCTGCTAGCTAATACACAGACACCTCTCAGAAAGGCAGAGGGGTGGGGGAATTCCTGCTTAGCACGGAGTGGATGGGGGGAGCGGGGAAGCAGCCTACAAGTTTCTGCCAGAGTTGCAGCCAGGTAGCAAAGGACAGGGGCCAGCCCTGCTGTGGAGCAGAGAGTCCTGCCCAGCCCAGAGAGCATGCTGGGATGCTGGGGGTGTCTGGTTTAACTTAAACCGTTGCTGGGCATTGCATAAACTGGTTTAACCCAAAACAGTTAAGTCTGATACTACAATAAACCAGATTTATCTCATACCAGTTTCAACCATTTTCAAACTGGTTTACGTGCACTGAACATCCGTTCTGTTGCAAGTTTAAATCAGTTTCTGATTACTTAAATTGGTTTATGTGTAATGCTTGTTCCTAGCCCTAATTATGAAACAGGCCCGCAGTCACCAAGAAGGCTAGACTTAGTGAAGGCAAACTCCACCATTGGAGCAACTATTTAAGAAAGGAAAAGTACACTATACAAATAGGTATAGGTGACCATTCAGGCTGAGTTGGAGATGAGTAAGTTATATTGGCAAGGATGGAGCCACATATGGGAGAGAAGAGTAAGAGTACTGGAAGAGTAAGAGTACTGGAAAAGGAACCAGTTTTCCACAATCCACTTAAAAGTACTGGCACAGGAGGTGCTAAAAAAGGACAGTAAAAAGCACCGCTTCACTTTTAAACATGACTTTCCAAACAAAGCCACTTATCAGGCTTAGCACTCTAGCAAATGAAAGACTAGGTCCTACATGCTCATGTCTACAAGTCTAATTTTATCTACTGAATTTAGTGGAAATGACTCATGATTTAATGTATTCATGTTTGCTGGATCAGGCCCTACATAATTAAAGATTAAGCAGCAGCTACCCAATGGTTATTATATTTTATTAAGTGTTCCTATTCATTTAATATATTCAGCATTCTTGGAAAGTTACTTGGAGGATGGGTAATGTAAACAACCACCACCAAACTCTTTATTTCTATGCCTTAAAAGCCTTATTACTTCTAACTGGGAAAGCTGATCTCATGCATATGCATACCACTCAAAATTGATGGGATGACTCACGGTGTGTAAATGTTTGCAAGTCTTTTCAGGATCGGGGCCTTAGACGGTCAAAACCTCAGTTTTTTCTCTCTGTGTTTTGTTAGACACTAAACACACTGTCTTAAATAAATACTAATCCCCTTGCTTATCCCTTAGATGTTATTTCTGAATCACTATGTCCATCTCTTGGACTATATGAAATTTTTAATTCCTATTACTGATAGAAACTGTCTCTGAAGCCACCTGTATGACACGTGGCGAAGTGACATTTTCATACACAACAGCCCACATATTTTGTAAAGTGATGTTGACAATTGTGCTGGCATGTGCAAAACTCTGTTTCAATACTTCCTTTATTCACATTTTCCACATACAAATAAATCCTTTTCAAACTGTAGCCACACAGCAAGCCAAGCCAAGCAGGTGGCCACTTTACTCATACTCACTTGTGCACAACATTTTCAATCATGAATGGAAATGAAACAGTATTAACACCTGCAGGAATTCTCCTCCACGTGCACAAGTGAAAAGAAACAGATTTAGATTATTGGACTGATCAAAGTAACCCTCCCAAACCTTTTAAAAGCATCAGGATCCCCCTTGGCCGCACTGAAGAGAACGATCTACTCTCGTGAATTATCTGTTTTCAGAAGGTAACTGCTCTCAAAGCAAGAACAGTAACAAACTTACTGAGGGACTTTTTTCAGCCTTCTGAAACACACTAGCAACAATGCTAAAGCACACTGATTTTTAATGGCATATATTTTATACAGGGAATAAACCCCATTTATATATAACATAATACAAGATTGGCAAACAGATAAAGGGCCCTTCTGAAAAGGTTAGAAAGTCATATTACCAAAGAAGAAAAAAAACAAAAACCCCAACCACAACAGCAACCAGCAAACCTTAGGAAGTCTCTAACAACAGGAGAGAGGGAGACAAGAAACCAGTTAATCAGTCCACAGCATCACTGTAGTTGACAAGGAGCCAAGATCTGCTTACTGTTTTATAATGATCACAGGAAAATTTACTTCTCCCACGAGCAGGGACCTGGAAGTTCACACTTATTGGCATATTTAACACGACTGCAGGATTGCCACAATCCAGCTTGCCTGTCCTTCTCAGGGGGTCCACACTTCAATGATGAAACATACACTGGCATGTGAAGCTTGGATGGTTAATTTTAGCTGAAGTCATGCACACGCTGTGGTCAGATATTCTTACACAGTAACATCTTACAGTGTTAGCAATTCCCGCCCCTGCTCCAGCTTTTACTTTCCTCACCAGAAACCAGACACTTTGCTTCCTTTGCCACCTCCTCCTGCTCAGTGTGTCCCATCCTAAGTTTCAAACAACTTGTGTTTACACTGGACACCTTTTTTAATCATCTTGCATCCACTGATTGACAAAATCTATTTGCATGCAAAAAAAAAAAAAAGTTTGGTTCCTGAAAACCTCTTTTGTGGGTTCAACCCTGCAGGCACAAAGAGAGGATTATTTAGAAAAGCCATGTGAGTTGCATAACTACTGCATAATTACAAGTGACTATTACAATGTGAGTTCTTAACCAAAACCTTTGACCCAAGTACCTCCCCTCCCCAGATCTGAGGCAGTTTATAATCTGAGTGCAGATGCAAATCCAACTTTTGCAAATGGTCTTTGGCTTTATAAAACACCAGTCATAAAATCTGGATGTAAGCAACCTAAAACTTTGCAGTGCTCACAATCGAGATCTGGATCAGAATTTTGAGACTGGAGGCCACCACCAGTGCAGGTAAAATATTTGAAGTTACATTGTGCTTGGTCCTTTTATGGATACATGTGTATCCTTCCTGTTTCTCTTTCAGTTTCTGGAGCAGAACAAAATACTGTTCTCAGTGATAGTAGCCCTTGTAGTATCTCAGCCAGTCCAGATGGGTTGGGGGGGATGGAAAGGCTCTTCATGAAGGTTTTAGCTTAATCTCTAACATGGATTGCTTTAAACCCAGAAAGGAGAGTGGAAATATTAGAACCCACCCCCATGGTGAGTACTGCTGGTTAGATATATACAGGAGACCATATTGTACATTATGAACCGGCATTTCCACCTCTGTTTCCCCTTTGCACATGGGAGATACTAGAGCCACCTTGGAGGGTGGAGGACTCCTCTAATTCTGAGTTGGCACGGGGCATCTGCAGCATCACCAACACAGGCCTTATGTTTAAATGCGCAATCTCCTTTTTACTACATGCGGTCCCTTTTGCTGCTTCAGACCACCTTATTATTATTTCTACTGCAGTGACGCCTAAAAGCCCAAGCTACACTGCACTGGGCACTGTGCACACAGGAAAAAGACAGTCTCTGTCCTTGCAATCTCAGTTGGAATAGAATTTGCTAGCTTTATCTCTTATGCCTACAGCATGATGTTTCAAGTCATCCTTCAATAGATACATTTAATCATTTAAAACTTTTAAGTAGGAATAAAAACATTATAATCCAGACGAAACGCAGATCAGAGAAGCCCCAAGTCAAACTGGTGTTGCCAAAGGCTCTAACATGCTGCTTTAATAGTGACTTAACCACACCATCTTCTCTTATTTATTTTTTTTTTTGGAAAAGCAGAGACACACCACCCTCTTATAAACCGCTTGGCTTGAATTTTATAGTTCAAATAATGCTGCAACAGTTGATGGGGTGCGAAGTAGTAACAGTTTCACCTCCCTGCTTGCCAAGCCTAAGGACAGGAGCCTGACAGTTTAACTGTTTATTTTTCAAAAGAAAACTTCTGCCAGTAAAAAAAAAAAGGCTATACATCTGTTTTAACTGCTGCATGAAAAGTAAATAACTTTGTAGCCACCATGTCTCCAGATCAGCTCCTCCTTCCAGGAAAAGCCCACTCAGAGCTAACGGGTGTTTTTAAGGATACGAAATTTCATGCAGTTTGAAGAGGACTTAATGTGCTGCCGCTATCAAAGGAATGAGGTAGCTGCTTTACTCACACTGTGCCAGGTACCCATGCCTCTGCTGTGACTGGGGAACACACGACCAAGCAATAGTCCTAGTATTCCACTGATAGGCACCCAAATGGGAAAGCAAGAGTGAATTGCTGAAAAAAAAAAAAATCAAACCAAACCAAACCAAACACACCGCAAAACCTTCAGTGGGGTCAAAAGAGAAGCTAAAAGCTCAACCCCCACCCCTCAAAAAAAAAGATGTTCTGAAATGTCCAATGCCAAAATGCTTGAGTCGGTAAGGATTCAAACCAAATGAAACTTGGTAGGATCTGGCGTCTGTCAGCAATTCATTGTGTAGAACACTTCTTAACATTTCTGTCTCCCAATTCAGAAAATCACCAAGGAAACCAGCACAGTTAGTTAAGTGAACTTCCTTACAGATGGATCCTTATACAAGTAGCTCTACATGAATTCAGTGTCACTTCTTTACAGCAGGCATGCACACCCACACATGCAAGAGAAAGACAAATAGTGTATGTGGGTTTTATGATGGTCGAGTACGACGGCAAAAGGCTTCCCAAATAGAAGTGATGCGTTCCTCTTGGTTCCCAGTGCAAGATCTCACTGATAGCCATGTGAGCTCTGCTTGCTGAACAGAGATCGTGCAGAATGACACATTCAGTGAGTTTTTCCCCACAGTGCCTCTATGAGTATTATTATGGTCATTTTACTCATGGGAAACTGAAGCACAGAGAAATTAAGTAAGCTGCCTAATACTACAACAAAAGCCTAAACAGAGTTTGTGCCAGGCTGTGGCCCAAACCCAAAGTCTCAGCCTGCACAGATAGATCAGCCCCTCACCCCAGTCTGCCACCTCTTAGCTAACCATCCATGCTAAGCAAAGCTGGCCAGCAATGTCCATCTAGATCTAGCCACCGCCCTCCTGCCGACCATCAAAGTGGCTACATGGTCAGCTGACCCTTTACAGCCTCCCATATAAACTCCTAACCCTGAAGAGGGAGTGCCTGGGCAATGGGGTTCAATCCTTACCCAGACTGCTCTGCTGTTCCTTGCAGCTTGTGCCTCTGCTTGTTCTCTGCTTGGACTCCTAGCTACCTAACCTGGCTTGGCCTCTGGCTCCATGCTCCATCTGATCCTTCAGCTTCCTAACTCGGAAAAATCTGTAACTGGGAACCCCCCTGATTAACCTGTCAAGAGAGAAAATACCACATTCCACAATTAAGCCCAAGTGGTACATGAAGCAAGCATAGCTGAATAATCTCATCCAAAATGTGACACTAGAACCAGTATCAAGGCCTTTCATAACCAATTACAGGAGGAAAAATACGGGGGGTGGGGGAAGTGAAATACAGTATATTGCCTATTTCTCATCACATTAATTGCCCTGGGGAGGAACTATGATTGCCTTCTCCCTGTTTTCCCACTATTTTGGGAATTCAACCCACATCTCTCTTCTGACCAAAAATGAGAAATGGGGCTTCTTTTGAGTCTGTACCTGATGCTTCCTATATAGCCTTATATATAGCCTTATGTAGATGCAGACAACCTCTATTCATGTATTACCCACCAAGCTTCCTTCAGTCTAGAAGCAGCAAATTGACTCAGCCCCTGGACTACTTTATACAGGAGAGAACTGCAAGTGCCACAGAAGCAGGGGAGAAAATGGTAGTTTCCACTGTTTAATGGATGTAGCCAGGGGGACAGTATCATAGATAAAAAGTGTGTGAAGGCACTGTTAAATTTATGGAACAGGTTGTGCACAGACCCTGCAAAATCTTGCCCAGGTTTGCTAAAGAGAAGACTGTTAAACAAGATAAGGTACTTCCTCTCCTTCCCTCTGAATGCACTGCTAAGGACTCATTGTGATATTTATTCTCCAAAATATCAAAGAATATTCAAGATTATACTAGATTTGTACTTGGTGGTAAAAAGCAGAATGAGGGCTAATGGTTGCTCAGAGATAGAAAAATAACTTTCTGAATACTGCCAGCTTTCTCACCAATGTCTCTGTCATCACTGGCAGAAAGATCTAACAGCAGCATTTACATTCACACCCAGGTCTGAGGAAGAATAGCAAATAGAAGGCAACACCACAAGGAAGACAGTAAAAACATCTAATAGTTTCAAGAGACAGGTTAGAGACTACTACTACAAAAACTATAACTTGGAGGTGTTTTAAAGTCTAAAATAAACCCAATCTGAAAGGAATCCAGCCATTAAGGTTAGAGGTTTTGTCACAAACAAATTTCAAAGCTACATGTTTCCAAATCCACATACATTTTTGCATGTTGAATTTTGGGGGGGAAAAAAATCTCTATTCTATGGAAAAGTTATAAAAGGCCAGAAATCCAGCTGTCCCTACAGGAAGTGACCAGTGTTGGTAGGGCATGAGGAGACTTGACTGAAGAAGTACTTGAGCCCTATTCAAGAAATCAGTTAAACATATGTTTACTTTTAAGCATATACTTAAGTTGCACTCAGTTTCATAGGATTTTGGTGAAGGATAGATTTTCAAGAGGAACATCTATTTAGGCACCAAAATAAATAGCCAGATGTTCAACAGTGCTCAGCCCGAGCATTAGCCATTGAGCAGTTTTCAAAATCTAACCCCAAATTTATACTCTCAGGATATGAAAATCTGACTTTGATTTTGCTTTAAAACAAGTATACATGTGGTAAATGTTTTGTTCAAAAGGTCTTCGTTGGATTAAATCCTAAAGATTGAAACTACTAACAGCCCTGTATCAATAGGTGGCAGTATTATTCTGTAGTAACATTTACTGAATTACGAGCACAAGAAATAAAGCTATTGCTAGATGCTTTCTGCATGCCTGATGTTCCCTGATGCTACATTTTAGATTAAAGAATACAGTTATCTCTACAAATCACTTCGATTAAATTGTTAACAAAATCATATAGGCATGTTTAAAACAACATATTAAGCGCTGAATTAATTTCAACAAACATAATAAACCTAACCTAATCATCTTGCGGTTTGGCCATCTGTTTCACAGATGTAAATCTAACAATCTTCTACTGACTGATAACTTTCTAAATTAAATTGTCTATTGTGACCCTCCTTTCAGCTCAGTTCCTCTTGCTTCCATTTAAAGGTTTCAGAGATTTTTCCTGGATAATGCTGTATGTGCTAAATACATTATATGTTGTTAAGGTGCCACATAAAATACTGCTAAGTGTTTACACTGCATATCTAGAATAAGATCAATGTACAGAGAAGGGTAATGAAGCAGGTCAGAGGAATGATGGGACACAGTCATTTTTAGTTTATAAAGAAAGAAGACCTTGCAATTAAGAATAGTATAAAGACAACTGAACAGACCCCCATTTTACTATAATCTATAACAGGGATGTCAAACTCACCCTGCCCATCAAGGCCAGCTGTGAACCACAGGGCTCCTTGCAGGCCAGTAACAACGTGAAGAATCGCAACTGGGGTTAAGGTAGCTGTGATTCTTCCTGTGCTGCTGACAACCATTGTAAACGGGGCTCCGTGGCCCTGATTTTGGTTATAGGCACTAACCCAAATTCGTGGCCTTTCTACCTGCTCTGTGGGCCAGGGCCACATAGTGCAGCTCTAAGAGCTAGATTTGGCTTGCAGGCCATACATTTGACAGCTCTGATCTATAATATAAAATCAGAGGGATACTTTTTCAAGCAAAAAGTGTTTGCAAATTTTAGGCAAAGTCATGTTCAGGCTGAATCACAGAATCATGAAGAGTAGGGCTGGAAGGGACCTCCAGAGGTTATCTAATCCAACCCCCCGCTTAACGCAGGATCATCCCTATCCAAAACCATTCTTTACAATCATAATCTAAACTCTACATAAAGCTACCACCAATCCTGACACAACACAGACCTATCACCCTAACCTCCCACAGCACAGGAACAACAGCAGCCAACATCCTGCTTCTATGAAAAGCTGTCAATATATGGTCAAGAGATGCAGAGTAGAGGGCCATCCCTGCTACAGAGAAAGGCAAAAACCGCCACGGTCCATACTAATTTGACCACGGGGTCAAATTCCTTCCTGACCCCAAATATGGCACTCGGTCTCACTCTGAGCAGATAATCAAACTGCATAATTAACTATGGACAAGATTTTCTATGCAATGAATAATTTTCTATTAGGGGTACACCGATAAAGATTTTTTTGGCTGATACCGACAGCCAATTATTAACCAGCCATGTCAGTCTATACTGATCCGATTGCTGATATGCAGCCTGGCAGCTTGGTGTCTGGCCAGTAAATCTGTGGGGGGGAGGGGCTTGGGGTAGAGAAGGGGCAGGGGGCAGATCGAGGTCCCCATGGTAAGGGAGGGAGTGGGGATGGAGCAGAGGCAGAGTCAGGCATTGCCCAGCTGGGGTGGAGCAGGAGGCAAGACGAAGCTGCAGGTGGCTCATCCAGGGGGAAGCTCCTGCCGCTGTGCACACCCTGGGGGAGGCATGGGGCCCCATGTACCCCCTGGATCTGTGTGCATGGTGAGGAGAGGTTGTGTGCTGCGGGCTCGGGGCTGGGGCTGTGCTGGCCTCTTCCCAGGGCAGGCACTGTGCTGGGCCTGTGCTCAGGGTGGAGAAGGCAGTAGTTCTGGGAGTGGGGGGCTATGGGGTGGGCTACAGCCACCCCAAAATTCACCATAGCCCCCTCCCAGTGCCACCATGGCCCACCTTGCCCCTGCCTGTGCCAAGCACAACCCTGGCTCAGCCCCTAGCAGGAAGAGGCCCCTGCAGCCCCTGGCCCCGAGCCCACAGCATGCAGCCTGCCCTCGCCCCATGCACAAATCTGAAGGGCACATGCCTCTCCCAGGGGCATGCACAGCCACAGGAGCCACCCCCCCTGGCTCAGCCCCTAGCAGGAAGAGGCCCCTGCAGCCCCTGGCCCCAAGCCCACAGCATGCAGCCTGCCCTCGCCCCATGCACAAATCTGAAGGGCACATGCCTCTCCCAGGGGCATGCACAGCCACAGGAGCCACCCCCCCATCTCTGTCCCACACCCCACCCTAGCTGGGCAGTGCCTGCCCCAGCTCCACTCCCTTCCTCCCCATGGGGGCCTCAATCTGTTCCCCCATGCCCTCCCCCCACACCCCTTGCCCCACACAGACTTACCTGTTGGATGCTGTTTTCCAAGCTGTCAGGCTGCATTCCTGGCTGTGTGCATGCTGCAGCTGCGTGCATGCATGCTGAGGTTGCGTGTTTGCATGCGGCCTTTATCAGTCACGTTATCAGCTGCATTGGCCAAAAAAGCTGATGGCCAATAATGTCAATTTTTCTTTTATTGGTGCCAACACAATATGAACCAACATACTGATGCACCTTTAATTTCTATTCCTAAACTATCTTTGTATATGTGCATGGTAAGATCTTAATTATCAGTCCACAGTTTTTTATGGTGAAGGAAAAATTCTGTCTTCCACTTGACAATTGGCATGGTGCAATAACGGAGAGGGAGCTTACTTTCCTCAGAAGTATCAGGCATTGGACACTGCTGGAGGCAGCCTTCTAGATTCAGTGAACCACTAGTCTAATCGAGTATGGCAAATCCTATGCTCCTAAACAGAAAGGTTCATTCAATAGAGCGACCTTATATTATGCTTTCATTGACCTGGTGATTAAAATTGATACTGTGGGGGTTTTGATAAAAAAAAAGTGACACTGACCACCTAATATCCGAACAAAGGAGAGAAAACTCCATCCAAATGCAATCCTCAGTAATCTAAAACTTGCAGAGACAATATAAAGCACTGAGCACAAGAATAAAATATAAGTCCAGTCACTATAAGTACAGAGGAACAGAAATGGAGTTTCTGCAGATGCCACCATGTAATGGTTAGGGGATCCACAAATGCTTTTTCTACCAGCATGAAATTTACCATAAGACCTTTTTTGCATTGGCTAGTGCTTGGTATAGATAATCCACTTACAATTTGGCAGTCTGTCTTATTCCAAAGGAAACTACTATGTGTATTTCACAGAAAGTGAGTCTCTTCAACTCCAGCCCAGGTACAGACTTTTCTTAAGATCCTAACAATAGCAATCAAGATCCCACTCATTTAAAGAGTTTGTGTGCTCTGTCACTAGAGCTACAGGACCAAGATTTGATTCTTTTTCTCACATGATTTATGCAAGTACTCCACAACCCTCCATAGGAACCTTTGTTTGGATAGTCAATGGTAGTATACATTATCAAAAAGACTTCAGATATACACAGAGGAGGTATGTGAAAGCACATCTACACACAAAACTATTTCATGCATTTATTCCATGTGAAATGGCAGCAGTGTCTTACTTGCAGAAACAATCAGAACAATATACACTTTACAGAACAGTTCTATCCAGTGGTGTGCTGTATCTGCCCAATTTTAAAGCTTTGGATATAGAAATCCTTATAAAACTCCGAGAGAAAAGGGCATCTGACTCCTTGAAATGATTATGAGATTTTCCCATACAGCATACAGTCTTGAAGTGCTGTGACTGAGCACTATCAGTCACTGGATAGTTTTTCAGTGTTTGGTTCCAAAAAAAGATTTATCCTTGCGACCTAACATCCTGAAAATTCAATGAGGTTCCATTTTTAAACCAGCAAATAACTTTCCCTGACTGTGCCAGGATGCATTCTGCAGGCTATTCTGGGAACTGTAGTTGTTGGGTTCTTGAAGAAGAATTTCTGGCAGTAAACTCACTACAGTAAAATTACTGTACATACAACATTATACATTCAACAGCATGGAAAACCACACCATAGTAAATAATGACAAATTAAACTGAATGCATGTAAGTGCCATGCTGTGCCACGTGTGTTGTGGACAGCTAGGTTGAGGGAACTGGAAATCAGATAGGGTTTATGAGATCTGATGGCCAGTTCAACTCTAGCTCACAGTTCAGAGTCCAAAAACAGTCATTGTTTATGTCACCTCTTCAGCACTGTAGCTGGAATGAATTAGAGACCTTGCTTCTCTCCTGATAATCAGGTACCCAATTCAAATATCATCATCCATAGGTATCATTTCTCCAGAAGAACATTGAGACTCTTTATACACAAAGGACTGATGAAAGCTGGCCAATCATAGAGGGACTGGGAAAGATGTTGAAGCAGGAAAGCAAAACAAAATATATTGTGTGTGGCACAAAAAAAATTGAACAATTCTTCCTCCCACCCTTCATGAACAAACTGCACTTCTAAGATGAGGAGCTGAAAGTGACCAATCCTATTTTGCCTATCCTGTATTTGGTATTTACATAAACAGGGGGCGTTAGTTTCCAAGAAATTAAACTGAAATACATAATACACATTTACATATGTAAATAAATATAAGTTAGGAAATTCAGAATGCAAGCTAAGACAGCATTTTGAACTCTCGCTGATATGGTTAGTAACTTTTGAGGGTCTTAAGAAGAGGGTGAGTTTACAGTTGCTGGCTTATACAAGCTACTCTTATGCTATTAGAAATTCAAAAATCACAGATGTCATTTTGCCCATTATATTACACATTTAGGAGAGCTTATACACCTGTTAACCCTGTTTTAACACATTGGCCAATAAGAGCAAACACACTCTTACAAATCCCAGCAAAATGAATGAGAGCCATTAGCTGTTCTTGTTAGCTGTTCTTCTCTTCATAGGGTAAATTTATATTTAGGGAATGAGATGTGAAAAGAATAAATCCTAATGGAAATTAGTTTCAGCTCATCCACTCTAGCCACAATACCAGCTAAGAATGCAAATTGTTCCATTTTAAAAAAAATGGAAGCTATTACAGCACAATGCCAATCATTTTCAAAGATCACATTTTAAAATAAAGAGGTACAAGACAGGATAGAAGCAACTAAACTAAATAACCTGTATTTATTGATTTATTTTATACAAAGACATCTTAAAAATCAATTGGTTGAGCTTTTTTAAATTTCAAGGATTCTTTAAATTACATTACAAGAGCCCTGACATCCCTGGTTTCAGCCTGTGTCAGCTTTAATGGTATGAAAACCAGATAGATTTAATAATGGAAATGCTGTCACAATTCAAAGTGGGCCAATATTTTACATGCTCAGTCTTGAAACACAAAGCAGCAAATTTGTATAGTTCTTTTTACATGTGTTGAAACTATAAAATCCCCACGTTTGCCATTGAACACAGTAACTCTAGAACCTACTGGAGTGTAATATGTTTTTAGACATACGTGAAGATGAAACTGACCTCCTGTGCTCTGGGAGCAACTTTCTTATCTCTGGGAAGAGATGAGAAAATTACTGTCTGTGTGATTTATTTCTGATCCTGAACTATAAAGCAGATTAATAACCCCAGTTTGTAACTGTGACAATCTGTGTCATGCTAAACAATACTACCAGAGGGCTCCTTTTGTGTCAGACATGAATATGACAACATATGTGCCTAAGAAACTATCTTGGCAGTACAAGGCAACAAGAATAGTTCAAAAGTGGTTTTAACAAAGGCATAAATAGATGGGTCATAAAAACAAAAAAGTTTATAGTTGTTCCATACCCTATACTTGGTAAGAAAATGTTGTTCCCTAAGAATAATTCTTTTAAAACAAATCATTCCCCTCACTACAATGAAATTCCTGAAAATGATCAAAGTATGATTGCAATGCATTAGTTGTGCTATTGTATTTGACTCAACAAGTCTTAAAATGATGTTGTTCTAAATTAAATAAATGTATCCCTTGCATATGGCTATTTTGTGCTTTTTGTCTTTGTTATATACCTTCTTGTAACATTTCATTTGCTTTTCTAAGTTATTTTGTCTCTCACTGTGAGCCTTTCTTGGCACGGGTGCCATATGAATCTAATAAATAAATAATATTATGCATGTCCCAGTAAAGCATCACCAGACTTCCAGAGAGTGAGCTTGTCATCTAATGGAGGATTATATTATGCTAAAGGCTTTAAGTACAAGTAATAGCAATATCTAAATATGTCAGTAAATTAAGAGCCCTGCTGTCCATCCAAATATTCCATGTTTTTGCTTTATTACTATATAGTGCCCTGCCATACTGTAACATAGTTTGGTTTTGCCCATGCACCAAAAACCAATTAATTTAAACTTTTTACATGGTGCAAGGCAAAACCAAACTGAATTATAATACAGTCAAAATACTATCTTCTTATAACACAATATATCCACAGTATATTTTTCCTTTTGTAAAAATGTACTTGAACAATTTTCTTTGTAACTAATTTACCTGAAAGTTTCCAATATTGAGGAAGGCTTGCCAATATACAGGAGGACTTTTCCCTTAAAATTTGTGGTTTCTAATCATAATTAGATAAATGTGAAAGAAAGACTTGTATCAGAGTAACAAATCTGATGGGCCAGTTATTGCTTTGCCATCGTTATTTGTTTTAACATGAATACAGATTGCATGGAACTGCAGCTATTCCCGCATATGAACCTGGAAGAAATGCTAAGGTCAGCTCCTTAATAGTAGACTGATCAGATCATTTAATATGACTATGTTCTAATATGAGTCTGATAGCTATATTCTTTACTGAGTGGAGTACGTGAACTTTGAGTGGAGGTGGGATAATGATCAAGAAGAACATTTCCATTTTTAGATACTACTATTCAGTGATCAGGAATGCTACAAATGAAACATGAAACTACATTTAAGAAAAAATAAAGCTTACTTTGGCAATGTATCAATGTCATAGAACGGTCACCTAAACAGATTAAACAAGATAAAACCAGGAGCTGTAGATTTAAAAGCATGGTACCCTAACATTGTATTTACACAGCAAGATCTCTTTGCATGGAGATATAAGCAGACCCACAGTGGACCTGATTGTAACATTTTTACCAAAATATTTGTTATTGCAAAATAGGAGGTTTCATCAGAGCTGAAATATTCTGAAATAGATGCATTTGTTTCTATTAGACTTTCATTGGAGATACTACAGGTTGAGCAACAAAGACATCCTACACCTGGGTGTTCAGATACTAGCCCAGGATGTGGAAGACCAGGTTCAAATCTCCCACAGCTTCTTCAGGAGCAAAAGTTTTCATTGAAGATCACTGTGACAAATTGGAGGGCTCTATTTCCCAGGTCAGTACCCCAGCCAGCAGGCTACAGAGATATGCATATGTACACAAATATTTTTTTCTCTGCTTTTATTTTCATTCAATGCAGAAAGTAAATTTCAAAATCTTAAAAATGTAATTGCCATTGTCTGGTTAGCCTGATTGACAAACCTCTGTCTGTGGTCAAGCCACTGGATTGATCAAGCCACTGGGGGGAAACAAAAAGCCACATTATTGGCTTGAATTACACAATTCCCTTGTCTGGAAATGAGTCAGGTAACATGAACAGTTAAATTGTCCTCATGTTAAATCAGTTTTAGCTAGTACCAATGAAGCACAACGTTACTGTAATTACAAAACTGCCTTACCTAAGGTAGTGATTAAAAGTGAGCTGTCTTGGAAGACAACTGATCAAAGGTATTTTACTTTTAAAACTAAGATATCTTTAGTGTAAAGACTACAACTGGAAAGCAAAGAAAACCCTCCAAAAATGGGAAACTTTGTGAAAACCTGTCAGGAAATACATTTTCATGTCTAAGGCCATTAAATAGTCAGACTAGAATATTTGTTTTGAATTAGCCCACCGGGCTACCAGAAAGCACTGGAAGTTGGACCCTTTGGCTAGGGGTGTGCGAAATGGGCTGTATTCAATTCGGATTTAGATTCTGCCTGAATCGGGAACAGTGATTCCATTAGTTTATTCAGATCACTGTCCCGATTCGATTCAGCTGAATCTGAATCTGAGACTCAATGCTGATTCAGAGAATCAGCGATTTGGCCATAGACACAGCTTTAAATATTTTTTCTACATACCTCAAGGTATCAGACGACTTGGATAGTGCATTCCACAGGACAGTGGGGCAGACGCCAGCGTGCTTAGCAGCAGACCCGGAAATGGACCAGAAGCAGTGTCAGCGGTTCAACAGCTGGTGCTTCCTGGGTCTGGGGGGGACACCCGGGGTCCCCCTACTGCCAATCGCTAAGCCAGAGGGATGCAGGGAACCCCCCTGCAAGCTTGGTGGTGGACCCAGAAGTGGACCAGAAGTACTTCTGGTCCACTTCCAGGTTCATTGCTGAGCACATGAGGGGACCCCCTGCACTCCTGTGGGATGCTCCATCTGCTCCACCATTGCAGCGTTTATGAGCCACACCTGGTACCTCAAGGTATGTAGAAAAAACATTTAAAGCTGTGTCTATGGCCAAATTGCTGAGTCTCCAAATCAGCATTGAATCTTCAGATTTTGATTCGGCTGAATTGAATCAGGGCAGTGATCCAAATCAACAAATCAAATCACTGTCCCCAATTTGGGCCAAATCCAAATAGAATACAGCCCATTTTGCACACCCCTAATTATCACTGCTCCAGCTGGCAGAGAAGGTGGGGTGGGGAGGGAACCCCAGCACAGGACCCCAGCTGCAGTCTGGCTGGAGCAGGGGAGGGGAGGAGAGAAGCCCTTGAAGGCTTTTCAAAAGTGAATATCTGTTCACTTGTTTCTTGGTTCAATCTATATAGCTTAGACTAACTTGCGAAGAGTGAATTGATTCAGCCTATCTGCATTTAACCTTACTGTAACACAACTATTCAGTGCTCCTCATGCATAGCTCTTTGTCCAACCACCTATACCTTATTTTACCTATTTATAAACTAGCTATATAGGCAAGGTTTGCCTGTCTCACATGAGGTCTGTGCACATTAATACATTTGAGTTTGCAAAGTGTTTTGCAAATGAAAATGAATAAACTGGCTTTACCAAGGTAACTTAGTTTCATCCAGCATACAGACACTCTCATATTGTAACATTGCCAAATACAATTTAATGAAATTATAAACAAAAAAAAAATCAACTCATATGCTCTGAAGATTTGATGACTGACCAGTAAGTTTGTCTTGGTATTGCTTTTTAAATTGTTGCGTCTATACCAAGCACGTTTTTTAAAATATTATCTTAATAAGCACTCACGTAGAAGTGTTAGGGTAAGGAAGGAAGGGCCTCTCAAGTAATCCAGAGACACCTGCTTTGGCCTCTATGCTGCTGACATTTTATTTCCCCAGTTGTTTGCAGATGATTGTCTCAAGATGCAAACAAACAAAGGATCAGATTAACAGAATCTGATATCAAGATGAGCCCAGCTAAGACTGACAGACCTAATAAAAATGCTTACTGTCAGGAGAGCCAGCCTCCTCCTTACAAGAGGATTAAACACAATTGGCATTGGTTATGACTAAACTGATAAGAGAGCTGCCTATCCAATAATGAATCTGTAATTTTTACACTGATGAAACAATAACCATCCTCTTCCCCATACTTTGCAAACAATTTCTTCTCCACCAAATGTATTGCTCATTAGTTCTTACTAATCTTGAGATGCACTTATTTTGTAATCAGTCAATTCACTGGAGATCACTTGCTAGCAAGAAAAGCTTGTTGGGCAAATGTCAGAGAACATTAAATTAAACAATCTAAGACCGGTAGTGGACAGCTGGCACCAAACGGAACCCCGCGTATGGCCTCATTCACATCACTGTTAAACACAAGTAGTCAAACCCTCATTAGCACCACCCCCAAATTGACCCAATTTATTTGTTAAAGGAGCTTAAAGCAGTGCTGCAGAAATATCCACTGCTACTTTTCAGTTTTAAGGCTATCAAAAGATTAGCTTCAAGAAGTGAAAGTCAGCCTAATATTTAAACCTATTTATAAAAGCAATGTTAGAGAGGCTGCTTTTCTGCAATACAGGTTTAAGGTGCAGTTTCTCCTGTCATTTCAACTCTTATTTTACAGGAGATTTATGTCAAGTCCCATCCTTCCTAAGAAACTGAATATGTTTCTTCTACCCGCACATACACATATCTAAGAGTCCATCCATTCTTTAAGAGTTCTCTCCACCTTCCACTGAAGCCTGTGTAAAGTTTCCTGTAGGTCTCAGTGCAAGTGACGTTGACCCTTCAGTTATAAATTATGCTTAGAGCCCAGGATTTCCATCATGGCATGTTATCCTCTCAATATCTCTGTTCTTCAAGTTTTTGGAATAGTTTATGCATGATATGAAAGGAATGGATTGCTGCGGAACAGATAAAACAAATCCACCAGTGGATTCTGTACAACAAGAAAAAACCCGTTCCTGCTCCCACTGGAGAGAAAGGGAACTTGTCATGGACTTCAATGGAAACAGAACTGGGCCCTGAAGTTAAAGATTTTAAAATACAAAACTAGTGTTGTGACAGTGCTTTCAAAAGTATAAAATGTCCAATCCAAACAGGTCTCTCTAGCTAGTCACATTGGTGTTGAAACTGTTACACAGTCAACTATGGGATGTCTCGGGACAGACAGTGGGCTGGATGTGTGAGATAGATACTGGAATATATGCAGTAAAGGCACAATATTACTTCTATACTGCTATTATAGATAGCTATATAAATACTATATAAATAATATTTTTAATTCTGATAACTAAAATTGAGATCATAAAATGCTATTTAGGTCTTAATAAAAGTTTTATATTTTTAGAGATATCAAGTCCAGCAGGGTCTATAAGATCATCCAAGTCAAAAGGGGAACTCTTTTCCTACCAGTAAGAGAAAGTCTATGATAGCTTTTAGAGATAGCCACTATGTGAAGACATGGTCACAGGGTATTACACAAACACCCCTGAACCTCAGAGAAGTATGGAACTGCATTGTGTTGCTGCTGATCCTAATCTCTGGAGAGGACCACAGTCAAAGCTTAGAACTAAACATGCTAAATTTATGTGAAAATCCAGCTAAAAATATGAATTTTTCAGCTTGGGAATGGCTGGACAATTTCAGCTATGGTCCAGTTCCAACTAAAAGTAAATTATTAACTGTGAGATAATACTAGGACATGATTCAAAAAGACTGTATGTCACTAATATGATTAAGACATAATTCAAATAGACTGTATACCACTAATATGGAAGAAGCAAGCTTAGGAAACTAGAAATATTCTTTCCCTTCCTTAATTAAAATTACAGCTAAGTCAGCTGGCAAAAATAGGTCTATTGAACCAAAACTCTCCAAACTGCATAACTTATTATCCCCCTAAGTCAATTCTTCTGTTGCAGTTTGAAAGTTAAGCATTTAAAATGGCTTCCAGAATGAATTTTTACTTCCAAATAAGCATGTTTCCTTTGCAGTATGCTCCACATTAGCCCAGAAGGCACACTGAGATAAGAGCATTAAAGGGAAATATTTAATAGAAGGGGAAGTCATGTGTAAACTAGAATAGATATCCAATACAGAGTGCTAAACATTCTTACACTCCCTTCGCAGGGAGAATTCTTAATTAGCTCACAGTTTCACCTGAACATATCTTCAACTGTTTAAAAAACAATACTCTACTCAACCATGCAGTCTGTTAACAGTCACCAAGCCAGATAGTATAATTTACCACATGGCAACTATCAGGAGCACTGCAGAGCCACATGGCACATGAAGGAAGCACCAATTATCCCTAGTCATCAGTGTGAATGAATCTTAATGTATGTGTATCTCCAAGAATCACGTGGAGGTAAAGCAAGTGCATGGTCCACCTCTCCTAGAATTTCCTGTGCCATGCAGTGACTTGGGCCCTCAGAGGAATTAGGAGCCTTGTACACCCTTCAGTTCAGGGCCTTTTATATGTGGCAATAGCATAGGAGGAGCTAGAATGAAAGAGTCTTTCTCCCTCCACAACCATAACAAAGCCAAGGCAAACTGTTCTCTCCAGCCCTATTTTTTCAGTAAGGACCAGATTTTGGTTCCATTAGCACCATTGATTAATTATACTGCAGTTAATAGAATAATTTTGTAATTACACTAATGCTACTGAAAGCAGAGTCCGGCTCACAAATATAATTTAACTCACAAATTACATGCATGTCTTTATTAACTTTATGCAAGGACATGTACATGTCTATATTACTCACACTGTTAGTCCTTCTGTAACACAAGAAGGCTGTGGGGAAAAAGAAATTTGCAGAGGTTTACCTGAGCAGTAAATACTCAGGCCATTCCTGGGTTCATAGGATGGAAGCACAGAAAACAAAAGTGAACTTGCAAAACTGCATCCCCTCCTTTCAACCCTCTCTTGCCATGAAGGACTTTTTAATCAGATCCTGTCCAATCTCAGGAAATCACTCAGAGTAAACCACTGCTCACTAAGCTCAAAGTAGAAAGCTAAAGGAACGGCAACTATTACAGAAAAATCTGATCAGGGCATGGATACTTGCATCTCCCTACTGGGAAGAATAAAATGCCACTGTTTGTAAGATTGGTAGTAATAAGATCATTTCAACAGCCACTGCTATTAAAGAGACTCTTTAAACAAGTTTATGCTACTTCTTGGAAATAAATAAACTTTCAATACCAGTTTAGCCTAGTGCAAATATTATCCAGGGTCAGACCTAGGCTCTTTAGCTACATACTTGCTGGAACGTACCCACTTTCTTTACTTCCTCAATTGCTTGCAGACTCAGAGTAGAAACCAAAGCAAGAAAGGTTGTCTGTAACCTGTTATATTCAGTTACATTTGTCATCATCCTTTTACTGATGTAATGGTAAAGATAATCCTATAAAGGGGCAGGGTCTTTCTCATGTTTCTCCATTGTATATACATGCTGCAAGGCTGGTCACTGCTCCAGAAATAGAATAATTAAACCACATATCAAAAGAAAGGATCACGTGTTCTTTGCAGCAACCTTTAACAATCGGCATAAAAACAATATGTCATCTCCTGCAAATATACAAAGCGTAGAGCAGCAAAGGAGTAAGATTCTTGTACTGGTCATTGTAAAATGGAATTCACATGCAGACTACTCAGAATTTTTAGATGAATGCATTTTAAGTTGCACAAAATAGAAATATCTGAATGGATCTTTCCATATTAGAAAGTGGCTCTATTATTACATGGAAGTGGGCTATACCACAAAAGGAAATCAGCTGTCAGGACTGGCATCTGCACACACATGCTACAATAAGAAGAATCTAGGCAAAATAATCTCTCCTAGGTTGGCAGCGCTCTAGAAAGTGAGCATTTAGTTCACAGGGCATATGCTGCTTGTTGTGCTCTGGCTCCTTCTCCATAGCATAGATTGGGTCTAGAAAGCCTGGACTGCATTCTGCCAGTGTTGGTTAGGGGACTGTTAACATCTCTGATGGTATTAAGAACAGGACTGACTTACCAAAAGCAGCAACAGTTCAAAGTGAACAAAATAAAGGCTTAGTCAACGATTCCTATTAATGAAAGCAAAGCAGGTTATGTAGGTGTTTCAAAATAATAAATAGAGCTGAGCTTATTTTCCTCTTCGCAAACTGTTTTTGGTCACATCAGAGGATTTCTAACAGAAAAAAAGGACTTTTTAAGATACCCAGAAACAAGCTTTGAACATCTCAGGAACAAATATGTCACTTTCTCATTATTCTACCACCTGGTATTGGAACAGAAACAATAATGGATCTCTTAAAAATACAGTCAAGATATTGAAAATCAGTCTAAAAGACTACGTGTAAATCATACATAACCTTTTCCAGGACTCTACTCCACTTGTTTAACAAATAAATTATTTGTCTCATCTGCCTGGCTTTCTGAGGAGAGTATCTCCATAGATTCTCATCTTAAATTAACAAAACTGGTGTTTAACATTAAACACTGGGCATTAAGAATAGGGTTTAAACATGGTATTATGCCTGGTTTATGATATCATTAATTCAATAATTATGTGTCACCCCTGATACAGCATAGCCTTTTAAAAGTTCCTGAAGCAACTGGGTCCTTGAAATAGCCTAGTTCCTCAAAAGATCAAAAAACTAAAGATGATAAGACTTTAGAATATTCTGAAGTCAGAGGGGGTTTCTAAAGAAAAAACAACATAAACTGAATTAAAAGTTATAGGAATTAATAATATATTGTAATATATTCCTAAAATATATTGTAACATGTTCCTAGGGAAGGATGATAAATAATTATACTATGTCATGTAGGTGGCCAAAAGTGCTAATCTGTGCATAAAGGGCAACATGCTGAGGCCTCTTGAGAAGAGGTCATTCTTTTGTGGACTAGAAAGACATCTGTTAGCTGCAAAAAGAAATAATATGTGTCCGGATTTCATACCACTTTGCCTTGCTAAAAGAAGGCACTTTGGGGAGGTCTTTGGACTGATCCTGGACTTCATAGTTATGTACTTTGAAGTCACTAGTTGGTTGAAATATTATAAAAAGGATTTTTTTCCATAAAAGTCTTTTTTTCCCCCAGAACTGGTCATCAAAGGAAGTCAACAGACTGGTAAGAAAAAGAGTATTACGCTTATACTTCCCAAAACGTCTGATATAATTGTTAATGCACTTTTAATATATTCCTCCATAGAGTTGACAGCGGTCTCTGAGGTTACATACAGACAGTTAAGAAGCCGGAGGCTGAATTGATTCAGTCTTCACTAGTAGGCTTAAGCTGCACAGATTGAACCAATAAACAAGTGAACAGCCATTCACTTTTGATTCCAGAAATGCAGCCATATGCCTGCAGTGGACCAGGCCAGAAGCTGGGGGGTGCTAGAGAACGCTTCCCTGCTCGGCAGGAGCAGATAGCTTGGGCCAAGGCTAGCCTGCCCACCCTCCAAGAGGGGGAGGTTTGTGGGGGAGGCATGAAGCATTTTGGGATGCTGGGGGACTGTGAGTTAACTTGAATCTGGAGGGGATCTGGGACAGGAGTTCGATCAATTGATTTAATCTAAATCAGTTAAGTCTGATACCGCATTCATCCAGGTTTATCTTAAACTGGTTTGGGGCATTTTGAATGCAGTTTATGTGCACTGAACTTCTGTTTTGTGACAGATCTGAACTAGTTTCCAATCATGTATACCAGTTTGTGTGTAATTTCTGTCCATAGCCTGAAAGTTCCTGCTACTGCGGGTGCTCTCTGAAGACCACTGAAGGCCATATTCTTCATTCATTTACTCATGTTCTACTGTAATTTCCCCAAAACAGAAAAAAAATCATTGGAATCCCACAAGTTTGTTCTTGTGCTATTTATACTGTAGTTTACAGAACGTGTCTATATTGTCTTTTCCCTTTCACATGCTCTTTTTTCTGTTACTAAGTAAAGCTTAAAACCCCTCTCTACTCCCACAAAATAGTAAGACTTTGTAAAAATAAGGGAATCCAAGCTGCACATTAAACAGAATCACAAGGTTTTCTTTAAATCAGGGTTTGGGTTGTTTTTTTGTACCTAAATGTGTAAATAATGTGCACTTTAATTGCTGGGTTTCCTTGTGTTTTATGATAAAACATGAATGGATACACGCTTAAAGTCCCCATAAGTAGGTCATTGTGTGTATTGTGTCACCGTATGTAATGGCTCTATACTACGACCAATAAAAACATTTGAAGGGAGATTTTCAAAAGGAACAAGGAGAAGTTAGGAACCCAATTACCACAGACTTTCGATTGGAGTTAAGTGCCTAACTGCTTTCTGTGTTCCTATGGTAACTTCCAAATCTTTACTAACTACAGTCGACTAAGGTTTGGAACGTCTACTGTCATTATGCCCATGTTATATATGTGGACCCACCAGCATAGATAGCTCAAGTGGTTGGCTCTGAGCTGAACCAGAAGTCTGTGGCATTGCTGAAGAAAGAACCTAGGCCTTCTGACTCTGAAAACCTTTGCTTTGAGCCCCAAGAGGTTCCTTCATCTCTGGTCATCCACAAAGACCAAAAATGCTTTTGCGATCTTGCACTGTATCTAAGGATTAAACTAGAACTGCTGCATATATGTGTAATTTAATTAGAATTCTAGGAAAGATTCCACCCTAATTCCCCACGTCCCAAATATATCCAATACACTACTGCTGAGATGCAACAAAATACAATGTGAAGAATTCTATCACAATTATCAGCACAGAATTTCTAGCAGCTGAAAAAAGAGATTTGAAATTATATTTCAAAGGGAAACCACCTGTCTGATCCTTTGGTCTCGTGCCTCAACCCCCAATGAGCAGACCTATAGAACTCTGTTTTGTGGTAAGGCTGGATAAGGGGATTCTACACATGAAGAGGAAAGCTTGGTTTGTTCATTTGCATGTCAATGACAAGACTGCTTTTTCAGCTCACAGCTAGCTGAGAGTTCAGGGAACAAACAGAAACCTTTGGTCATACTTATGTAGGCACCACGTACTTACTGCTACAGTATGGCTTGAATGAAAGTGGGGTGGCCAGCCCTCCCCAACTCTTTCTGCCATGTATATAGGTATATTCCACACTCACATTTTACCTGTGAAATTCTCTGTAAATTAACATCTGAACTAAAGCAGTAATTTTATTTCAAAATAAAGCAAATGCACTGCTTTCACAGGAAATAGCAGTGATCACTGAGACAAAAGACTTGTCCTAGTTTTAGATCTTTGTGCTTTTCTAGTATAGAATTTCACCTAAACATTTTTTTTTCCTGAAAGGAATACCTTTTTGTATGTAAGCCGATAGTTACTGATTATATGATTGGATTCCAAAAGAAACATGCTATTTCTAAGGAAGAATCAAATTAAAACTAATTACTACTCTTGATATTTCCTCTAAATATTACTTTCTTAAAAATAATGCAATTTTAATTACAAAATGGAATTAATTGAACACAAACACACACACACACACACACACACACACACAATCATGCCATAAACACTAACTAGTCTTCCAATAATGTGGTATGGAACCAACCAAAAGGTTAGGGAAGAAAATAAATAACCAAATCTACGAAGGAGCTTTCCAACAGAAAGAACCCAAATTTAACAGACTATGTATTTTTTCATTTATCGTCTATAAAGAAAACATATTAGATTTTATTCTGTTTTACTTTTTAATTCATGAAAAGTTGTTTCGTTTTTATATTTTTTCCTTGTGTTTATTTTTTTTTAAAGTAGGTCTTATCTACTTGGTATTTCCTAGAAGACAATATAGTCGGCCAGAGAACTACTGCGATTAGGGTAGTACATATTTCAAAGTGAAATTTTATATGGAAGTGATTATTTATTTTTTCTAAAACTCATTGGCTCTACAACCTTGCACTTTTTTAGTCATTTCTGCATGAAGGGACCACCCATTGGTTATGATATGACCTCTGTACCACTCCAGTGGCACAAAGGAACTGGGATATTGATTAATTTAACCTTTTGGGGAAAAAAACTCCTGCAAAAATAGAATGTGTGAGTGGGAAAGAACTGACATAACTGACCTAATGGCTGTTACCAACCCCTTGCAGCCTTTTGGATATAAAAGCATTACACTTAGGCGCTTCCTACCTGCCCCTTGGAGCAGCCTGAGGTCAGAGCAGACTTGAACCTACTATAATTTAGGCCAAGTGCTGTAATGGGCCTTAAATTCAAGCTTGCCCCTAAATAAAGATATTGTAAAAAAGGCTGTACCCTTAAGCCTCTGTTTAATGAGCTTAAAGTCTGGGTATAGAATGCTCAAAGTATCGTATACTGCCTATATACAAGTGTGGAAGCTGCTCCAATGCGCTGTAATTACTAGGGGTGCAATCATAAAGATTTTCTTGGCCAATAGTGATAGCCAATTATTAACCAGCCATATCAGCCAATACTGATCCAACAGCCAGCAGTAGCAGCAGGGACAGGAATGCAGTGGAGCAGCTTGGAGAGCAGCATACTGCAGGTAAGTCTGTGGAGGGGAAGAGGTGTTGGCAGGGAAAGGGTGTGAGGCAGGGGCAGGGGCAGGGGCAGCCACTGGCCAGCCAGAGTGGTGAATAGGACCCCAGGGCCAGGAGTGGGATGCACATTCCCTGCCTGCCCCGCACAAAGGGGTCCCGAGGGAAAGGCAGCAGAGTGGAGTATCCCAAGCAGAGGCAGTGCTAGGGGGGCATTGAGGAGCTACAGCCACCCCAAGCTTTACCCTAGCTCCCCTCATAGCCACTCCTCCCAGTGCCACCACTGCCCACCCTGTGCAGCTGAGGCTGCTCTGCTCCTGCCTGTTCTGAGCCCAGTCCTGGCCCAGGCTCCCTCCCCAAGAAAAGGCTGGCACCACCCCTGGCCCCAAGCCTGCAACAGGCAGCCCGCCTCTGCCCTGTGCCCAAATCCAGGGGCAGGACATGTCCCCTATTCCTCCCCTGGGGGTGTGTGCAGCGCCAGGGAACTGCCCTCCTCCCCACCACCCTTGCACCTCATGGACGAGCTCCCCATGGCTCCATGTCACTCCCAGCCCTGGGGTTGCATTCACCACCCTGACTGGGCAGCACCTGCCCCAGCCCCATGCCCTCCCTCACCATGAGGGCCTCGCTCTGCCCCCCCCATACACTTACCAACTAGGCTCTGCTCTCCAAGCTGCCAGGTTGCATTCCTGTAAATAAGCTATTGAACTGGTATCGGCCTATGTGGCTGGTTAATAATTAGCTATCAGTATCAGCCAGGAAAATCTTTATTGGTGCACCCCTAATATTAAGCCATTTAGGAAATCACTCATTTGCAAAGCCTTGACCTGTATGAGGTGCAGTAAAAATGGGCCATTTCTATGCACTTGCAGTTTGCACTTTGCCTGCTGTATATCAACAACATATAGAATACAGGTAAGGTAGAATAGGAGTAAGAAACAAAGAAAAATCCTCAGTCATAGCAAAACTGTAACATAAATACTAGCAGTTAGGAACAGGTGTCACTAAAGGGACTAGATAAAGCACCAGTTTTTCACATGGGTATTTTCAAAGTGCACTGCAACAATATATATACAAAATATTCTCTATAAGCCAAATCAATAAAAATGAGAGGACTATCCCTTGCCGGGACAATGCCGCTGGCAGCTAATTTATTACTCATTAAAAAGTACAACTGTATGCTTCTTCCTCTCCAGCTGTGGAGTGAGTGAGCCAAAACTAAGGCTTGGTTATCAGTTGCTGAGTACCTGCAACTCCAGTGAAGTAAAGGAGGATGGGTGGATTGAGATATGTGATAATCAATGTGTTGAAGGGCAAAACAGTCTCTCTTGCAAGGCAATCTCACCGTAATTAGCTTTTGAGAATACCAGTCTAAAATAATCTATTTTTGTAAACTGTAGTTAAACTAGGCTATTCATTCAATGAAGTACCATGTACCTGATTTTTTATCTTATTTCTTTCCTGGAACTGATGGAAAAGCACACAGTTGAGTGGAAACAGTACTGGACTGTGAATCAGCAATCAGGTTCTGGCTCTATTTCTAGTTCTGTCACCAACATGCTGTACAGCCTTAGGTAAACCAGGTTCCCTTGATTTCCAGGAGCAGAAGCAGGAATCAGCAAGCAACCCATGGCCCACAGAGCCAGCACATGTAGCCCATGGTACTGGGACTTCAGTGATGTTTGGCAGTGGACGCTTTCCTTGCACTGTGCCATGCTCCAACATGCTATGGCCTGGCAGCAGAGAGCTTTCTTGTGCCATGGTACAGCCGGACAGTTAGAAGCAGCAGTAGCAGCAGGGACAAGGAGTGGCAGCGGTCATGCCCGCCTCAGACTTGAACCACCTCATTCTGGCCTGCTACTGGCATGGTTGCCACCTGCTGCTTTACACTCTTCAGAGGTCTTACCATGAAAGGCTCAAAGGTACCTAAATTACAGCTAAAGCCTTTAAACACTATGCTACAGATAGCTAAAAGAAAAAATCATCATCGCTAGTACTGCCTAAAGATGCACTAGGAAAGTGCTAATTATTAAGGAGTTCGTGTAAAGAAGTGAGTTGTATTGCTCCAGTTTCACTGCTTGCTGCATACCTGGTTCTTTTCAGTATGATAACAGAATCAGCTCAGCCTGAGCAGACAGAATGGGAAGGCTTGCTCTCTTTTTACATTAGACTCACTGAAGGAAAAAATAAAGGGCAACTGCAGGAAGGAAAGGGAGAAAATAATAATACTGTCATATTATAGTGTTTCTCTGTCACTTCAAGGTGCCACTTAGCTGCTACTGCTAATGTTATTTAAGATAAAGAAATAAAAACAAATGTATATATGGTTTCAACTGGGTACAATGTTATGGTTCACTTCCTGCCCTAAAGTGTTGAATAAGTGCTGCTATATACTGCCAGATGTCCCATCCATATATTTCCATAGCTGCTGAAGGAATCACTGTGACTTTTTCATTTATAGGGAGGCAGTAAAGATGTTAAAGAGAAACACAATACTGTAATAAATCTTTCTCCCACGATGTGTCATAATTTTACACTTCATAACTACATAATGACTAGAAATAGTGCATCTCTTTACCACCTAAGCAAAAGGAAACACTTCCTAAGTTAATAGTACTATGACACACACACAAGTAGTGCTCAGCACCTGCATACTTACTGCATTGTAACTGTTATGTATGACCTGAAGTTTCTATTCTATCCCATGGCTTCACATTTATTACTATCCTTGTGTGTTAAAAAGCAGCTCCTTTTATTTTAGGTTGCCTATTGTATTTGGATTTGGTATTCTGATGTCTCTCTACCCTGGCACTTGCCTGGTGTTGGGTTGTCCTTATAAATTTGCACTTCTCTGATCCAGTTTATCACTGAGAACCAGATGAGGTCTATTAGTAAACTTCTGCATTAAGAGTCCACTGAGCTCAAGGACAATTCCATCCAGAGCCCAAGGCACAATCCCTGCTAGACATCTATAGCATCTGATTCAGCCTCCCACTGCCTGTCTTCCTGGTGGATTTCATCCCTGGAGGCATAATGAAGGAGCAAACTCTGCCTTGCTCTGAGCACAGAAACTGCAGTTATGGTTCGGGTAGGCACAAGGGGTGTAATGTACAGGGTTGAGCAGTAGTGTAACTGGGGCAGGGTGGGGAAGGAGAGGTGCAAATGAAACAGCTGCATGGGGCACTGCTTTTGTGGGGAATGCAAAAATAGCCACAACCACAGCAGCAATTGACCACCTCACTGAGATTGGCACTGTGGCAGAAAGTGCTGCCTCAGGTGTCATGCGGCTACACAGGGCACAGAGTTGCCTACCTGTGCTTCTGGGGTCGGGGAATGTAGTTTTTTGTTCTCTTCTCAGCCTCTACAGAGGGACACAGATTAATATAGCATGATCTAAAGTGGTCTATCAGGCCCAAATCAGTATTTTTTTTTTAAACCCTGTTGCTCAGTTTTGCCATACTGATCTGCTTGAGGCGATTTGCCATGAAAGCTAAGAGATCGCTTTTATCACATCTCCCCAGTTAGCTTATTCCTTCTTTCTTCAATATACTTCCCCTAGTAGATGTCTCGTGTTCACTTTGCCCCATCCTGACATATACAGGTGCTCGTGAAAACTCATTCTGTTTGCATAGCCTATATAAAAGTGCCTCCAAGTCTGTATATGTACAAAGAATGTCTTCTTACACACCTGTGATTGCAATTCTCTTGGCTTCCTGCAGAGATATTTCTCTGCGCATAAAAAGGGAGATGTACTATCCTCTCTTCCCTGCATACCTGGCATCAGATGAAACTAGGCAACCCCTACACATCAGAGGGACATTTTCCTGGCCAGCTCACAAATTCAACAGTCTAGAGGGTACTCGGGCATAAAGCATCTGAAATTGTCTGATCTCACGTGCACAGCCATTTCTCTATCAAGCAGGATCATCCCTAAGAGAGGCCTCTTCTTCATAAAATCCTTTGGAAAGAAAACATTGTGGACCAGAGCTTTAAGCTACAGACAGATGCATTATAGATTTCTGTCACAATAGGGTCTGGTGCTGAGAGGTGCTGAGCAGCTTCAACTTCTACAATGACTTTAACTTAAGTTTTCCATGTATAAAGATTTAAAGGATTAGACCCATAACAAATCTATGGTTTTGATTCTAACCTTCTAGAGGAAAATACCTTTAAATAAAAACTGTATACAACTATAATTTTCATTGTTTAAACTAATCTGCTAGATGGACAGAGTACAACACATTTGAAGCTATCTCAGACAGCCACTGCCACAATATTCTTTACATCAAATGGCTTTAAAGAAAGCTGCTAATGTGAAGTCTCTCTAAGTTTTGACCACAGTTTAAATCTTGGTACAGACAGTAATTCAAAAAGACAGGCAAGATGCGTGGGTTTCCTGATCTCATTTATGCTGGAGGAATGAGGAATCTACACACTTTACGGTTACAAGAAACGGAGGTTTATTTTTGCACTCTTGGGAAGAATAATGGAAAAGTTAAATGCAAACTAATCAACACACCCAGAACACAAATACTCCAAGCTGGAAGATTTTAATCTTTCAAGGTTTTAAAGGACTGAAAACTGTCCAAAAAAAAAAAAAAAAGAGGGGAAAAGGGGAGGAGAGAGGGAGAAGGAGAAAAGTGGAAAAAATAACTATATACCCAATCATCTACATTTCCATTTTTACTTTTAAATGAGCTTAACTTCAATAGAGATCAAACAACATAGACAACAATATACAGTATTACAGTCAGGTTAGACTAATAACAGATCTGATGGGAGCTAGTTTCTAGTGCAAAACACTATCCTTCTTGAAAAAATAGCACTTCAGCATCCTCTGTCCTAAAACAACACTTTATTGTGCCAGATACCCATGTTAATGATAAACCCACAAACTGCAGGGTAAATCTGCCTAGGAACTTAAATTGTACTTCTTTAAATGATCTGTATGGAGTTGCTTTGAAATGCTTCTATTTGAAATCCTTACCAGCTTCATGGTTGCGTTATTCTGTTCCCACCGCCACAGCATCACACTCATTTTCCTTACAGCACACCAACCAAGCACCTGCCTGAGGAGGCACAACCAGGGAATGCTACAAATCCATCTTATGCGTGTCTCCAGTACCTTATAATCCAGGTGTTACAGTGAGCTTCCCCCCCCTCCTGCTTGAAACAAGACATTCCCATGTTGCTGCTATTTTGGAGAGTTAGATTTCTTGCGGATGGAGCAAAACCAGAAACATTATGCACACATAATCTCCCTCTCACTCCCTCACTCTCTCTCTCCCTCAGCCAAATCAAACAACCCCTGAAAGGAGCTCAGAGGAGGCAGCTGGGGCTGCAGGAGTGAAAGCAGGACAAGGAAGTCTCCCCTCCCCCTGCAACCACAGCACTTCACAGATTGGGCATTCCTGGTTCAATGGGCCGTTCATCTTTTTAGAAAAGAATTGCATTTAACCCCTTCAGGAATTAATCTTTTTGGCCCTGCAAGCCTGCGAGAGATTAAAATTGGATGAACTAGAAAAGGGGAGAAGGGAAATAAGTATGGACTACTTCTTAATCCTCCAGCTCCTAACTCCTCAAGATGCTTTGTTTGTTTGTTTTTTGTACAAAAGTAGGACCAAGTTTAAGGTAATTATTATCAAAAAAACATAGAAGACAATGGATCAAACTAAGGAAAAGCTCCCTTTCTTCACTAAACCACAAATAAATGAGTTACAAGAGGCTTCTTCATTTACCTAGCCTGATAAAGAGGTTGATATTAAAAGCAAGTGCTTTTGTTTAATACAATACAAAAGATTTTTTATAGCTCCCACATGGATTTTCTTTCCTTCCTTCCCACCCCCCCCATAATCACCTCGATTACATGGACCCAGACTGTTCTCTCTGATTCAAAAAGGAAAAGTGAAAAAAGGTTTTGCACATGCAGTTACACTTGTGGAACTCAAAGGCACAGGAAATTACTGATACCAAGAACTTACCTATAGTTTTTAAATGACTGGATATTTCTATAACCATTAAGAATATGGAGAGTTATGATAAAGATAATGAAACATATAGAACCCCATGCAAAGGACTTAAAGCCAGTCTGTATTACAGATGAGGATGCTATCTCTGCTGGAGGCAAAGTATTCCATATCTTCATATTGTGAGGTTCCTCTGGTCCTGTTCTAAGTCAGAGACAAAAATCTGGACTAGAAGGATCTTAAGCGTGATACAGTATGGTAATTCCTATGAAATTCTCAGCAGACTCCCCTCACTACCATCACCACATTGACTGGTCAGCTGACTTTCCCTTAACAAAAAAATGTATTACCACCACCCAAATGTGGAAGACTAAAGCAACCAAGCAAAGACCCCCAGATCAAGCCTCAAATACAGGGTTGTCAACTGTCCACACGGTCTAAAAAAAAAAAAAAAGAGGCTAAAAACACCCATCTGTAAAGTCCATAAAAATGGAGACTTCTGTAAAAAACTAAGTACCTGGGACCCTGATTGAAGATCTGTCATCTGTACAAGGCTGGAGGCTGAAGGACAGACAGAGTAGAACAGTGTTACCTGGTGTCTGAGTGGGAGTGCGACACCCTGCAGGGAGCTTTGTGGCTCACTGGCCCCCAGGCATAGGCTGCTGCCAGGTGCCTGTAACACTGCTGGGTTGTATAGGCGAGGCTATACATCCTCAGGAAGGACAGAGAGGGAGGCGTGCAGGTAGGACAGAGCTGTGGGACTGGGGTGGGGGGAAGAGGCATTGCATGGAGAGTACATGCTTGGCATGGGGACAGTGGGGCTAATATTGGGGGGGGAGGAACAGTGCTGGATGTGGCTGGGGATATCAGGGTGCGGGATGAGTAGAAGACCCCTGGGATGGGGGGAGCACAGTTTAAAACCATTGCTGCAGTCAATCAGGGTTGCCAATCCAAAATTTTATTTTTTACTGACAATCTGCAAACTTTCTGCTGATAACCCATTTTTTTCCCTATGGTTGGTGAGAAACCCCTAAATTTGAACCTAGCTTCTAACTGCCATTCACAGCCTGGCAAAAGGGTCATATTTACATTATGTAAAACATATATATCAGTAAAAACATTGGTCAGTATAACAGTTTGGTTATCAATAATACATTTGCAGATAATCTGTAAAAATTAATTTTCTTGGTTTGGAAATCCTGCTCAGATATGTCTCTGTTTCCTTGATCACCCTCTTTTTGGGCTTCCGAAGTTTCCAGTCATCCTGCCACACTATCAAAAAGGTAACAAAGCCTAGACATGGAGGATGCATCTTAGACATCTCTAGGTTTTGTACCTGAAGGCCACCTCATTGCCTCTTCCTCCCAGTTCAAACCCTGACTCATGGAAAGACAGCTCAGAGGGTAGGACAAAAAACAGTGCAATCAGGACAGCTGAAAGCCTTGTGATGTGGTTCATGGGGAGCAATAAGTTCCATGATCACCAAATTACTGTGTACCTTGGACTATGAACCCAAATGATATAGGAGTTACTCATTTTTAGCATAATTTGAGCTCCTAGGAAATTCCTAAGTAACTTCCTAGGAAAAAGATATACCATTTAAACAGAGTGTCCATTCTCTAGAACTCAGAAAATGCCCGTGTTGCAATAAAACAGCTTGCAATATAATTTCAGCCAGCTGAAGTCCCAGGACAAAATCAGAACTGAAGGCACAGACTAGAAGACTTGTACCTGAATAGTCTGATTGATGCCTGCAGGGGGCAAAAGAAAGAGCTATTTCAATCTGAGCCCACAATCCAATGAAGCAAGGGGTTTTTTTTGGTGATAGCTATTATTTTGCCAACTGTATAGTTGGGAGAGATATTAGACCAGCTTTTGGGTACAAAGTGCCCTTCCTCAAGTTGCTCCAACAATAACATTCCCACAATTCAATGAGAAACTTAAAAACACTAGGGAAATTTGCTTCCACAAAAATGAGACTGTTTGGTTGAAAACTGCCCCCATCAGGTCATTTTACTCTATTCCCAAGTTTCTTCATGTAACTATCAATAGGTTGCTACTGTTACAATATTTTAACAAGAATCAGGAGAGGAACATTTACAAAATGATTCTGCATGTGCAGCCAAATTTTTATAGGGAAGATACATTTCTTACCTAACTGAACAACTCTCTCCAGTTATTTTGCCTCTCCATGTCACTCTGCCCTTGCTTTCATTCTTTACTCTGTAACAGTATTATTTCACTTTGAACAGTATTTTTAGATTTGCTGTGTATGAAAAACCCTGAGCAGAAAATCCTCTGATCATTTCCACTTCTGTAAAAAAAAAAAAATCCCTTACTGTTTTAGGCAGAGTAAATAACTAGACATAAAGAAAGAGATACATATATGCAGAGAGCCTTAACCTCATTCAACAAGTTATATTTGAAGTACAGAAGTAAAAATTTCAATCCTTTCTTGAGAATAAAAGAGCCTTGTTCCTTCACTTCATGACAACATGGGCCAAAACACTTGCACAGTCAAATCTTCCTTGTCAGCTTTCTACACATAAGTGAGTACCCTGCTGAAAGGTCACTCTCACAACATTCAAACTCAGAGTGGGTCACAGCCTATTGGAACATTTGAAAATAAGATGTAGGGTTTTCAGGAGGGTCAAAAGCAGATACAATAACCTGCTGACAAGACCATGAATGAATGAATGAATGAATGAACACATACGCTCCAAGAGAGAAGCCTGGATGTGAAGCCAAAGCGATTTTTAAAAGAATTATGTAAGAGCATCTCATCAGCACTCTGAATTTGCCACCACTCCCGAAACTGAGTTTAAGTGCCCTTTAAATGGTGCTGACACAGTGGAAACAGTGTATGGCCTTTCCACCAATGCACTAGCACCTGGCAAGACACTGTTGTTGAGACTGTGCAGTGCATCCAGGAAGTACTGCACAAAAAAAATCCAACAGAAGGAAAAGAAGTAAGGGCAAAAGATGCATTAAGCCACCTTTGTGTGCTTTTAGGAATTGGGGCTACACTAGGGCTCAGTATGGCTTGGAACATAAATCAGAGCACTTCCAGACTTGCTCTAGGTTACAGTAGCCTTTTAAAATCTGGGTGCCTATATACAAGCAGGGAGGTTGCTCCATTGTGCCAGGCTGGAACTGTAGCACACCGAAGCAGGTTTGATTAATTGAGTCTGCTGGAGCGTGGCAATCACCGTGTTCCAGCAGCAGCCTGCTGCGTCTTGTGTGTTAGCGTCCTCATGCTTCAAAATGGTGGCAGGGGAGCATTATCTAAAGCTTGTTCAATGAACTTTAGATGAAGTGCCCCCGCCAGCATTTTGAAGCAGGGATGCTGATACATAAGACGCTCCAGGTGCTTTAATTAGAGCAGCTCTCGGAGCCAATCTAATGAAAGCACCCCCGTCCCCCCCCATACACACTGACATACTCCTGGAGCATGTGTATAAATGCCCTAGGAGGCTCACTCAGCAGCTTGAAAAAGCTTAGAATTTCCTGCCCCACACCTACTCTGTCTCATTTTATGGGGCTTGTGAAGAGAGCAATATAGACGTCAGGAAACAGTCCTCTGCTGTGTCTTTAGGGGGTAAATCATTCTTCATATAGCTCCGTCCCAACATGCTACTACAAGGGCTTATAGGGGCCAGAGGCCAGATAGAATCTCTGCTTTGTTGGGGGATGTGTTAGAAATTTATATTCAGATATGGAATTAAATGGCAACATTTAAGGATGGATGTTGTGAATACCTATAAAAATCATACAAATTATCATATTATCCCATGCAGAATGGAGGCATGGGATAATCCCAGTTTATCAACCTGAAATATTACTGTATGGAGCAAAAATCCTAAAGTTGGAGTAAAAATTTTATATATTAAAATTTTATATTAGCGCCTTAAGAAACAAATGAGCCTAACATCCTGCAGACAAATGCATGTCTCTCTCAGGCACATTTATTTAACAGACTTGTGATCATCTATGATTGGGCATGAAGAGTCCTTCCTTACTCCTAGAATCCTGTAAGGGTTGCCAGGTGTAGCTGGTATTTATTTGTCCTCTTAAAATGTGTGAGTTGGGAGATGCCTTTCATTCAGGTCACTAACAAAGTGAGAGAGATAAGATTTGAGTCCAAGTTGTTAAAATCTTTGTATGACCTCTTGCACCCTGACAGCATCCCAGGGGGAGTTCTCTCCTCATCGCTATACACTGCCTGCAATGCCAGACCTAAAAGGTGCCTTGCCCATCCAGCTCTTAATTTAAAAGGGAAAGAAGAGTGAACCCATGCTTGCATCTAAATCCTTTAAATACAACACACAAGATGGTTCCCCAGATGGTTTCCTATAAAGGTTTTTAAATGGTGACATAGCAAAAAGGAAGAGAGAAAGAAAGCTTCCTCCACTGCCCTAAATGCAGTCTTCGTACAAGGACACTGCTTATTGCTCTAATGGGCCCCTAAATATCCCTATTAATGTGCTAAACAATACTCTTGTTATTCACTTGTGGGTCTTCATTGACACAGAAACAGCCTATACAGCACCCTAATGAGATATAATTCTAGCTCTCAGTACTCTCCAAATACAACTGTAGAGAAAACAGGAGGAAACAGATGCTGGAGACTTTCTGAATGAATTCAGTGCATACAGTCATTGTCTCTACAACATTTACAAGGAAAGTTCAGGGAAATCCGTTAATTAATAATCCATTGTTTGGCTAAAAAAAAATATGTACGCTAATACCTTGCTCTATGGTCACCACAGTTCTACAATACTGAATTTGTCAGCTTTACTTGTCCTTTCTATCACATGACTCTCTTAGTTATAATTCTTACCTGATATGTGTAGCATTATGTTAAAACATTACTTTGCTTGTCATGCTGGTTGATCTCATATACATATTTTAGCCTTTTTTTTTTAATAAAAGTGTTATTATTTTATTTTTTTTATCAACTCTAAAAATGATTTCAAGTTGATACCTTTTCCCCAGAAAAAATGTTGAAAATGATTTAATAAAATATGTGCCTTTTTCAATTTTTGTCAGCATCTTTAATCAACTTATTGAAAATGGTACCAGAATGGCATCACAAAATTTTCATTTTCTAAACCTACTTTGTCAATAACTATGTTAGCAATGTTCTTCATAAACTTTTTCCCTCCCAAGAAACAGAAACATTTTATACGGTTCTATTTTTAACCCTTTACAATGGAAATAACTTTAAAATGTTGATATTTGCAAAGAGTTCATAATTTAACCTCCTATTATGCTGTGTTCAACTTGCATCTGGTTGAAACATAAGAAAACAAAGCATTATATGCATAGTACTTTCCAAAGCAGTTTTTTAAATCTAATCTAAAATAATGATGAGCTAAATCAGCTGGGAAAACAACTTTTAAAAAAGGGCATTAATTAAGTTAAGAATGAATTGACCAAATGACCAAAATGCAAAAATCAAGGAAGAAGACTATACCCTTCTAAAAAGAAAGAAAGAAACCTGGTTTAACAGGGAAATAAAAGCAGCTATGCATATTACAAAAAATCAACATATGATGTGGGAAAAGCAGGACACTGACAAAGATGAATATAAAAATATATACTTAAAACGTAAAAAAAATCAATACGAGAAGCAAAAGGATACATGAAGAAATGTCTGGTCAGCAGTGTTAAAAATAATAATGATTTTCTTTAAAGACGATTAGGACAAAAAAAGAATTCTAACAGGTAGCCAGTCTAGTTGGAAATGTAAGAATTGTCAAAAATAATACAGAAAACTCTGAGATCTTCAACTGTTTCTTTTCTGTATTTGAGAAAGAAAACAGATGCTTTCATATCATATGGCTATGATGAAAATGCCAGCAATGATGATGACATACTTTCCATTCCAGGTGTTATTCAGAAAGATGTCAAACAGCAGCTACTCAAGTTACACATTTTCAGATCAGGAGGTTTAGATAAATTACACACCAGTGTTTTAAAAGTGCTGGCTAGAGCAGTCTAGATTTCCAATATATTTTGGGACACTTGGGAATTTCCTAAAACTGGAAACTACTGTTGTGCCAATACTGTAATGCATAAATGAGCAACCATGGGTAATTACAGCCTGACACTGGTCCAGAGCAAAACAAATTGCTGATGATTCAGGGATTTTGTTAATTAGGCATTAAAGAGGATAATATAATTAATGCCAATCAATGTGGGTCTGTGGAAGATAAATCTTATTAAATTGATTTATTTCTTGATGTGATTACATTTGGTTGATAAAATTAAAAGTGTTGGTATTATAAGCTTCTGATAGATAGTTGATTTGCGATCATGTGTCTATCTGAATCCAGAACTAAAATTGTAAGTATTCAACACAGTACATTAAATGGATCAGAAACTGCCTAACTGGTGGGTCTCAAAAGACAACCGTAACTGAGGAATTTTGAGTGGGTGTATTTCTAATGAGCTCCCACATGTATTGTTCCTTGACCTACAATATTTAGCATAACCTGAAAGAAATATAAAATTAGAAATTAGAAAGTTTGCAGGTGATACATGAATGAGAGAGGAGGTAAATAATAAAGATGACAAGGTCACTGATTCAGTGAAATCTGAATTATTTTTTAAGTGGGGCAGAAGCAAACACAAGTGCATTTCAGTAGACAAATGTAAACTTTCACAGTTAAAAAAAGGAATGCAGACAAAGGAATCTGTCTTGGAAAGGAGTGACCCTGAAAAAGACTTGGGAGTGCCAAGATGTGAGGTCCCAGGCCAATGCTGTGTTTGAAGGGTAAATGAGATCTTTGGATGTAGGAATGGAGGAATTTCAAAGGTATAGTACCTGTACTACTGAGGATACTGCATATGGTTCTAGGGCAGAATCCTATTTCACTTTGCGTGCCCCAAATGGTAACTACCCAGCTGTAAACTTATGCCTAGTTTGCAATTCTATGCCATGTGCAGCGCGAGGGATTATACTTCACATGTATAAGTGTCCACACAACTACTTAGCTAGTGTAATAAGCTACACTCCTGCGTACCATACATGCAGGGTACAGAGCGTCCCAACTCTGACTTCCTAGCTTACTGCTCTAAACACCAGGCAACAGGTTGGGCACTAGCCAGTCCCCTCAATAAAAAGGTATTACAAACACACCTTGTTTCTTGCATATTGCCTGGACCATCATGACTACAATGTTTATGACCTTTGCTCAGACAAGAATTAACCCAAGGAAGTCCTGTGGACTGTTTTATGCAAACAGGCAGTGTAGATGATGACAGTGGTCCCATCTGACCTATCAAACCTATCAAAAGCAGTTCTGACTTTCTGACTATGAATCTGTTTCTGCACAGATTAGTAGTTCCATCAATATCAGGAAAGTCTAAGGCTGCCTTAAGCAAGTAAAGATGTACAGAAGTCGGTGTTGCTAAGCACGCCATCTAATGTACAGCAAGACCCAATTGGTAAAACTGAGCTTCTTACTTTAGAAAGATGGCACAGACAACTGTAACCTTCCTTGTAATCCCAGGTTTCAGGTAGGAGAACATGTTTCAGTAATATGATTGTAGTTCCATTAAAGGGAAGTCCTGGGGATCAGCTGAGCTTGACTCTTCACAAGAACAAAAACAATAAAACAGAACAACCTATACAGTCATACCCTGAAGAAAAAAGCAGTCAAATTAATAAGTCATCACTGACTAAGCTAGCCCTTGATCTTAGCATGATCATGTCAGACTGTTACAAGCAGATCACTGATCCCTCTCAGGAGCAGAAGGGAATAAGGGCAGAGTACATTATTAGGTTGCCTTACCCTGTGGTGCCTTAAGGCTGGTAGAGTCCTCCAAATTTTTCAATTTGTGCTACAATTCCATTGAGCTTCCAGCACCTGCCAGGACTAGAGTGGGTGTGGAGGCAGGATATAGCCCTCTATGCCCCCATCCTAAGAGCTGGTTCAGAATATTTCCATTAACACAGCAGCCAAATAGGCTTGTCTTTTGCTAGCAATATTAACTAGGCTACCCAACTTTTGAGAGTGGTGAACTCCCACTAAGATCAGCAGTTGAGTGCAAATGAGATAGTAGGAAGGAGGCCTCTCAGATTTTTCTTGCCTTCATGCAATCCTTACCCCTCCCACCTTTCTCCTGTCTTCTGTTTACCACATAAAGCCATGGATGGAGACAAGACCCAAGGCAGCATTTGTCTCCTTGTATTCTCCCATCAGGATTTTTCCAATAGGATGTATGAACCCTCTTATCTACTGAATTAAGCATGAGAGACACTTTCTCTATGCTAGTGCCAATGTAAACAAGCCTGGGAAGCCATCAGGAAGATGCCACACCCCTGAGTGGGAAGATACATTTGCAATTCAATTTTTCCCACACTGTTTAGGTTGGTTAAAACTGAAGTGATGAGACTTCATCCACAGGCACCAGTGCTGCACTTGGCCCTCCACCAGAGGAACTAAGCCTTTCTGCTACTTTAAAGAAATTACTGAAATGATTATTTATTAACAGTCATATGTCTTTCCCTAAAACCAAGCCCTGATACACTACAGCCACAAAAAACAAATGGGGGAAAATGTAATACTGCATAACATTTTCCAAAGCTTCAAACAGCTTAAGTCATACTGTCCTGCTTGAGAATGATTTGCTTGGTGATAGCGTTAAACACTACTTGATCTATTCTAGTAATAAAGGAAGGATGTTCAAGTGGCACCAAGTGATAATTCAGGAGTCAGATATACAGAGGAAATGTTTTAAGGGCCCTACTGCAAAATTACTTCATATGGGAATGAATATAGCTAGAGCTATGGGGGGGAGGAGGCATGCAGAATGGGAGGTAGGGGGAGGAAATTCTTGGGTCAGAGCTCCTGGATCAGTATTTCTAATCCCAGCTCTGCCACTGTCACACCCTGTGACCTTGAAATCCTTACTTATGTGCTCGGTGCTTCAGTTTCCCCACCTGTAAAATAGATATAATAGTAAATGAACTGCTTCACAGGGATTTTCTTAGGCTTAACAAATTGATGTCATGTTTAAATCAATGCCTGCCTTGAAATGGTGGGAAAATGAAGACCTGCTGAGACGGCACCATGTTTCTGACACAGATGAAGTGTAGGCTTCACAGGCTTTTCAGCTCCTATATTTACTGCACATTCCCACACAAGCCCTGCTCACTGAGTTAATGTAAAATAAAGGAAATGGCCCTGTCTCCTCCTTCTCCAAGGATTTCAGGACAGCAGTGAACACTAGATTCCCCTCGATACCAGGAACCTGTTCCTGAAAGATACTGACAGCTCTTACCTCCCAGTAAGGAGTTGGTGGCTTTCCCCAAATTGCATGATCAATTCCCACTCCCCCCGACTCTTCCACCCTCCCCAAGCATTCCTAGCTGCATTTATGACCTGACCATGTTGAAATCAGTGACAAAACTCTCAGTGACTTCAGGGGATCTAGGATTTCACCACAAGCTTGTTCTTGCTTGTTTGGCTGAATCACTTGGAGCATTTACAAATGGTCTGGCTCAATCTAGGTCTTTAGGCCATTTGGGTGAAAGGGATTATCCAAGGGTAGCATTCACAAAAAGGTATTTACCAAGAAAAATGGAAACAAAGCTCTATCATTCTGTTCCTGTATGTGAAATAAATCAACTCACATTCAGTGAAGCAACGTGATGACTGGGGAACCTAACTGCTATGGAAGTATGACCTTTTTAATAATTTCTGCCATGGATGAGGAAAGCAAGACACTCCTTTAGAGAACATAATCTCTCCTTTCCTTCTCAGGTCAAAAGGGCCAGGGTCACAGATAAAAGAAATGTCCTTGAACACACTGACAGAATTTGCAGAGAGGACCCTCATCTAGGCACATAAAGAGATCCCTCATCTGTTTTATGGACACTCATATTCATAATGTAGATCTCTATGTACTATAAAGGGATATGGCTCTGAAAGTTACTCAGTATCCAACACCTTTCTGTCAACCTATTATGTTTTCTGGAAAAGAAACTCAGTGATAACATACTAAGACACATTTTCCATTTCAAAATGTAAAACTGTTTGGGTAATGATTTCTCCAGACGTTTTGTGCTGATTAAGCCCCCTTAAAGAAAGACAAGTACATTTAATGTATTTTAAAACAAAGGAAAACAAAACAAGTTATTGAATCAGATGTTTTTAAGATCAGGAGGCATCTAAGACAGGACTATCTGCTAAGTCCATGTTTCTTCCAGTGATTAGAAATGAATAGATCAACACTCCTTAAGGATATGTCCAAAAGCAATTAAATCACTAACCATTCTGAAAACTGTACAATGCTAGAAATGACACCCCAGCTATCACCACTAGATCCCCAGTCTGAACACACTCTTGGTCCCAGGAAAGCCTAGGTCTTGCGACATAAGCAAAAGCTAGAGCTCTTAAAAAAAAGAAAAATATGGTTTTAGGCAAATGTTTTTGAAAATATTTTATAATGACTGCAGCTGAAAAGTTACATTTTTACTTTTTTGATGAGCTGTATCTCAAGCTGTCATATCTGGTTTCTACCACACCAGAGAAAAGGTACCTTCCTGACAACAACAACTTCTCTTCACTCCTATTTAATTTAAACAAAGAGGCTAGTAGCTGAAGAATACCCATCACAACTGCAATGGAATCACTGGGAGAGGCGGGCAGCCTACAAGTCAGGCAAGTGCCCAACCATGCCCTAAAAGAAAATTATGGTCTGATTTTCTAGAAAAGAAAAAATCTATGCAAGAAGCTACTATGCTCCAGCTTACCACCCTGTATTAGCCACAGGGCACTTGTGGGAGGTAAGTCTATGCAAAATCTGACTGAAAATTTTACAGTCAATTTAGTACTGATGTACAGTGCCATCATTAGTGCCATGAAACCATCCGTACAGGTCTGATCCAACCCTCGTTAACCTCAGAGCAGCCGGATGGAGCTCTTTTTTGCCAGATACACTATAAGCATCCTTCAGTCTCTGCTGAGCCTGGAATTCTGACAGTAACCACGAAAAGGTTTCAATGATGTCCTATTTATGCTTTCTCCTTGGCTTGATAATGACTGCAGAAGCATCCGTTGCCTTAATAGATTTATGGGCCTATCCGTTTCTTTTGGCTTGTTTATTAGAGCATTATCTCTGAAAGCTTTCAGTGTTCCCTTGCCCTCCTCATTATGCTGTAGTGAGTCATCAGCTGTACTCACACTTATCACTTGATGATCCCTGGGATGACATCAGCATCCTGAGAGTTGGACAGTTCCATCCACTTCAAAGATCTGTTTTGCTGTCTCCTCTGATGCTCAAATATAGATTAGTCAGACCTGCTGATAACCTGCTGGCATCATATTGTAGTCACACAACTTCCCCAGACAAGATCACCACAGAGATGCAATACCTCCATTTCAGATGCTGGCCACAGTAGCATATAAGGCTATCTGCTGAGATTAAGGCAGAAACCATCAATATTTGACTGCAATTTATTTGGTGAAAATACACTTTTTTTTCTGCTTTTCCATTATTGTGTTTTTTCTAAGTGGCTAATAAGCAACATACGCAGATTAAGCAGCCATGCCAGAAAGTATTTCAAAATAAAATGCACAAAGGCATTCTGGACCCAACTGAACTCTTTAGCTGAGGTGAAGAAATGAGATTATATTCAGAACCGAGGAAATGTTCTTTCCAGAGTAGTAATTTTATTGCAATTTGTAATGGTCAATAATATAATATAATTTCTAGAGGTTGAGATTACATGGTACACACACATATAAAAAGGAAATGAAAAGCCAGAGATGCAGTCCTGAAATCGAAAAAAATTACAAATTTAGAGATATATATGCTAGTTCCCTTCTTCTTCCTACATTGTTGTATATAAATGGGATTCTCTAGGCTGAATCTTAACTGTGTCCCTGTACCAGTTTGGAACAAGGAATCCTATATGGGACAGCAGTGTCGCAGTCTGTTAAGCTCTTCCACATGCAAACAAGACTACAGTCACAATGACTTCTGTATACATTAAAAGGAAAAAAAAACAAGGAACAGAAGTAGAGTCCTACCAAGAGGGCACTGTGTACGTGTCTCCTTTGATGGAATGCAATGCACTCTGGAAATAAAAAGACTGCTGGAGTCTGCACACAAGGAAAGTGCTTAGAAACTGAAAGGTGCAGTGTTCAAAAAACCAACCGCATCACACTTTCCCATCTGTATACATGACATATCCTATGCCTACAGAATGATCCTACTTAAGATATTGCTTTCAATCCTGTAATTAACTTGTTGTGATGCTAGTTTCATCTTTAGAGACAGATTACTAAGAAATTCCCACCCATTGCCTCAGAGTGGGAAAACCTATGTACACCTCCTTGACTGCAAACCACCAGTATTAAAAAATCACCTTTTTTCTTTCAGTTTCATGATGTTGTACTTAAAAATACAGTTTGAGTTCTTTCTATTTGCCAGTTGCCAAGAAAACTCATGTCATGATCGCAAGCTTTTCTCCACAAACAGGAGAGAGAAAACTTACTTTGATTGTAAAGGGAAGTTCTCATTTATTCACATGACTTAAACTTTAAAGTATTCAGGTATTGTGGAACTCATAATCAGACTATTGGTAACACTGCAACATTTTTGTAGGGGGAATTCAGCCAAAAATTTATTTACAGGTTTATTTCCGTATCTTTACTACAATAGGTAGAATAGCTACATGGGCATTAACTGAAAGAACTAAAGAAAACATAATGAGACAAGCCCAAACATGATTAACAAAGGTGTTTCTAGTCCCTCAATAACGAACTGTTCAAACAGCCTCTCTAGCCTCAGCTTTAAGCCCTTGCTTTCCTTTGGGCAGCTTTAGGTTGCTCTTTAGGCAGGAAACTCCAGCTACCACAAATACCCATACTGCTCCCTGGGCTTACCTCCCATGGTATAGATTCAGCCTCTACTCTTCCTGTGTCTCTGCAGCACCTACACATCTCCTCCAGAATGGCATTCTCATCCTCCAAAATGATGAGAGACTCAAAAGAAAGTGTTGAATTTCTTGCCAGCTCTCTACTTAACCAAGCTCTCATGGTATGAAAGAATCAGACATCTGCCTTTTATCCAGTGTTTCAGTACTCTCTACCACCAAACTTAGTTTTACTGTGCACCACATAAACAAGATGTGGTCTTAGGCTCAGATAAAATTATAGAATATTAGGGTTGGAAGGAACCTCAGTCATTTAGTTCACGGGTATCAAGATCACCTGCACACCCTGACTTGAGCCAGACCACAAGGAGTCTCAAGGGCAGCACCCCACCTAGACTCCTGGAGGCCCTGGGCAAACTTTTAATATCGGGCCCCCTTTGCTACAGATAATGATAATAATAATCGGACAACAGAAAAAAACCTACCATTTTCAGGCCCCCTTTCTGTCTGGACCCTGAGTGGCCACCTGGTTCACCCATGCCTGTGTCCGGCTCTGCACCTGGTGGTGGGGTGAGTGGCAGCAACGGCATGGGGGTTCATGCAGTCACTGGGGAGCCATATGTGCTGGGTGAAAGGGCTCCATGGGCAGAATCCAGCTTGCAACCTGTACATTTGAAACCCTGATCTAGCTCAAGGCAGAATTGTCCCTAACTAAACCATCTCAGTCAAGTGTCTGTCTAACTAGTTCTTAAAAACATCCAGGCTAGGGACAGAAGTTATACATAAACCAGTTTAAGTGATCAGGAACTAGTTTAAATCTGTAACAGAACAGACGTTCAGTGCATTTAAACCAGTTTCAAAATGACTGAAACTGATTGAAGATAAACCTGGATGGATGTAATATCAGACTTAGCTGATTTAGATCAAACTGGTTTATGGAACTTCTGTCCCAGATTCCCTGCCAGTTCAACTTAATTCACAGTCCTCCAGCAGCCCAGGATGCTGTGCAGCCCTAGGCTGTACTCTGTGCTCCAGCAGGGCAGGAAAGCCTCACCCTAGCTACAAATGTGGGGCAGAGGGCTTTTCCATGCAGGAACCAGGCAGATTCCCCAGCCATGGTCAGTGGAAATTGGCCTGGTTCCCAGCTGGGAAGGGGGGAGTAAAGTTCCCACTGTAGGCTTCCCTCCATGCTGGACAGAGCCCAAAATGGGGGTACAGAGCTGGGGATGGGGGGGTTGTGGCTGTGTGATTGCCTTGGCTCCCCATTCAGGTGGGGGGAATAAAGACCCAACTGAAGGCTCCACCCCCCTGCCAGGCACAGCCCAGCTCAACATCTGGGAGAGTGAGAGGTGGGAGCGGGAGGGAGAGGGTAGCTATTTCCCCCACCAACTTCCTCCTCAGCATGCCAATCAGGGAGGGGGCATGGCTGGATTACTTCCCCAGCTCCTGGCTCTGGAGGGAGGGAGGAGAAAAAGATCATCCAGCCATGCCCTCTTCCAGGCTAGAAGGCCAGCTGAGGAGGAAGTGAGGCGGGGAAGGGCCCCCACACACCCAGCTCTGGACCCCCGGCCGGACTGTGCCTGGCATGGGGTGGGGGAGAGCAGTTGACCCATAGTGGGGGCCATTTTACCCCCATTCCCCTATCAGCCAGCCTGTCAGCCAAGGAGGGGGCATGGCTGGGTGATCACCCTGGCTCCCAGCTGCAGGGAAGCCCACAATGGAGACTTTACTCACCCCACCCAAGCCAGGACCTGGGGTGATCACTCAGCTATGACCCCTCCTTGACCAGCAGGCCGGCTGAGGAAGAAGCGGGAAGGAGAAAAGGTCTCCTCTGTGAGCTTCTCCCCCTGCCCTGCACCCAGCACAGCCAATCTGGGTAAGGGGGGTGGCTTTTCCTGCCCCCCACTCCCTCCTCAGCCAGCCAGGCAGCCAGTCAAGGAGGCTGAGTGACTGGCCCAGCTCCCAGTTCTGGGTGCAGGGTGTGGGAGGGAAGAGGGGGAGGAAACACCCCACTGGGAGCTACTCCCTTCCCCCCATGTTCTGTGCAGTGACCAGTGGGCTGGAAGGCATGCTCTCACGTCCCCCGACTCCTGGTATGGGCCACTGCAGGGGTCTAGCTGCCCTTCTGGGTTGAAAAATGAAGGTCAGCTCTCTCTCTTATCAGTTCAATATAAGCAATTTACAGAAACCTGCACAGATTAAAACGATTCAGCCTCAGGCTTTTTGACTGTCTGTACTTAGCCCCAAGGATAGAGATTCCTTTGACAGAGATAAAGAGGCTACAAGACACATTGTGCATAAATGCTAGACAACTTAAAATCATGAACTAAGCACAAATTTGAATGTGTAGATCATGGGCAACTGGTGACCCCTTAGTCAGCAGGGAAATATGCCCCCCCAGCAACTGGCGGGGGGACCCCCATGACCAATCCTGCTGAATGGGGGGGGCTCCCCCTGTGGCTGATCCTGCCAATTGAGTAGGGGCTGTCCAAGGGGGGTGCCCCCCATGGCCACTTGCAGGAGTGGCTGCACCTGCTTCTGGGAGCACCATGTTGCTCCAACCCCCAGCCGGTGCTTGCAGGGGGGGTGGGCACTGGTGCTCACATAAGCCCCCCACCATGCATCGCCTAAGTGGCGAACGTGGCCAGTCAGGGGGTGCAATGGCGCAATCGGGGGTGCACACCCTCTGCGTTGCCACCGGTTCTAGAACAGGGGTCAGCAACATTTTCCAGAGGGGAACGAGAATGATCCAGCTGAGGTCCGAGACAGGCAGGCGCCGGGACCTGCCACCTCCATTTTTTCTCTGACTCCTGTGGGCAGAAGCTTCCCATTTGCAGAAGCTCCAGGGGCTCGGCTGTGGCATGGCACACAGAGAGCCTTCTACTACCAAATGATGTTGAACAGTGGTGTAATGACCAGCAGAGTGTCTGGCACAGCTGCCACACACATGGGCAGTGGTGACATGTAGTTGCCACTGCACCGACAATGCAATATTGTGGCAGTGAAAGCAGCTGTTTTTTTTTCTACTCCCCCTAACCCCCACTATGCCCAAGTTGGCACGAGAGCGGCTGCCCCAGGTGCCCCACCCTAGCTAAGGCACTGATCATGAAGCCATGGCTCAGTGGGCTGGATCCAAAGACTCTGTGAACTATGGGCCATATATTGCTGACCCCAGTTCTAGAAGGTGTAAAAAGAAATGAAAAGCCACATCATCAAAATATATCAGAGCAGGTATAAGATGGTTTATACTCATAGGCTAAGCTAGCTACATGGTTATAAAACAACTTGGCAAAATGCCTGTAATAAAGCTGAGGAAATTTAGTGTTACCAAATTAAGACAAATGGCTTTCACAATGTTTGCCTCACAGCACGTTCAGCAGTATTGTTTAAAACAGAGAACCTAAAATCAATTTTTCAAACAGTGCTCAAGTAACTGAGAAGTTTTATCTTTTGATTGGCTTGGGAGAGATTTACTGATGCAGGAACAATGTAAAGTATTATTTTGAACTTATTACAGGCTTACATTTTTGTTCCTGTTAGTGAATCTGTTTGATCACAAAATACAATTCAGCCTATTTCCATTTAGTGTTTAACTGTCTTGCTAAACATACTGTTATTTTCCATTTCCTCTTAACTCTTTTTTACTTCTTACCATCTGTCCTATTTTTTTCCTTTTCTTCCTTGCAGCTTTCTTCCTTATTGTCTCTCACCTGTCCTGACACTTTTCCTTTGCTTCATTACATTTCTTTAAAAGCCAGAATCCTCTATTAAGATACTGGGTAGACTGTAGTGGGAGTAGGGCATGCAGAGGTTGGTACCTGCCACAGGGTTTTTTCTTTAGTAGTTTAAATCTATCAGTCTGGGTCTTTTTCTTCAGGTTATTTATTACTTCCACAATCTGCATTTTATCTGTACTCCACAGAGGATAAACCAAGATTCATTTGCCTCTGCATTTATGCATGGAATACTTCTTTAGTTCAATCACCAGAAAATAATTTTCTTTGCTGCCTTCCCCATTTCTCTCTCTCATGATTGTAATTTGAAAGTCACTCTGTGCCCTTTTCTTTCAACTTTTGTCTCACATCTTGCCCTGTGTACACACTGCTGAATCCTTGATCACGCCAAATAAAACAACGTTGTGATAGCTGCAGGCTGAGTCTGAGGTTTTGTAGGCTATAATCAGCCAAAGACATTTTCTGACTGCTCCCTCTTTTGAGGGGGTGAAGTGTGCACATGTGGGGAGTTGGAGAGCAGACAGAAGTAGCGGAGCTACTGACAAAGGAAAAGATGAGGATATCAAATTAATCAAGAAAGTGCTTTGGGACACATCCAAAACAAAACACTCCGGATACATCCAAATTCTGTTTTAGGGAACTGGGGGTGCACATCTGCGTCCCAATATAGTTTTACTGCTCTTGGGGATAAGTGTATGATAAGCAGGGACTCCCTAGAATGCTTACTGTTAGATCAGAGCTCTTTGAACCACTACATTTGAGGTTGAGCCAATGTTTTCAGTTTCTACAAGGAATTATAACTTGGATGAAAAGAAATATATTTTGGGAAGAAATTCTATTATACGAGATTATCTGCTTGGTTTGTTTGTTTGAGGGATTTTTTTTAAATATATACAACTTTTAAAGGAACACAGTGTGGGAGCACAAAGTTCTTCTAATCTGTCCAGTGTTCCATAAAGAAAGTCTTTAAGGATTCTGCCAATAATTTGCTTGATTGTTTTACCACCTTTTGTTACATCTCAGGATCTATTAAAGGGTATAAAAGCACCCAGGCTGCAGCATGTCCCATTGTAAATAAACAACAGGATGTACGCAGCCTCTATATTGCAGCCCCATATGCATCAGTGAGCAGAACATTTCCTGCTCCCATGAAAGTCAATGAGAGTTTTTCCACTGATTACAATAAACTCCAAATCACTTCAAAAGGAGCTTGCCTACATTAGCATGACAGGATTGCAAACAAAGCACTAATTTATGGCTCTAAGCCACTGCCCACACTGGCTGTATCTAGTCCTAAGCTTGTGGTCCTATTGTAACTCAAAGTTAATTTATTGCCATTTTACTTGGTTAACTAATACATTTGAAAATGCTAATCTATATTTACCAGAAACATTATTCCCAAGACACAAACACTGGGGGGGTCCCCTCGCCACATGGAATTAACTCTCCGTACATTATTACATAAAAGATGTTATATAATAAATAGGTTCCAATTTTAATTTTTGAGGGAGGAAGTTGCTATAATTGCTATGGTGATGTTAAGTGATTGCAAGATGGAGAAATGCTGATACCCACCACCATGAATGAAAGGGAAGGGCGGTTCATATGACTGCAAATGACAGGGGAAATGTTCAGAAGACAATCTTTTTCTTAACATGTAGTCAATACTTGATAATAGATTGATAATTCCATGGTGCACATGAGGGAATCATTTGAAAAGCACAAATAGTCTGAAAGAACAAACAGGCAAAAAGAAAATAACAGAAATTCAGAATTAAAGCCGCATGTTGTGCATGAGAATAGCATTTTTTTCAGGAATTGCAATTAAATCTAGCTAGGAGTTTATTCATTGAGTAACTACAAGGAAATTCCCAAGGAAAACATTCCAAAACCCAGATTAAATGATGATTTGGTTGTTTAACCATGCAGTCCATCACTAGTCACAGAGGTGATTCTCAGGTAAATATGTGCCCTCCTGATTTCATATACTTATCCCCAAGAGCATGGCTGGGTTATCGCCCCAGCAGCTCAGGATGCCTCCAGGGCTCTGGAGCAGTTGCGCCTCACCAGGTACCCAGCAGCCATGGCCCACCCCATCACACTCCCAACCCGGCCATCAGTTTTGTCCTCTCCAAGGCAGGGGCCCATAGGCCCAGGCCTATCTGGCGCATGCATTAATCCACCTGTGGCCTTTGATACAGTAAACAGACAGGGCCTTTTTACTGTTCTGAAGAAACTGGGTTGTCCCACCCAGACTGCTGAACATCATTCACTCATTGCATCAAGGTATGAAGGCAACTGTAGTGTATTAAAAAAACAAAAATCAAATGCCTTTGACATCAAAAACAGGGTGAACTAGGGAGTTGTCTTAGCCCCTATTTAACATCTACTTTTCATTCCTGCTTCTTCATGCATTCCAGGACAACAATGAAAGCATTTATCTTTGAACCAGACTAGATGGAGGCTTGTTCAACATTGCAAGGTTTAGAGTGAAAATCAAGGTGAAACAATTCATACTGAGACATTTCCTGTTTGTGGATAATGCAGCCTTGGTTGCTCAAAGTGAATCCGCTCTGCAAAATCTCTTGGGCAGATTTTTTGAGTTATGCAAGGGTTCTAGGATGGCAATAAATCCCAAGAAGACTATGATGATGTACCAAAGGATGGAAGAACCAATACCTGACATCACTCTGAAAGAGAAGTCTCTTGGTGTCATTAACGATTTTTGCTACTTGGGTTCTGTGTTCAGCAGGAATCTTGACCTTCAGACTGAACTAACAGAATCAGAAAAGCAGCTAAGAATTTCAGGGTATTACAGAAACGTTCATGAATAACAGCAAACTAACAGCTAAGGTGAAGATGTGAATCTATGACACCTGTGTGATGTCATCCCTTGTTTTATGGTTCAGAGACGTGGACTACGTATGTTAGGCACATCAACTGAACAGCTTCCACATGAGATGTCTGCAAAGATCCTGAAATAAAATATGAAGCCACAGTACCGAACACATTGAAACTGGAGCTCACAGGACTGACACATTTAGAAACCACTATCAAGAAGAAAAAGTTACAATGGATCGGTCATGTCAGGTGAAAGAGCGAAGACTGTATCCCCAAGAATATTATGTATAGCAAGATTTGAGACAGCTCTAGAAAGTGGGGTCACCCTCTATGGCAGTACCACAATGTCTACAAAAATTATATAAAGTCGATCAACATGAACATAAAAAGCTGGGGGAGAACGCAGAATCCTGTCTGATCTGGAGGGAACGTCTGGCACTGGGTGCAGCTCAACATGAAGTGACCTTGATGCTGAGCATAGAAGCAAAACAAGAAAGAAGAAAGCAGCATGATGTAAACTTGGACTCCAATTCAGACAATATATGGATCTGTGAAACTTGTAACAAGTCGTGTCACTCTAGAATTGAGTTTGTCAGTCACAAATGGGTTCATCGGGCATCTGACTAGATGTCTTACGTGTACACCCATAATCCAGAGGATTAACAGTTGCCTTCTGTTTGCGCTAGCTATCATAACAACTCCAAACATCTTTCTCATTTATATTAAAGCAATCATTACAAACAAACATTAATACAGAAAGGTAATGAAAACAGTATGACCCTGCCCTGCTTTGCACTTCGCAGTGAACAAGCACACCGTCTGGACCACGTTGAAATTTACCACCATCTTGCACAACAAAGGACAATCCACAGTGCAAGGCAGCAGAGAATCGGATCCTAATGACTTTATAAAGTTAAGTGGTTGTCATAAATATGCTTTATTTTTATTTGGAATCTAATCTGAAGTTTGAGATTCTAGTAATCCTCATGTGCAGCTGAACAGGACATAATGACAGTAGCAGACTGCTTTGACTTGTACTGGACTGTAACTGCAGTGTTATTTTTAACCTTTAGTGGGTGTTTTTGTGTGTCAGGAGTTAAGTGCATAACAAAACCACAGAACCTGTGGCTAATAAATATTGTCTGTTACAAAGATATTCATGGGGGTGGGAGACAGAAAAGAAAGACCTCTGAAAGCATACAGAGGCCAAGCTTGTCTATTTAAAATACACCCCTTTATGGGTCAATCAAGGGTTTGGCAAAGCAACAAAGACAAAGCCCCAGGCTCCAGCCACCAAAGCAAACCTTTGGTTTTAATGATCTTAGTTTCAAAAACAAGGATGCATGTCTGACTGATAGACTGAAGCAATACACTGAATTTTATTCAAACTTTTCCAGCTGGCAGGGATTCATTTGCCTTATGACTGGAACCTTTTGCCTTTACAAAAGAGTAAACAAAGATGCATATAAACTTCCTCCACAAACCACAACAAGGTAAACTCAGGTCCTAATTCTCAAGATGCCTTATTTTCCTGACTCACATCCTTGTATGTATAATAAGGTGAAATTATATGCAACGAGTCCAGTAAGCAGAATTCACATCTAATAAATTAAATTAATCTTAGCAAATACTAAATTCAAACTCCATAAAATCAGTATTTTGTATTCCCATTGAGAGCTGGATTCTGTTGTGACTAATGGAGTGATCTTTAACTGGTCTAGCTCAGCATGTAGACAACATAAAAAGGATGTCAAATTAAATCCATAGCTCTGAAATCAAAAATGCCACATACACAGAACTCTTTAACATGGGTTCTCTGCAACCTTTTTTCCTTCTGTCTTAATATCTTTAATCTCACTCGTTTAGTCTTCTTCACTTGTTCCAATTAGTGGCATCTCTACTTACTCTTTGTTCATTTGTGTCTTTCCTGACTACATCTTCCCCTCTCCTTCTTGGCCTTCCACTTTTCCACTACCCTTCAGCCTTCATGTCCATTACTGTTGTCACTATATATCCCTCTTCACTATGTAGGATATGCTTTAACCAGCTTGATCTGACCTCCCTGACTTTCACAGAAATATTGCTTAGACCTAGTTGTTTGCAGCTCTCCATTTGAATGAATCCCTTTTCATTCCTCCTTCTTGCCACCCAAGTTTCCACCTCACAGAGCGTTACTGGTGTCTGATAGATTTTTATGTTCAAACCCCGCCCCCCCCCCACCGCCAGAACCCGTTTCCATTTTTACACCCCATTTTAATTATTTCTTTTGCTTCTGCTTCACAGTTACTCCTATTTAACGTAGACCCCCAAGTACTTGAATGTCCATGCCTAATTTTGGGTATTCTCTTTCTTGTACAGCATCTTTCTACGTCTGAAAGATGCAAGTGGCCTCTTTCTGTCTTCCCATCCATCTCTGCAACTTAGTTACTTGTTTTTCCTGTGCTCACTTTTAGACCAGCTTTCGCTCAATGTTTCTGCCCGCCTATCTTTTCTGCAGCTTCTGTAAAGCCTTGGTCACTATAACAAGATCATCTGCAAGCAGCAGCTCAGATGGTAAACCTCTTCACATATTGTTATAGTAAACAGGAGTGGACCTGACTGGTGTTGAACCTTGTGGGGAACATTATCAAATGCCTTCCTCAAGTCCATGATTGTTTTTTTATTCTCCTCTAGGAACTTTCCTTGCATCTGTTTTCTCTTCAGTATTACATTTGCAGTTCCCTTATTTTTCAGATATCCAAAAATGCATTTCATATATCTTTATTCTGCAGTTCCCTATCCACAATCTTTTCAAATATTTTTATCATATGCTTTACAATATTTATTTCTTTGTAAATTCCACAGCTTACCACATCATTCCTCTGCTTATATATGGGTGTTATTTTGTCTTCTCCTTTGATCCCTGTATGTGAGAATTCCTTGTACGCTAGATCTCAGAATCCTTTGAGCAGTTTCAAGAAAATACCTAAATACATGTTTCAAAATGCTGCATTACAAAGTGCAAAATCCTACTTGCTGTACCCCCCCACTGAAGTCAGGGAACAGTTTATAATAATGCTTTAAAATGTGTTACTGTATTGGTTTTATTGGCATTGCTCGGCATTTACTCTCCTGCAAGAGTATCAAACTAAGCCCTAAGGTTGCCACAGGGCCTAATGCATTTCCTATGTACTCAGGCCTAAAATACCTATTAACTTCGATGCATCAGAATGAGCCCTCAAAAGAAGAACAACATTTACCTTGGTGCATTATTTCTGTAAGTTTTCCAGGCCTTATAAATATTGCCCATCATTTACATTCTGTGCCTATACATTCAGAAAAATCCTTAGGAATGTATCAAAAAATATAAACACGTACAATCTGAAGGGAAATGTCCTGAATTGTACAATCCTCAGTCAAAAAAACCAGCTACTTCTGCTGTTTGCTCTCAAAGTTATCTCCATAACCAGAAGGTCTGTCAACATATTTTCCTTTCAGTTAAAATGCACTGGCTATCATCCTCAAAGAACACAGATGCAGGCACTGAGGAAAGGGGTTAAAAGCCTTAGGGCCCTGGAGCAACTGGAGTGGTATATAGCAACTCAGCTGCCTCAAGGGAAAGATTTCTTCCCCTCTTCCAGCTGCCCATGTAGCATAAACAGAGTACAGCACACTGCAGAAGCTGAACTTAAGAGAAACAGCTATAAAAGAAATCAGAAATCCATTTTCATTTCACCAATCTGTACAGGTCAGCATAAATCTCTAGATTCCACTGACTGAGGCTGCTATATTCCATATAATTTATCTGGCAAGAAGCTGTCTCCTTGCTACTGAATTGCCTTCCTTGTGGAAAGAAATGCAGATCTATTCAGTCTTCCTGGGAAGCTCTTTGTCACTTATTAAACACAGAAGTAACCATTTAAGAGTTAACTACCAAGATCCTCATCTTTAAAATAGCAGCACAAGCCAAAAGGCTCATTATACCTGTTTAAATGCAAAGTCTGTAGACAAAAAGAAGTATTAAGCTTAATCTCCAACACTAACATGAGCAAATAGAGTTAAATTTACTTCAATATTTACAGGACAGGTTAGCTAATGTTTTTATACAGATTTGCTGTTAATTTCCTTTAATTACACATCTGCTTTGTGAATCCATAGTACAGAAGCACTTCTCTAGACTCTAGTAAATATTAGTGATGGACAGAGCTTAGTACTATACATAGAGTTTTTGGAATGCTGGGTGAAGGGTAGCAAAAAAGTAAAATGCATTTAAAAATTCATTTTGACTGGCTTTCTATTGTGCATACTGGCTCACTTTTACTATTCTTTACTATTCCATCCAGGAAGAGCACAGACCAAGTGCAGATGCTTCCTCAGCCTGACAAAGAATATTTGCACCTGAAAGCTTGCAAAGAAGAATTTTTCCAACTATTTGAGTTGGTCTATTAAAAGATACTGGATTTACCCAAAGAACCTCATCAGCTTTAAAAAAAAAAAAAAAAGTAAGTATTCAAAATACTGAATAAAGTTGAACAAAACCTGCACGTGTTTTTCACTGGTTGAGAAGATTTTGTCAAATACAAAGTTGTCTCTGTTGAAACTTCTGTGCAACATAGAAAAGCAACTGAAACATAGCCTGGTGTCCACATTCTCTACCTTGCCTAGGAAGAGGAAAAGATGTGGAAAGGGAGAGGATTTTTCACCAGAATTAATAGGTAAATTTCTCCATGTTTGGATGAAGAGCTAAAGACTATGCAGAATCAGTGTGGAGCAAAGTTTTTGAAAGCAGGAATGGCTTTTGGTACGAATAAGTAACTGTGTAACTTTAAGTAACACACTACTTCCCTGATACTAACAGGTTTTTTGCTTTATTTTACTAGAAAAGCCACTTCAGAATCCTGAAAGAGATGCTCCTAGCTTGGATTACTAATTTGTAAAATATACTTCTAGGGACACTACTACCCCCCCTGTATTGGGCTATACACTTCACAGATTCACAAAAGTTTGGGGTTGGAAGGGACCTCGTGAGATCATCGGGTCCAGCCCTGCTTCTCTGGGCAGGAATGACTGCTGGGATCAAATAACCCCAGCAAGGTGTGCATCCAGTCTCCTTTTGAAGATCTCCAGGGTAGGTGCCTGCACCACCCCTGCTGGGAGTCTATTTCAGAGTCTGTCAGCCTTTCCTCATATGGCTTGCTCTTCAGGCCTCTAATCATATCAGTGGCTCTTCTTTGGAACCCCTCAAGCTTCTCCGCATCCTTTTTGAAGTGTGGTGCCCAGAGCTGGACAAAGTACTCTAGCTGTGGCCTCACCAATGCCAAGCAGAATGGGAGAATAACCTTAGTTTTGCTTGAGATGCATCAGTTGATGCATGCCAGCATGTTGTTTTCTTTGCTAACTGTAGCATCACACTGGTGGCCCATATTCATTTTATGGTCAATTGTGACCCCCAGGTCCCTTTCAGAAGTATGGCTAGCTATAGTAGCAGCACCAAACCTGTAGGTTCGTTGTGGATTTTTCCTCCCCAAATGAAGTACTTTACGCTTCTCAGTGTTGAACAACATCTGGTCCATCCATCTAACTAATCTGTCTAGGTCCACCTCAATCATCAACTTACCCTGAGGCATGGCCTGGATCATCAGCCTACCCTGAGGCACTTCACCAAATCTTAGTGTCATCGGTAAACTTTGCCAGTGTGCTTTTCATCCCCATATCCAAATCGTTGATGAAGATGTTGAAAAGCACTGATCCAAGTATCGAACCCTGGGGGACCCCACTGGCTACCTCCCGCCAGGTTGACACAGATCCGTTTATTAGTACTCTCTGGGTCTGACACTGCAGCCAGTTTCCCACCCATCTGCCCATTGAATCATTGACCCCATAGTCCCTAGTTTTACCTTGAGAGCCTCATGGGACACTAAGGGAAAGGCCTTCCTGAAGTCCAGCTAAATGATGTCAACCTAATCTCCCTTATCCAGGTGGTGAGTAACCTGGTCATAGAAGGAAATGAGGTAGTCAGACACGACCTACCCACAACAAAACGGTGCTGGCTGTCATTCAGAATTTTGCCTTGTACTAGCTTATCTTATATGGAGTCCTTGAGAAATTTTTCAAGGATTTTTTCTAACCAGCTGTAATTCCCTGGGTTTTTTCTCTTCCCCTTCTTAAAGATGGCCACAACATTGTTCCTCTTGCAGTCTTCTGGGACCTCTCCTCAGTGCCACCCCTTCTCAAAGAGGTTCATCAGCAGTCCTGTGATGACTTTAGATAGTTTGTTCAGCACTCTCAGATGGAATTCATCTGGTCCTGCTGACTTCATCCAGACTCTTTAGCTCTTTCACCAGCTCTGTGTTGACTATTGGTAGATGATCATCCCTAATGTGACTATTCTGTGTTGTACTTGCATTTGGCAGGCTATCACTCTTAGACTGATGGAATACAGATGTGAAGCACTCATTCAGGAGTTCAGTTTTCTCCTTGGTGTCAATGATCAGATGTCCAGATGCATTAAGCAGTGGTCCCACACTTCCACTGGTTTTCCTCCTGTTACCTATGTACCTATAGAACAGGGACGGCAATTCTTTTCGGCAGAGAGCCACTTACTGAGTTTTCACAAGCCATCGAGGGCTACATGACAGGCAGCCAGGGGCAGATAAATACTAATTTTCTACATTTTTTAGGGGCCCCCGGGGCTGGAGAGAATGGCCTAGTGGGCCGCATCCAGTCCATGGACCACATTTTCCATACCCCTGCTATAGAAGGACTTCTTATTGTCCTTGATTTTGGTTGCTAACTTGAATTCAGTTACCATCTTTGATCTTCTAATCTGTACCCTACAGGTGTGGGCCAATCTTATGTAGTTTTCCTTGAGGCCTATTCCTAGCTTCCATTGTTGGTAAGCCTACCTTTCTTTTTCAGAAGATCCGCAACTTCCCTATTGAGCCAAGATGGTCCTGGCTCCTGTGGCACCTTTTCTGCATACAGGTATGGACAACTTCTGTGCACTGAGGACTGTGTCCTTGAGGAATAACCACTCTTCAACCACACTCTTTCCCTGTGGTCCATGATCCCATACAGCGTTACTCACTAAGTTCCTTAACTTATTGAAGTCAGCTTTTTTAAATTCAAGAATATGTGGCTTACTGACAGATTTTCCAGCCCTACGATGGACTGTGAAAGTGATAGTGTCATGGTCACTGTCACCTAGGTTACCCTCTATTATTAGATCACTCACAAGGTCATCCCCCTTGGCCAAAACTAAATCTAGGAGGGCATTTCCTCTGGTTGGCCCATATATTTTGTGAGGCAGGTAGAGCTCATTGATAGAAGTCAGAAATCTATGCAACCAGTCAGATCTGGCTGAGTGTTCTTCCCAGGAGATGTTTGCATAGTTAAAGATGTCCATGGTAACCATATCCTGTGCTCTCATGGCCTCTTCCAGTTCTCTGGAAAATTCCATATCTAACTGCTCATCTTGATTCAGAGGTCTGTAATATATTTCTACAGTAAGGTCTCTTTCGCTGTGTTCCCTCCCCATATCTTGACCCAGAGGGTCTCAAGTCACCCTTCCTTGGTACCAATTTTAGTTTCCAAGGAGGTGTACTGCTCCTTTACATATATAGCTACACCTCCACCCTTTTGCCCTATGCAGTTCCTGCTATGCAGGGTGTAGCCCTCTATAGCTATGGTCCAATTGTGGGTAGAGTCCCACCAGGTCTCTGTTATCCCTACAATATCGTAGTCCTGGCTAAAAAGAAGAAGGACCAGTTTCTCGTGTTTATTCCCCATGCTCCTGGCATTTGTGTACAGGCATTTGAGCCCTCCATTGGAGGTCTTCCATTTCCTGTCACACTGAAGGAGCTCCATTCCCTCAGCTCATGCCATAGTGTCCTTCTTGTCATCTCCTGTTGTAATGTTTGTTTGTTTGTTTGTTGGCCCCTGGGCTTGCTCTGCTTGTTGTCCCCCTGTCCCCTGGTGATCTCAGTTTAAAGCCCTATTCAAGAGGTCTGCCATTCAGTGCCTACTGAAGTTGTTAGGTTATTCCCAATGATATTCCAGGACTATTTTCGGTCCTATTAGATGGACCTAAACTTGGAGTGAAACAAAAGCTATATCAGCAGTCATTTGAGTATTTCAAAGTAAAATGAGGCAACCTCAGTATATTTTAGTGAGGACAAGGTTTTTACACATATGCAAGATGGTATTTTAAATCCCCCATCTGAGCAATAGAGATTACTTTCCTCACTTCTAGAGACTAAATTAGTTTCCAAAAATTACTCTGCCTGTGGGAAGTGAGAGTTCCTTCCTTAGCTTCGGAAGAAACTGGCATCATTACTACTATTTCATTTCAGTACAGTACTTGTAAAAAAAAATTAGCACTATTGATGTGTACATGAAATCATGGCATTAATATCTCCCCTCAGATACAGACAAGTATAATTAAATTTTAATTATTGAATTAATATGTAGCCTAAGAGCAAAAGCTTTCCACAACTTCTCATTCCCATATCTGATCCAGTACAAAGACAACATTTCTGACAGGATATAGCACAATTGTCTCAAACCCACAGGTATGTGGAAAACATTCTTGCAAATTATACCACAACACTTAAAAGGTATTTTGTGGACCCTGCATATTGATTCATAAAAGTTGTAGAATTGGAGGCAAAGGAGTATGGCAAGGAAGGGTAATGCATCTGTCTCCAAAAAATGTATTCCAGTTATTATTATGGTTTGGAAATACACCATATTTTCCTTACAAATGTAGGTTTTCCTGTACCGTGCCAAGTCAGGGCCCTCTTTCGTTAAGTTGAAACATGCAGATAAGATTAGAAGAGCTAGGGATGGAGGCTTTGCCATCATGCTAACCACAGTCTACATTTGAAACATTTAGGTCAGATATTGTTCCCTTAAGAAGATTACATTGGGCAGTTTGAAATCCGAGAAGCAAGTATAATAAAAGATGCTTATATAAGTTTATTCCAATCTACTTTTACCTGACACTGACAGACAGCTCAGCTAAATGCCTCATCTCAGGCATTTCTAATGCAAAGAATAAAATAATCATGACAATTCTTATTTTGTTCCGTCAGTGTCTCATTCCACTGCGTGACATTTAGTAGTAAGAACAGTCAAGCTACAACAGGAAGCCATAAAAAGAACTGTGTATGTTGGCTTTAACAGTTCTGTAAATCTGTGCCCCAGCCTTTTGACTGTTATATCCAGAGGCATCAGAACACATGGAGTGAATGTGAGAAGAGAGCACATGAGCAAAATTTGGGCTAAATTAAACTGTTTTCCTCCTAGGATATAAGAACAAAGGCAATTGTTAATGCATCAGGTATCCAGGTTGTAGCCATATTTGTCTAGAAACAAAAGGAATCAGAACTTGTGGTAGAAGTGATTACCTTTTATTAGACCAACTAGGTTTTTGCAAAAAATATTCTTTGTTAATGTATGTTTTTCATTGAGCAATCTTTGGACCACAATTTTGCAGATCTTGACTCACAGAGTAGTCTTTACACACAAGAGTAATGCTTTTCAGGATCAGATTCCAGGTCTTCTGGAATGTTTCTTTGACCACAGAAAGTTTGCACAGCTTGTGCTGAGAACTGTTCTCAGAAAAATAAAATTTCTCCAACTTCCCATTAACTCATTTGCCAACTTTCCCCAGAGCCTCTATCTTTTCTCTGCTATACTAGTAGTGCCTCAGTAAAGGCCAGAAGTTGTTTTTTATATGTAGAGTGACCATACGTCCCAGGCCATGCATACCATTATGTAAAGGAAAGTTCCAGATTTTGTAGGCCATCCAAGCCAGTTGGTGAAAATTGAAATAAAAACCCAGAATCAGCCTTCTAACACGATCCCTTCTTTCTCTACTGACTCTACTGTGCATGAGTGTGCAGCAGCCTTAGGGAAAATGGTGGCCTGGGTGAACTTGTATTTTGGCACCCTATGCCCTTAAGTCAGCAGTATGGCTGTAGGCAAAGACAGACAAAGAGGCAGGTGGGCAGGAGTGCAAGGCACAGTCCAGCAGGGAGGTGGAGAAGCATGGTGTGCAAAGCAGGTGGGTAGGCAAGCACCATTGCTGTTATTCAAGGAGCAAGACAGGTGAGTTAGGGCAGACACCACCTCTCCTGCATGTGCCTGGCCTAGTAGCAGCAGGAAGTGGGGGGCGGGCTGGGCTAGCCTTGGCCCAAGCTGTCTGTTCCAGCCAAACAGGGAGGCATGCTCTAGTGCCCCCAGCTTCTGGCCTGGGCCACTGAAGGTACATGGCTGCATTTCCGGAATCAAAAGTAAATGTCTGCTCACTTGCTTATCAGTTCAGTCCATGTAGTTTATAATACAGGGGCGGGCAATTATTTTGGGCAGTAGGTCACTTATGGAGTTTCAGCAAGCCATCAAGGGCCACATGACAGGAAGCCCAGGGCAGATTAATATTAATTTTCTAAAATTTTTAGGGGCCCCATAGGCCAGGTAGAATGACCTGGCAGGCCACATCTGGCCCCCAGGCCACATTTTGCCCACCCATGTATAATAACTTGCAAAGATTGAACTGAATCCGCCTCAGGCTTTTTGACTGTTTGTACTTAGCCCAAGTGTTATATCACTACTATCAGAACTTGTGGCAGAGGTGATATCTTTTAATAGACTAACTAGATATTTGCAAAAAATATATATATATTTTGCAAATAAAGAACATTTTTTGCAAATATCTACTTGGTCTAATAAAAGATGTCACCTCTGCCACAAGTTCTGATTCCTTTTGCCTGTTGACCAATACAGTTACAACCTGTATCCCTGATTACACTACTATGTAATTAATTTTCAAGAACTACAGGGAATAAGCCAACTGAATTTGAAGAAAAGAAATCATATACAAGAAAGACTTTTGTCTTCCACTTCAGGAGATACAGACAGTTAAAATGGTATACACATATGCACCTGGATAAAGTGGCTGTTCTGCTTCCTGCTGGTATAATTGTGTGTTGGTGAAACTGTGACTATTGCTAATATCCCTGGAAATGAAACAAGCTGTTAGTAACTACAAAGAACAGACAATTAAGGAACGGTTATGCTGTCCAGTCAAAACAGCTTCTTTACACTGGAAAATATACTGTGAACTTTGTGCAAGACAAGAGAATAAAATTAGCATTTAACATTTGTGAGGGAAGGGAATTCTCATGTGAAGCAGACACATCTCATATCCTATAAACTTAGCTCTTAAGCTGGTTAAAGGTTACTGGTCAGAATAAGAAAGGGAAGGCAAAGGAGAAGGAAAAACTATTAATAAGAAGAAAGAATTTTCACCGCTAGGTCTCACAATTGCAAAAAACAATTATTCAGTTGACCGCTGCTGACTCCCATTTCTTGTGTCTGGTCTTCATTTGACACAGTTTAGCTTAGCCTCTAGAAACCAATGCCAAAAATATCATATAAACTCTTCAGCTTTTGCCCTGACACCATTCTTGAAGTATCAAAGAATCCAGTGCCTCCTCTGATCCATAAAGGATTCTGTGCGGCCTCTGTGGAAGGTCTGTTCTGATGTACTTCATGAGTGTGCGTAATGGCAGAACAAGAATATGTGCAACATTATTTCCCATTAAAATGGACCCCTTTCATCATAAAGGATCCCAAACAGCTCTCTAAATTCTGGGCCACATTCTTAAAGAAATATTGTTACTACATCAACTTGTATTTCGCTATGTGTATATCATGTAGTTTCTAGCTACATTGACACTATCCTATTCCCATATATCAATGAAACTGACAGCTATTTGAAAGACACCACAGTTTTCTTAAAGAAACTGGGCTTCATTAACAAGCTCCAGCAAACACCATATTAACTATCATGCATGTCACAGCTCTTCACCCAACACCCCCTAGGACGGGGGAGGGGGGGTCACTATTCCTAGTGGAGGGCCGCTTAGAACTTTTTGGCAAGCTGTCAAGGGCCACATGGATAGCCCTGCACCTTGACAGTTGCCCCACCCCTGAATACCACATTGGGACCAGAAACCCTGCCCCCTAACCCCTGACCTTTGCCACGAAAAGTCTCTTTCCCTTGACCCCCAGAAATACTCCTTTTGGGAGTGGAGGATTGCCATCTTAGAACCAAAGAAACCCCCAAATCATATACCAGAAGTCAAATACCTCATAGAATATATTTTAATTTTATTACAAAAAATATTTATTATGATTTGTGTTAGTGTAGTGCAGGATTTCTCAACCAGTGGGATGGTCCTCTAGGTGGGACCTGGAAGTGCCATAGCAGGTTTTGCTGTTGTGTGCTCAGATCAGTCTTTGGGGGACCCCTACCCCACCCTGCTCTTCAACTGACCTCTGGGAACCCCCTGCTTGTTAACCAGTGGGACCAGGACTTTTTGACCTTACTTAGGTGAGATGCAAAATGCAAAAGGTTGAGAACCGTTGGTGTAGTATATATAGAAGGGATTGCATCATAACTCAACAATACAGTCTTACTCTTTTATATTGTGTGTGGGGGTACATGTGTGTATATGGTGGGGTGAGGGGGTTGTGATGGGCTGTGCCTGTAGGGGGTATGTTGGAGTGTGTTTATATGTGGGGTGGGGGTTGCAGGGGCAGGCTGTGGGTGTGTAAGGTTTGGGGTGTGTGGGGACCCCTCATGGCAGCTCCTCAGCAGCAGCAGGCGGCGGGGTCAGGGATTTCCTCCCCAGCAAAGGCACTGGTGCCCGGCGGGATGTGGCTCCAGCCAGCACTGCGCTGGGGGTGAGAGGTGAGCCTGCCTGGCCACCTGTATGACGGGGGCTCTACATCATTCCTGCAGCTCCTGCCCTTGCATGGAGAAGCCCTGCTGGACCCTACAGGGAAGCAGGTGGTGGGCTCCCTCCACTCCCCGTCTGCGGACCTGCGTGATGGGGGCGGGAAAGCAGCAGCTCCAGCATGGGGCTTCACCTGCTAACAGTGCCCCTCTGCTGTTTGCACTGAATAGATGGGGCGATCACTACATGAGAAAAGGAGGGGACACTAATCTGACATCAAGTCTAAAAACATACAAAAGCTTGTGACAGAACACTTTAACGTTTTTAGATTTTCTGTTGCTGAATAGAATTGCTGTTCTGAAACAGTGAACGTTTAAAGCCAACTTGAATGGGAAATAGTGGAACAAAAAAATCATCCACAGACTGAATCATGTTAAGTATGGTCTAAACAGGCACTCCAGATTCTTATTCAGTTATCTGGATTATCTTTTGTGACCCTTTTGTCACTATGGATTTATTGTTTGCTTCTCTCAGTACTGCCTCCTTCCCACCTCCCTCCTTCTCTCCTGTCTTTTGTATTCAGATTACTCTCTCTGTTTGAAAGCCTGCTCAGTGCATGTTCTTTCATAGCATCTGATGAAGTAAGCTTTTGCTCACAAAAGCTTATGCATCTCTGGTTAGTCTATATAGTGTGTCTCTACCCTGCCTGTACATCATATCATATGCAAAGCTATCTGACAGTAGAGCAAGAATAGGCAACCCCAAGCACACATGCCAGAGCGTGGCATGCAAAAACATTTTGCTTGACCCATGCACCTCAGGGAAGGGGTCAGGGCTATGCTGCCATAACAAAGATTGGACCCCTTGCTCCTCTTCTGCCGCTTGACCCTGGCCTTTTGACCTCTTACAAGTTGAGGTTGCAGGCTTTTTTGGTATTCTGCCTATAAACATGGCCGACCCATGCAGTAAAAGGTGGTAGCTAACTACAGCCAATAAGGGAGAGAAATTCTGGCCCAACTCCTGCAAAAACTGTAATGTCAGTACAGACCAAAGTACAGAACTCAACTTAGCATTTAAGGTGCTTTCAAAAGCTTGATCAAGAGTAAGCTATGTAGTAATTAGCTGAAAAGGGTAAGACTGCAAATTCACCAGATGATGCATATAGTGTATAGGACCAGAAAGCCACATATTAAGTTACACAGTTTGGTTTTTAAATATTACAATTTATCTGCAATTTCCTATGATGTATATCATAGTTGAAAAGACAATTAAGAAGCAATTAATGATAAGTACAAAAACTCATAATTTGATAATCATCTACTAATTTAATTTAGGTCAGACACTAATCATTAATGAACAACAATTTCCTCAGCCAGCAGTCCTGACTACACTACTCTGAAATGATGCAGGAGATATAAATTAACTTGGCTTCCACATGCTAGCAAAACACAGTTTGTTTTTTCAGTTTGAATGCCGTTAGGCTGGTTTATATAATATTATGCCACTTTAAATTCTATTCAAGTTCTCTGATGTACTGTATTAGAAAGTGCAGTTTTGGGTTCTGGTGTTTTTTCTCTATTTTCAAACAAAACAGAAAAATGTAGCTAACTGTGTTAGTGTGAAGTCATATAGAAGGCAGGGTATATCTTTGCCATATAGACCAATTAATATATGTATATTATGTCATCTGATGACATGAGTTCTAGCCCATGAAAGCTTATGCTATCTATATAGCTAGCATATATAGATAGCATAAGCACAGGCTTCGTACATATAGATAGCATAAGCTTTCTATGTGACTTCACACTAACACAGTTAGCTACATCTTTCTGTTTTGTTTGAAAATAGAGAAAAAACACCAGAACCCAAAACTGCACTTTCTAATGCAGTACGTCAGAGAACTTGAATAAGATTTACAGTTCTAGCATATGAAAGCTTATGCTATCTATATACTTATATAGGTATATATAGATCAATATATTATCTAT
>NW_017728947.1:29930557-29984716 GCF_001723895.1 Crocodylus porosus
TTATACACACACACACACGTGTGTGTATGTGTATAGCATAAGCTTTTATGGGCTAGAACTCAAGTCATCAGATAGTGTTAAACAAAACATCCAATATTCAGTTCTAACGTTATTGGCAATCAGGAGGAGATTAGGTGTTTGATGAAGCAGATAACTTCCAGTATTAAACTACATACAAACAAGTTTGAATATCAGTTGAGAGAAGGATTTTGAAAAGCACTCACAATTGGCTTAAATCAGCTCCAACTTTAAGCCCACAAGACAGCTCACACTTATTTCATTTGGAGTGAAGTTAGCTCATTGCTGAGTGCTATGGAAAATCCTACCCTAAGTGTAAAATAAGCAAGCAGCTCTTCAGCCTGTAACCATTGTACTGCAAGAGCTTAAACTATGAGACATTCATGAATTCTAGCTCAGTATTATCACACGCTGTGACTGAATAGTGTAGTGATATTTCTGTCCTGTGTTATTTCTCTCCAATTATAATATCGATAGCTGTAAAATGATGGAACATAAACACAAATATGGTCTCAAACTCAGTGTTAGAGTTGCTGTCAATCCCTTACAATTTCAGTATTGCCAACCCCAGTGTGTCAAAGATCACGAGACAAACTCTAAAAATCAAGAGTTTGGGAATGTAAATCACGAGATGCTATTTTTGAAGTGTGGGTGTGTGGGGTGGGGGTTCTTGTGAAGATGTGGGGGGCTGTGGGGGGGTGTGGGGTTTGGAGCCTGGGAAGGGAGGGTCCCCGCACACCCTGGCAAGATGCAGGGGTACTGTGCATAAGGAGTAAGGAGCAGCAGCAGGGCTGTGGGGGGGAAAGGCTGTGGCTTGCCAACGAGGGATGCACACACACACACACAAACACGCAGACATGCAGACAGACAGCCACCCGTGGCTCTGTTGCATGACTCGCCCCAGCTCCAGGGCCACATTCATCTCTGCCCCACTCCCTCCTTCACCATGGGGGCTTTGTTCCGCCCCCCTCCCTCTCCTCCTGCCCATTCCCCTCCACAGACTTATCAGCTTGGCACTCTCTACAAGCGCCAGAAGAAAAAAATCCCAAGATCTGATCTCTCTATCAGGAGATCATGAGTCAGAGTTAATTTGACTTGGAAATCAGGAGTCTCATGATTTTTTCATGAAAGCTGGCATTACTGAAATTTCTGGAGATCTCCTCTGGTTTCATGCAGGAGCAAAAGTGCTCCCAGGAGCACTGGACTATATGTAGAAAGGAATGAGATCAGGATTTCAAGCTGTTGCTGTGAAGCTTCTGAGAAACACTGCCCAACGTGCTGCATGTGCCCATTAGTTTCTTGAAGAAAATGCAAAAGGTATGAAAGTAAAGTAATCTACAGATTCCTTTTGCCAGCACCTACAGACTAGTGAGAGAAGATAATCGGTTCACAGGTGTCATACTGATTTCACAAGGGATTGAAGAAAACAGTTGGATAGCTCTTCCATGTTCTTTATTTGGAAAAACCTGTCTGTAGTATGTCCTGGGACTATAACAATGTCTACTGTAAATGACAGCATGCTATCTGGGCCAGTCCTTGACCCAAGCCACTCCTAGAAACTCCAGAGAAGGATGCAATACCACTGTGATGGGCAACTTTGGAAAAAAAATCTGCCTCAGAATTGATTTGTTCCCCCTTTACCTTGTGGGGATAGAAATACATCCTAAAATATTGGCAGAACTATGCAGGAGAGGCAAGCTGTATATAATCTGACCTTTCAGCTGAAATTCTGTTTCCAAAACTTTCATTTACTCTCCCTACCCACCACAACTGGGTCCCTTGAACTATCATGGTCAATCGCCTGGATTCCAGTGCCAGTTATCTAACATGGCACAGACAGATCAAAGTGAAACTAGCCCCATTCCAATTGAGAAAAAGCTTCAAATGGCATTAGAAACTAGAGGGAGGGGCTAAGGAGGATGAAACACAGGCCCTTGTAGGGCTTCTTAATCCTTGAAGAATATCAGTGCTGTCCCGAAAAGAAAGGAACCCATTCAGGTCACTATGTATCATTTTCTAGACCCACTAGCAAATTTAAATGGCAAGGATCTCTTGGCTTAAACTTCATAATTGGATTTTGGTAATGATAGAGGTCAATACGAAGCAGAGCAGTAAAGAAATTTTCCTTTCATATGTAGTCCCTTTCTTGTGCAGAAATGTCACACCAACTGCACTACCAGAGATAGAAAAGAGCAAAGGAGAAATGACAGCCTTGGAAGATCCTTGCTAAGTCAGGGGTAAAATACTTTTATGACAGGAAATGTCTTGCTCTAAGGACACTTGTCTGAATAGAGTCTTGGTTGATTTCTACTAGAGGCAAGGAATTTTGGTGCTCTATTTTATTGGATCAACTGTATAGTGATTTCTACTAAAATTTTGTTTTAGTCTTGCATTGGAACAGGCATGTACAAGATCTTTGTCAAGCTTGTGACTGTTCTTTTCAATTCTTTAAGGGTCAAAAAAAAAATCCTGACAGATATAACATTAACTCTCCTACATCCTGGCTATTGCTTGGAATCTGTAATTGCTCTAAAAGATCGAAAGGTTCACCATTTATTGTATGCATGCAGCCTAAACCTGCAAAATGAAATACAATGTAAGTATTCCCTATTAAATGAATGCAGTTATATACACCTGAAAATGCTTGTTGTTGCTACTCAGTAGCTACTACTCTGTGAACATAACAGTAAAAATAATAAAAAATAAGGGTCTTCATGTGGTCCTGTTTAAAGCCACCAGGTGGCAATAGAAGCCTAATAATTCGAGGTAGCAGCAAATGAAATGTAGAAAAACCTTTAGGCCCAGGATAAGGCTCCATTTAATTTATTAGACAATAAAGTACACCTTTAGCCAGAATTCTTTTACCTTGCATTATAATAACTTGAGACATTTAGCTGTGTAAACTTTAAGTTAAGCTAAGTGAGGCTAAGTGAAGTAATCTAAAAGGAACTGAGTCACAGGTGAGAGAAACTTCTTGGAAGACTAGACAGTCTTAGGACAGCTAATCTAGATAAAGGGATTAGGTCATCCTGACTAATAGAATGATATAATGGCATCTTCTTGTTACACATTTGTCAAAGTTTCTATCAAGAAATGTTGCAATGTAAGTCTTTGTTTGAGGAAGGAGATAGAAAGCGGCTCAGTACTCTGAGATACTTTCCCCTGGCATCCTTTCCTGAGGGTCTCATCTGCAAACACAGTGAATTTGGGTAACATCTCCCTAACAGGCTGGCCACCTGTTAGTAATCCATAAGATTTTAAGATGCAGAGATTCTAAGTTGAAAGACTGCTTATTTCTGCTTGAATCATAAAAGTATATCTAGATACGGATTGTGTTAACTCTTTGTTTGCTAGCAATCATTGTAATTAGAAATTCTAATAAAATTTGCTTGTATATTCACTCCATTGAAGGACTCACTTTACGTGAGAACTGGCACTGTCAAAAGAAACCCTAAGGGGTCTACAGTAAACTCTATGGCTAGGGACTGAAGTTACACATAAACCGGTTTAAGTGACAGAAATTGGTTTAAACCTGTAAGGCTAGGGAGAGACAGTCAAAAAGCCAAAGCCTGAATTGATTCAATCTTTGCAGGTTAGTCTAACCTACCTAGATTGAACCAATTTGCAACAGTACAGACATTCCTTGAGGACTGAGGAAATGTGGACACATGCGTGCAGTTGCACAGGCCAGGCACTAGAGCACGCCCTCAGCTGAGGGAAGCTGTGCTGAGGGGCATGGCTAGACCAGGCAGTAGCCTGGGCTGAACTGGTCAGGCAGGGGTTTAATTCCCCCCTCCCTGTCCCACCAGCAGGGACCTGAGCCCGATCTGCTGAGCACTCCCCACTTGCTGAGCACTCCCACCAACATGACCCCTGAGGCAGAGGGAGCAGGGAGGGGGGTTATTCCCCCCTCTACCTCCACTGCCCCCTGGGGTACCACAGCCGGGTGTGCCCATCCTAACTTCCCTGCTTGGGGCAAGCTGTGGAATAAGCCCCCTATGCCAGATGCCTGCCTAAGGAGCCCTGCCAGCCATGATCTGGCTGCACCCCTGCTTAGCCACTGCAGCAGCAAAGGGGCAGGGCCCCTGATGGGGCAGCAGCTCCTGTCATACATACTGTTGGAGAGCATGAGCCCCTTCCCAATGGTGGGTTCCCCGCTGCGGGATGGGCAGAGCTGCAGCGGACTATGCATGGCAGCACCAGGGCTCAGAGGGGGCCAGAGTCCCCCACAGCTCCGCTGCCACCACCGTGGTCTGCAGAAGCTTTCCCCATCCTGCAGTGCAGCCCCGCTGCCAAGAAGGGGCTTACCCTCAGGGAAACCATGACGGAGCTGCTACCACCATCATGGTTGCTCCCCCTTTACCACTCCAGTGGCCAGGCACGGGCAGGACCCTTCTTAAGGAGAAGATTACATCCCCTCCCACCTCTGGCGGAGACTAAAGTAAGCAGTTGATAAGGGGAAGGGGAAGGGGAAGGGGAGGGGGAAGGGACATGATTTCTTTCAGCTGTCAGAAAGGCAGGGGAACTGGAGCTGGAGGGATGCCACCTATGAGCATAGGGCCAAGCCCTGCAGGACTGGCGGGGGGAGGGAAGGAGGTGTGACTGAGAGGGGGGAGGTATTGGCAAAGACCTGGCACTATCATCACATGTATATGCTGGAGATGGACCTAAGGGAACAGGAGAGGGTCCCAGACTGCTTGGGCTGGTGTGACCAAAGAGGGCAGAGAACTACATTTGCATTATAAAGTAAAGTCTGTAAAAGGTGGGGAACTGGAATACCTAAGCAAGGACTTGTCATTTTGGTTCATGATGCTCCAATTAAGTCAGATTAAGTTGTGTGTGCTCTCACTGTGGTTTACTCGGCTGTATCTTAGCTCAGGCAATGGCTTTCGGTTGCTCTGTCATGTACTTGAGGTTGCAAAGTCCTGTGTTCAATACACACTTGCTTCAGAGAAAGGACTATTCTTGTTTAAGCTTTTATGAATTCAGTGCCACTACCTTTTCCACCCCCCTCCTCAGTCTAGCAGCAGCTGCCCCCACTCCCTCCAGCAATGTGGGTGGGGTGGGCAGAAGCCTGGTAGGCACTGCCCTCCCCCGCAGACCCAGGCTGGAGTTCCTCATGGGCTAAGGAGGGAATTTAAACCCACAGCCCAGCATGCCTGGAATCCCAGCTGGTGCCTGGCCATGCCCTCTCTGCTCCAGCAGGGCGGGGAGAAAGTCTCTCTTCCCTCCCATTTGGCAGTGGCTGGCATCCATGCTCTAGTGCCTCCCAGCTTCTGGCTTGAGCCACTTCTTGCATTTCCTGTGTCAAAAGTGAATGTCTGTCCATTTATTAATCAGTTCAAGCTGCTCAGCTTAGACTAACCTGCAAAGACTGAATCCATTCACCCTTGGGCTTTTTGACTGTTTGTACCTAGCTTATATCAGTCTAATCATGTATGAAAAGGAAACCTTATGGCTACACAAACTATACCTGGGATTCCAAGCAGCCACTCCCCCTAGGGAAAAATGAAAGTTTTTGAATGTGATGTTCAATTTAGCAAATACTACTGCAGCCACGACTATATCCACAATGCCTAGTTCCCTAACGCATAGCTAAAATGTGCTTATTTAGAACAGCCTATTTATCATGTGCAATGTGCCACTTGCAAATTAATCCATCTGTGCATCCATCCCATGCAGGGATGAGGGAACCTGGCCCTGAACTTTTCTATTCCTTTGAGGGACAGAATGGTCCTCAGGCACTATGACCTGCACCCAGAAAGCCATTAGCTGCTTGTAACTGCAACCTCATTTAACTTGCTAAGGTACACATCATGTCAGAAATACTTATGCACCAGTAAATGGCACTGTTCACTCAGTGTTTACCACTCTCCCCCACAAATGGAAGGGAGGACATGAACTGTATCTGCAATTTTGAGAGCCATGGATATGTGCCTGCCCCCTTGCAGAAGCTGTGCATGACTCAGATGGCACAAGGGAAAAGAAGTTACTTCGTGCTTTCCACTGAGCACTTATTTTAGTTTAAATTGGTCATAACGGGCATTTTTACACATGCAAGTGCTCCGGCTCCAGGCGCTTTGAAAAGTACCCAGCGCTGCGATGCATGCAGTTGTGTAACTGGTGAAATGCATGTCAGCACTGAGAAAATGGCGGGAGCACAGTTCTGAACTAAAACACTTTGGAGGTGCTTTAGTTCAAAAGCATACTACAGCCATTTTCTGTGCACTCATATGCATTACACCACTTACACAACTGCATGTGGCACAGCTTGCGGGCGGGGCAAACTCGATTAATCGAGTCTGCTCTGAAGCCATGGATCTCTGGCATGTTGTTGGAAATAAAGTGAATAAATGCCCAGCTTTACCAACCCCCTTTGAACTAGAACACGTACATATGGATCAGAGGCAGTAGAAGTAAATGCTCTATCATACTGGTTCATGCAGAAGTTTACGCATGACGAAGATATACCTTATGGTACATGTGTTGTCTTGAAAATGGTATTTAAAGGTCTGTTTTGGGGGAACTGGCTTATAGGTATAGATATATGCCTTATAAGGTTCAAGATGGGCAGCAGGGGTTAATTGATTTTGAAAGAGTTTGGGACTGACACCCACAGTTTCTCATAGCCCTGAGGGCAGACAGATTGTCTAGCACAAGGCCAAAGGATGGACACCACCTGAGAACTGAGCTGGGCATACCACCACATGAGATCACAGCCTTCAAGACAGTTTGGTCGCCTAACACAACAAGGACACAGAGTCTACAAAACAGCTTGAGAACCAAGCTGTCCCATAACACAAGATAAGTGACACCAGCTGCAAGGCCCCAGAGCACAGGGGGCCCCCAGTCCCTGTTTTGGGGAAATAGACCAAATTAGGAGAAGGCCCAGAAGGCTATGTAGACTGTGTGACCACAGAGAGACAATCAGCCAGAGACAGCCATGAATGAAGAGTCAACAGGAAGGAAGGAGAATACAAAAGCAGAGAATTGAGGTTAACAAAGGGTCCCTCCCTGTCCCTCCTTTCCTTCCTTTCTGTCCCTACCTGTCCTACCAGGGTTCCTCCTCCATCTCTTCCCTGACAGGGGTCCCCATCCCTGTCCCCATCCCCCAGGAAGGGTCCCCGAGGCCACCATGAACTAAGAGCATACCAACAGCCTGTATCATGCACCCCACTGGAGGGTGGTGTGGGCCTCAGGATCCCACTTCCAGACTGCTGATGTCTGGCACCTAAGAGAATGAGCTTCAAAGTGAAGCCTGCATCCTGACCACATGTACTTTGACTCTGATGACAGCCCTAAGATTTGGGAGATGCATAGAATTGTTTGATTGTTAGTAGTGCTTTTTTCTGTTATCACTGTGTATCAATAAATTTGCCTATTATTGAATGGAAAGGTTATGGTTGGTCTGAGAGTTGTGCTCGCTTGGAACAAAAGTATAAGAGATATGTCCTAAATCCAGTGCCAACAACATGGATGGTACCCTATCCTTGAAAACTGCCTCATCCTAAGTAACTGTGACTCCAGGTTCCACACTCACCTGAACAGGTTTCTTATAAAAGTTTATTTTTAAATGGAATTTAATCCAAATCCTAAAATGTACATTCATGACAGATTCTACTGTCTGTGATTTGAGAGTCACAGTCGTCATGGTCTGTGCAGTGCCTGGAAATTCCCAGTGTTGTGGGCAGGATCAGAATAATTTTCCTGCATCTTTTGGAAGTTATTTGAAAGATGTATCTGGTTGCTTCTGCAGATTGCCAATGGCTCCCACTAGTACACGGTCCAGTCCATAATACCCACTCAACCAATAATGCTCATACCTCTCATCCAGAGGGGACAAAACACAGATCACATCAAGGAAACATCAAATCAATCCTAAGAAAGATGCCAGTTCGTGGTTTTAATGCCATTTGTTTAAAAAAATCTTCCTCTAAATGGACTAGACTGAAACCACCACATGATTTTACACAGACCAGATGAACAGATAACACAGGCTTCCCATCACAGGAGACATTTCCAGGAATGATAAAATTAGTGACATAGTGAGGGGAGATTTGGTGGGGAAGATTTCAACATTTATACCAATCACTTGAAATAGCTGGTCACTTTTCCATATGCTAATTAACCCTGGTCAGGTCTGATATTGCTTTAAGCATCCAGCTAGCAGCCAGTTCTCTGCAATGCAAGGAAGCCTCAAGGGACCTGTGAAATCAATCTAAGGATGGAGAATCGATCTAAGGCCAGTTTACAGACAATCATATCCGAAACCTTCCTCCTTCCAGCCTTAATCCATGCCCTAAACCTTGTCTCCCTGCCACGACATCTCATTGGGAAGACACAGGAGGGGTGGGGTGGGCACTTAATTTACAAAGCAGCCGCTGAGATTGATCAGAAATGGCAGAAAGCCAAAAGGGCTTAATGATGAAGAGTCTAGGTAGCAGGAAGGGAGACAGAGACAGGAGGTGAGACAGGATCGGTGCATGAAATTTAATGGAGTAATTCTGGTGCTCTCCTCTTGGAGAAGAGGCAGAGACCAAGAAAAAAGGCCTGGCTGAAGAAAGATGGAAAAGTAGTGTTGGAGGAAGAGGAGAAAAAGAGAACTGAATTTCTTGGCTCCCATCCTTTGCCTTAGAATTCCAAGATTAAGCTAATTCATTCTTAGGGTGCAAAGGATGACATTGTGCAGATGCAGAGAAACTATAAAGGTTATTTTCTGTCAGGCAAATCCCATTGTGATACTTTGCTGAGAGAACAGTTCTGTGACTAAAAAGTATCTAACATTAGGGCTGTGCGAAGCTTCGGTCGCTGATTTGATTCGACGGAGATTCAGCCCAATTCGGCAGCTGAATCTTCGAATCAAATCAGGAGACCTTTAATCTTTCCAAATTAAATCGGAACCCTGCAAATCGATTCAGAGAGATTCGATGATTTGAACATAGAGACAGCTTTATATGTTTTTTCTACATATCTCAAGGTACCAGGTGGCTCGTGAACATTGAGATGCTGGGGCAGATGGAGCGTCACACAGAAGTGCAGTGGAGGGGTCCCCAGTGCACTCAGCAGCAGACCTGGAAGTGGACCAGAAGCACTTCCAGTCCATTTCTGGCTCCACCATGGAGTGCCCGGGGGACCCTGCCCCCACCCCCTGGCCTGGCAACTGGTGCTTCCTGGGTCTGGGGTGGCTGAATCCGAATCAAATGTGGCCCACTTTGCACACCCCTATCTAATATGACTAGCTGCCCAAGACCTGGCTTAGTTTTCATAAACAGTATTACGTGTAATTTTGGGTATAAAGCTATATTATGATCCAAACTGTAAAACACACATTAGCAGGTCCTTTTGATTTTATGGAACAAGGTATTAATGCACTGTCCTTGTCAATGCCAGTAGAAAGAGAACAACATCTTCAGGAATGTATTCAAAGCTTTGCATGCAGTTTAGCTGTGCAGTTCCCTTTACACCAGGGGTGACCAAGATACAGCCTGTGGGCTAGATCTGGCTCTCAGAGCCTGCCATTAGTCTGGAAATTTGGTGGTGAGAGAATGGAGCCATGACAATTAATACCGCCAATGCTCATCTGAGCACCTAATTTGGATGCAGAGAGCCCAGCAGTCCAGATGACAGTGCCACATGCTGGATGGGATCAATGGACAAGCCCTGCACCTCTCATTTGGCTGGGCCAGATGACTTGGGCAGCCACTGCTCTAAATCAATTATCACAGCTGCTATTTCTTTTAGACACATACACCCAGATTCTGTAATTCAGTGTGGGCCAACCTTTTTTGTCCAGCATGCCACAAATTACACTCCCCTCCCCTCCACCTCTGTGCTATTGCAATATCTTTCCTTTACCCAGTCTGCTGCTCAGCCTTCTTCTCCCTGTCTTGTGCTGCCTCCTGACCTGATGCTTTGCTTTCACCTCTCTGCCCTATCTACCAATGCGCTGCCCGTACCCTCAGTAGGCTACTGCGTGCCACATGCAGAAGCTGCCCATGCTAATTGTGGCACCCGTGCCACAGGTTGGCCACCCCTGCTCCAGTTCATCTAAACTATACCGATCACTGAAGTACATCAAAGGAAAGACAGCTACATGCCCTCTTCAGAGCTCCTTCATTTGATGGCCAGCTGATAGATGATTGATTTGATGTGACACAAAACTACCTCTACTTTAAAAGAAGTAGTGCCTAAATAGCTATAGCACTAAGGTCCAGTTCTGACAGCTGTGAATTGCTGGAGCACTCTGGTTTTTCATCCCTCATCCAGCTGCCAAGGGGCATGTTGGCAAGAACAACTATACTAGTCATCCAAAAGGATAACAGCTTATACTGGGGAAATCCCCAAGGAGGTTAGTGCAAACCAGCCAGAATGGAAAGGAGTATAAGTAGCCAAACATTTTCTAACTATCTAAAGTTATTTTATATCCATAACCATTCATTACTTTTTCCCCCTTTAGAATTATTCTGGCAAAATGAAGTAGGCATTATCTATTTCAAGACACTTTACCTGTGTATTCTTCGTAATTTTCCATCACTGAATGATATTAATGGTCCTCAATCTTGATCAATAATGCATCCTCGCTAAATGGACTACTGCTACCCTATCACCCCCTATTGCTACCCCTAATTCTGATCTTTTTCTGAAGAGAGCGTGTCAATTGTTTGTGGGATTTTTTTTTGCACCTAGATCAGTTGATCATAATTAACCTAATCCCAAAAAGTCCATCAGGCTAGTGTAATTAAGACATGCCAGTTTCCATAGTTAATGTCACACAAAGAAACTGACCTCATTAACATCATTTCCTGGTGCCTTTCACCCCCCAGTTTCAATGATCAGGTACCCAATTAGAGATGAATCAACTGAGAACCTTTGGCACAAGTCTGGAATGAGGCTTGAACTGATGTCTCAAGGGCTCTAGGAAGACCTCATAATCACTCTGCTACCATGCTCCTACTTATATGGTATACTGGTATTTATTAAAACATTAGTATTGCCCATTTACTAATTTGAAAATATTTCCAGCATAACCTTCCTAGATTGCACCATAGTAACTCTATGTAGTATGGCTGATGGCAGCTAAATGGCATATAGCAAGGTGCAGAAGGACAAAATAGTCAATATTGGTCAAGTATGATGAATCCAAAGCCCTACTCTCACTAGCAGCAACATCAGATCTTAGGTTCCCTAGTGAGCAAACAGGACCTTTGTTTTAGTATGTATCCTGAGAAAGTCACACAACAAACAGCAAGACCACTCAACACATGTATTAACATAGTGTTTCAGCTACTATAACCTGGTGCTTAATCCCTTCTCCATCCTGTCCAGGAGAAAACTAATCATTTTAATGGACCCGACTGAAGCCATTCAGATGTATGCATACACCAATAAGTTACCTGACTGGTTAGACCTTAGGCCTTAGGATGACTAATTTGTGAGATGATCAGCAATGGACAATTACCAATTATTCCCACGATTGTTTTAACAAATCAGAAGCAATGGTTTTCTTCTTGTATTGATGTAATGGCAATACTAATCTACCTCCAAGGTTAATTTCATCCTCCTTAATTCACATTTGTGAAAATATTTAAATGAAAGGTGCCAATAGCACATATGAGGCATGGATTTCTTAGGGTGATGTCTTTTACTGGACCAACTGTATAGTAGGGATAGAGTTAGATATCCCTTCCCAGGGTTGCACATAGTATTCTAGAAGAAAGGTGGAGATGATATTATTAAAGAGCTTAATTTTTGTTATGCATTTGAAATTTATTGCAACTGTGTACCACACTTTGTATCAAAATTCTTTCGCCCCCCGCTTCATAAAAATAATCGTTTGCTCATCCTTGTTGTGTTTACCTTATAACAGTTTTTTAGGACCAAGCTTTCATGCCCATCTCCAATTGTATGTGTTATTCAATTCCAACTACTGGAAATTCACTTAGGGTATGACAGAGAGGCTGAACATTAATTTTGAACATAATTATTACAAACTATTTTCTTCTGCTCGTCTCATACCCCTTATAAGTGCAGAAAGTAATTGTGTACCGTGGCAAAAGACAAGTCAAGTGCCCCCCAAAGGGTAAATATTTCTGAGGACTGTGCATCTGAGTGATGTGTGTCAAGCTCTATAAAATTAAACCTGACCTAAAGAAACCTGATTTTCCTTTCTTTTTCACCTGAACCATTTCTCTGGGTATTCAAGCACAGCCTTGTTGGCTACTCACAGCATCTGCTAATAAGTCTGTGTTCTTTTAAAATGAAAGACAAATGTATTCCTTTCAGTCTCTTCAAGGGAAACATGCACTGCAGAATACCACTTGGCTCTGCATGTAAAAAGCTCATATAATTGGGGTTTCACTCAGCTTTCAATCTGTAAAAATTTGCAAAGCTAAACAAAGTCAACCTGCAAGATATGATATACAGTAGCACCAGTATTCTAGAAATGAAGCTATTTTTAAACCACAGTAGCAGTGGGAACAGCATAAATTAATGTAATTCCACTCTTCACAAACCGTTTGCAGTTTAGAGTGTTGCATGGTATAAATTCATAGTCTATACATACAGTGTTTCTCTTAACATGGTCAACCAGTGAATTCGTGGGGCAATTTTTGAAAACCTTCTCCTTCAGCTTCCCAGCCCTCCAAAATTTCACAGATCTCTGTTTTTATCCTATCCTCTCTTTTTCATATCAATGCTATCAAAGGCTTGGATTTCATTACAAATCTCAGAACGTCGTCATGTGTAACTGGTGGTTATGTGGCTAGATAATTGCAGGACATCCTGCTATTTTCCCCTATGGTGATATTCTCCTTGTGGGCAGATGGCATCAAAGTGGAGTGCAGATGGTAACCCACAGCCCACAAACTCCTCATTACTGTCTCAAATTGTGTGCACAGGCCCTTAGTTTCTTATCTTTTCCTCAAATTATTTTCAGCATTAAAGGATGCGCTGTTGTTTTCAGGAGACAAGACAAAATAATAGTATCTGTTTTGGTTAAAGATGAGCTCATTTTCCCTACTCAGCATAAAAATGGTGACATGTCTTGTTTCTCTACACACTTTATTAAAATCCATAAATCCTTGATGGGAAAGGATTTTTAAACAAATCCTCTTTATTTTGATTTAAATATTAGCTCAAGGCAGAGTTGATGCACGAAGACAATATACCACACTGAGGATTGAAGGCTTGAGAGGTATCTAAGGTATTTGTACAGGCCCTGTTACCATAGTAGCTATGCACTTCGTGATCTCTAATGCATCTATTTTCACAACACCCCTGTGAAGTAAGGGAATTTACAAATGAGGAACTGCAGCACTGAGAAACTACACGATTTGCCCAAAGTCACATGGGCAGGCTGGGGTGAAAGAAAGAAGTCTCCCAAGCTAGTGCTGTAATCAACTGGACTATTCCTTCATTTCTACTACTTAAAATTTAAGACTCTTAAATAGGGTTGAAACACATGATACTTCCAAGATGAGGGTATTACCAGCACTAGATTTCACAGATTTCATAGATATTAGGGTGGGAAGGGACCTCAGGAGATCACTGAGTCCAGCCCCCTGCCCCAAGGACAGGAAGTCAGCTGGGGTCACAGGATCCCACCAAGATAAATGTCCAAACGCTTCTTAAAGGAGTCCAGAGCAGATGCTTGCACCACCTGCGGAGGGAGCCTATTCCAGGCCTTGGGGGCTTGGACAGTAAAGAAATTTTTCCTTATGTCCAACCTAAAACAGTCTTGGAGGAGTTTGTGACCATTAGGCCTTGTCATCCCTTGGGGTGCTCTGGTGAACAGGCGTTTCCCCAGATCCTGATGCACACCCCCCATGTACTTATAGGCAGCCACCAGGTCCCCCCTGAGCCTGCACTTTTACCGGCTGAAGAGTCCCATAGCTCGCAGCCTCTCTTCATAAGGCCTATTCTCCTGTCCTCTGATCATGTGCGTGGCTCTCCTCTGGACTCTCTCAAGCTTCTCCACATCCTTCCTGAATTGTGGAGCCCAGAATTGGATGCAGTACTCCAGCTGCGACCTCGCTAGTCTTACTACATTTCCTGTGAAGGGGCTTGGACGACAGATATGGTAAAACTGAGGCCATGTCATACATTGCATTTAGCACATGTTAAATGCACTTAAAACACCAAGAACTATGGGTATCTATCCCGGTGCTCTGATGTGTTCCGATTAGAAAGTGTTGGGGCGGACTCAAACCGAGTGTGCTGGAGCACTCTAATCAGAATGCTGCAGAACCTCATGTATTCAGTATCTCCAAATTTCAAAATGGTGGCAGGGGTGCTTTAACTAAAGCTCATTCTACGAACTTCAGTTAAAACATCCCTGCCACCACTTTGAAGCATGAGATGCTGAATATACTAGAGGCTGCAGGCTCCTGAGAGCCGCTCTAATTAAAATATCCTCTCCCATCCTGGATCATGTCTAAAAACGCCCTCTGTGTTCAAGCAGTAAAACATGAGCCAAAGGCACTTGTATCATAGCAAAGTTACCGTATTTTTCGGACCATAAGACGCACTTTTCCCCCCCCCAAAAGTGGGGGGAAAACGAGGGTGCGTCTTATGGTCTGAAGGTGTGTGTCCCGGGGAGACGGGGCGGAGCTTGCCCGCGGAGGCGGCGGAGCCCGAGCGGGACATCCACCGCTTGTTTAGACCGGAAGCCGGCGCCCGTGCCGGTGGCCGGGAGCCGGCAATAAAAATGGCCAGCCGGAACAGACGGGGCAGGAGTCCGAAGGAGGGACTCGCTGCCGCGGAGACTGAGGCTCCAGGAGGGGTGCGTCTTATGGTCCAAAAAATATGGTACATCTTTTTATGTTAGGAGTCTCTCCAGTTCATATTAAGTAACACGCATTCAGCTATCATCAGACAGCTCTGTGGAAATAATACAAGCAATTTGCAGTCCTCACCCAGCTGTGACATTAGCCAGGGACTCCTTTGCCAGGACTCCAGGTGGAATGAGGAAAGCCACATATGTCCAGAGAAAGACTCCTGGATCTTTCACTTGTCAGGTTCCTCCAGGATTGAGATGAAAGATCTTGGGTGCCCAAAGGCCAAGGAGTCAAACCCCGCCACACCAGAGTTGGTTCAAGGCTCCTGTGCCACGCCAGGGCTGGGACCAAGAATCAGTGAGCCATACATGTTAGAGACAGTAGTAAACATTGCCATGCAACTGCTCAGAACATTTTCTAACCTTAATACTGGGCAGACTGAACTTGTACTAAGTGTCCAATGTAACAAGGCCTTTGGTTTTCCTGTCCTCCTGCACAAAAAAGGCCATTGCTTCATTCTTACTAAAATGGTGAGTGAAAAAAAATTATGTTAAGAAGTAATAAAAATATAACACAAAGAGCTGGAAGTCAGGGCTAGATCCTTGGAAAATTTATATTCATGGAGAAAAGGACTTTCACAAAAAAGCTCTTTCCTCTTAATCAAGTAAAACATAATAGTAATAATTGACAGCATGTAAGTGTTTTAGTGGCACAGTTCATTGATACATTTACCAGCTTGTCACTGCTCAGAGACTGAAGAGATATAAAAGAATGTAAGGTCAGCTAAACTGCTTCCATTTGAGAAGCATAGAGATAAATGTGACACAGAGAAGGGTGATAGTCTCAGACTAGCACTTTACTTAGATTTGCCCATGTAACAAAGCCACCAAGAAATTCCATGCAACGCCTTGTATAATATTTTGCAAAATTGTTTCAATCCTTTCTAAAGGACAGGTAAATTCTGCCTACAAGTGCTTATTGCCTCCAAAAATAGTTTTGTATGATTTTTTTTAATGCCCGAACTCATTTTTGTTTTCTAGATGAGATAATATGCAAGGTTTTAAGTTAGCTATACTGCAGGTACTTGCTACACGACAATGAATTATTTGACCGTATGGCAGGGGCTGTAATCTTCCACAGCATGCATGCACACTAATGATCAGCAGGTAATTTACTCATGCATCCACAAGGTAAGACTAAATGACAGACTGTCTCATCCATGAAGGGTACTTTATCTTGCCTTCATTCATGAAGGAAAATTATAGGAAGTCACCTGCCTAGAGGTTTCATTCTCTGGACAAGAAGACACTAATCAGTCTTCATGATGGAGATTTCCCCTTTCTCTCAGACCAGACACTACTTTCATATGTCTGTGTGCAATGAAATCAGCATTGATACCAAATGAATAATTATGCACTGCCTTGTAAGATTTAAGAGAGTAATAAAAATACCAGCACTGTATAGTTCTGTCTAGAAAGGCTTGCTCACTTAAAAGGAACTGAAAAGATGTGGTTTCTTCCTTAGTTCGGCGAAGTTAACTTGAGATTAGTGACTCTTTTGTAACAACATTTAACCATTTTCTCCAAAAAAACCTCAGCTGGGTACCTCATTCATGCTGCAGTATAATAAAGGACTTGAAGAGAAAGACTTTGGGTAGGACTTTACTCAGTCAAGGTTAATTTCACAGCAAAAAAATCTTACAATTCAATTAAGAGGGTACTCTGACTTCGATGGCATGTCAGGAGGCCAATTGTTTAGGGAAGGTAAGAAAATCTTGAAAGAAAACGTTACCGGTTCTACGAGGTTCTGATATAATGAGATTATGTTTGTCACAGTCATCTCTCATGCAGAATCTGCCCATGACAAGGTCAATTTCAAAGAGGGTGAGTATTAAAAGTTTATGCTACCACCCTCCTTCTCATTAAGTCTGTGTTAATTATTTCAGGGTAAAGTAAAAAATCCTTGATTCTTCAGCTCTTCATGCCATCAGAATGGATCACTGGTGGCAGCAATGCCAAGAACCAAGGAATTTCCTACTTCCATAATGATGACCCATGCCCGTGGCCTTGGGATACAGAAAATAAACAGTAATCTTTGAAATTCAGGACTGCGTGTATATTCTCACTGCTGACAGACCTCATCTTCTTTCACCATATCACATTAAGTTGGATTCAATCCTGCAAGGTGAGTTGCTTATCTATGTTCATCACCCTGCAGGATTTACCAGTTAGGTGGTAAGAGCCTTGAAGTGTAGACATGCCTATGATACACAACTATTGGCTCGTGATGCAGGAAGGGGAACAAATAGTTAAAAAAAGAAATAGAGGGCAGTCTTGGATAATGTAGTCTGCTCAGAATTATAAAACCTCCTTCTAAAGGAGTTAAGTGCACACCAGCCACCTACATTAACTGAGCTGGCATTTTAAACTATGCAAATTAGCCTAGCTACCATCCATTTGAGGTTAGCATTTAACAGCAATGTTACAGATGATGTGAAGCACTGACCAAACCCAGATCTGCCACCTCAGCCACTCTGGAAAATAAAAGGAGAAAGGAGCACAAGCACTTAGGGAGAAATACTGCAGTGACACTAACAATTCTGATTTAAGGGGCACTTCCTTCACTCCTGTGATGGCTGAAGTCTACATGTGTGTAAAATGGCCAGGGCCTGGGCTTTTTTCTTTGAAGATGAGTTTATATAAACTGTTAAGCAGCATAGCAAAATTAGATAAAATGATCTGATTAGTCAGGGGGACAACAAACCTTCAAATTTGTCCCTTCTGCAAGGCTTTGTAATAAAGTGGGTCTGTCATTTAGTCAGACTTTAATTGCTGACCTAGCAGCACAGGGCTGACAGAGACTGGAGTCGCTGCTAACTCTGATGGACCAGATGTACTCCATCTGCCCGTGGGCCTGATGTGGCCCATGGGATCCTTGCAGGTTCATATATTTGGCAGTAGGAAGAGATTACTTGCAGTGCAAAAGCCCACAGCCACAGCAAAACCCAGACATTGCTCTGCCACACAGGGGAGCAAAGAGTGCACAGGGTCACACCTGTGGACCAACCCCACACTGAATTAGGCCCGCAAACCAGCCCTGCATCACTCCTCTGGCCCACAGGGCTGGATAGGTTGAGCACCACTGCCCTGCACCAAAAAGCAGTTCTCGCTAGCCTATATATTGCAATGGAAGATGAGAGAGATTTTCTCTCTCACTCATTCCATAATTCAGTGCAAATTCCTCCTCTGTGAATAGACAGCTTAGGAAGCAGTAAAGACGGCAATGTTTTATCTGGTTCAAAGAGTTGTGGCCAACTGATTAAGCTTCAGCACAAACCTGAAATTATACAGCAGCATCCCTGGTCTAGCAGGCAGTGTTTTAGGACTTTGCAGATTTGGGTTTTTTTATTTCAGATCCTCTGAATCTGGTTTAATTTTCTAGGGGAGCAGGAAAGCTGCTCCACCAGGGGAAATTAAAAGAAATTCTTGTGTTAAAAATAAAAATCTGAGTTTGCTGGCCTGACTGACAGACAAACCATGCCACAGGTACCACAACCAGGTTCTCAGAAACTGTGTATATAAGGGTAGCATAATATCTACTGCAGAGTTTGTACAGCATGTAGGATGATCAGCATCCATATTACTACCTGGCCTTTGATACCCTGAAAAACATCAACATAAACATACTTGTCAAGTGGAAAAGAAATGTTACCCATCTTATTCAGAGAGGAAGAATAAAACCCAAAGCACAGGTACTTCTCCATGATCACACAGGGAATTGGCATCAGAGTGGGGAAATGAACTCAGGTCTCCATAGTCCTAGTGCAATGCCTTGCCTACTAGAACACCAAGCCTCATAAAACAGCTTCTCCAAAACTAATCATTCAGAATAGAGCCCTTGTAGGAGACAGATGGCGAGGGGAAAAGAGTAAAGGCATCACTCATCACTCCCTTCTCACCATCACCAGTTGTTCTGTATCAGAGAAGACCATCACCACTGTAGTGTTCAGTAAGGAAAAGATACTGCAACTCAGATCATTCAGTCCGGGTCTGTCCTTTGAATTTCCCTGTATTCAGGCATGCGAGTATGATCCTACCCTTGCAGAATCCACTCTGCTAGGACACATTAGATTTTTTTCCCCCTTTTCCTGCTCTGGACTTTGAAGAAAGGAGATTCTCCAGTCCTAAAATTATGGTGAAATCCCTCTGGAAGTAAAGTGAAATTGCTTGGCTGCAGATGCATGAATTGACCAGTAGATGGTACTGATAAGCAACACAATTAGTGGCTCTTACCCTACCCACCACTTCAGAAATGACTAAGCACAATGGTGTGCCAATGCCCCCAGCCACAAACCAGAATCCAAGTTGCTGTTGCAAGGGTGGCCCATTGCTAATAAGCCTTAGTGCCGACCTGTTTTCTGCAAATAGCAGGTGTTTCTGAATGGACAGGCAGCCTGCCCCTGCCTGAATTTTTCAAGACATGTTCTCAGGGGCACTCCCACAAAATTAGAAGTTTCTCTTTTTAAATGGGGATTCTGCATGCCGGAGCATGGTCCTATACCCACTCAGTTTTCCATCTCCTACACAAGTTAACTTTTTAGGAAAGCAACCAGAGAAAAAGTCCCTGTATTCTCCTGGGGAGAAGATGGGATTTCTATATGTGGGCTTTCTAAACTGTAGAGTATTTACAGACAAGGGCAGATATGAGTCTCTCAGGAACATACATGCAAATAAGTCTGGAGTCAAAGGGTTAAATTCTATAATATATCTGAAGTACATGGTCAAAAACAATATATGTCAAAGGGTCACAAGAGCTACCACCTCTAGTAAGTCAAAAGAACGTTAACTCTTCCCTGCTTTAGAGAAGGGAGAGGACAGTTTGTATCCTATTGCTTGGAAATAGGATCCTAGGCAACAGCTTCTCTTGAAAAAGCAAAGTGGTTTTGTTTTGTAAATTAAAGCAAATTCATTAGCATTCCCCTGGCATCCTGTTGCCTAGCAATTGGACATGAACTCTCCACTCCCTTCTCCAAACTAGAGAACACAACATATCTTATTGCCAGCTTTTCAGCAGCCTGTTTTTTGGCTAAGATTTTTAAGATGGAAATGAATGACCAGATCTTCACCCTGGCACTTTCCATGGTGGCTCACAGAGGAATACAAGGTGGGATCTAACACCCACAGTAAAATCCCAGTTAGATGGTTTTCCACTTATGCCATAAGTGAGCCAGCCTGACCAGCACAGACAATCCCATAATGTGCATAGCCTCTCTCATTCTTGACTGGTCAACAATCAAACTAAACCAGACCATTTTAAGCATTTTTAAAGCATGGTCTTTAAGGCTAGGGACAGACATTACACATAAACTGATTTAAGTGATCTGAAACTGGTTTAAACTTGTAACAGAACAGATATTCAGTGCACATAAACCAGTCTGAAAATAGCTGAAACTGGTTTGAGATAAACCTGGTTGAATGTAGTATCAGATTTAACTAATTTGGCTCAAACCGGTTTATGCAATGTCTGTCCCAGACCCCTTAATGGTTTTAGATGAACCAGACTCCCCCAGCATCCCGGCATGCTCTCTGGCTGGGTAGTGCTCTCTGCTCCACAGTAGGCCTGGCCCCTCCCCTCTGCTCCCTGACTGCAAATCCAGAGACTGAGGGCTGCTTCCGTCCCCCCTCCCCCTCACCATTCCCTGCTAAGCAGGAATTCCCCCCTCCCCTCTGCCTTGCTAAGGAGGAGTCTATGTATTAGCTAGCAGACCACATGCTGGCTAGGGTTGGTTCTGAATTAACAGATAGCTGGTAATGTCTTTATGTTGTTTTCTTAATGGGGTAATAAACACTGAGTTGGGGTGACAAACACTTATGAATTCCCTGCTGGGCTAATCAGAGCATCTTGGCCTGGCCTGGCCTGGCCATGTCTCACTCAGCTCAGTACTGTGCAAGGGAAGGGGCTGCTCTAGCCCCCCGCAACTTCTAGCCTGAGCCACTGCAGGCATGTGCCTGAATTTCTTGGATGTCTGTCTGGTTACAAAACTGATTTAGCCTAGCCAGGTTAGACTAACCTGCAAAGACTGAATCAATTCAGGCTCAGGCTTTTTGCAGAATTATCGGAATATCACATGATTAGGAAGAACAAATAAGAAGCTGGGATAATCAGAAATAAGTTTCATTCTGGCAATTAATGTAATGGCCATGTAACAGACAAACTGGGAGGGTTCAAAAGAGGATGGAGGTAGATTATTCTCAGTGATGGCAGATGACAGAACAAGGAGCAACGGTCTCAAGTTGCAGCAAGGGAAGGTTAGGGTAGATATCAGGAATAATTTTCTCACTAGGAATGTAGTAAAACACTAGAACAGGTTACCCAGAGAGGCGGTGGAAGCTCCATCCTGGGAGGTTTTCAAAACCTGGCTAGACAAAGCTTTGGCTGAGACAATCTAGTTGGGGATGGTTCTACTTTGAGCAGGAAGTTCAACTAGACGATCTCCTGAGGTCCCTTCCAACCCTAACTTTCTATGATTCTATATAGGCAGCTTCTTGAGCTCCGTAACAATTAGGTAAACAAGAGAGTAGATACAAGAAGACCAAGGAGGTTCTTTGATGGTCCTCTCTTCCCAAAACAGCACTTCATAAAGGAATTCCCAGCAATGTGAGGAACTGCTTCTGAAGTTGTACAGCAACTCAAACTACCTCTTTTGATGGAGACAGTGTTTATTTGAATATGCACAGCCAGAAACTCCAATAGTGAAGAAAGATGAGCCAGACTATGTGAGACTTCTCTGTCCTAATCTCTACTGAAGGGCTCAGTTACCTAAAGCCTGCTTTGTGCCTCCCCAGTTTCAGACTAGCAACTGTCATAATCACTGCTCAATGAATGGCTGGACCTGTCAAATGTCATACTTCATCTCCCCTCTGTGTTCTATCTTTACATCTGAAGGAAAGACAAATTGGACTTGGTAGGTGCATCTACACATGCCATTAGCATGGAGCAATAAACTCCAACACAATCACACCAGAGGTTATTGCTCCTAGACACTGCATCTGAATGTGTGCCCAGAACTACAGCACATTGAGCTGGGTTGGAGCAGTCCTAACTGGCAGGGGGCACAAGGGTTCAGCCTGGCAGCCTGAGGCTGCTCCAGCCTGGCTCAGCATGCTGTGGAGGGGCTGACTGGAGTACAAGGGTGCTCCAGTGAGGAGCTAGCCTGCAGGCAGCTCCTGTACTGAAGCCGCCTTGTGACCCAACCAGCTTTGTCACCATCTACACGTGCGTTGTGGCACACTACAGATCTCCGCCATAAGATAGTACTTGTATTTGCATGTACGAACCTGCAGCGGAGTTAATTAGTTTCCCGCGGCCTAATAGGGCCACATGTGTAGACATTGGGACTTTACTACAGAGATAATTAGGCAGCTCTGCAGGAAACGTCTCATGTAGATGTGCCCCAGAGTCTTGGGAATGGGAGGATTTCTGACTCCAGAATTAGGACTGATGAACTTGGGAACCTTCTAAACACAATTAGGACTATATCTCCTTCCAACCATTACTACTGAATTAAAATCCACTAAGTCTGTATCAAAGTTGAAAGACAGTCACCGATATTACCTTTCCCAGCTTCCACAAGTTTCCCTGACTACATGGATAATGCAGAAAACCCATGGATATCCAGTTTCAGAAGTAGCATATGAGTACTTTCTGGAGCTGTTAGTTTCTTCGGGTTCCTTCAGCTATGCAAGCGCTCGTCGCTTTTTGCTACTTACATGCTGCCAGAGATGTATACAACACTTGACAAAACATAATCCAACAAGATCACTGCTGCAAACTCCTTACAGTTTAAAAGATAGGTACTACATAAAGAACAACCTGTAGGAAACAAGCAGGTAGAGCTACAGCAATGAAGGATGAGGTAAAATGGAGGGCTAAAGGACAGAGATGAGCAGGGAGACAGAGGTTGCCTGATGCACGGAAGTAGAAAAAACATTTTACCACTAGGGCATACAATAACAAAATTAATACTCTGAGTTGGGAATTGGAAAAGGGGTCAAAGGATTAATTCATGAGAAGAGATTAAGCATATTGTAGAGTTCCAGAGCAAGTTTAGGAAGAAACAAAGACTTACAAGATCTGATAAGCCCCACAACCTATGACAAGACACAGACACTTATCACAGTATAAGGTATCAATAATACTGAGATTTTGAAACAGATATTTTCTTTATGATTTTCCCACATGCCGCTTGCAGTTCTAAAAAGGAGCCAAGAATTGGATGAAATGTAATCCAAGGGCAACACACCTAAAAATACTTTCAAGGGAAAAAAAGGTGGTGTGACTTGCAAAACATAGGGTCTCAGACTTATTTAAATAAAAACCTCTGTTTTTTTTCTATTATTTGCTTAAATAAATGTTCTCTTTATTATGTTTTCAAAATTATATCCAACTCTGTGCTTTGCAAAACTATAGAAGCTTAACATGTTTCCACAAACTATTTCAGAAAGAACAATTTTCAGATAAATTTAGAGGCTTGGAAGTAAGTGACAAGTGCTTGACTGAATTCCAGTTCTTGGTGAATGGAAAACCAGCAGCTTCCTGTTACAAAATGTACCAACAGTTCATGCCTAATAATACACAGAGAGCCTAGCAATTTATAGGAGTCAAATATAAATGTTTCTAAAAATAATATTTAACTAGTTTATTTTTAGCCAGGTAAACTTCTCCAAGGAATGAATCAGTATGTGGTTGTGTTTCTACAATTCAGCCCTAGAAAAAAGAAAACTGATGTCAATGGGCTACATTGTACTCTTACCCAAATGTAAGTCTGGCATATTTATATCAAAGTCATGGAAACAAAAGAAAGCAGAGCAAGGCCTTTGGGGTACTGACTTCAATGTAGCATCTCTTGATATATATCACAATAAAAGTGAAAACTTCGGCCAAAATGTAGGATTGCCAAAAACCAGAATGAAAAAAAAAAGGAATAATGGAAAAGGTCATGTATCATTGAAGGTCCAACAGCTGAAATAGTAAAAATAGGATTTTCTTAAGGTCTCCTCCTACGGTACTGTTCTCATATTATAAATTTAGGAAGTTTAACAACAAATTGATTGTTGATATCAATAAACCCAATTTGGTTGAAAAAATGGTAAAAGGCACCTATAGGCTAAGACCATTAAAATACTAAATCAATGTAAATGAGATATTATCTCACTTCCAGATTAATAATCTGGAGTCTAAGTTTATGTAGTACACTAAGATGTTCAACAAACGGCTCACTTGAAAATAACTATGAACAAAACCAACTCTGGGTTTACAGAAGAGACTCAGCATAGGAATTTTCAAACCAAAAAAATCTGTAGCGTCTCTCACTTGGAACTGAGTGCTATTAACCCCTTCAACAAAATTAGGGGGAAGCAATAAATACCTCCAGTTCAATTCTCTTCCATACAAAGATCAAAAAAAATTGAGTGATTGGGCATTTCAAACTTTATCAGAATAGAAAAATAGGACTTTCTGAGGCCTCATTCCTTCTGGTACCTTCTAGGTACCTATTATCTTGGTATGTACGTGGTGAAAAGATAAAATCCTGTTTCAGCAATTTCCTCCTTTAATTTCCTCCCTTAACTGAGTGACAAGTTTTAGGTAAATTATTCTGTTTGATGTGTGTTTTCTAGAGAGTTGCATCAAAAGGTGATAGTCTTAGAGGTCTGAGACAGTGGTCTTAGAGGTCTGAGACAATATAAAAGAAACCAGCTATGCTCACAACTACAGCCTTTTTACCCCCAACCATATCTACTGTGTGTGCCATTGTGATGTTTTTAATGGAAGCATTGGCTTGTTTTTAATGGAAGCATTTTGTGGAAGAGCACAGGACGCTATTTTACAGCTGTATCTATGCACTGGATTGGCAAGCTATTAGACTGCTAGGAGTACTTATACAGGATACAGGACTAGTCAGGTTGACGCTCTGGTACATGCAGAATGCTCCTTGTTTCTGAGCTACCCCACTTTCACACCCTCACTGTGCACACATTAAAAGGATCTTATCCATCTGCAAACATTACTAGACTATGACGACCAGGTAACAGTGAAATGAAAGCAGAGATACAGCTAGAAAGATAAGGTACATGTGTAGATAAGTGGCTCATGAATTTAGTGCAAACAAGTATAAATTAGAAGGTTTGAAGACTAAATGAATGAGAGAAAGCAAAAATCATTCTTTTAAGCAGAGACTTTTTATAGATTATAGAATGAGTAAAAGATGTAAGAAACCCCTAAAATCTGTCAGAACAATGTACCCCTGCAGGTAGAAAGACAGACAGTACACTGAGGTGTACAAGCAGGCAAAGAGAACAACAACTAAGAGGAAATTATTCTTGGAAGAAAACTCATTACTGGTTTTGATCACAGCGGCTCCATATAGATCAGAATAAGCCTTATAGTACACAAGAACTGCTAACACAGTAAGTAGCAAAGACAGCAATAAATGCTAGGGACAATGCAAATACTATGGGACTTTAGTCATTGGGAAAATAGAGTAGGCAAGGGGAAAAATAGAAAACTGGTGCTTTCAGGGCAACGAGAATACAAAGAGAGCATGGTGGGTTCCACATTCGCTGTTACCACACAGGAAAAAGATCTGGGGTCGTTGTGGACAGTTCGCTAAAAACATCGTCTCAGTGCTCAGCAGCCATCAGAAAGGCAAACCAAATGTTAAGGATATTTAAGAAGAGAATTGTAAACAAAATGGAAAGTATCATTATGGTCTCTTATAAATCCATGGTGCATTCACACCTTGAATACTGTGCCCAGTTCTGGTCCTCACACCTCAAAAAAGGTTATAGAACAACTAGAGAAGGGCACCAAGGATGAACAGTGATATGGAGGGGCTTCCGTATGAAGAGAGACCGAAGAGGCTAGGCCTATTCAGTTTAGAAAGGAGATGCTTGGGGGGGCTGGTTTACAAATTACTAAATGGTGAAGAGAAATTAAATAAGGATATATTATTTACTATTTCTCACAATACAAGAACTAGTGGGTCACAAAACAAAAAGAGATAATAAGTTTAAGACTAAAAAAAGCAAGTTCTTTTTCACACATTATATCATTAAAGTGTGGGACACATTGCCACCAGATTAGTCTAAACATAGATCTCAGCAAAGGCCTTTAAAATGATGTTTGCACAAAGTTTTTGTTACAATGTGCACATTGTTTGTTTTTTTTTAAAGGGAACATTTCCTTGACCGGAAAATCCATCTCTCCACTGCAGGAATTAATATTGAGCTAGATTACAGCAATCTGTGCGTTTCTGACACTAATATATACCAGCTAGTGTTTTTCTTAAGAATGTTTTTCTTTAAACAACATTTTTTTCTGGAAAATGAAATGTAATTGCACATCCATAGAATATAATGTGCCTTCTATATTTTCAGGTTGAACACTGAAGATGGAGCCAATGGCTGTGTTACAAAAGTGAAGGGGAAGAGAAGTAAAAATCGATTGGCACAAATGCTTTAATATGCCAAGAGGAGTATGGTAAAGGTAGGGGAAAAAAGGAGAAAGCACATCAGGCAATAGAACAAGGTCTGCATCACCTCCTGGAATCTGCATCCAAACAAAAGAAATATAATGTTCATCAATTCATCGACACATTGGATCAGATACAGTTTATGAACATGGAGGCAGTTGCATGTCATATTCTTAATCATGCAACACATTATGGCCAGTTCATAAATGCAGACCACATTAAGAGACTGGAAAAGGAGTATGAGAAAGATACCAGTACTGCAGCTGCAGGACCATCAACCACATATGCATATTCTGCATCAGGTTCCCAAGAGCCACAAAGCAGTTACTTGTCTAGAAGTGCCATCGCTGCGATCTCTTGGGGAAAATGCATCTTTTGTCAAGAGGAGAAGACTTATCAAAAATTGAGGCAAGTTTGTACGTTCAATACTTCAAATATAATTATGGACCTTGCAAAGAAGGATGCTACCCTCCGATGCCATTTACCTGCTGCAGGTGATCTCATTGCTTTTCAAGGGAAATATCATCTGCAACGCTACTCAGAGTTTTTGAGAAAGTATCAGAAGACTGTTGATGTGGAAACTAACAGTTTAGCCAGGTTCAAAAAGAGATTGGGTAAAAAGGACATCAGCACCTGCTGAGCATGAGTGTTAAGGGCACAGCCTCTGAATCAGAACTTCCTAGACCTTAAATACTGGAGGCTGTAAATGAGAGAGGAGCAGTGATTGAAAAAACAACCCTGGTCATACCCAGTTCACACTCCCTTTTAGCATCTGTTCTCTGCCACTGTGTGACTGGAGACTGGGCATGATGGACCTATAGTCTGACCCAGTAAATGGCAATTCTTAAGTTCTTATGTTCATATACATAAGCTTATTTAATTGAATTAAACCAGAAAGAGTAAAAGATGCTCCAGCAGTTGAGGAATAACCAGGGAGTGGAGAGACCTGGGCTCAACTCCCTGCTCACCATAGACAGACTTCCCACAGGACCTTCAGCAAGTCTCTTTTACCCTTTCCATGTCTCAGTTCTGTTTGTGTAAAATGAGGATACTAGGCCACCCTACCTCCAAGAAGTACTGCAAGGATAAATGTATTAAAGGTACTGAAACATGAAGATACTATGGTAATAGAGTCCTAGAAATAGCACAAATAGATGGAGAGTGGAATGTAAAAAGAGATGTTTATCTTAAAGAGTTTGAAAAAACACTCACCACAGGCTTAAATCTTCCCCGGAAGTCAAAATGTAAAATTCTATTGAATTCAATGGGTGTAAAGTTAGACAACATTAGGCGCTTTTTGAAATCCCAATGTGAGAAATTCCACACGAGGATGGTTGAGCTGAGGGCAGTATATGTTTATGGTAACCTGCTCAGTTACTGGCATTTTGAAGGCCTGCCTCAATTTTACTGCAATCACAATGGAAATCATGATGAGTACTTTCTTCATCGTCCTTATAATGGATAGAGAACTAGCAGTGACTGAAAATGGAACTGGACATTGAGAGCAAGTGGCATTTTGTGTTTTCTAAAAACAACAAAAGAACTATATGAGTTTACTTTCTAAATCTTTCATCTTCAATATAAATGCCCAAGACCTTTGCACTTGGCAATAAATCATTAATATGCCTTCTGATAATCACTGTAAAAAGAAATTATTAATTATTTTCTTGGTTTCTGTGTGGTGATAAATAATTCCTGGAGCATTACACTGTAATTTGGTATTCATTAACATGTACTTATTCATGTGCTATCAAAATTGTTATCATAAACACAAGGTACAGTTTGGCTAGGGATACATAATGGCTTCTATTTATTGGTTCTCTTTGTGAATGAAGTTAATGGGAAATCTCTCAGAAAGAAAATAATAATGATAATTTCGCCTGGTGTTTCAAGAAAGTATTTCAGTGTATGTCTAACTTTAAAAATGTGAGTGGTTGCATTGAAGTCAGTGCTTTTAAGCTAAATGTGTGCTTAAATAAATTGTTGTTGTTATTTCTTGGTTATTTTTACACCAAAGTTAGCAATTTCTCTAGAAAAAGTCTGGCAATAATATTTCTTTTCTAATCAGTTTTCTTTTTCATTTTAAACATAGTAAAAACATACTGATTTTTTGTTTCCTCCAAAGCAAAGAGTCACCTCCATTGTGTCTGATTCTGCTTTTAAGCATTACTCATTATGCCTGTCTCACCATAGTGTTAGTGCTAACTGTGGTCCAAACCTATCATCAGGTATATCCAGAAAATTTACACTAGCATCACTGAGATGCTTATGCACATATTTAAGTTCAAAATTTGACCTCAATAAGAAGAGTTCCTTAATTTTGCTATTCTACAAGATGACCATATTGTGACAGTGGAAAGTGTCACACACAACAATGGCTGTTTTTAGAAATGTGTATTGGAGATTAATTTCCCATTGACAAAATTTCTTCTCTTTATCAAGTTTTTTGATCAGTGAGAAGATAGTGTGGAGCTACAAACTGACTTTGATAAAATTACTAAAGAAACATAATAATAAGCAATAGTGTCTGAACTATAAATGTTCACGTGGGTTGGTAATGGCTAAAGAACTAAGGCACCTGAGACCAAGGGACTAAACTAGCTTTGCTCACCAGCAAAGAGAACTAGGCTTTGAAAGTCTGTGACAAATACATCATTATTGGTAGAAAGCAGCAGATCACCAACGCTACTGGTGGTTCCTCCTCTGCCAGCACCTGTAGGGCCTCTACCCAGGACTAGGAACATGGTCTGCATGTCACTGTCTTAGCAAATGAAACAACTGGGTGTGTGTTGGGGGTACGCTATGAAGTACTTGAGGGGGCAGATAAGAGCTGCAGAAGGAGATAGGGTCAGATGGAAAGCATCAGGAATCCAAGCATAATCAGTGATTTCTGGGTCTGAGGAAACTAGGGCCAGAGACTATATTGGGGCATCAGGGGAGGAAGAAGAACTAGATGCTCCACAGGGAAGAGACTGGCATTTGGATACCTTGGGCACCAGACAGTGCTTCAATCCATGCTCAGGTCCCTCATCCGTTGCAATCAACCACTTCTGTGCATTCACAAAGAAGGACTGGACTGGAATGGACAGGAAAGAAGAACGGATGCCTCAAGGCCACTATCTCCAGCAAAATGAGTCAAAGGGTGGTGATGGTTGGAGACTCCCTTCTGAGAAAGACAGAAGCCTCCATTTGCCAACATGACCCAAAAGCTCAGAAGGAGGGCTGCATACATGAAACATAAACTCATGTCATTGCAGACAGGTTGCCAAGACTCATCTGGCCCTCTGAATGCTCACCTATACAAATTTTTATCAGTACTGTCAGGTGTCAGAAGCAGCTATAAGGCTGTAAGGAACACAAGTCAAAGTGGTCTTCTCATGAGTCTTTCCAATGGAGGACAAAGGTCCAGGTAGAGATAGACACATCTAAAGGCAAATACTTGACAGCACAGTGCACAGATGGAATCAAAGTATATTGCACCTGTTAGACAAATAAGTGGTTTTAAGTGCCTAAGTGTGATTCAATTCCACCATACTCCCTGAAAAACCATTACTACAAAAAGGGGGTGGGTCTTCCTTCCTGTTTTTTGTGACTCAGTTGCAAAGGTCACATGATGGTGCGTTACAAAAGTAGAAACATTAGTTGATTTTTATGAACTTGAACAGGTCAGAATAGTATCTGGTCCAGGGTATCTGTCTACAAAAGAGCTTTGGTCTCCTTGACCTCATCTCATGAAAGAGGGGTCCTGGACTGAGACAGAGGCGATGAGACAAAGAAATGTAAGAATACACTAGGACACTTGACTCACCAACCTAGTGAGGAGGGATTTAAGTGGGTCTTAATTGGAACATCTATAAGAGCAAAACTTGTCCTCTTGGGAAGGAATTTTTAGGGAAAACAGAGTTCAGAATAGCTGGAAGTACTAAAATGCACAATGACAAATTAAGTTAACAAGGAAGAGAGATGGGAAACATAGTAAAAGAACAGTATGGCTGTATCAGGAGCCTTTAATGACCTGAAAATCAAAAAGAAATCACAAAAAAATTAAAACAAGGACATAGAGCTAAGCATGAATATACAAAAATAGCACAGAAATCAAGCTTACTACTCCAGAATGTTTATGGACGTATTTTTCACTTGCTGTTTATATCTAGCTTATTTTAAGCATCACAACTTCACTTGTGTTCTAAACCGCAGAAAGAAAGCAAATGAAGGTAAGCAAATGAGGGTAGATTTCTATGTGCCTTTTCTACATGCTGACTTAACAGCTAGCCACTCTCCTTACTTTTATGTACTTTATTCCATAGTCAATCTCATAATATTGAGCATGGGATTTTATACCTGCTTCATAACGTGGTGGAAAAATATGCCCCTTGAAGAGGTAGGGGGCTAAATTTCTGCATTGTCTGCATGCAGCACAAAAAGAGATTAGAGCTATTCAAGGATTTGGGGATGCTGGCAGCCTCTTAGCAGGATCTCGCATACCTTGGGCACCAGACAGTGCTTCAATCCTAGTCTAGGTTGGAGTAAAAAGCTGGTATCTCCTAACAGGTGCCAGTTGTGGGACTACCACATATTCTATCTCAGGGGTGGGCAAAATATGGCCTGTGGGCTGGATCTGGCCTGCCAGTCACTTTCTTCCAGCCCATGGTGCCCCCCAATGACTTGCACCCCCTCCATCCTAGCCACCCACACGTACAACCCCACAACATACCCTACTGGACTTCGCTCCCACTCTCTTGGACAGAAGGGCTTAGCCCAGGCAGCAGCTTCTGGGCGAGACTCCCGCTCGCTCGGGGCAGCAGACAGGGAGTGGAGTTGCAGCTGGGTGGAAGCGGGAGTGCAGCGTGGAGCCTGCACCCAGAGGGGCACCGGGAGCAGAGAGCTCAGCTGGGCAGGGTGTGGGTGTTTAGGTGGGGGTGTAGGGACCCTCCACACACTCCCCTAATGGTGTGCAGCAGCAGGTGGGGAGGTCAGAGTGCTTGTGCCTGGCACAGGTGCCCAGTGGGGCGAGGCTCCAGCCAGTGCTGCTTGGGGGGAGGGAGCAGAGCCTGCCCTATTCCCGGGGCTCCATGCCGCATGCCTGCAGCTCCAGAACTCGCAGAGGGGGGAGCCCCACACTACAGCCTGCTGCTTCCCCCACTCCCTGCTGCACAGGTCCCTGCACTCTGCCGGGAGTGCAGAAAGCCCCAGCCCCTGCTTCCCCTCCGAGTCCAGCATGGGGCTTCCCTGCTACAAGTGTGGAGCTGCAAGTGCGCAATGTGATAGACATAGCCAGTGCTGCACAGGGGGCAAGAAGCACCCCCAGCAGAGCCTGCCCAGCCACTTCTATCATGGGGACTCCACGCCGTGCACCTGCAGTTCCGCACTCACAGTGGGGAAGCCCCATGCTGGACTCCACAAGGAAGCAGGGGCTGGGGCTCCCACCACTCCCAGAAGAGTGCAGGAACTTGTGCAACAGTGAGCAGGGAAAGCAGCAGGCTCCAGTGTGGGGCTTCCTCTGCTGCGAGTTCCGGAGCTGCAGGCATGCGGCATGTAGCCCCGGTGATAGGGCAGGCTCTGCACTGTCTGGAGCCACTCCTACACCAGGCATGAGAGCCCTGACCTCCCTGCTGCTGCTGCTGCCAGGCAGTGGAGATTTCCTGCCGTAGGGAGAATGTGTGGGGGTCCCTACACCCCCCACCCTCCCTCACACCCCACACACTGCCCCCACAATCTCCATCTACATTTACATATACCCCAACATACTCTATGTCCCCTACACAGCCACAACCTCAACCCCCCCCACTCCCACACCCCACCACACACACACACACACACACAATATAAGAGTGACACTTTATTTTGAGTTATTATGAAATCTCTTCTATATGCAATACACAATCACAAGTCATGACAAATATTTTTTGTAATAAAATTAAAATATATTATAGTAGGTGTTTGACTTTTAGTGTATGATTTGCATTTTTTCTGGTTCTAAGATGGCAACCTCCCCCTCCCAAAAGGAGTATGGAGGGGGAGGACAGCAAGGAGAGGGACTTGTGGTGGCAAAGGTCAGGGGTTTGGGGGCAGGACTTTTGGTCTCAATGTGGCGACCAGGGGGCAGGGCAACTGTCAAGGGGCAGGGCTACCTATGCAGCCTGCAACAGCTTGCAAAACTTGTTAAGCAGCCCTCTGCCCAAAATAATTGCCTTCCTCTGTTCTATCTTGCATTATTTTATCTTCTCTTCAGCCTTTTGAATCAGAAGTCATAGGCAAAATGGCAGAATCAGAGAGACAACAGTGCAAACTGAATTACCAATAAATGAAGGACATAAAAGGAATAGGAAAAATGTTCTATAAATATAACAGAAATACAAAAAAGATGAAGGTCCGTTGCTTAATGGGAAAGGAGAGTAACAAATGACACAGAAGGATGAAATGTTTAATAACTTTTTTTGGTTCAGCCTTCATCAAAAAAGATTATTTTTGAATTCATGCTTCACACACTTTTAACCAGCAGCTTTGAACACAAGCCAGAAAGGAACGGGGGACAGGTTAAAGAAAATTTAGTTAAGTTAGATGTATTCAAGTCAGCAGAGCCTGATAAAATTTACACTAGAGTATTTAAGGAATAAGCTGAAGTAATCTCTGAACCATTAGCAATTATTTTTGAGAAGTCACTAAGGATAGGTGATATCTCAGAGGACTGAAGATGGGAAAATCTAGTACCTATATTTTAACAAAGGGAAAAAAAGAGGAAGAAGGGAATTATAAAACAATCAGCCTAACTTTTTTAAAAATGCTGGAATAAATTGTTTAATAAGAGATTTATATACCCCAAGAGAATGATAAGGAACATCCAGCAGGGAGAAGTCAAGAAGAAATTGTGTCATACCAATCCACTTCCTTTCTTTTCATGGGGAAACCTCCATAATAGGTAAGAAACAAGAAAAGTTTCTTACCTAAAGGCAGGTTTACAACTGACTCCAAAAAATGCATATAAAAGGGTAGTTACCTGTGCCTACCTGTCAAAGTGGAAGGATATAATAAGTTCATACTCAGAAGACAGTAAGACTACTGCAGTCTGTCCTGGGTCCAGTACTAGTCAGTAGTCCATTAGTTGACTTGGAGGATGGAACAGAGAGTGTGCTTACAAAATCCGAGGGTGAAAGAACCCGGGAAGGAACTACTGGCAATACAGAGGACTGGATTAGAATTCAAAATCATCGTGATAAATTAGATGAAAGTATTTCAGTAAGATTAAACATGTCCTTCTTGAATTTCAAGTACTACACTTAAGAAGGAAAAAAATTAAGTGTAGAAAAGCAAAACAGAGAATATTGCACAAAAGAGTACAGGGATTACAGTGAAGAAGAAACTGAATATGAGTGAACAAGGTGATGTTGCTACAAAAAGGAGAAACTCATTCTGTGGTGTAATAACAGTAGTGTCTATGTAAAATATTGGTGGCTCTTTCTGGCATTGGATGAACCCCAAATGAAGTACTGTGTTCAGTTATGAACACTTTGAAGACAGTTCAGGGTGCAAGAAGAATAAGAGTTTTATAAATCCCATGGGGGAAAAGTTTAAAAATTGTATTTGTAAAGTCCAGAAAGGGGCCGATTAAGGGAAATCATGACAGGAGTCTTCAAACATGTAAAAGAGAGGCTGTTCACCTGTTCTTCACATTTCCCCTTTTTTTTGCAACAAGAGGAACTTTTGAAATACAAAGATATTTAAGCACTGGAACAAGCTATTTTGGGCTGTTGAACAGTCACTGAATGGACTTGATCTTGAACCTTAGTCCTGACTCAAAGCAACAGGATGAACTAAATGACCTCATCTGGTCCTTGCCAACCCTATTTTTTTTATGATTACTGTGATTTATCAGACAATGGCAGATAGGTTCTTAATATGTTCTCTCCATAGAATTAAGAGAGGACAACACAAGAGCAAAATAATTAAATTGAGAGCCATCTTTTATAGCTAACTAGTATTCCTAATCACAGTACAACAAAGTTATAGCAGGTTGAGGTCAACATTTGTTTCCTCAGTCTCATTACAGAACATTTGACATACTGTCTGTACCTGCAGTACCCCCAAAATAATTTAAATCCACAGAGATTTCCATCTTAAGACACTAGTAAAAACAGCAGTTCCTAAAACACAAATGAATCTTTACACAATAACTAGTGAATGCCATTCTGTATATGACAGATCCCTATCTTGCTATCTGTTACATGGAAGTTTCTGTGGTAACACAGTTAAATATTTCCAAAACAGTGCTCTCTATATATGGGTAGAATTTATGGGTTGGTGTTTCAAATTGGACAATTTAGGTATCAGTTCAAAAGGACAGACCCATTGCTCATTCTGCAACAAATTCAACATAGAAACATGATTGGAATGTACAAATCAGTGAAAATACAAAGACACTGCTGTGGGGCATCAACTTACAGTGTCAAGGTGAGTGAGTTTTGGAGCTTTCTTTGGAAGGTGCCTCTAAAATGCACTAAACATTGCTTTTCTAAAGTGTGGTATTTTAAACAATGTCTTTAAACAATACCTTATTTTATATGACATTAACTATAGGTAAGACTGGGAAGCAGATGATATTATCCCCATTTTGCACATATGATAATGAAGGAAAACAGAGAATAAGGCCAAAATCTTCAAAAGTGGCCGCTGATTTTATGTTCCCCCTTGAAATGCCTTGATTTTTAGATTTTTGGCATATGACACAAAATAAGGTCTGCTGTGCATATTGGGTTCAATGTGCACCTGCTTTCCGGTAGTAAAAGCTGGGGAAATGGGCATAATTATGTAGATCTTTTTCCAACCCTCTTGGCTGCTTCAACATATCCTCCTCAATGGCCCAATCAAAACACCTGTAACTCCTCAGTGCTGTCAGGGTGGGAAAATTTCATAGCTAGTTTCCTCCTGGTGTTCTCCATCTGTCATGGCTTTGCTCAGTGTACTAGCAACCTCCTGAGTATACGGTGACTGAACAATTTTGCTTAAGTGGAAGGATAAGGGGGTTAGTCTGTGAATGTGGAAACCTGTCTCTCTGTGTCTTCACGCAAACTTCCTGTGTGGCCCTAGACAAGTCACATACAGCAGTGGTCAGCAACCTTTTTTAAAGCTGCCGGTCAAAATGATCCAGTTCAGGGCAGAGGCAGGTAAATGGGTAGGTGCCCAACTGTCACCCCTGTGTTTCCACTTGGTAGCATAGGGAAAATGTCTGCTGCTGCCTCTTCTTTCTATGGCACTGACCACAACCAAATCCCCGTGCTGCTGAATGTCGCATCAAATGGTTTTTCAGGCCAGATCCAGGCTACAGACTGTAGGTTGATGATCTCTGACTAGATCCACAGAAAGACTTAGCTATCCTCAGTGGACTTAGGTAGATTTTAGATACAGAAAACCAAAATTCTTAGCCTTAAAATCCCACTTGGGTGCTGACTAATCATGTAAAAACCTGAGACCCAGTCTACATTATGCTGGAGCTCTTTAGTGGAAACATGGTGGTAGAAACTTCTGCTTTTCTACCTGCCTGAACAACACAATCTCTATAATTCTGACAAAATGGATTGGGAAAGGAGGTTTCTGGCAGTGGGCGATCATGACAAAACATGTAAACTAAGCCTAGGTTTTTGCCACCAAAGTTCCTTAGGCACTTAGGGCATTTATAGACATGCTCCTGGAGGCAGAGGAGGTACTTTAATTAGTGAGCTACACTAATTAAAAGCGCCCGAGCATCCCCACGCTGAAAAATGGCAGCAGGGTGCTTTGAACTAAAACTCATTGAACGAGCTTTAGTTTAAAGAGTTCTACTGCCATTTTTCAGCGTGGGGATGTTGATACATGTGACATTGGAGGCTGATGGATCGCGTTAATCTCTGTGTTCCAGCAGACTCGATTAACTGAGTCTGCCCCAACACACTGGATTTACAGCAGGTCGGAGTAGCCTTGCTGCATGTCTATAGAAGTCCTTAATGTTCTGCTTCTGGGCATGCCCAAAAATGTCTCAGTCTTGACATGACTGAGCAGCTTGTTGCATATTCCATGTGAATCTCCTATTGGGAAACAATCAAGATCCTTTAATGATCCTAAAAGACCTAACCCATTAAGTATGCTTTAATTTAGGAAAAGATTCAGGGCTGTACATCCCATCTGCAGGTCGGCATCTAAGAGGGGAAGATTTAGACACGTCCCTCTCTTCAGTGGTTCATAATGGCTGACTTAAGCTGCTCCCTGATCAGCATGCAAGGATATCATAAACCCCATTCGGAGACCTATGTATTATACAGAGATGTAAGGCATCTATCTCAGAGCTATGCATTCCAGGCTCAAGGCCAAAAGCTAGGTGGTGTGATGCTTAGCTCTGTGGATCTGACCCCTAGTCTCTTTGTTTTAGTTCCCAGTAATGAAAGTTATAATTTAAGACACTCCCTTACTTGGAAGATGTCAGGGGTTGTGAATTGAGAGATGGTCCCCTCAGCTGGTAAGATAGTTGGAGACACTAGTGATTAGTTGGTAAGAGATAAACAGAGGGTCCACAGAGGTTGCTTACTGCTCAAAGATTAAAGTTGTTGTCTTTCTCATTCATTGCATAGTATGCCTGTATTTATTGAACCTGGTTATCATCATTACATTCCCTGTCCCAAAAAAAGGATGATAATGGAGCTCTCCTACCTCACAGTGGGACATTTATTAAAGATTACAAGGTGCTCCAGTACTACAGTAATGGGGGCAATGAGTACCTACGATACACAGATAGCCATGGATACGGCTGTTCATGCTGGATCTGGGAACATTCTAGAGATCTTTAATTCTGGTGTGATGCTGAAGAGTCAATATCCTCTGTACCTGAATGCAGCTTCAGGTTTCTTGGAGGACAATGCTCATGTTGATGACATGCCATCTGGTAGGAACAACCTGTATAGTGGGGGAGATCCCTGGGTATAGACCACCACTCTGAATTAGTACTGAGGGGCAGCACCAGAGTGGGAAGAACAAGCAGAGCATAAAAGATGTGTGATTAGCAGAGATCGAGCCAAATGAATCTCAATATTAATCATATAGGGACCATTCCTAAAATGTACTAGCCATCTGATGAGATTTCCTGCTGCGGACGATAACAGCACGTGTTCAGCTTGTTTTTCACTGAATATGACAATAAATTATCCAAAAATCAATAAGTACTGCCTTTTTGCCCAAATTGTACCCTGTTCGAATATATAATTCAGTTTCGAGTAACTTTCCGCAGCATGATATAAAAAAGGCATTTAGCCTCACACCTGTATTAGGGTTAAAAACATACTATTCTCTCCTACGTGTATGCCCCATGATATGAGCAGCCCCTTTGTGCTTAACTTATTATTTTAAATAGGAGGAGATACATAAATAATAATCATTTATGCAGGAATGAAAAATCATATGCAGAAACCAGACAGAGAAAGAAAAACATGTGCTGAGATTTTGATGACATTTCAGGTTTAGAGGGAAAAACTGAAGTATAAAAAGAAATAGCATTTGTCTCTCTTGTAAGTGCATGCTATCTGATGCAAAGGTCAGTGGGCTTATTATCACCACTTTCACATCAGCAGTAGCTAGTCTCCCTTTTTTGCTTTCGCTCCCTCAGGAACGGGTACAGTTAACTTAGTCTGGTCCGACTGGCCTGATACATTACCCTGTCTATAAGCAAAGAGAGTGCATCATACCCTAAAACACAGGGCAGGAGGCCAAATACAGCAGTTATGCTATTGCTAAGAGAATAGGTTAGGAGGCTACAGACTGAAAAATCTAGGTGGCTGGGATGACCCAGGAGTCCTGGAGGGGGAAAAATTAACAAATAAAAAGCAAAGATCTTCCAAGTCGGCACCAATGCAGCTGTACTGCCTTTTGCCAGGTTCAGATGCCTGTGAAGACAAGTACATCCTAACATGTAGGGCTGTTTTCAAAACATAATCACACTGCTACACAGAAACCTCTATGTAATAATCAGTCCAGTTTGCTGCAGTAGACCATCTGCTTTGCTCGTGCTGTAGTACGCGAACACATACTATCTGCTTACGCTGCTATTGAGCATATTGGGGCATCAGCAGCACATAGGCAATCTGATCCATGCTGAAAATGTTAGTGAGCTGACTAAAATTAAAGGAGCTGAGGAACGTAATTTCTTCTCTCCAGACAGAAAGCAACATACTTGGACAACAACAGAGATGTGTATTCAAGTAAATTGCATATTACAAATAAGAGCTGTATCTATGATTCACACACAGTATAAAGATAGAAAATTCCACTTGACATGAATTTCCTAGATAAGACTGTTGCAGTCAGCTGTACTATCTGCCAGTGATGCCATACTGTCTGTATGTAGCAGTTCACTGCCCCCAAAAAACCTCCCAGTCCTCCCCCAAATGAACACAAATACAAAACACAGAAATACCAAGTACTCTAAGACACATACTATCAAAATTACAAAATACACCCATTAATTCCACCATCACAGTTCAACACATAATGCAGAACACACCCACCACAATCACCACCACCAAAAATACAAAGTACGCACCCCAAAACTAACATCCTACCACCTCCCACACACAACCCTGCAACATACAAATAACACTCACTACATAAGCTAGCACAAATACAAAGCAAACAACCTCCCCACCCCATGCCCCCACCCCCAACAAAAAAACCACAAAATCAGCCCTTTACCAAACCTTGTGCTCTCGGAAATGTACAACCTCCCAGCCACCCCAAAAACACCCCAGTAATACACACCAACATATCCCTCTACCACCACCATCTGCTACTCATCCAAAATGCCACCCCCAAAAATTCTATAATGCTCCAAAGAAAAAGCATCCTCCCATATTCCCCTTATGCCCCTTTTTCTAACCTGCATATCAAATCCATTCTCTACAGGGCTATTCTTCCTTGGTGGGAGTCCATCTCCTGCATTCTCATGTCCAAGAGGAGACTTGAGGGGTATCTGGCTGGAATAGGATGGCTTGGTGACCTCCACCTTGTTCCCAAACTTCAGGTAACAGGGCTGAGGAATGGTCCTGGCCGTCGGCACATGTAGGATGGGAGCAGCGCTGTGTACAGGTTTAGGTAGTCCTGATTTCATTTTGGAGGCTACCAGGATGGCTGGCATTTTCTCTTTCTGCTTTCCTAACACGTTTCTGTCAGCAGCAGCAACAGTAGTAGCAGCAGCAGCCAGGGAGACAGAAAAGACACGTTTGGAAAGCTGCTATGCTTAGGCAGCCCTGCTTAGGTCTGGATGCTTCAAAAACTGCTTATCAAATACAAGAATGAAAGAAAAAGACACTGTTTAGCCTAAAATACCTCCCAGCGTCTTGTCAGCCTTCCACCTGTTTCCTCTATTTTCTTTTTAAATTCTTAACTACTGTCTTCCTTCCTTTCCTCTTCTATTGCTACTGCTATTTAACTTGTTCTTGCCTTTCACTGGCTGACTCCTATAATTTTCTTCCTTGTAATAGAAGACTTTTACTTCATTATCTTGTCACCGCATCTCCAAAGTGAGGCAGCCTTTTGGAATAAAAAAAGGACCTGCTGCAGTATATGCCTCCTGTTCTGTGCCTGTGTGTGCGAGTGCGTGCTAGAGACAGAGAGAGAGGCAGAGAGAGCAGGCAGGATTTCCAGCTTAAGATGTCTTTTCTTCAGTCTTAGCCAAGAAGCAGATGTAGCTCAGTGTGTTAATGACTGATGCCCTTGGATATGAGCCTTAGAGAATCAAGCTTCTTAGTCTCAATATCTGTGAGCAAGACAATGATGCTGAAGCAGAAGGAGAAATGTCCATGGATGACATTTAAATGATAATAAAAAAAAAAATGCCAGTTGTAACAAAATTCCCTGGCTCCTCCAGTACTGATCATGAAACCTCTAGGAAAAATTCAGCTGTCAAAGAGGAGGGAAAGCAGCCACCACCTCATTTTAAACATCAGCCCTGAAACAGGTTTCAGCACTGAACTGCTAAAATATCGTGTGTTCGAGGCAGCCTGCTGCTCCTACACCAAAGAAGGCTACAGAGATTAGCTGGTGGAGGAGAAGGTTGCAATCTGACAGTACAGTAAAACAGTGCGGCCCCCTGATTGGTCCTCCCGACTCAAATCAGAAACAAAATATCTCTGCAAAAGAGGAGTGGCTTCAACTGGCAGGAAACTCCATGACTGTGCTCAAGTACAAAGCAGGATCTGTAACAGCTCTGCTGCAGCACTTACTGCGCTTCGCTAACAGCAAGGATGCGTTACAGACTGCACAGAGGGAGTTTCCTAGCCATTTAGAGAGAGAAAAAAAGCATAAACATTTTCAAATTAAAACCACATGACGCTGAATCATTACTCAGTTTTTACTCACTCTTCAACCAGGAAAACAACCACTGGAACTATCAACGGGAATTGGTCTGACTAAGGTCTGAATAATTTAACCCTTTAGTAGGAACACTCTTGAATGTGTACGGTAGCTTTCATTTCAGGACTTGCAAGGGTAAATCAGTGACAGAGTTATAGGTTTTCCTCTCTGTCGCTCCACAGGGAACAAGCTGCTACAGGCTCCCTGCTGTGGAGGCTTGGAGCTTTAGCTCACGCTGACCCTTATGTTTTTGGCTGTTGAGGTCTCTGCTTCAATCCCACTGTGTTCCCTAAAATAAGCAGGTCCCATTTTTACAGGTAGGCTAACTTGAGTGACTAATGCTCAGGTCCTCAAAGCCCAGAGTTCCAGCATCAATTTATAATTTTTAAACATCCTGTAATAAACTCTACAGCCTTAAGTTAGGTGCCTAAAATCCACGTCTTGAGTTAGATGCCTCAGAATGGGATCCATATAAGCCAGCACAGGAAGAAATGCTGAAGTCATGGATGTACCTTGAATCACATCCCACACCACACCTCAAACCTCTTTCTGTGCCCTACTCTTCCAGCTCACAAGCCTCAGCATAGATCCCTTGCTTGAAGGTAGTCTTTCAAACACTAAGCAGAGCAAGACCTGGGGGCATGAATGCCATCAGGCTGAGGAGAGAATCAAACCCAGGTGTCCACACACCAGGGGCTCGAATCACTGAACTCTTAAATAAATGGAAGCGAAGCGGGAGGAGGGGGAAAGTGGAAGTGTCAGCAAGCCAGGCAGAATTAGGCAACAAGGGCAAGACTGCAATTGTGGATTTAGGCAGCTATAGTAGAAGACAGGAGGAATTTAGGAGCTTAATTCCTTTAGTGTTTCTAGCCTTAAATGATTTGCCCAAGGTTTGATAGTATTTATATGACAGAACTAAAAATAAATAAATAAAACTCTTATTTCCTCTTTTAATCACACTGTCTGCTGTCCACACCACATTTCTATGTGATACAGGCCCAATATTCTTCTTCTTTGATCAAATTGCAACAGTTCAGATGATGTCAGAGTATTTTTGAGATATTTTACATTAACTCGGTCATATATAAGCACATGCAAAGCCTGTACACACATCATTTTAATCTACTGTGTCAGCACTGGCCACTGATTCCTTGCTCAAAATCAGTCAGGTATCACTTCTACAGTTTGCCTGAAATACACATGTTAACTATATGTCTTTACTTTTGACAATCCTGCCCTCACATACACTGGCTCTGCGGGCTGCCTTGCATTAACTTTAAGTGGGTAATTTTTTTATCAGTAAATGTGTTTTCCTTCTAGTCTCCTTATCCACTAATCTCAGATTACAAACTGTTCATCTCTCTTTTTGCATCTCATTGGGACAGACCTTTTAATGTTTTCTCTTCTGCCACAGCATGATGCACAGTTTTTGCTTAGAAATTATCATGAAGACAATTTCAAAGCATTAAGAACTTAGAGAAGTGGAAGATTTATCAGATACCAGAACTGATGGTTGTGGGAGCTAAAACATCCGTCAAATTCCACTACACTTACCTTTGTTTCAGTGCAGGAAACTCATGCTTTTTAGCTGGAGCAAAACAAAGCAAAGATTCACAAGAGGAAAGTAAAAGATTCAGTCTACATACAGGCTGGTAGAATTAATTTTGCTGTAATATTTATCAATTGCCATAGGAAGCAGAAGATTTAATTGATGGCTTTGTTTTCTGCCTTTTGTATGAGACATTTGTTCAGTCCAGGTCACTGCCCCCATCTTCAGATACTTCTGCTGGTTACTGTAGCTCTTGCTGAATTTTACATGCAAGGGAAGTTTAGGTTAGATATTAGGAAGAACTTTTTCACTAGGGGGATAGTAAAACAATGGAGCAGGTTACCAGAGAGGTTGTGGAATATACATCATCGGAGGTTTTTAAGACCTCAGCTGGACAAAGCTTTGGCTGGGATGATCTAGTTGGGGATAGTCCTGCTTTGAGCCAGGGGTTGGTCTAGATGACCTCCTGAAGTCCCTTCCAATGCTAATTTTCTATAATTCTATAACCACGATCTGAAATAAGGAAAATAAATCCCTTTACTGCTACTTTTTTAATTACTGTTGAATATTGTGCTTGTAAAAGATGATAGAGGAGAGTCTCTTTGTCCCAAAGAATGGGCATGGGCATGGGCATGGGCATGGAGAAGAACAGGTAATGTTTCCATGGACTACTCCCAAGCAATATGCCCCCACCATTACCTACTGTAATCTACGCTGTATATATTTTTCCATGTCTATTCAGTCTATGGCCTCTGTTGACTGCCAGTTATTTTGGTGTTTTAATGATGTGAATGCCAAGCCCCAAAAATCTAACCTAAATTCCATATCTCTAACAATCTCCATTATAAATCCTCTGTGATCTATGTTTATGGGTTATGTTGTAGTTATCAACCAAGTAATACAGAAGTAGAGCAGACTGTTGGAAAGATATAGTAGTATCACATCACAATGTGATGTCATAGCATGTTAAAACAGTATATTACAGGCTAAATAGGCAAAGGCAAAGAAGCTCTATCTTGACCTGTCTTTGGAGATTATTGGTTGTTTTCTACACCAGACTTTACTTGTTTTTTAAGGATGAGATTTTCAACGAAGCCTAATTCATATTGGAAGCCAGTGGGAGTTGGAAACCTTGAAAATCCCAGTCTGATTTTTTTAAATGCCAAATTTTAACTTCTCTAATAACTTTCAGTAATTAAGGACCAGGGAATCACAGAAAAATAGAGCTGGAAGTACCTCAGGAAGTCCTCTAGTCCAGTAATTCTCAACCTTTTTTGTACCAGGACCCATTTGTAAACATCAATGGCCAGTCCCAACCCAGTACCCCTCACTCCTGACCTGCTGCCCCCTGCCCTTAGGACCCAGCCCTCCAGTATGTGGGGCAGAGGGTAGGTATGTAGGGCAGAAGGGGTATCTGTAGTGCATGGGGAGCTGCAACAGTCACAGTTCCAGCCTGCAAGGGAAAAAACGTCTTGTAAGAGCCTGGTTAAATAGAGAGCTGGCAAGAAGTTCAACATTTACTTTTAGATCACCTCATTTTGGAAAATGAGAATGCCATTCTAGAGGGAACTGCAACAGCCAAAAATACAAGTTTAAATACAGGTTTATTCCCACAGCTTTACCACAACGGGCAGAAGACCTCTACATCGGCATTAAATGAAAAAACTAATGAAACATAATGAAACCTATCCAGACATGATAAAAAAAGGTGTTTCTAGTCCCTCAATAACAAAGTTCAAACAGCTCTTTAGCCTCACCATTAGTACCTTGTTTTCTTTGGGGCAGCTTTACCCACTGTGGGCAGGGAACCCCAGTTGCCACATATACGCAGACTGCTCCCTGAGCTTACCTCCCATGATACAGATTCAGTCTCTACTCTTCCTGTGTCTCAGTCCCACTCTCCATATAATTAATAAAGACATTAGTGTCCAGGAGAGGTCTCTGGGGAACCTCGCTTGATACCCCCTCCCAATTAGACATCCAACCATTGAACATGCTGATCCAACCAATCACATGTCCACAAATAGCAGTACCAATTAATACTACCTTTTGTCACAGGCACAAATTTGGGGCACTTGTGGTACAACCAAGGGCAGATGTCTGTTTGCTTTTACTTTGTGCCGACCTGAGTTTGCAGCATAAGTAACCTCCTCTTTCCCTATTCCAGGCTGATTATCTATTCCCTTATCCTTGCTGCCAGCTATCCTCATCTGATGGCTAACTTTATTTTTGAAGACTGAAATAAAAAAGGCATAGAGTACTTCTGCCTTTCTCACCTCATTCATTATTAGGTTGTCCTTCTCAATTGATGATTAAAAGAAAACTGTTCCTTTTACACAGGAAAAGTGAACCAATCTAAACACATGGAGCTCATTCTCCCCAGTCACTTACACCAAACTGGCCCCTACGAATGTGGTGAGAGGGAGAGGGCAAAGAATCTTTTAATAACATTCCATTTTGCAGGAACCATCCAACTCACTTTCCATCTTTGACTGGATCCTGCCACCACTGCAAACTCAACATTTTCCATGTTCGCTCATTCATACCTGCAATCCTGTTCATGTAGATGTACATGACCATCACCTGATTGTGAAACTTACTGTCCTTTTTGTGAAGCTTCTGCACCAGGGGTGGGAAAAATATGGACTGTGGGCTGGGTCCGGCCCACCAGGCCATTCTATCCAGCCCACAGGGCCCCTAAAAATTTTAGAAAATGTATATTTATCTGCTCCTAGCTGGCTGTCAAAGATGACAGGAACCAGGGCAGTAGGACCCAGGGGGAGCCGGCAGGAGCCAGTAACAAGGCCAGCCTGGCCTTACCTCCAAGGCCCCACAACCAGAAGTCTCTGCCTGCCACAGCATTTGGGTTGCTCCAGCACCACATGGCTCCATCTCCAGACTGTGGGAGCACAGGGCCCACACTGGTACCCCAGGGCCAGGAGTGGGAGGTTGGGTGTGCTGTGTGTGTTCATCCATGCAATGACAGAGGGGGAGAGAGAGACAGAGAGCAATGAGGGAGGAAGAGACACTCTGTGTGTGTGTGTGTACGCGTGCACGCGTGCATGTGTGTTCATAGGGCAACTCCCACATGCACACCCAACCATACACATGAACCCACACGCCTCTCACACTGCCATGCATGCACACCCCCACACCCACACCCCCTCACACCTTCCAGCCACCATCCCCCACACACAGCCCCCCACAAACCCCATACCCACCCACACACCACATATCCACACACATACCCACATGCTCCCTCACCCCACACTCACACCCTCCCCAATATCCCACACCCCACATACCCATGCACTAACAGCTCCCCACAAACCTATACCCACCCACCCACAGCCCCCAACAACATACAAGAGTAAGACTTCATTTTAAGCTATTGTGGGATCGCCTCTATGTACACTACACTAACACATGTACCAGGACAAAAATATTTTTTGAACTCAAATTAATGAATGTTGTAGAAGTTCGATTTTTAGAATATAATTGGTATTCTTCTGGTTCTGAGATGGCAAAACCCCTTGCTGAAAAGAATATTTCCAGCAGGGGGGAGGGGGAGAGGAGCAAGGGGAAGGACTTCTGGTGACAAAGGTCAGAGGTTAGGGGGCGGGACTTCCAATCACAAGATGGCGACCAAGGGGCGGGGCATCTTTCAAGGGGTGGAGCCACCAATGCATCCCTTAACAGCTTGGCAAAACTCAGTAAGTGACCCTCTGCCCGAAATAATTGCCTGCCCCTGTTCTACATGGATTGGAAAGCTTGGCACTTAAGTTGAAGAAAAACTTCCCAGCCAGGAAGGATTCACAAGAAGGAATCTGAGGAATTCAAACTCTGCTGTCAGTAGAGAATGAAGGATAGCTCCCCAACTGTTGGGTTGGTATGCTGAGACAAGCCTACTGGAAGCACTATCCAAGGAGGGCAATGATCAGAGAGTCTTAAAGTTCCCTTCAGCAAACTTAGGTATCTTCACTTACTATAAGAAGCCTTAACAAGGGTGGCAGATGGAATATGTTTCTCTCTGTAGAAACTTCAGAGAAACTGTCCATAAAAAATGTTTAATTACTGTTTCATTTCTCTTCTCCAGTGAAATACATACTGAAACACGGAGAATCAAACGGGCTCTGGGGCTGCTCAAATGGCATAACAAACTTTCTAATTTTAGTTTTTTGGAGAAACTTCCCTTCCTTCCCCATGACCTTCTCTTATTCTGTCTGGAATTTGGTAGATTTTATTATATGGGGAACTCAGTTGGGAGTCTGTACTTTCCAGACTCGTCCTACCTACTTTATGCTTCCTTTCATAGGATGAATCTATTTTAAACAAATGTAGTTCAGCAATTGCCCTGTAAGCTTTAATAGATTTGCTTAACCTCTAATGATTATAATGGTGCAATTACTTTAAGAAAAGTGGTATTGTCTAATTTTCTTACTAAACTGTCCCTTCTGTATACTAAAGATCAGGAGTGTTATGTGTAGGAAGTGGGGTGTACTTATTAAAATCCAGGCCCTGGTATTCTCAGTATATTTTACTGCTTCCACAATCTTATTTGGCCAACCTATGTCTCATGCTGCTGTCAGAAACAATTTCCATCCAAGAATTCTGTCTGACTTCTGCCAAATTAATGCTTTGGGCTCCCCCTGCTGCTCACGCAGTATCAATTAACCCAGAAACCTGGTTCCCCAAACTGAGCGGACAGCAAACATTGACACTGGTGATCTAGGATGTTTCAAGCATGATAAGAAGCTTTGTAATATGCCGTTGTTAAACACAAACAGCTGTGTTGATTTCAAATCCATTCAGAACAGGAGAGGTAGAGGAACACTCCAATTCTGACAAACAAAAAAGCACACAATGTACAGGGCTTTGATGTTGGGTTTCCATTCTTGCTTTTGCTCATTTGCTCAGTCTTGTACTGCTCATTTATGTGCAGTAGATCCAACTTTCCTTTCACTTACACTGGGATAAATATTCATCTTCACTGTACAACCACTGCCCCACCACTGTGAATGAAAGGTGAATCAGGAAAAAGTAGTAAAACTGAATTAAAGAAATAAAATTATTAATAACAAGGCATTGTTGCTAACTACGCTGATAATTCAGAACTGTTCGTGCAGCTAAATTCATTCCCAAGCTTGCAGATACATTTATCAATATTTCCTTTGTTCTCCAGGCATTACAGAAATACCTAATGTCTCAACATAATCATTTTAGTCTGTGTAAAGCTACCTAAAAATGTCAGCATGTGCTGTCGATACTGAAAGGCTTAATTGTTCCTGCAATGGCTGTCTTCTCAAACTTTACACTTCCAGAAGGCCAGTTTTCCTCTTGACTCTGGGCAAATTCACCCCTGGCATAACTCCATTAACTTAAGTGGAGTTATGACAAAGATGAATATGGCCCTATTTTTGGCACTGCAGTCATTTTACATATTCAAATCAATCTTTTGTCATGGATCACATTATTTAGAATACTGGTACTAAACGCCTGCCCTTCCAAGTTATATTCTTGCAACAGTCCCACTGAAGTCCAGACTCATATGAATAAGAATTACTTGCATGAGTGAGGGCTACAGATCAGGCTCCAGAGTTTTTCCATGAGCTTGAAGGAGAAAACACAGTTTGGTAGTTCAAGAAGCCTGATCTGGCATCACCCTTCCTGGCACCATGGCACTCATGTATAGGAGTTTTGATGCAAACCTATGGCAAATGAAAAAACTTGGTCATGGAAGACTTGTCTGTACCACAGAAGTGTTTCCTGCAATCAACGTTTAAGCTCCTTATATATTTATAACTTGGGATAAGCCCAATTCCCAGGTGCCTTTCTCTTTGTGCTGACATTTAGCATTTGTGCCAAGTGGGTGTAAAACGCAACTAAATCAAGGTGGTAGTCTTTTATATTCTGGTTGCACAGATGCCAGTGCCTACAAAATGCAGAAAGCATTAAAGAAGCAGGCTCATTCTGTCAACATACAAAATGTCTTAAGAATAGTGTACTAGCATTTGCACCACACTTAAATCCATATGTGCTTTGAGATAATTGCTTTTTCTCAAGCAGGCATTGGAAGGCTCATTTAATGTGAAGTGGTTTGTGACCTCCAATTTCATAAGAGTGAGAAATATAATTTTAGAATATGGGTACACTGCAGACACAGATGTGAGTTCTATATAGTATACCCTTGATATATATATAGCATAGAGATACCTGTTTGTTTCAAACTAGCCACCAGGGGCACATCCACACATGCAAGCACATGCTCTTGCAGCAGCTCAAATAGAAGCAGTACAAATTTGAGCTGGGGCTTTTTGCCTCAGCGCACGCACTCAGACATGCACTTTGGTGTGAAGCAAATTGTGCCACTAGGGGCAAAATAACCCTGCCTGGCTCCTCCCAGATCTGCAGCCAGAGGGAGCTACAGCCTGGGGCCAGCATCTGTGCTGTCTCCAACAGTATAAAAAGCTGCCCTGTCCTGGCCTCATTCATACAAAAAGCTGCCCTGGCAAGCTTCTCGGGGCTACTCACTCTCTGGAGCTTCTGGGGCCCAGCCAATTGATACCTGGGGACACTACCCCTTGTGCCAGCTGGACTGCTGCAGCAGCATCCCAAATCCATTTTTTAAAATACCCCAAAATCCATGTTCTTCCACATTTAAAACAAAAAAAACACTCTACACACACACACACACACACACACACACACACATCTAGAGAGAGAGAGAGAAAGAGACAGTGATAAGTTGGATAATGCTTTATTGGTATATTTACAATGTTAAAGCAACTTGGAAACCTACCAGTGTCTCTATCATCATGAAAAAATAAATTCTAAATACCTATATGTGATTTTTGGTTTTCTTCACACACGATGGGTGTGTGATGGGGGGATGTGGTGTTTATAGAAAGGGAGTGATAAGGGTATGGGGAAAGGCGGGTGGGTAGATGTGGAGGGATGTGGATTGGTCTGCAGGTAGGAGTGGGGCAATTGTTGGGGGGCACTGTGGGTGTGGGGGAACTTGTGTGGGGGCTGCTCAGGAGGAGTGGGTCCCCTGGCCCCCACAGGGTGCAGGCTCCCCAGCACATGGAATGCCTCCACCCTGCCCAGGGTCCCAGCTTCCCCCTGGAGGGTCCCAGCCCCCCTGTGCAGGGTCCCAGGCACCCTGGAGGCCCCCCACCAAGGGTCCCAGCTCCCCCCCGGAGGGCCACAGCCCCTATCCCCCACAGGGTCCCAGCCCCCCTGCCCAGGACCAATAACTAACTTTTAACAGCAGCAGTGGGAGGACCATGTGCTGAGCCCAGCCTGGTGCTTCTGGCCCTGGGGCTGCTATTGCCACCTAGCCGGGCTGGTCTTGTGGCAGCAGGACCCAATGCGGCATGTGGCAACCGTGTGCCAGGCCCAGCCGGGTCCTGGGCCCCCTCTGCAGCCCAGTTCAGGTTTGCACCAGAGCGGGTCACACAGCTCCGGGAGGCGCACACAGGAACCATGCCTCCCGGAGTCCTGTGACCTGCTCCAGTGCAAAGCCAGAATAGCAAGCCACATGAGGCTTCGCCAGGTCCTACTCTCCCCCCCCCGCCTCCAGGCACAGGAGACAGAGGCGGCAGCTGGCCCTGGGGCCCAGCCTAGGCTGACAGGAGCTGGTGTGGCATGAGGTTCCCATGTGCCACACTGAGTCCTGCCATGGCCGGGCCCTTCCTATAGCTTCAGGACCTGGCCCAGTGCACAGGGATCACGTGGAGCTGAGCTGGGTCCTGCTGGCCCTGGGGCTTCTTGTGCTGCCTGGTAGCTGGGCAGCATGAGCAGCCCCAAGGCCGGCAGGACCCGGCTCAGCTCTGTGTGAACTCTACGTTCTGGGCCAGGCCAGGGAACAAGAGCCACCTGGGGCCAGCAGGACACAGCTCAGCTCTGCACAGTCCCCACACACCGGGCTGGGCCATGGATTATGTGCAGCTCATGCATCCCTGGGAGGCTCGTGCACCCTGGCCCAGCCCGGTGCATGGGAACCATAAGAAGCTGAGCTGCGTCCTGCCAACCCCAGGCAGCTCGTGTTTTCTGGCCTAGCCTGGCACGTGGGGACCACATGAAGCCAAGCCGGGTCCTGCCAGCCTTGGGGCTGCTCGTGCCACCCGGCTGCCAGGCAGCACAAGTAGGCCCAGGGCCAGAAGGACCTGGCTCAGCTCCACGCATTTCCCACACACTGGGTCAGGTCCTGCAGCTATAGGAAGGGCTGGGCTGTGGCAGGACCCACTGTGGCACACAGGAACCTCCTGTCAGCATGGGCTGGGCCCCAGGGCTGGCTCCTACCTCTGCCCCCTGTGGGGTGGGGATGAGGACCTGGCCTAGCCCCATGTGGCTCACTAGTCTGGCCTTGCACTGGAGTGGGTCACAGGGCTCTTTGCAGCACTTTTCAGCCCAGCTCATCACCCCCATTCCTCCAACACTGCCAGGGCCGGCAGGAAGGCCACAGGGTTATCATCTTCATGTGAGATCCTGCAACAGCAGCCTCAGCAGCAGGGACTGCCCTTTGCACTATGAGGTACGGAGTACAGACCAGAGGTCAGGAGGGGAAGACAAAAGAAAGACCAGGGCACACCAAGAAAGGTCCGGCCCCAGTACTCTTGAGTAGCATCAGCTAAATCAGTGCTTCTCCACTTTTTTTTTTTAAGTTCTCAAGGTTCCCCTCCATACCTTTTCTGAATTTACATCTCAGTGATTTTCAGTGGGGCACTGCAAAATTCAGAAAAGTTATGGAGGAAAGAAAATGTATTTGGTGCCATTTTTTAACAGTGCATCTCAGCACTGATATGATTTCCTCTGGCAAGGAAATGAAATATGTGATTTGTTTTCAAAAACACACACACGCATATGCACACACACCCCTTTTCAGGTGTAAGAGTGAAGTGTACTCCCCATTTTAATCTGGAAAAAAGTGTGCCCCAGGTATCAAAAGTCTGGAAAACACTGCCCTAACCTTAAGAACATATCAGGATGACTTCACATTGGATACAGCATTGCTGAGGAACTTAGCCATCATCTTTCCTGTCCCCACGAGTTCAGCAAAAGCAAGTATCCCATTTTGTTGTTCTTCCCATCTCTCTCTTGAGAAGTCTTAAATAAGGACCTCATTTTCTCATGCTGTCAGTCCCACATGCCAATCTATTTCCCTACTAGTTCTTCTCTACTCTTGCCTTCATCTGCATATATGCATCAAATTCAGCCACTTACTTTGTCAGCTAAACAAGTGGTCAGAGCTCAGTTTGAGAGAACGTTTAGAGAATAGTTCAGGAAAAGAAGCTACAATCCTGGCAATGAGAGGTGGCAGTATATTTTGACTGGCTCCATACAATTCTGTCAACCAGTCCTAATACACAGAAATCCTCCCATATTAAGGTACCCCACCAATTTAATGAACCCTATTAAATAGAGCAAAATACCCCAGCTCAGTGTTAACCTGCTTCCTGTGAAGGCATCACTGACACCATCCAAATTAAAAATATGTGAAGTCAGACTCTCAGTTGCCATAAATCAATATACTGTAGTTCCACTGATGCCAACTTGAAAACATCGGCTTAAAATATAATAATTTATCACAATCCCACTAAATTTCTTTGGACTGTTTTTCTGTTTACTTTGCCGCTGAATACCAAAGAATATACATCTCTTGTCCATTCAGCCTACTCCTCCCTAGTTCATTCTGGATCCATTACAAATCCCTCTTGTTATGCCTGCCAACTGGCAGAAAGATACTAGAAGAAATTAGCAAAGTCCCCCATATCCAGACCTTGCTAAGTGTACATCCTGCACAAGACAGAGCCAAGACTCAAACCCTGGACCCAAACAGCAAGAAGCAATTCTTCCATTTGAATAAAAAAGTTAGACATCCTGTAGGACAGCCACTAGGCACTAAGCACAGCTGGAAGTCACATACCACTCATCAAAACAGTTACTTGGTGATGAACTGTTATACTACAAAGAGTGGATCTGGTTACTTCTGTATGTATTAGGCAAGTGGAACAGGGCATTTAGAGAAAAATAAGTAAAAAGTCTGTCTCCAGTATCTGGATAGTTAAATAGTGATGGAAAAGAAAATGTAGCAAAGACAGTTTAAGAAAAATATATTATTGGGAAATTTGGCTGACCATCTCCAGAGCTCCATTAAATATTGCTGGGTGCAGCTGTAATTTTTACAAAACATGAAAACAAACCTTCAAATCATCCATTCAGTGTAATACTTGCTCCCCTGAAGTCAGTGGAGTTAGGAAGTTCAATTGAATTACTCTGAATTTATGAGAATGTAACTGAGATCAACTTTAGACCACCATGATGCAGACAGAGAGAGAGCAAGGGAGAGATTTTCAGGGATCATTGCTTGTACCTTTCAACCTCTTATAATTAGTATATGTAGGTATATATTTTCAAGGCTCTTCTTTCAAGGAAAACCTTTTTCTATTTTCCTTCACTTTTTAAAATGTAGTTTGTTCCTCTCAATCAGATTTCTCACACCTATAATTCTTGTAAGGCCCAATGACTTGCTCTTTCAAGATCAAGCTTAAGGCAGGGTATATTTGCACCTTACAGGCTAATCAAAGCAAACATATATGTAACACAGGCTTTCATGGGCTGAAGTTCACTTCATCAGATGATCAGCAACTTGTGAGAGAGAGATATATTTATATATATATATATATATATATAAATCTACTTTGGTTAGTCCTGAGAGGTACAGAGGTCCCCATCTGTCACCAGGACCCCTCGGCACGCAAAGTCTACTGCCTACCCGGAGCAAGATTCAGGACATGAAGGGGATGATCCAGGCAGTGATCCAGCCCATGGTCCTAATCCATGTGGGTACTAATGATGCAGCCAGGAGAAGCCCTGATGGCGGACTACCATGCTCTGGGGGGCGTGCTGAAGGAGGTAGGTGCACAGGTGGTTTTCTTTTCTGTCCTACCAGTGAGCAGACGTGGAAGATGGCATGTGGCGTGCATCGCAGAAACCAACTGGCGGCTTCGGAAATGGTGTCTCAAGGTGGGCTTTGGCTTCCTCAATGACCCGCACATCGCGACAAGAGACATTCTTGGATGGGATAGGCTCCACCTTTCCCCTAAAGGTAAGCATGTGTTTTCTTCTAGGTTGGCGTATCTCCTCTGGCGGGCTTTAAACTAGGCTCGTTGTGGGAAGGGGAAGATGAGGGCGGAGGAAGCCTTGGACTGCCAAACCAAGCAACACCCACAAGTACAGTCCAGCCTAGACCAACAAGCGGAACTTATACACAGGTAAGCAACAGGGGCCTGGGCAATGCTGAAAGTAGGGGGCCAGTGCACACATCCTCAGGAGGCCTCAAATGCCTCTACACAAATGCCTGTAGTATGGGAAACAAGCCAGAGGAACTTACCCTCCTGCTAGCTAACACCAACCCAGACATAGTGGGGCTCACTGAAACGTGGTGGGACCCAACGCATGACTGGGAGGTGAATATCAAGGGCTATAGGCTATACAGGAGGGGTAGGTAGGACAGAGAGGAAAGGTGGGGGCGTGGCACTCTACATTAAGGAGGAATACACATCCTCATCAATTAGCAAAGAGTCAGAGGAGGGGCACACTGAAGTGTTCTGGGTTAGAATACAAGGCAGTTAAGGGGAAACAGATTTAACAGTGGGGGTCTACTACAGACCACCCAACCAAGGAGAAGAGCTAGGCCAGGTATTCTTAAGTCAGCTCACAGAGGTAGTTAGGTCTAAGGTCATCATGGTCTAAGGTCATGGGTGACCTGAACTTTCCAGACATCTGCTGGGAAGAGCAGTCAGCCAGGTCTGACCGCTCACATAGGTTCCTAGCCCAAATGCAGGACCTCCATCTAACTCAGGAGGTGCACAACCCCACCAGGGGAGATGCCTTGTTGGACCTGGTGCTGGCCACCG
>NW_017728947.1:29984727-29990467 GCF_001723895.1 Crocodylus porosus
TGAACACCTTCAAGAGTAAATTGGATGCTTATCTTGCTGGGATCCTATGACTCCAGCTGACTTCCTGCCCTTTGGGCAGGGGGCTGGACTCAATGATCTCCCAAGGTCCCTTCCAGCCCTAATGTCTATGAAATCTATGAAATCTGCTCAGGTCCCTTCCAACCCTAGAAACTATGAAACTAGTCTATAAGGTGCAAATGTAACCTGCCTCCTATTTGACTTCAGAATAACAGGTCAACTATGCCTCAGATCAAACCTTCTTTCCAGATGTGAAGGATTTCTGTCTCTACTTCCTTTACCCTTGGTATTTCTTTGTTCCTCACAGTAGGGTATTGACAACTGACCCTCCACCTCGCTTAATAATTAAATTACATGAGTTAAAAAAACAGCCTATAACCAATGTCAAATTCACTGCATGTTGTCTCTACAAATATTTTGCTGTGTGTCAAAGCAAAGGATGTGCCTGTTATGATGGCTGATGGTTTGTTTGTTTCCTTCTTAAAAGCTATGATTTTAAAATGTTTAATCATTGTTTTGAAATAGGGTAGCATGTTATTCTGCCCTGGGCTTTTTCTGACACTCTACAGTTTGCCCATTATACTGTGATGAATTCATGGTGCTGAACAGATCTGGTGATTTAAATTTTATCTTAAACAGTCCATCACATCTCTTTTATCAATGGCTTAATGCCATTTTTGGCATTTCGAATCATAAAATCAGATCCTGTCATATGTCTGTGATGGAATATCCCTGGGTAGTGTCAATGTCAAAACATCATGCAAGTCTGGTATGCTGCAATGTCCCCAAAGAAGATCTGACTGAAACCTAACATTTACCCAACAGGCAAATGACATATGCTGAGAGGTCCAATTTTCTGTATTCTCTGTTTCCTCCTGTACCATGTGTAGATGCATATTAGTCATAACTATAGTAGATGTATGGATACCTGGGGTGCCCAACAATTCCCCTTTTCCAGCACAGAGAGATCTTATTTTGTTTGTGTGGTTTCCTGCATCCTGGTAGCAAAATAAACAAAACAGTAATTTCAGTCTAAGAGGAGAGTTAGAGCATGCGTTGCTCATTCTATGGAGCCTAAGAAAGGAAACTGACTTAGTGCAGATCCACAATGAAAAAGGCTGGTCATTTAAGACTGACTGAAATCTGAATGCTAAAAATCAACCACTTGGCAATGGATGTGAAACATATCTTGTCCCATTCTCTCTTGCAAACTCTTTTGATTGCTGACATAAATGGCTGCATTAGTGATGTTACAAGAGCTGAATTTCAAAATGCATTTGAAGAAACAGATGCAGTTAATAGATTCCCACCCCTGGTTAAAAACAGATGAGTATTCAACCCAAATGAAAACTTAACTGGCAAAACAGAGCTCCTATGTTTTACAATGCACTAATACCACTGCACCAAGTTCAGCACTGCAGTATCTTCACCCTTTGATTGAATGAATCACCGCTGCTTGCATCTCTTTTTTCCCCCACAAAAGCTTGATGCAAGTCTGATTCTAGTTCCAATCATACATCTCTGCCTAAGTAACAGACAAATTTCTGTAGCGGGCACGCACTGGAAGACCAGTCACCAAAAAGCACTTTACCAACTGCATGGAAACCTGTAAGAGAGACTCTGGGACTACATCTATGCTATGGCTCTGAGATACTGTATTAAAGTGGTATCCATAAATTAGGGTTTGAAATGTATAGAGGCCATTAAAAGAAGGTCTTTAAATGCCTACATTACTGTGCACTAATACTACTACTCAGAGCTGGCCTTAGGGAAAATGGTGCCCTTGGCAAACTTGTATTTTGATGCCTGAACACCACCCCCCAGAGTCAGCAGGCAAAGGCAGGCAGGTAGGCTCATGGGGTGCATCTGGCAGGGAGGCAGAGCTGCCTGCACTGTCTGGCCCAGCTTCTCCTGAGTAGCAGCCAAAGATGGGGGAGTGGACTGGGCACCACTCCTGCCTCTGGCCAGGGCAGACAAGTGGGACACAGGGTGGGACAGGAAGTATGTGCGTGTGGCACCACCCTGATCATGGTGCCCTGGGAAGTCACCCATGTTGCCCACTCCTAAGGCTAGCTCTGAAAGTACTGCTATACTAAATAAACAAGTGATTCAGTTCTGCTCTTGATATACAACTTGGGTGATTTTAATGAACATTCCCCTCATTGTAACTGAGAGCAGGGTATAGAGCCCAATAACTTTATGGTGGTAGCTGCCATTATACAATGTTAAAATCTTTGAAAATAAGCTTGAGAATAGGCTTAGTGGAAGTGGTAGCCACAGATACCTGACTTCTAACCCTAACTTACAAACTGACTCCAGCAGCAACTATATTCAGTTTACTTAAACGTTCTGTGCTTGAGTTTTCCCATCTGTTGACTTGGGATAATATAGAACGCTAACCTCCCTTGTGCAGTTGCTCTAAGAGTTCAGAGTGTGTAAAGCACTTTGAAGGTGAAGGGCTAAGAATACTTCTTTTTAAAAATGAAATAATAATATTCACTGTTGTGGACAGGGTTGCTTCTTGTCTCAGAGTCAACATTCCCTCTGGTACAGCCTGTCAAAATAATTAATTTTGCCTTTGGAATCCCAATCAAAACAGAAATTGTGTATGTACCAATGCCATCACACACAACATTTTTCAAACCATTTAGGATGAGGGTCAGAAGTAAAATCTAACTTCTACCTCAGATCCATTTGGATGTGCTCATTTAATTCCTTATTTTCTTTTAGTTCCAACCTTTTAAGTGCTAAATATTCTATCTAATGTTTTCTTTTTGAACTTCAGACAGCTGCATCTGATTCCTAATCCAAATATATCATGCAAAAAAAATTTCTGGACAGAGTCATTACTGGTAGAGTAACAAACAAGGTAGGGTGGTAGTGATGTATTGTAAACTGAATAAAAATACAACTGATGTTCAGCTAGGCTGAAGAAAACTAGAACAGCATTTTTCTATAAACAGGAAAAGGTTGGAGGCTATTCACAACACAGCACCACAATGTCATTTCAGATTTCTCTTACACTGTGCTGAACAAGCATTTCTAATTCAAAAGAGTAATTACCATACTGTATACAAATTAGAACACTGGCAAATACCAAAGCTTTAACCTTGCATTAGCAAATATCAATGAGAATTCTGCATTGTAAGCCTACCACTAGCCTTTGCTACTGGAACAAATTGAGACTTCACTGAGGCAGCACAGTGCAAGTGTCTATAGCACTGAACTGCTGGCAATAGATACTTCAAGCCTAGCTAGTGATAATTAGTGTGACATGGGGCAGTCTCCCAGGCCTGGTTACAGTACTGGCCTGCCTGCCTGTCTAGGGCAGTCTGCCCAGTCTCGTCTGCCACGCCTTTGATGTAATGAAAAATGGTGTTACAATAAGCAGGAGGCTGCCCATTTAATACCCTGATGCTTAGGGGTTTGTACCCAACTTCAGCTTCCCCTTATTGTGCCCCATGCCTTGCAGATATCTTCCTTGAGTTGTTGTTTACTCCAGCACAAGGCAGGCCAAACTCAGCACCTTGCTAGGCCTCACACATTCATCCTATCATTCCACCCCAATGGGCCTTACTCGCACCACCCACTCTCACTAGGCCTCTAGCACTCTGCTCAATCTCACTGGGCCTTGTACTTGCTGCCCCACACAGGACCACATTCAACTTGCTCTGCTCCCCTGAGCAGTTCCCATAAGCCATCAGGCTTGCCTACTCACACTCCTTGACTGGCACTGCTACACCCTTTCGGGCCTCTCCCACAACCCTCATTTGAGCACTGACCAGCCAGTTCACCTCACCCTGCTGGGAGTGGGTGGCCTGGTGGGGCTCTCAGTGGTACAGAAGCCCCTAGGAAGTGCCAGGCCAGTGATCACCCCAGTGAAAGGCAAGTAGGGGCACCTTAACCCCAGCCCTCACCTTCAGGTGGGTCGAAAGTAAGATCTATAGTCAAGACCTGCTGCTCCACAGGGGGAGTGAGAGTCCCCATGAGACCCTGGAACACCAGTCGTGGTGTGTGTTAAGAGTAACATCTGAGCAGAATAGATCAGGTAAGCTTCTGGAAGTGCCTGAGCCTGCTGGGGGAGTGCCCCCACAGGGCCAGGCATGCTTCCACGAGCACCTGAGCCGGGAATGGGGGACCCCAATCCATAAGTGCAGGCAGGAGGCAAAAACTCCACTGAGGTACTTGACTGGTCAATACTGCGGCCAGGACCAAAGGGTCAAAAAGGCCAGGGGCCCACTGAGAGGGATGCCCACGAAGAGCACAGAAGCTCAGGGTCCTGAATGGGCCAGAGATGGGGCCAAGGCTTACGGAAGCCAGGGTTGGGGGCCACAGCTAATGGGGAAAGGCGATGGTTTAGCTAACTGCCTGAGATGCAATCTGCAAGACTTGGGCCACGGTGTAGGGGCGGAACTGAGCTATGGATAGCCCCCTCCCAATATCGGGGTGTACAATGGGCAGCCTCCCACCTTAATTAACAGCTTCATTAATTACCAACAAGGTGTGCCGGGAGAGACAGGAAGGCGGCATCCCCAGAGGCAGGTGGGAAGCTAGCTTGATGGCTAGGCAGGGACCCCCACTTTGCCACAGGCCTTCAACACATGGCCCCTTCTCTGGGGCCTCAAGAGTGCACCCCTTTACCAGTGGTAATTCACTGGGGCCCACACTCCACCCCTATACTGGGGTCTTGGGGCACTACACCCCCACGGGCTCAGGTGCCACTCCATAAGTGTACCTGGTTCCATTACTACCAGGGTCTTAAACCCCATGGGCTCAGGTGCCTCTGGCTAGGCATGCCTGGCCCTCCTTCTCTCTGATCTGAATGATCCACTGGATGGTGGGGGCTAGGGTTATCAAGTACCCCTACCCGCCTTTCACCTTGGAGGTAACTGGCCTGGCATTTCTGGGGGATTGTGCCACCATGGACCCTTCAGCCCCACCAGACCACCCTTCCTTGACAGGATGCAGTTTTCAGTCTTACCCAGGACCAAGAAGGCCTACCTGCCCTGGTCTAGCTTCCTCACTGGGGCTCCTGTATGCTGTCCTTGGGCTCTCTCTCTGGTCCCATTCCAATCTTATAACAGCCTTCATGCTGGCTGACCCCTACCCCTACCTCTTTGGCTGTGATGTCCCCCCCATTGAAAGGAACTTCAGCCCTTACAGGCTCTCGCCTTACCTCCAGGTCAATTGGGGTGCCAGATAGCTCACAATGGCCCTGACCTGTCCTTCACATTGGACTTAAATGCCCTGGCCCTCTTGCATTGACCAGTGAAAGGGATCAGAGAGTCAACCTAGCACTCATACTCCAGAGAGGGGTCCCTCCTAGGTCTAACCAGAGAGTCCTCTTCTACTCCAGGGCTTGCTTGACCCCCCCGTAGGCCTACCAGCTGTTAGCCCCATACCTAGGCTGGGCCTTATTCTAACTAGGCCAAAACCTTCTTCCTGGGGCTCTAGACTCCACTGGGCCTGCAGGAATCTCCTACCATCCCCACAGCTCCTCCCTTACCACCAAGGTATTCCATGAGCAGCAGCTCAGCTGGGTGTTGTTGCTCCTTTGACTGCTTGCAGCAGACTGCTACCTCAGCCCAGAGAGCCAATATTAAAAATGGCTGCCTCATCAGGGCTGGCCTGCACCTGCTGGCTGTCTGCTCTCAGCCCTTAAAGTGACAGGGCACCAAAGGTGCTCTGTCACACACCTTCTCCCTTAAAATGGCTACCAGGG
>NW_017728947.1:29990567-29997013 GCF_001723895.1 Crocodylus porosus
GGGGGGAGGAAGGGGGAATCTCCCTGCTGCTCACCATTATAGAGGGTGGCCATCATAGAGGACATTCCTGTTTTCTGCTACTCTGTCCTCTGTTGATACGAATCCCTACCTCTATTTTTTCAAGAGAAAATAGAGGACATAAAGGCGCCTGATTTCATATCAAAAGAGGACAGAGGACAACCAAACTGTCTTCTATCATGACCACCCTACTCACCATGCAGGCTCCTCTGTAGCCTGCAGCAGCAAACTAAGTGGCGAGCACACCAATCGTGGTCCGTCATACTTAGCTATCCGATTCTTAGATATAATTATTAGTTTTCATTATTAGGGTCACTCAGCACTTCCTACCTAGGTCTCATGTTTCTGTAATTTTGTTCACCTTTAAATATCTGGTCTGACAATTTCCATGCTAAGTGATGATGGAGGCTACCTGAATATTTAATGTATGAGGGTCAGTCAGGAAGTAATGCTTCCTAATTTTTATCTTCTAAACAAGCCACAGACACGGAGAGCGTATTTCTTGTTAACTTCTTCCAGAAGGGAGTCACTATAAACTCAGAGGTCTACTTCAAGACCCTAAGTAAACCGAAACATTGTATGAAATCAGCCCATGCCAACAGAGACGTGTTTGAAGTGTTGCTTCTGCATGACAATGCTCATCTATACCTTGCTTGCACACCGCATATACAATCCCAGCATTTGGATGGACTACATTGTCCCATCCTCCACAGAGCCTAAAGGAAGAAGGACAGACTATGAGAATAGTATTTTCAGGATGCCTGAAGAGATGCAGGCAGTGTGATAGTGGCTGTGAAATAAGGACACAGACTTTAATGATGCTGGGATAACATGTCCTCATTCATCAGTGGAAAAAGGCCACTAACAGAGAAGGAGACTAGATTGAAAAACAGCTGTTTGCTTAGTGATAATGTAGAGATTTCCTGAAAAAAAGGGCATTACCTCATAAAAATAACTTATGCTGTTAGAGTTGTCTCGGACTGGCATTTATGAATAGACCACAGAGAAAGAACTACCCTGTCATGGATAGAGACAGGGCCTATCTATGCCAGGTTAGTGTATGGAAACCTGTTTTGTCAGTGAACCCAGACAGTGAACAAATTAAGAAGCATGACTCTTTGGACCTGGTCACACTGGCCCTATTCACCAGTCTCAGTTCACTATGCTAAAAAAGCATGTTTAAAAAGTTCATCACCCCCCTGGCAGAATAGCTTCCATTTTTATGTGACCCAAATGAACCAGCATGCCAGCAACTGCCCGAGCTGTACAGCTGACATCAATCTTCCAAGCTGGTCCACAAACAAAGGTGTTTTGACAGCCCAGGGGGAACTAGGCACATGGGCACAGTCACAGTTAAACAAAACAACCACGTTAATCTCACATAAAGCACAGCAGGAGAGAGGGTGTAAGGGTAAGGGGGCAGGAGCTAAAGTTTGCCAAATGGAAAAGACAAAATCATTAGGAGAAGAAATATTGTCAGGCTGCTGGGAGCCAGCGAAGAGAAAAACGAAAATATAAAACTACAAAACATGTCTTTAACATCTGCCTCTTTTCATATGGCAAGCTGTTTAAACTGGATTCTTCATGCCTAAAACACAACTGATTCACAGGCAAAGAAGATGAAAATTAGGGGTCATGCAGGTGATGTCAAAGAGGGAAGGACAAACTATGGAAAATTATTGTTTGTTTTTCCTTTAACCCTCTGTATTTTGAGTCCCTGCCCAAACATAGGAAAATGGAAAATCTAAGTTTCAAATGACATTAGACCATGTTTCTGGTTGCCTGATCCAAAGTACAGAACAATAAATTCATACCCATTTCCCTTAGTTGCTTCAACAGGTATAAATCAAGAGCAAAAAGGGCAGCAGTTTCAAATAAACTATATATGTGGCAGAGCTGTGCTAGGAGCAGATAACTAAGGCAAAGAAAATTAATCTCTGAATATAATGATGTGGAAGCAAATCCTGTAGCTAAGGACATTGGCTGATTAGCGAATACAGACCTCTGAAACAGAGAGTCAGGACATTAAAAGAGTCTCGCATACTGGTATAAAATAAGTGATAAGAATTATGGACAGAAGGAAAGCCTGAAATAACTAATAATAATTGTAAGGCTAGGAATGGTCTCCACGGTCCTATGTTTTTAGGTTCACCATCATTCAGCATTCATGATATGCAGGGGCTTGAACATAACTCCAGACTGCTTTATTAGAATATAATCCTGACGATAAAAATTCTTAGGTTTAACCTGAAGACTGTGCAATGAAACCTAATGAAAGGGCGCTAACGGTCCCTGTACTAAGACTGATAAGACTGTTGCTTCATAAAATGTCAATATGCAATGGTCCCTTTGTGCCAAAAGGCCAGGAAGAGGGCCCACTTGAGGGAAAATGTTATCTTGAATGCTATAAATACATGAAAACAAGACGAGAGACTACAGTTGTGACAGCAGTTAGCTTTTCCTGTCAATATGCCCCTTAGCACAACAGCTAGCTTTGTAGCTCAGTAATGACTCAGAAGGAAGAATTACATCTACTAAGATTCCTATGCCTCTGAATGACCCTTACACATCTCATATCCAAGTACGGGCAGCATCCTTCCTGACAGCTTTGAAATCTGAGGCAGTCTCTGCCCTTGCTGTTTATGAGTTGAGGCAAAACAATGCCGTTTGATTATTGGCAGTTTAACAAATAATAATTCACAACAGTTGTGATCAGTGGTTAATACAAAGCTGTATGTCTGTAGCATTTACTCAAATAACATTGACTGGTAAGGGCATTTCATTAGCTTCTTTCTCTACTGTGCATCTCTCACCCTTTCCTTTTCTCCAGATACTAAACCCTTCATCGCATGATTACTTATTTGCATTCACCACACCTACTCTTCTTAAAGGGTGCCACACACTCAGTGGTAGGGGGGAAATGTCCCTTGTAACGTTTTTTTTTGGTTTTGTTTTCATTCTATTATTTCTCCTTTCATATGCCCACAAGCAATTTTTCATTGCAAACTATGTTTCCACTTCAGGTATGAGTACAGGTGAAACTGCTGTCATGTAAAATGTAATGGCTATGGGAAACACACAAGATTATATTTTATCAAAATATATGATAAATGTTAGTCATACAATAATTAATAAGGAAAAAAATCTAGTTACCATAATAAAGAGCAACTACCTGCCAAAACATCAGCTTGTCTCACAGTCTAAAGTACAGGACCTACTGGGAGTCAGAAAACAGTTATAAAAGGAAAGGAGGAGCAAATATTCCCATCAGGATGAGCCGCGCAGCCATCTCAATTTTAGGGTCACATATGAGCTCAGTTAAGCATAGAATTTTTTTTAACAGATCAGGTAGATAGGGAGGAAAAGTAGACAGAACTTGCTGTTTTTAACAACATGGTTTAAAAAAATTTAGTGTACAAACAGTGTTGCAATGCTAGATCTTATAAATGCTTTACACGTACAGAACTTCCTTTGTAAACCTTTAGGCCAATTTTGAAAGTTGTTTTAAAAGAGGTAAAGGGAAGGATTAATTTTGGGATGTGAAACAAGAGTGACAGGATTTCACTCTGTGAAAGGATGGACCGCAATTCTAGTCAGTTTATGTACTGAGGAGATCCCAGAAGCCACTCCCTTCTGCTTTCCTCAAGGAGTACAATCTAGCCCCAAAGGGCATATGAAGTGTAAGGAACAGGCAGAGCAGGACACAAGCAGAAGCATGCTTCACTCCCCATTAGTGAGCTAAAGACTGTGGTACCCTGAGCCCTTTCCAATGGCTCAGCTCCATACCCTCCACAATATACCACTGTGTGCTAGCTGCTGTCTGGTTCCAAATGATTTGACCATAGTCATAAAATGAGCCAGTGGGATTTAGAAACAGAGCCCAGGAATCTTGTCTTGTAGTTAGCTACCTGATCACACTCCTACCAAATTACGCTCCTGTCTTCCTGTTACTGAAACAAATTTCTCATATAAGATAGGCTATGCATGCTTCCAAAGCAAAGATTGAAACACTGTGAAAAAACTGCAGCTTCTGATCTGGATCACCTGACGTCAAAACTTGATCCTGGGATTTTTCTAATGACAGCTGTGCATTGGTACCTGGTAGTTTTCCTCATTCCTGTGGGTTTGGCAGGGAACTGTAACAGAAATGGAAATTATCTGTGAACTGCAAACCCCTGCTTATTTACAAGAAGAGACAGGCAGGGAAAGGAGCATAGCAGTGAAACTGGGGAAAAATAGGTTTGACCACAGGCATCCAGATACTCCTGCTGGCAGGGCATCCAGATTTGGCATCAGCATCACCATATGTCGGAAGATGTCTTTGGAGTTCCAGCAACTTGGGGCACAGAAGAAAGTACTGAAATAAATTTAAACTAAATTCATTTTGCACTAATATACCATAACACTGTTTTATCAAGACATAAGCTTCATGGTAAAACTTGTGAGACTGTGACATTTGGTGGCACAGAATTCTCTGATCCTCTTGAAAAAGGAGGCAATCAGGCACAGAGACTTCTCCACTCTTGTGCTTGTGCTCTAGATGTCACTCAAACCAGCACAATCTTAAATAGCTGCCTAGATTTAAAATCCTGTCCTGACTGTACTGTTTGTGCAAGCAACTCAGTAAGGTCCCCACAACAGCTGGCTGTCATGGACATGAAAGCACAGAACACGTGTATTCAACTGCAAGTGCCATAGATGAAAGGAAGCCGGAAAAAAAAAAGGTTTTAACACAACCATTGGCTAATCCCAGGTATCACCTATCTAAGGGATGGGCAGATCTTTCTTAAAAAGTAAAAATCCAGTGATGATGGTATTTAGTAGTATACAATTTTCCTAACGAGTGCTTAAAAGATAACACCCTGCTAAAGATAGACTGTCAATATAGTTACAGGTAGAGCCACCGAAGCTGAGAAAATTGAAATTACTTTAAATGGCATTCACAAAGCGCAAGAGAAGCACTTCAGATTCTTCCCTAATTTGAAGTGCTTCACATTTAAGTACTTTAGTGCTGTACAAACACATAGGTGCATCCTAGATAAAGTGCTTCGTAATGTGCTGGAGTCAATGCTACTGCAGAGCTCCACAGCTGGTGGTCTGATGAGCAGGCATCTTAGAATGCCCCTCAGTAACGAGGCTTCTGATGACAACCAGCTGGCAGCAGCACAGCCTTATGGGTATTTGACTCCTAAGGTTCTGCTTGAAACTCACTGTAGGGCTTGTCAATTTCACCTCAGGAGGACTGGTCGGTTTCACACATTTGGCTTTCATATCACCTTCACTGAGTGTCAGTATTAGAACTGTGATTCACGTCAATTTGTTCCCAAGTCCCAGCCCCTGTGCTCATAATACGTTTATCTCTAATTTAGGCTACTTCTGTTAGCAGCTGGACCTGAGCATGTGATTGGTTTCAACTGCCTCACTAACAAATTGCAGATTTCAAGCTCCTTTTAGTTTGTTGGTATAACAAAAAATCTGATAAAATTTGAGCTGTTTTATGGTGTTATCAAGTCACTGGAGTAGCTGAATCACTTGCTATAGTGCCAAACTGCTCTCTACAGTCATTGTCCCAAGAGTCTAAAATTATTCTTATTCCCAGGATGCTTCAATTTCAGTGACAGGGCTGTGCCCATGCAGAGCTGGCACTGAATCTGTTGGCACCCAGGAGGAACTAAATGACAGATGACACATGCCCAGAGAGACAGAGAGAGTTTTTTGGTGTGGGAAAAATTATCAACAAAATAAGTTTACCAGGCTGCAAAGAACGGAGGTCAATGGAAACCAGCTTTATTTTTTCTAAATGTATTGCGATCATCAGAAACTAGGGACTTGGAAGCTATCCTGACATAGTTAAAAACATAGACACCATTAAACAGTTGCATTAAAGTTTTTAGAAGAAACAGCCATGCCTGACTTCTGAGAGGAATACTAATTCCTGGTACAGAGGGATAAGACATGTCCATAGTGAATTTCAGGCCCTTAGCTGCACCAGGAGGGCAAGAACCCTTTTTTATTTTTAAATGAAAGCCAAGAGTCTCACCTAATCATACGATTCCAGCAAACAGCACTTTAAGGGAAGTAACAAACGCTCGTAGTATAGGTGACAAGCAGGAGGAACTCACCCTCCTGCTGGCTAACACCAGCCCGGACATAGTGGGGATTACAGAAACGTGGTGGAACTCAACGCATAATTGGGCGGTGAATGCCAAGGGCTATAGGCTGTACAGGAGGGATGGGATAGGAAAGAGAGGTGGGGGCGTGGCACTCTATATTAAGAAGGAATACACATCCTTGTCAATTAGTAAGGAGTCAGGGAAGGGGCACTCTGAAGTGCTTTGGGTTAGAGTACAAGGCAGTCGAGGGGAAAGAGACTTAATGGTAGGAGGCTACTACAGACCTCCCAACCAGGGAGAGGAGCTTGACCAGGA
>NW_017728947.1:29997024-30084858 GCF_001723895.1 Crocodylus porosus
TGACCCCAGTACTCTTTCCTGCCATGGCAGGGGGTCGGACTAGATGATCTGTTTAGGTCCCTTCCGACCCTAGAAACTATGAAACTGTCATGTGACTCATAATATAACTGAGAGAGACAGGACTGCTGCATTATTTAGAGGAGTAGGTTTGTTGAGAAAGGGAAGTGGTCTTTCTCTTTTTCAGAGGAAAGACTCAAAGACCTGTACTTAAGTCAGGGATTTTTAGCTCCCGGAATACAATTTTAGACTCCATCTCAGCATCCCTAAGGATCTAGTAGGCACAAAATTAAGATATAGGAATAAAACCAACACTGCATCTTATTCAGCCATATCAGCACAGGCAGAAGTACCAAAGGAGATAATTGTGGATTTCTGACTTTTTTCTGAAGCTATGAGGACAATAATTTTTTTCATCTTATCAATTTTAAGCCATCATGATTCTGGGGACAACACATGGCTTTTGAATGCCTGGAGTTGCCTATAGTAATTATATACAGAGCTGATCCTACCTCTAAGTCTTTTCTAATGCAATGCCCCATCTTAACCCATCTCCAGTCCCTCCACTGCTCCCATTTTTCCAACTTAATGCTTCATCCTGATCCTACTGCAGGCTCCCAGCTTTTATTTTAATATTGAAGCAGCCAAGTAGAAAAGCTGCAGTTCTTTCATAATCTATGGGATTTTTAGGAAGCTAAGAATGAAGAACACATGACCTTCCACAATAAGGTGATATTCTTTATAAAACTGAAGGACACCAGACACTCACCAAAGGATTGTGTCTCGTCTTTCCTCTCTTCATTTCCCATTACTAAGAAGTGGCATGACATTACTGGGTTTTATAAGAAGAAAAAAGGGAAGAGGTTCCACTCTGAGACCATATTTTGGACACAAACAATTACTTACACTTTCCAGGTTAATGCATTCCGGCCTCTAATTTAGCCTCTACCAAGGGTCCAGTTAATCTCATGTACTTCATTAAGTCAGCTGCTATTCCAGTAGGAATCTTACTGTATGCTTTCATCATACTCTGATTGAATGATGACAGTCACTTTTTGCAGGACACCTCAACCTTCCTACCAACCCAACTGCAATGCAAGCATAGCTGCATCACCATGCTTGCCAAAATTAGTGACACATCACATCACTCCAGTGCTAAGAGAAACTGTCTGGCTTCCAACAGTACAGCAAAGAATTGATTTCTAAACAAGATTTTGATGCCACAGTAAAAGTACAACTTCTGGAGAAAATCCATAAAGGAGTTACAAGGCTGAGCAGAAGTATGGAGGGTCTTAGCTAAGATGACAGGATGAGGAGGTTAAGCCTATACAGTCTGAAGATGAGGCAGCTACAAGAGGGATTGTCTTGTACTGCATAAGTACCTTAAGGATCACAAGGATTTGGGGGATGGATAAAATTTGAATTAAGTAGCAACAAGAAAACAAGTGGACATTTCTGGACAGCAAAAATAAAAGAAGCTGAGATGAAACAAACACAGGAGCTATTTTTCCCTTCAAAGGTTGTCAACACACCCTATGGAATTCCTTAGCTCAGGAAACACCACTAGCGTTCAGGTTACTGAGATTCAAGAACATAAAATATGGACCCCAGTGATATCTGTTGGCAGGAATAGGATTATGTGCTTAACCAGGATGACTCCTGCTCGCACGCACAGGGTGGAACTGACCACTGTAGAGGCAGAAAAGAGTTTTTCACCTCCTCCTCAAGAAATGAGAAGCACCTGGAGGGGGGTACAAATTGTGGCACAAGGAGAATCTTTGTATGAGGTGGGCATCTCCCACATGATCCTTATCAAGACAAGAACATAAATGATTCCACAACCAAAAGAAAATTTTTTTTGGCAAGAAAAGGAGGCTACAGAACTTAATTTTGCTTTACATGCACTTTGCATGGTTACTTCAAAGCTTTTTGTAATGTAACAAATGAGAGTTTTGCCAACCCTGCTGGGATGTAACAATTAGGGATGTGCAAAACAGGCTGTATACAATTTGGATTCAGATTCGGCCTGAATCGGGGACAGTGATTCAATTAGTTGATTTGGATCACTGTCCCAATTCAATTCGGCCAAATCCAAATATGAAGATTCAATGCTGATTCAGAGAATTAGCACTTCAGCCATAGACACAACTTTAAATGTTTTTTTTACATGCTTTAAGGTACCAAGCACAGCTCGTGAATGCTGCGATGGTGAAGTGGATGGAGCATCCCACAGGAGCACACGGGGCTCCCCCCCCGTGCTCAGGGGCAAACCCAGAAATGGACCAAAAGTACTTCCAGTCCACTTTTGGGTCCACCACTGAGTTTGCAGAGGCCTCTCTGTGCCCCCCCGGCTTGATGATTGGCCACAGGGGGACCCTGGATGCTGCCCCCAGGCCCAGGAGGCACCAGTCATCTAGCCAGGGAGGCGCAGGGTGGGGGGGAGGCCCTACGGACTCCCTGGTGAACCTGGAAGTACTTCTGGTCCACTTCCAGGTCTGCTGCTGAGCATGCTGGGGACCCCACGGCACACCTATGAGACACTCCATCCGCCCCGGCATCACAACATTTACAAGCCGCCTGCTACCTAGAGGTATGTAGAAAAAACATTTAAACCTGTGTCTATGTCCAAATCATCGAATGTCTCCAAATCGATTCAGAGGGTTCCAATTCAATTTGGAGAATTTAAAGGTTCTCCTGATTCGATCTGGATTTGGAGATTTAGCCACTGAATTGGGTCTAATCGCTACCAAATCGAGCCAGCAGCCAAAGCGTTGCACAGCCCTAATAATAATCCTCAGACTTAAGTAAAATGGGCCAACTGTGGAAAACTCATTGGTGAGATACATATACAGATGGGCTTGGAAATTTAGTGGGACACAAGGCCAAACAAATCCTCACTGGAGCTTAGCAGTTGCTGATAAGATCATTCCCAATGAGCCTCTCTCAAGATCTGGCCTGTTTTTCAATGACAACAGATATGATAGGAATTATATCATACTGTTATGAGTTGAAAAGCTATTAGCCTATTACTGCTTCCTGGATCAAACCCCTGCCAAAAACATATTCAGTGTAAATCCTAAGGTGCCCAACCCTGTATAAGTTCCATGAATAATCCTATTATCCATGATTTGAAAACGTTTCAGAAACACAAAGTCTTCAACTTTAAATCTGGAAACCTGTGCATAACTGACAGGTAACCCAACTAGCTTTAGATAAAGCAAGTTGACAGCTTTATATAGCCAACAATTGCAGTGCTGCAGCACTGCAGTGAAACCTTATGGAAGTTTCCACATTTACCGCAAATGTCGTAAATCTTATGCTTTTTTTTTCCAACTATTTAAGTTGGTCTAATAAAAGATATCGGATTCACTCAAAGAACCTTGTCTGCATTTAAAGAAGTGCTCAAGGTTCAGTGGAAAAGGGAATTTTCCCTACTCATAGACTGTAATTTCCTGTGAAGCAGTCTGAGACAAATAGGTTATATACCCGTCTGCCAGCCACCAATGACTGGTGACTTTCTTTCAGTTTGTCATGGCTTTTACAAAGGATGAGTGACCCAATATAATTCACAGGGGCAGTTTACTTTTTTTATATATACCTCTAGAACCCTTTAGCATCTTTACTGACCTGGACCTTTCCCCAGGGGAAATGGGACCCCTAAGAATAACTACAGCCAACAGACCATTCTCAAGTCATATAGCAGGGAGAGCAAGAAGTTGACTATCTTAACCTGCTTGTCAAGCCGTATGTCTCTCTAATCTTAGGGGATTGCAAGTGTTTGCAAGAACAGCAGTGTCTGTCAGGAGTGTGACAAGGTAACCTCCGACCAACATAGCTGTGTCAGCAAAAGCAGCTAGAAGTGATGCAGTCATACTAACAAAACTGCCAACATAGCTTATTTCACTTCTGGGATGTGGAAGGGAAGGGGGCTGGAATAAATGATGCCAGCAAAAGTACCATTTTGCCACTGTAATTTACAATTTTGCTACTCTGTATCCTTCCATTCTATGGGCATGCAGGGCTGGGTAGTTACTGGAGTTACCTGTAAACAAGCTAGTAGGGCTGTGCAAAGCTTCAGTAGCCAATTCAATTCAGAGGAGATTTGGCCTGATTTGGCAGCTGAGTCTCCAAATCCGAATCAAATTGGGAGACCCATTCATCTCTCTGAATTGAATCAGAAGCCTCTGAATTGATTCAGAGAGATTCAGAGATTTGGCCATAGACTGTACAGTCAGGGACTAGGCATTGCCAGCGGGAGCAGCTGGGGGAGCAGCCGGGTGAGCCCCAGCTTGAGCCAGCAGCCCCAGGAGAGGCTGCAGCTCATACGGCTAATCCCTTGGCTGCCACACACCCACCCGCCCCCACCAGGGCAAGCCCTGGGAGAAGCTGTGGGGATTGGGGGGAATGATTGGGGAGCTGGGGATCCAACCAGGAACCAGGGAATTGAACCAGGAACTGGGGAATCAAACCAGAAGCTGGGGGAATGAACAGGGGCTTCCCTCCAGCTCCTGGTTCAATTCCCCAGCTCCCAATCATTCCCCCAGCTCCCTGATCATTCCCCGCAGCCCCTGTGGCTTCTCCTGGAGCTGCCAGCTTAAGTCGGTGGGAGCAGGAGGGGGAGCATCTGGATGAGCCCCAGCTTGAGCCAGCAGTCCTGAGAGAAGCCACGGCTTAACCGGCTGCTCCACCCCACCCCACCAGGGCAAGGCAGGCAGTGCTGGCAGCCCCAGAAAAAATCACAGGGGTTGGGGGGAATGATTGATGGCTGGGGAATCAAACCAGGAGCTGGGGGAACAAACAGGGGCTTTCCCCCAGGTCCTGGTTCAATTCCCCAATCCCCGGTTTGATCCCCCAGCTCCCCGATCATTCCCCCCAGCCCCCATGGCTTCTCTTGAGACTGCCAGCACTGCCTACCTCACCCTGGTGGGGTGGGGTGAGGTGGAGCAGCCAGATGAGCCATGGCTTCTCCCAGGGCTACCAGCTCAAGCTGGGGCTCATCCAGCTACTCCCCCGGCTGCTCCCACCAGCAGTGCTTCCCTGTATAGTCTATGGTTGAATAAGATTTGGTGCCAAATATCTTAGGATTCGGATTTGGCCGAATCCAATCAGGACAGTGATTCGAATCACCAAATGAAATCACTGTCCTGTCGAATCCAAATCTGAAGCGAATACTTCGCTCTTTGCACAGGCCTACAAGCTAGAACAAATGTGTACTAAAAGCAGTATAGATGCATTAGCATCGCACTCCATCTGGGCTAATCAGAACCAGGGTATATTAACCCAAGTATGAACACAACTATACTTGTGGTATTAAGGTAGTTTATTCTGAGCTAGCTTGTCTCTGCACAGAACAGCATTTATTCACAATGCACCTGCAGAGTAGTCGTATTATAGATATTGCCTTGGATTAGAAAAGGGTGGTAGGAATTTTACTGAGGTCTTGGTAATATTTGTGAGGCCTGGCCACCACCGCCATTTTAAAAAAGGATTGTATGATGTGGTTGCCTGCAATAACAGAACTGGACAAAATACCCAAGAGGTCTCTTCCTGTATACTTCCTTCCTCACTTCCCAGCTTGTCCACCATGGAAACAAAACAAGTAATTTTTAAATCACCCATCTGTGAGAATGGTGTATATCTTCTAATACAGTATCTGTCCACAGTGCATGGAGAACATAAAAGGGTTAAAACCAAATGGCATGATAAAAACAAACAAAAAAGGAAAATGTGCATCTGTTTTATAAATTGATCCAGGCCCTAAATTAATTTGCTATATAAAGCGATTATCTATAGCTTTAAAGAATTAGGGTATGTATAAATCACAGTTAAGACACAAAAATGAATCGATAAAATGACTACTGAATTTCACTGGAAGAATGATCCGTCATTCCACCACACATATACATCTCTTAGATGTACATTTCCATATTGTCTCCATTTTCTGTGCCTATCCTTCTGATACAGAATACAGTACTCTGAACTTAGGACGTCTTCCACCTCACAGCCCCAAGGAACTTAGCAAACAGCAACGCTCATATGCTCCTGCAGCAGATGTTCATTTCATTACAGCCATCAGACAGGGGAGTAAAATGAAGCACAGAAGTTTTAAGCAGGTCATAGCATGAACTGGTAGAAGAGACAAGACATTTTCAAAAAACACCCAGTGCTACACTAATTGTTTTCACTGGAGTCAATAGGATTCTTATCACTGTCTTCAGTGAATATTAAATTGTACTAGCATTAAGTTACTTTTGTAAAACCTAGCCCCAAAGTTCCAGATCATAGTCTCTGGCTAGGATCACCATCATCACCTTATTACTGTAGGGCACAGAAGCTAAATATGAACAGAGCCTTGTTGTGATAGGTAGTGGAGAAAGAGTGCAACAAAATTCCTACCTCAAAAAATATGCAATCTAAATTCACAGTAAACAGAGAGAGGACTGTGGGTGGAAGTAGGGAGAGAAAGGCAAAGAGCCACTGTAACATAACACAGGTGCTTTTTTCCATTCTGTGCTTTTATATGATGGTTAGCTGCCATTGCTGAAGTGACCCAGTACATCAGACTGACCAGACTGCTTTCACCTTTGTAAAGCACATGGAGTACTAAAAATGCTATATAAATACCATATGCAAATGGATGCATAAGACTGCAGGGGAACAACCGTTTTTAAGTCACAAAAAGAAACAAAAGTACCTTAAATCTTGCAACTTATGTCTTTTCACCAGCAAGATCCAACCATCCATGAGCATTTTAGCTAGTGAGCACATAAATCTTTCACCTTTACCAGCAGTGCTTCTCACAGTAAAAATACTGTGTTTCCAAAGAATTGCTATTATGAGCATGGGCTGGAGTGATCTGGAAAAACCAACATGGGAACATTCTTGATTAGCGAGGAAATCCCATAATGGATCTGCCAATATGCAACAACATAAAGAAATGAGAAGTGCTTCACAAAGTGCAACAGCTTTAAAGAATCTCCATTTTGCTTTTGTGAAAATAGACCCCAGGCATGCATGTGTAATTGCCATAACTGCATATATAAAGTCAGACAAATGCCACTTCCCAGTTTGCATGTGTGTGGCAGAGCACCTTTGGTGTCTGCCACATTAAGGCTGAGAGCAGGCAGCCAGCAGGTGTGGACCAGCACTGATGAAGCGGTCATTTTAGATCCAAGCCCACAGGGCTGAGGCAGCACTTAGCTGCAAGTAGCCAGGTAGCAACAATATCTTGCTGAGCTACTGCTCATAACACCGTGAGGTAAGGGAGGAACTATTGGGGATAGCAGGGGGCTCAGTCCGGTCCCGAGTCTCACAAAGATGGCTGGGGGCCTAGTGAGAGCAAGGCCCAGCCTAGAAAGGGGTTGCACAACTTCCAGGTCTAAACAGGGGCCTGGCAAGCCCCTGATTTAGAACAGGCAGGGGTGAAGCCCAAGGCTCAGGTGAGCCCAGCTGAGAGGAGAGCTGTGTTGTTAAGCTTTCTAGCGCTATGAGCAAGCCCAGAGTGAGAGGGCTGCATGTAGGGGCCCAGAAGGGGATCCCTATTGGCTAAGGAGGTCAGCTACTGCAGGGCCTCAACTAGTCAGTGCAAGAGGGCTAGGGCCAGGAGGCCAAAGGGCACTGAAGCACAAGGGGTCTGGGGTCAGAACTCCACCCAGAGCAAGGTGAATTGAGTTTCCCAGCCCAATCGCAGCACTGGGGAGGGGAGCTCAGCCCGACTACAGTCCGATCACAGCCCGATTGAAACACTGAAACAGCAAAACAGTTTTGACAAAACGAACCGGAATAGTGCTTTTGAAACGAAACAAAACTCAAACTAAAACACTGTTCCGTCGAAGTGTTGAAACTGATGCTGAAGTGGAATGCTGCTGTTTCGCACAGCCCTAGCTTCCAGATGTGAGATGTGTATATAGTAGGACTTGAAATCCAAATTCAGTAGGCATAGACATTAATGAGATTGAGAGACGTAAATGCCCTTCATGCCTTTGAAAACACTCTTTTCTCCCATGCCTACTACTGACCAGTTCTATAAATGCCTTAGTGTTTGATTCTACATTACTAGCGAACATGAATGACATGTGCCTCCTGAGGCTGGGGGGCACAGCAACAACCTGCAGGTGTCAGCAGTGTTGGCAGTGGGGGCATAGTGGCAGCAAGCAGGGGGTGGGCGGTGAGGGTGGGCCGAGTGAGGATTGCCTGCAGGCGGCTGCGGTGGTGTCGGCAGTCGGGGGGTGGCAAGTGGTGGGCAGCAGCTGCATCAGTGGCAATGAGGGGGCAGCAATCATCCACAGAAGCCAGTGGCGGCTTATCTCAGTGGGGACACGTACCCCCCCGTTCCTGTCTACGTGTTGCCTATGTTGGCGAGCTCATGCAATTTCCATTAATCTCCCAAAAAACAGGAGGGTGTGCGCCAGATCAAAAGGTTCCACGGGCCATAAATTTTTACCCTTGGTGTAGAGGAGTCCTGAGTGTGTGCCTATGGCAGAGAATCTGATAATAATGCAGGGACATGTAGTCAGGATATTTTCTCTGCTTAAAGGCCAGGCTGGACCTGCACAAATGGTTGCAAGTTGGCACTGGTTGGCAGGGAGGAAGTATGGGATACACTCTGACTGTACATAGTCCTTGCGAAGAGTCACAAAGCAACAGGAAATCTTACTCAAATCAACCTACTCCTTAACGTGCATACTATTTGCTCATCTTTCTGTGTGAAGGTTTGGGTTGATTAGGTGCCTCTCACTCAGGCAATGTATTACGAAGTCAGGGCTCTCCTATCCTAGCAAGCATGACACCCATTTAATGTGGTACAAGTCTCATGAGGCAGGATATGTTGCTACATTTTAACACACAGTAGACTTTTCCATATGAGATCAAAAAAGCAAACAAAAGAAAAAGAAAAGCAAACATACAGGGGTATATAACAAACCCTGCACACTACCAGCCAAGGGGAAAAAGTCTGTTCCAAGTTCTCGTGACTATTAAGCTACACCTATGGACTAGAATTGCCAAAGAGAGATTTAGTAATGACCTTTGGGGTTTCTGTCTAATTGCTAGATTTAATGTTCCAGGCTGCAACATTAAATTAAAAGAATAGACATCTTTAAGCCAATCATTTCCCCCTCTCATAAACCCTACTACACTGCAAATATTATACAGCTTCTACAATAAAATCTTGTAGGACATCTTCTTTCATAGAAACTTTGCCTGTGGCCAATATCAGCCTCAGATTTTTATTTGTATTGGAAGATTTCCAGCAGCTCCCACCCCTTGATACTCATTCTCTCCAGAGGCAGCTCAGCTCAATTGCAGAGATTTAGAAGCCCCTTAACGTAACTTCAACCACATAATAAAAGGTTGCAGAAGGGGACCTGGTGGAGAATATGGGACCTGTAGACATACTGCAGTGGCCATGAAAAAAGGATGTGGAGAAGTAAGAGAGGGTCCAGGGGTGGGCAACAAAGATGATCAAGGGCTCAGAAGGCAGGTCATATGAGGAGCGCCTGAAGTACTAAGCATATCAGCTTGCAGAAAAGAAGCTTAAGAGGGGACATGATAGTAGGCTTCAAATACTTGAAGGACTTACATAAAGAAGAGGGAAAGCACCTTTTCTTTCTTGATGCAGACAGGAGGATGCAGACCAACGGCTGGAAGTTGCAACAAAGTAAGTTTAGACTGGCTATCTGGAAAAACTTCTTCACTGTTAGAACAGTCAGTGGAATAGAGTACCTAGGGAAGCCACGGACTCAACATCACTGGAGGTGTTCAAGAAGAGGTTGGACAGCCGGTGGCTGGGGATGACCTAGGTGTAGCTATTTCCCATTCTTATGGGCTTTGCTGATTGCCTGCCCTCCCTCCCCATCCCCCTTTTGCTACATATATTTTTAAGCCTTCTTCAGAGATATTGGGTCTTGGTTACAGCCAGGGCTGCGGACTTTAACTAGGGTATACCAGTGCTTCTGCTGGGTCCAAAGCCACAGGTTCCTAGCTAGAGGGTCTTTCCCCTCCACTCAGGGTCAGACCAATTGCCATATATGAGATCAGGAAGGAATTTTACCCCATGGTCAGATTGGTACAGACTGTGGGGATTTTTACCTTCCTTCATAGCAGGAGGCATAGCCCTCTACCTGGGGTCTCTTGAGCATATACTGACAACATTTCATAGAAGCAGAACACTGGCTGCTGTGGTTCCCCTGCTTTACTTGTGGCAGGTTAAGGTGTTCAGTCTGTGTCAGTCTGTTCGGTCAGGATTTATGGTAGTCTTTTGTAGAGTTTAGATCACAGGTTGGCAACCCCTGGCATGTGTGCCAGAATGTAGCACACTAAGGCATTTCGCTTGGCATACATGCCTTGGGGTGGATGGCAGGGAAGGGGCCGGCACTCCAGCCAAAAACACTACAAACCCCTGGGTTTAGATTATGGTTTGTGTACAATAGTTTTTATAGGGATGATCCTGCCTCTGGCAGGGGTTTGACTAGATGACCTCTGGAGGTCCCTTCCAGCCCTACTTCTCTATGTTTCTATGAAATTAAGGTGAATACCTCTACCTTTCCTCCAAAATTTCCAACTTAGAGGTGATGATGCTGTTTGTTTTTGGCTTCATAAAATTTGAATCTTGTAGCATGGTTTGATCTCTGGTTTTGAAGTCCTCTTCCTCTCGTACATAATGGGAGATTTTTACCAATGTAACATTTAGAAGTGCCTATGCTGTGTCTACAGAATTCAAAAAATTGGAATTATTTTTCATATTCAGTATTCGTGTTACACAATAACATACAGAGGGAGAATGAACTCCCTTTAACTACTCTGTTATAAATTGAGCTAACTGTGTAGTGTTGATTTAAGCCAAAACTAAATGCTTCTGAAAACCCTTTAAATGTATAAGAGCAAAGGTCAGTACAAGTAACTACACTGTCACAGGACAGATACTGAGATACCTACACAAGCAAGACCACTGCTTCCTCCAAGATATTTCCAATCCTAAGGAGTTACCTGCCTCACAGGGGCAGCAGGATGCAACGTACTGAATGCCATGCAATCTATTTGTTATTTGCATATCCAACCACTAAAGGAGGTAAGGCATAAGTTTTCCTTAAACAAAATATCTCCTCACCCAAGCCAATACCTAAATGCTCAGTCCTTTTACAGTTTCAGTATGAAGGCGTGAGGGGCTTACTTCTTTGGTCAGCCATCAGTAAGCATTAAATAAAATGTATGAGATCGTCTACAGCTAAATCAAGGATTTTCTTTCCAATAAAGCAAAAGGCAGGGCAGGATGGCAGCTAATAGACCAACTTGCTTAGAGGAGCATTTCCACTGATCTGTGGAACACCTCAGCGTCTTTATATAATCGAGGAAATAACACAGGGCTCTCCTTCATTTTACATCTGCCACGAGAGACAGATGCCAATGTCTACTGCATTTAAGGAATGCCAAGAAGTGCCTGCTTAAACAAAACCTACGTGTTCCAGACAACGAAGATGAAGAACGGCAGAGAGAGGCTAGTTCAGTTATTCTCAATCAACTGTTAGCCTAGCTATGAAGACAACAGACCAAAATATTTAGAGGAGTTAAAAATGAAATATTTAAACAACTGCGTTCTCATGTCTCCGAAATGGAGCAATGCAACATTTCCTTATCTTTATCACCCGCATTTTAGTGCATCACCATATATGTACATAGATGACTAAAGCCAAGAGAAATATTTATTTGTTCTTAAGGTGCAGACTCATGAATTTACATCTGCATAAACTGCCTTTACACCAGCGTAAATATGGAGCAGATGCATGATATACGGCCCTACACAGGTGTAAGTCACCCCTCTCTCAGATTAAGTTAACTCCGACAAAATACAGGAGTAAGAATATATCGGTGTAAGTAATGTCACATCCCCACAGCTCTAGTGGATTGCCTTCTCGGGTAGATGTTCTCTCAAGGCAAACAGCCTTCTGCTCGCCCCCTGCCACCTCGTGGCAAGTTCCTGTAATAGCAACTACTGAGGTCTGCTACCCCAGGAATACTCTGTGCCCGTGTATAAAACAAGTTAAGTTACACCAGCATAATTGTGGTGCATCTCCTCACCCTTTGGTAAAAGAAGCAATGATCTGACATAATATAGTTTATCTAGAAATCATGAAGGAAAGTGGATACAAGTCCCACTGGCCAAGTACAGATAGGAATGAATCTGGACTGCAATAGGCTCTGACCAGGCAAAATCAATACAAATGAATGTGTCCTATACATGTATTGCTCATTCTATTTCGTACTGTACTGTTTGCATAATATGACTGCTTATCAAAATTATGTCACATGGTTCTGCAGTACCTGCAAAACCTTAGGTTCTCTCTGTTTTCTACCCTCAAGAACTTCAGGCTTGAGGGAGCTTTCACAATGCTCCTGTTTTACTTAAGATTTAACACCAGACCTGACCCCACATCTTGGACCCCTCCTACCCACTCCTGCTGACACACTCCAAACCCAGAAAACACGGTGGTGAAGCTACTCCAAGGTATCCCTCTGTTGCTCTTCTCAAGACCGCAGTATCTGGCATGCTTGAGAGCAGTTACTGGAGATAATCCCAGAATGTCCTCAGCACTGGAACGTGAAAGCAGCTATGACAGGCATGCTTGGAGATATACCGCCTTGTCAGCATAGACATGTCCTATATTTCTGAACAAGAAGTTTCATGTATAATTATAATTAAGGCTATAGTATTCTACAAGTATCATTACAGAGATCCATGTAGCACTCACTCCTTCCCCATGGCTGGCAGTGGAGCTCATTCCTGGTCAAAAGCCAAGTAGGTCCCTTTCCTGATTCTAAATTTACGGCTTTTAGTGTATGTCTTATTATCATACAAGCAGCACAATATCCCTTTCAGGCCTGTGATGCTACAAGTCAAGACCAGTATTGAGAACCTCTGATATCAGGTCATGGATTCAAATCCAGTCCAGATTAATATAGAAGGAATGTTACTATCTAATAACAGCTACTGAATGGTCTGCATAAAATGATATATTGGGTCATCAAGCCTGACGCCTAACATACATAGATGTAAGTTAGAGTGGGCATGTCTACACAAGACACCCACTGTGCAACTGTTACTGCACAGGCATTTAGTACTTGAATAACCAAATACTAAATGACTGAACAGTAACTAGTGTTACTGCACAGTAGTATCCTGGCACGGCTGCCTAGTGATACTTACTGCGCAGTAGCTTATTACTACTACACAACAGCATTGCATCACGGTTCATACCTGGTGACACTACTGTGCAGTAGTAATGAGCTACTGTGCAGCAAGCATCTCATTTAGATGCACCCGGAAAATATGTCCTATAGTATACGCCGAGTTCATGAAACCATCAGCACAAGAGGCACTCCCTGTTGACTGATTCAATGGCTCTGAAATCTAAAATACACTCTCAGTTCCTACTTGTGAGTAGGTAAGTTAACAGAGCAGTGTCACTATCTGTGCTACATACAGGAATCCAGTATTAAGGGCTGTCTAGTAACTTTCACAAGTATTAAATTTATTTCATGGTAAGTGAAAAGAAAGCAAATGTACAGAAGAGACTACAAAATACAATTTTACCTCATGTTGTTTGTTAATACCCAACAGCTCTACTGCCCTCTATTATATTTTTAGATGCAACAACGTTCCTGACATTCTATTATTCAAATATAAACAATTACTCAGGAAGGCTGCTCCAATGAAAATGTACTGGAAATATCTGAGAAAACAGGCACATCATTAGTCAGTTAAACAGTAAATCTTCTGACTCATCCAAGGAGTCACCACATTGCTGGGCAAAATGTTCTTTAATGTTCACAAAATGCAAAGAACTTATAATGCTGCATTATGGGAAAGCATCTGGCCTTTGAAGATCAAAGGCATTAACATTTAAATGACTAGCAGCCAGCATCAAGCCTTCTGACAAGTAAGTAATACTAGAGACATCAAGTCAGGCTTTCTAACTCTAAAAGTAATTCTGGGATCTCATCCAGTCTCAGCTGTGAGGAGAACCCTTCTCCTTGTACAGATCTGTCTCAACTTCAATAGTTTGTTCAATTTGTTTTCTTTGTTTAGGAATGGATTTTATTCTTAAAAAGCAATACAATAAAGACTGTGAGGTGTTCAGATGGAATGGTAATAGGGATTATACAAGGAACCTAGACTAGACAAGTATAAAGCCAGGCCTCCACCAGGCACAGAACCAGTGTTGCCTCAAGCCAGTAAGGATTTGGGCAAAATCCAGTCCCCTAATGAGGTGCTCATCTCCACAAATACTCCTTTTTCACACTGAAGAGCCTGATGCGAGAGGCAGTTGTAGACTGGGTAGAGAGACAGATAGATTTACTAATATATTAATTTACAAGAGGTGCACCGATATATCAGTCCATATCGGATCATCACTGATAAAATGTCACCAGTAAATGCTGTGTGATTGCATGCAGCCACAGCATGCACATGGCCAGGAATGTAGCCTGGCAGCTTGAAAAGCAGTGTCATGCCGGTAAGTCTGTGGGATACAAGGGGTGTGGGGGAGGGAAGGGGCATAGTGGGGGGCAGATCGAAGCCCTCATGAATGGGGCTGGGGCTGGGGCAGCTGGGACGGGAGGAGGCACAGGATGGGGAACAGACCATGGGCAGCTCACCCGAGGGGTGTGAGGAGGAAGAGGGACTGCTCCTCACCTCTGTGCGCACCCCCAGGGGAATCACTGGGGGCATGTGTCCCCTGAGTTTATGCATAGGGTGAGGGCAGGTTGCCTGATGTTGGCTGGCACAGGGGCTGCACTGGCCTCTTCCCAGCAGGAGGGGAGGGGCTGGGCTTGAGCTGCACTCGGGGTGGGTGGCAGTGAAGCAGGGTGTATGGCAGCAGTGCTGGGGGGGGGCTCTGGGGTAGGCTACCGCCACCCCAAAATTCCCCATAGTCACCCTGTAGACCCACTTCTGAGTGCCACTACAACCTGCCCCTATCCGCCCCAACCACAGGCCTGGCCCAGCCCCTCAGGGGTGTGAGAGTCTGTCCCTGGATCTTTACTGTATAGCTCTTTTATTTTCATCTGAAACTTTAGGACAACGTAAGAAGTGGCAAACTCTGCCTAAAGTCACTCATTCTAATTACACAACCTCTCTAGATGAAACTGGGTTAGAATTTGCTCCACCAGTATAGAATTGTTTCCCTAAGGTGTGGTAATTTTTATACTAAAGTATACATCTTAGGACTCAGGGTATCATGAATCATGACTCCCTAATCTAGGCTCTATATTAACAGAGAACCAAAGAGCTCTTTCTGCCCCAAAGAGTTTATGACCTCAGTATAAAACAATATGTGGATATGATAGAGAGACAAGGTAACCATGAGCCCAAACTAATCAGTGTGAAAAACAGAAAAAGGCCCTCATTCTGAATCAGCATCCCTGAGTCCAGGGCTGGACACAGGCATGGGCAAACTGGCTGTCTGCCCAGGGCCCAGACAGAAAGGGGGCCAAAAATGGTAATTTTAAAATTATTATTATCACTATATCTCTAGTGAAAGGGAGCCCAATAATAAAAGTTTGCCCAGGGCCACCAGGAGTCTAGGTATGGTGCTGCCTGAGTCAGAACAGGAAAGGTACTATTTTGTTTTCTTGGGTATACCAATACCTCCCACTGTGGATGCTAACAGGATTTAATCTGGATGTCAAGAATGGTTTTATCTGCAAGCAGAGTTAGGCATTAGTTACTTTAACACATCTCCAGGTCAGAAATGAGAGAATCAAGCAAAAATATTTAATTTTACAACAAAGACTCCATGAAAGAAGGAAACAATAAGCTGAACAAGTCGTATGGCGGATTCATTAAAGGATCTACCAAAGACTATATTAATTTAATCTTTGGTGTAGAACTGCTTTAATCCTCATCATTAAGGAAAGAATGGTATGCAAATTATGGTTCTAATTAATTTGGCTGTGCAGAATTGCAGTGAACACTAACTGAAAGAGAAGGAAAGAAGTATTGATAAATTCTTTTACCTCCACCCACAAATCTATAGGCATCTGTTTGTATAAACATTTGGTATTTAATAGAAGAAAACAATACAGTTACATGATCTTGGAGGCAAATCTACCCCAGAAGCTTACTTTTAAATGTCCTTAAATTGTATTTGCCTAATCAACTGCATCCGTAAAAGCTAACACTGCACTGGTAAAGCTGTCTCTAGAGAAACTACAGGAAAAATAATATAATAGAGTGTGTTAAAATCACTGTCACAGGCACTCAAAATCTTTGCCATATATTTTTACAATGGCGTTTGCCTGCATTTGACCCCAATACATTGTAAAAAAAAAAGTACTTGTGTCAGGGGACAAAAGCATTTCCTTTCACCAACTTGAAGATGATATGTAAATTATTCTTTGACTCAGAACTTGTTCTCAGGACTATGTTGTCAAATAGAGAAAGGACTTGACCTACAACCAAAATAGAAGAGTTTATGGAGTGGAGGGACCTTTTTTCCCCTTCCTTGTCTGCTATTTTCCCTGTGGGAATACTTGTCTGTCTTTAGATGCAGACATAAAATTGTCCGAGTCTGTATTTTCATCAGGCATCACTTCTTTGCAAAGATGCTAACATGCTTACCTTAAGAACTAATTGACCTCCTATATGTTTCTGTCATGGATTTAAAGTCAGGCTTTCCTGATTAAAGCCAGAGGTTGTGTGATTATGTGCTGAGTTTCCTGTTCTCAACTGTGGGCTATCTAAAAGACAGATTGCAGGGCATAATGTTGTTCTTCAGCAGAAACTGCCTCTTGTCCAGGCACAAACAACTTTATATCAGTCTTTCCCACCACTGAAAAATAAGCGGTTAAAATTAAAATGCTCAAGAATTCACCTGGTTCTGCTTCAGTGCAATTCAAATCAAAGCCAAGCCCATGTGGATGCCTGACCATTGATATATAATTACACCAGTTCATAAAGTCTTTCTACTGTTACCCCTTTCATATCACCTCACCCCTGAAGAGGGTGCTAGAAAGGGAGTAGATGCCCATTTCTGTTCAAATGTTGCTGACACACATCCACCAGTGTCTCTTTGTGACTCAAGCTCATTGACACTGCACAGATTCAGAAAGCTAACTCATTCCTGAAAAATTACCCAGAATAAAGGGGACCAGTAGCACTCCTCAGCAGCCTGAGATAGCTACCTAGAATATATACCGCTTATATCAGAGCAGTGCTTTGTGGATACGATGCTTTATTAGTGAAGTAATGTGAAGCACTACATGCAAAGCAAATGCTGACACAAACTCATTAAATTGCTGTAAACCATACTAGTGAAATGTCCTTGGGTACAGTCCTTTATATAATGAGTTTAACCCCTTTCAACATAAAAGATTGTTCACAATGGAAGAAATATAAATGCATTCTCTTGAAGCACTCATGGATAAAAAGCCTCTAGGTTTTGTCATCCTCAGATTCCTGTGTGAAACTCAGATCAACTTCAACGACCACTCTGATTTAAAAAAAACAGAAGGCTTATATAAACACTGTAAGTGTTAAGTAGCCAGGATTTTTACGTATTCTTTAGTGTAAGTTTTGACTAGGCAGTCTTGCCTCAGCTGTGCATTTATCCATACTTTTCCGCAAGATTCGACTTATGTAGAAGGCAAGTCATCACTGGGATCTGAAATTACATCTCCTCTATAACATAAGCAAGAGAGCTCCACCCAGTGACACTCGTATCAGGCCAAAAATTTGCAATCCAGCTACAATGTATCTGGCTCCTTAGCTAGTCAAGCACTATAGGCAATGAGGGTACCTTACACAGCCTTCCATCTTACATGATTTGAATATAAAGGAGAGAGAGAGAGAGGACCGTCACAGGGAAAGAAAACAATTTAATCATCTGTTCACTCCTAACCAAGCAGATAATTACTAGTGTGTGCTGACCCAGCCACAGACTAAACACCTAAAAAAAAAAATCTATCTTTTTCAATAATTTCAGCTGACAGTCTACAAAATATACTTGTGGAAACAAACTAATTTTTACTGGCAGATTTATTGTGCCACTGCCCATTGTTAAATACTGTAGCTGCGTGACAATGCAGCAATACTTGAAGCCCAAGGAGCAATATCCCACCCGGGCAGATTGAAATGTTGGTCTGAAACATATTCTTCATGCTCTAGTGCCTCACAAAAAGAGCAAGTTTCTTCATACAGACCAACATTTTTGTGGCAATAACACAAATTTCCCTTGTCATGGATCTGGGCTCTCACTCTGAGAGAAATCCTCCATCTACTATTATTCAAATACTTTCTTTATGTAGATATCAACTCAGGATGTCTTTGGGAAGTGAAACCCCAGCCTCTATTTTTCTTCCTCCATCATCCATACAGACCACAACCAATCTGGCATTTTAGAGGAACGTGGAAATCATAAGTTGCACACTTACTTTTGGCATTGAATAGTTGAATCAAATTACTTCACTAATTACCTTGGATGGGCTTGAATGTACCTCTTGACAGTAGATTTAACCTGTTTTGAATGACACTCAGCCAAAGTCTTCCTCACCCAACCCAAATTTTTCAAAAAACAGTGGTCCCAATACACACATCCTTCATTCTCCTTCTTAAGGCCTCACGTTTTGGCCATCTATACAAGCAGAGAAAGGCTAGTTATAACTCATGCATAGCTCCTCAATAAATCAATTTATTCCTTACTTCAGCACAAGGGATAATAGCAAAGCAACACAAAACATTTCCCAGAAGTAGGAATGCTAGCTGCATCAGACACGCAGCTCCTAATAGCCAAAGTGTGTGCAAAGGGACATTGAACCTGTTTTCTCATGGAGCAGCACAGCACTCTTAATACAAGGGATGGAGTCCTTTCAGAATACACGTTTAAATTTCTCTTCATTTAAAATCCCAAGGCCCTTTCCAATGGAGTGCTGCACCTTGTCTTATTGATAAAAAAATTGGCACTAAAATTTCTAGGTCAATGGAGTCCTATACTACTTTGTAGATATGGTCTCACAAGATTAAAAAAAGTTAGTACATCATACATTCCATCAGTAAATCTCTCTTATTGACTGCAGCTTTAAAGAATCACTGACATACCACACTCGGAGAAAATTGAGAGAGAGACCAAAATGTTAACCCCTTAAAATGTTACAAGAGTGATGCTGTTTAAAAAAAGAAAAAACAACAAAAACAAATAAAACACCACACAAATTTAGGATACAGACCCCAAATGGTTCTGCAGAAATGAAGGACAAACCTCCCAACCACTGTGTACAATGCAGAACACTTGAGAATTTACTGACCCGTATCTTGGTGCAAATCAGTTTAAGTTCACATTTTAGCAAGACAGTTCAATAGACATCTGGGACAACTAGCTCAGAGAACAACAAGGCTCCCAATCAACTATCTATGCACTAGGTTGAAGACATAAGAAGACTTCAGCCAATAGCCACAAACATCTGGTAACACTATAAAATTACGCTTTTCACAACAGTTGCCCCACTTCACAGCTTGGAGTGGAATATTGATCCCCTCCCCCGCCACATCCCAGTAAGCAGTTCTTCTAAAAATATATTTTATTAGACCTGTAACACCCAGCATGTCAAAATAGAAGAGAAAGGGGCAAATGCAGTGTCAGCATCTACACATGATGGTAGCATGGCTCATTTCAAAAGTGAGCCCAGTCTAAAGGCAGGCCTCAGTGAGTTTATGTTTTCATACTGTACTTACTCAACTCCAAAACAACTCCAAATTTAACATGCCCATCAATACCTAAATTCTCTACATGGAAAAATTATAAAATTTGCTCTTTGCCTCCCCAGCTACCTCCTTCTCCAATGCCCATATGCCTGCCTGCCCCACAGTGCCTATATACCCTGCCACCTGCTCTGCAACCACATGCCCCCCCCCACAACCAGTGCCCTGGCCCCTGTGAACCTTGCACCCTGCCCCTGACTTTGCTCCCCCAGTGCCTGCCCATTCCTGCAGTGCCTGCACCTGCTTTCAACTCCACCCATGCTTCCTGTCCCCCGCACTGCCTCTCCCTGTGGCCTGCCTCATCTGCTTGACCCCGCTCTGCCACTTACCTTCCCAGCGCAGCTCTAGCTCTAGCTCTAGCTGGGGCTCTGCTCTGGCCGGGGCACATGATTCCTCCAACCCCCGCTTAGCCACACAGCAGCTGATGCAGCAGTGGCAGCTCCTGTTCTGGTCCCAGAATTGGGGCCACTGCCACAGCCTGGCTGGGTGTGGGCCAGAGGCAGCACCTGCTCTGTGCTCCCTGTGGCAGGCCAGGGCAGGGGCCCCAGCTGGAGCTGGAGCTGTGATGGGAAGGTAAACAGCAGCAGAGGAGAGGAGTGGCAGCAGGGGGTCAAGTTGGCAGGAGAGAAGAGGCTGCAGGGAGTAGGGGACGGTAGTGCAGGGAGGCACCGGCTTAGAGCTAGAGTTAAGGTCAGATTTGGATTCAAAGCCAGAGCCACTGTCCATCCCTCCTGGCTTGTACTCAAATATAAAACAACTCCCTCCTACCCTGTTAACTGGAGTGGAAGGAGTCATCCTGGATTTGAGTAAACATGGTACTTAAACCCCATCATCCCTGGATATTTTGCATTTAGAAAAATAACAAATGAACAAAAGCAGCATTACTAGGGTTAGATACTGGCATGAGTGCACTACTAGTGCTTCCTTCCACCTTTCATGTTCAGGAAGACAGGTTGAAGGAACTGACTGGGTGACAAAAGAGTGATGCAGGTTCAGAGGTGAGTGAGAAAAGAATGATATTCTCACATGCAGCCACAGCAGGTGGCTTCTTACGTGAAAGGCCTAAATAAACATCAGCTCACTTAGTGGGACCCTTTTCTATTTTAGTAACACAAATAAAACCTAGGCCCCTGGCATATGCGCAAGTAATAGCATGATGGGATCCGATGTGGGATCTTCATAATCATGCTTTCTGCCATGCCACATGTGCAAGGCAGTAGGCATGACTGTGGAATCAACCATCAGATCTCATCATGCCTTTACTTGCATGTCTGCCAGGGGCTTCCAGCTGCAGGGGTACACCATGGCTAAGGACAGACATTCAAAAAGCCTGAGCCTGAATTGATTCAATCTTTGCAGGTTAGTCTAATCTGGCTAGGCTGAACCAGTTTGTAACTGGACATTCTCTGAACTGAGGAAATTCAGATACATGCCTGCAGTGACTCAGGTTACAAGTTGGGGAGTGCTTAAACAGTTCTCCCTTCCCTTGCACAGTGCTGAGCTGAAGTGAGGCATGGCCAGGCCCCAGCAGGATGGTCTGATTAGGGGGGTCTGCCTGCACCATCCTAGGCTTCTCCTTCTTCACTGCTCAAGGGGCAGGAGTGTTACCAGACCCCAGACCCCTGCTAGCACTCTGAGGCAAGGAGGTGCTGCAATGCATGCATCTGTTGATGATACAGAGCTTTTCAATCTCTCTCCCTGCTTCTTTATACTGTCTGCAGAAAACTGACAGGCAAGCAAGCCAGCAGGTGGCTGATAACCGTGTTTATCACCCAACCAACAAAATACTAGCATTTCTCCATTACTCCAAACTCTTCTTAAACAGCTTACCAGCTCCAAACAGCCCTAAGTGGTCTGTTCTGTCTGCCTGTCCAAGTGAAATTGGAGAGACACACTTCTGCATCAGCTAGCACACCACATGCCTAGGGTCCGTGGGACTGGGGTCCCTGCTGTGGGAGATGGGAGGGAGGGGGCAGTGGATTTCCTACTTGAGCAGCAAGCAGTGATGGGGGCGGGGGGTAGGGCTGACAGATACCAACCAGACACAAAATTACAGATTTTTTGTGAAATAACTTTGTGGTTTATTCCCCATTTTATTAGGCCATTAACTGCATTAACATGTGGCCGCATAACCACTTAAGACATGATTAACTGGTTAATCACATCTTATGTGTAACATGTGCCAAGAGCATCATAGAGTCATAAAAAATTAAGGTTGAAAGGGACCTCAGAAGGTCTTCTAGTCCAACCCCCTGCTCATAACAGGGTCATCCCCGACTAGATCATCCCAGCCAAAGCTTAGTCTAGTCAGGTCTAAAAAACCTCCAGGGATGGAGAGTCCACAACCTCTCTGTGTAACCTGTTTTAGTGTTTTGTTACCCTCCTAGTGAGAAAGTTCTTCCTAATATCTAACCTCAGCTTCCATTGCTGCAACTTGAGACTGTTGCTTCTTGTTCTGTTACCTGGTACCACTGAAAACAGTCTAGCTCCATTCCCTTTGGAACTACCCTTCAGGGAGCCGACGGCTGCTATTAGATCCCTTCTCAGTCTTCTCTTTTCCTGACTAAATAAGCCCACTTCCCTCAAACTCTCCTCAGAAGGCATGCGCCCCAGCCCCCTAACCATTTTTGTTGCCGTTCACTGAGCTTTCCAATTTTTCCACATCCTTTCTGTAACAGGGGGCCCAAATCTAGACATAGTACTCCAGATCTGGCCTCACCAGTGCCGAATAGAGGGGAATAATCACTTCCTTTGATCTACTGGCAACACTCCTACTAATACAGCCCAGAATGCCATTAGCTTTCTTCACACTAAGAAAGTTGGCTCATATTCAGCTTACTGTTCACTGTGACCCCCAGGTCCTTCTCTGCAGAGCTACTGCTTAGTCAGTTGGTCTCCAGCCTGTAGCAATGCATGGGATTGTTCCGTCCTATGTGCAGGACTTTGTACTTGTCCTTATTGAACTTCATGAGATTTCTTTTGGTCAAATCTTCCAATTTGTCTAGGTTTCTCTGAATCCTAGCCTTACCCCCCAGCATATCTACGACTCCCCACAGCTTCTGCAAACTTGCTCTCTCATCTTCCAGGTCACTGATGAAAATACTGAACAAAACCAGCCACAGAACCAACCGCCGGGGCACTCCACTGGATACCGGCTGCCACCTAGAAATTGAAACATTAACTACTATCCTCTGAGCCTGATGATCCAGCCAGTTTTCTATCCACCTTACAGTCCACTCATCCAACCTGTATTTCCTTAGCTTGCTTGTGAGAATGTTGTGGGAGACAATATCAAAAGCCTTCCTAAAGTCAAGGTATATCACATCCACTGGTCTCCCTGCATCCACAGAGCCAGGCATTTCATCATAAAAGGCAATCAGGTTGGTTGGGCATGACTTGTCCTTGATGAATCTGTGCTGACTATTCCTAATCACTTTCTTCTCCAAGTACTTAGAAATGGATTCCTTGAGGACTTGTTCCATGACTTTTTCCAGGGACTGAGGGGAGGCTGACTGGTCTGTAGTTCCCTGAATTGTCTTCCCTTTCTTAAAGATGGGCACTATATTTGCCCTTTTCCAATCACCTGGGACCTCTCCTGGTCATCATAAATTTTCCCAGGAGAGAAGGGCTGCTGGAGACTGACAGGCAGGGGAGCTGGGAGGAGAGGTCTCCAAGGATGGTATGGCTTGCAGACAACATTAACCCCGAGTGAGGAAGGCTTTTTAGTTTGTGAAGCAGCTTGCTTGAGTTTATGTTACATTTCATATCAGAGGACCAAATTGTGGCTATGGGGGAGGTGTGGAGGCCGCAGAGAAGTGCCTGGTGGGGCACTCTGTGACAGACAGCATGGCCAGGGGTCAGGGAACCCAAGGGCTGAGGGCTGGCCCAGAGCGCACAAGACAGAAGCCAGAGTCCCAGAACACTCAAGTGCAAAATAGGGCTGGTCCAGGACAGTGGGCCTAGGATGAGGGACGCAGCCACAATAAAAGGGCTGGGAAGGGGGAGGCCTGGACAAAGGATTGAAGCCTGAGGGCCAAAAGCTGCATTGAAGCCAGGGCATCACAGCCACCCCTCGGGCATGGTCCTGCTACATTCCCCAAAACAAGAAGGCATTTTCTTATCTACTTCTGAGCCAATCCCACTGCTGGCATATGGATTCCCAGGAGTTGACTATAGAAGGGATATTTCTTTTCTGTTTCCCTTCACACCTTTGTATCCTTCATACCACCAAAATATAAATTCAAAGATTCAAGGGCATGCAATATATCATCTCCCTAAAGTATTCCCATTTACAGATAAGAGTGATTTGTGAGCATCTCCCCTTAGGTGGAAACCCAAGGCAAACTTCTCAGTAGTAAATTCATAACAGATGCTCTCTCTTTTCAGAAAGCTAAAAGCAATTCACAACAGTGCAGGACAGAATTTCATTATACAAACAGTACTGGAAACACTGTAAAATTATGCTTTTCTAGCTCTCATATACAGAGAGACAACAAAAGCCTTCAGGGGAAAAAAGCTAAAAGAAAATTCAAGTCAGTTAGTGGAGGCCCAGTATATTGTAACTTGTGACGAAGAGAATGGTATTGGCATTTCTTTTTCTTGGATGCATATAGCCAGGGCAACACTGTGGTAACATATTAGCTCCAAACATTGGCACATCAGATTTCACTCCAGACATTTTAAAAAGTTGACTAACGTCTTCTCTTCCTATCAAAGAGCCTGGGTAAAATGGAACCATTTTCAGAGACAAGTTCAACAGCTAACAGTTTTAAGTCCCACTATTTAGCAATTCAGGAGATGACCAAGTAAAAAGAAATACCACACTTGGTTGAAACAACTGAAATTTATCCAAGATATTAATAAAACTATATCTAACAAATATCTAACAAATGCAAAGCATCACCAGCTTAAATTTTCTTAACAGATGACATCTCTAGGAATAAGGAATTTTACCACTGAACTATACTAGTGGCTCAATTCTCTTTCAAGAGAAAGAGGGACAATTGCTAAGCCACCTACATCACTTCCTGTAGTTTCTGAATGTTTCTTGGTGGGCTTTCACAGCCATACAAACCACTGTGATCCTGATCAGCCTACTAAATCTTACAAACGCCTTTTTTTTGGTACAGGTGCAGACATCATTTGAAGTGGGCTATTAAAAGCAGAAACCTTCTACTCAGTTTGCTCCCAATGGCTTTAAAGTGGGTATGTCATTCAATGTGCGATGTATTATTCTACACAATCCTCTTTGTCTCAGGTCAAGAATACTGTGTTTTCTGTTTTATAGAGCAGTGGATTTACATGGTGATATTTCACTGATTCTACATAACGTTCAGATAGGATCCAGAGAAGACTTAAAATAGGCGGAAATCATGGACTTCACTGAATCTTTTACTAGCATTCAAAAGTAGAGTGAATGAACAAATGAATGAATGACTTCATGATTAGAACTGAATAAGAGATTTGTTTTTTAAGTTGTATTAATACTTGAAAACAGGTACAGGTGATATCCCTGGGGTGAAAGTAAGGGGCTAAGAGCCACAACAAAGCTCCACTCAGTATTCCTGTCCTGTGTGACTGGCTGAGAGCTCAGCAAGTCCGAGAATCTTGTTGTCTGAAGTGTAGGTGGAGAAAGCTTCCGAGGAGTTCCTTTTTACTGTCATTCCATCAGTACTGTGCACATTAAAGACCCAATGAAAAAATAATAATTTCCTAGTGTGTTGTAGTACCGTGTACCTAATTAATTCAAGGAATCAAGTAAGTCACCTGAATAACTTAGTACATGCACCCACTAATGTATAGATACATAGGAGGCAAAGATGTGCTTTGTTGAGGCACCAAGCTTGTTCTACCTACAGGTTTTAGGCCTCTAGCTCTCCCAGGACTCTCTAATGAGTGTGAGAGATCTAATCTGTGCATGTGGAGGCCTTGTATTTAGAAGCTGGAGGGCAATATTTGGATTCAGGTAACTTGAAAATAGCTGTAAATAGACATAAAAGAGAAGTCCTGTGAGCAACAGCAGAGGACAGAAGGGAAAGAATGGCCCCTCTTCAACCTCCTTTCAATTTTGGCTGTAACACAAAACCACAATTCAAGCACGGATTGGCTGGAAAGTATTTGTGAAACTCAGAAATCTCACTCCAGCCAAAATCCCCGTAACAACTAACTCAATACATTCTCTATACCTATTCTATGCCCAAATTGATACATTTGATCCTTAGTACATGAGGACCAAATATTTTCTGACCACTTTAGGAAACATTTCATTTCCTGAACAGGACTGATATTTGGGCTCTTCAGAATACTTTTCCCCCCCTCTTGGCTTGCTCACCACTAGTAACTATAGGCAGAAGTAGTCACTCTGACCAGCATATAGACTCAAGAATTTTTAAATGAGATACCAAAAGATTAAGTGAAACTGTAGCAGATTTATACCTGTAAGAGCTAAATCTAATCCCTAAACTGGAGAAGGAATGTACTGAAAAGCATATTAAGAACTGTATGCACATTTTCACTCCAGCTTCCATTTAAAGTGGATGACAAGTTTAGCAAGGATAATACTCTTCAGAATAGTAGCTGATTGCAGAGGCAAGGACATTTGCTCATTTTACCATAGACATTATCCTTCTAGCTGCTGGAAGTTTATCCCCTGCTGAGACCTAACAATAAGAGTTTCACTTCTGATGCTCATGACGTGGGGGAATTTTTCTTAATGATAACAGAAAAGAAGATTTTCTTAAACTACTGCAGCAAAGTAGAAACATTAAGTAGATTCATTATTTTTACTATGGGGTCACTCTCACTAGCAGAGGCATCTTCTTCTTTTTTTACATTGAATATACCCTAGACTGAGTGTCTTTAAAATTTTGAAATCTTTCTCTGATCCAAAAAAAAAATGTTTCTCTAAATATTCTGTAAAGGTACTGATGAATTTTAAGATGCAAGGAAAGAAAAGCTTCAGGTCCTGGTTTCTCAACCTGTACATTGCAAACAGCAGTACATTTTGAAGGCCTAATGTCAATCCATCTGCATATTACTTATTCTGTCTTAAAAATGATGTCTTGTGCTGTCTGCTTTCTATCCACTGCATCACACAAAGGTACAGCAATGTGTGACCTATCATTTCAAAGGTGAGCCTCCATTGATAGCAGAAGATTTCAAGCAGGTGGTGCCTGGCTATAAACAAATTATATAGATGTATGCTCCAGCACCCTGACAGCCATGTTCAATGGAGTGCTTTACAGCTCTGCAGGGAAATTACTGGACAGGAAGCTCCTGCCTTAGAGAAAGGTTAACTTACTACATAGGGAATTTGTGAAGACTGGCATATTTGTATTACTTAGAGCTTACTTACACTATGACCACTGGGCCATGAAGGACTTGTCTGAATGTGACTTGTCAAAAAACTTGTCTGCAACAAATAATCAAATACATTACCATTCAGTTATCAGAGAAAAGAGCATTTTAATTTGACTAAACACTGATTTTATTATTAAATCATTGTAATGGGGTGGGGGGGGCTGGTTGGGGTCCATCTACTGGTGACCCCACCCACCTGTTATGGACCAACCGCCCATCTTCTCGTCTGCCATGCCTTGTTGTTAATTAATTGTTGTTAATTAAGTGGGAGGCTGCCCACTGTATGGCCCGATGCCAGGGGGCGCTATCTGCGGCTCTGTTCCTTCCCTACACCGCAGCCCAAGCCTCACAGATGGTATTTGTAAATTCCTCTTTATGTTGGGTCTCAACCACTGTAAGCCTACCCCTTTTCTCTCTAGCTAGGCCTGTCAGTCAAAAAAACCCACTAATCAGGATTTGACTCTCAGGCTCTAGCCCTCAAAAAAACCCCTCACTTGGGTTCATGCCCTTCTGTGGCACTGGGGTCTACTCACCCCTGAATACTAAGCCCTCTCTGGCACTGGGGTCATCTCAGCCCCAAATACTGTGCCCACTCTGGCACTAGGGTCAGCTCACCCCTGAATACTGCACCCTCTCTGGCGCTGGGGTGCCACACTGCAGTGGTCCCCCAATGAGGCCTCCTCCTTCCCCAAATAGCCTCACCCAAACCACTGGTCTTAACATTAAACAAGAGAGGCAACATGCCTGCTTACTTTAGATGATCATGAGGATGGCTCAGTGCATGGCGTAGTCTTCCGACAGAGACTGTAGCCACAGCACCGTGGTCATCGGGAGTCTGCCTCCCTGCTGCCCCTCTGGCCTTCTCCACTTACCATTTGTAGGGTCCTGGCCTTCCTTTTCCTGTCACCTGACTGGCTGGCAGGGCTTAAGCCTTAACCCCTACTTGACCGACCGGCCGTGACTGGAAGGTTCTGGACTTAAAGGGACTACCCTGTCTCTTTGTAACAGGGTTAGGGTTCTCTGTTACAATCATCTTTTTCAATTTTTTTAGAATTTTTGAAACGAGAACATCTCTTTTTTTAAAAGAGAATATGACTCAATAGCATCACCTATCAGATTCTGTTTAAGAGACATTAAGGGGCAATGCCAGAATTATTAGGTTTCATGAACTGGGCTGAGTCCTGCCAGCTTACTAAACTGGTTTGAGTAATTAATGCAAGAAGCTTGCCAGCACTTGAATAAATGCCCTCCAAAGCAAAAAAAACCCCAAACGTTCTTTAAGATTTAAAGGTAAACTTTTTGGAGGGGCAAGAAGGAAACCAGATTGAACCTTCATCAACAGGAATCTTGAATTTATCTGAAGATGATCACCTACCTAGAATCTTAAATTAATACTTTATTAGAATATGCAAGTTTGAAACCAAGGGAAACTAAAGGGTTAAATATTTATGATATAGTTAACATGTTAATTACAAGGTAAGTTGGAGTGTGCCATATTTTCAGCTAATGTATGGTGTAAGAAAATGGCAAACCAGCTACAAAGATGTTCTACATTCAATGGAACATTAAATGTGGAACATCTTTGTGGATAGTTTGCATCACCCTTCAATTTGAACATGTGGCATGTTTTGCATAAGGCTACACAGTGGCTTTAGGTGACAGTGCACAGGAGCTACATCACACTGCTCTGTGCAGTTTTCAACTTGTTGGTGCATACAGAGTTCATCGCCTGATGAGTTCACCATATGCCCATACGTAAGACTGCACAGTGCAACCTGATACAGGGCTGTACTCTAAGGTTTTCAACTTGCTAGGATATAGGGGCAGCATTACAAACTGAAAGGGTGCCACAGGAACACAGCATCAGGAACTGGTCCTCAGTGCCAGGTTCCTTGCATGCCATCAGTTGTGCAATTGGGATCTGGATGCTTTCATTCCAGATCCTAAAAATTATGCATTCGTTTAGCATGGTAAGATGTTTGATTTTGGGGATCCAGGATAAATGCTTTGATTTTATTGGACTAAAATGATAAATTGGTTTCAATATTCTATCATAAAAATGTCATCAAATTCAATTCAACCAATTAAAAAACTATTCTGTTGAAACATTTTGAAACAGCTCTACTTTTCATATTTTTTTATACCTTTTCTTTACATCCTGTTAAGCTAAAGAATTCCTGTTTTTACCCAATGGCTGCTATAGCTTACTGTGGAAAAGATTCGGACAAAACTTGGATTTGAAGCATTTTATCTAGAAGAGAACTTGGCTCCTTTTTTTTGTGGTTTCATTGGGAAGACACTCCTTTTAATGCTAGGACCTAGGTCTCTTCTTTATGTAGGAGAGCACCGCAGAAATCCACTGTGCTGAGACTGATCCTGGCTTCAACCCCCTTGATTTTTACTCCTTGATTTTGGCTCCTTCAGGTAGCTCCTTTGGCTCCTTCAGCCCCCCTGGATCCCTCTTAACTGAGCTGGCAGGGAGCCACGCTCCAGAGCCACACGCAAACAGAGCACACAAACAGGTGTGCTCTGTAAGGGTGCTCTGGCATTTGCGCTGGCGTTCATACAAGGCGGGCGTGCAGCAGGAGCCAGGAAGGAGTCTCCAGCACGAGAGAGAGGAAGACTCACAGCTCCACCGACATGGTAAGTACACGGGGAGTGGCTGCTAAGGTGGTAAGGATGTGGAGGGCAGCCGCTGGGAACCCTGCCCTGGTGGTGCCACCTACCTTGGGCTCTTCTTCTTCAGACAGAGCTCATGGTGGGGTCGGCACCCCCCTGTTTGTGGGGGCTGCCTGGCAGGGACCCGGAGGCCATGGGTGGGGGAGGGGTCTGGAGGTTCCCTTGCCTGTCCCTCTTATGCCTGACTTTGGACCCTGGAGGAGCAGGTGAGGGAGCTCCAGGCTGAGGTGACTAGGCTATGTGGGATCAGGGCTGCAGAGGATGAAATTGACACCTATTTCCATTCACTGCAGGATCAGTCTTCTGGCAGACAGACCTCCCAGGAAAGCCACACAGCAGAGGAATGGCAGAAGGTGACCACCAGAACCAGGGTTGCTTGGGCTAGCATGGTGGTGGCTCCCCAGGCACAACTGGGGAACAGATTCGAGGCCTTGGCAGCCTTGGAGGAGAAAGTTGAAGTGGGTGCCTCTGGGGGCAACAGTGCCACTCAATGCACAGCACGGTCTGAGCAAGGATGGAACACCACAAGGAAGAAACCCCAGGTCCTCATCATTGGAGACTCCATCCTGAGGGGAACGGAGGGTCCCATCTGCCAACCCAACCCCATGACACATGAGGTAAGCTGCCTGCCTGGATGTTACAAGCATGATCTCGGACCTCATTCAACCCATGGTCCTAACAAATGACGCGGCGGGGAGCAGTCCAGACCACATTATGAAGGACTACGAGGCCCTGGGGGCCAAGCTCAGGGAGACAGGGGTGCAGGTGGTATTCTCCTCTATTTTCCCAATAAGCAGACATGGACAGTACCGTGTGGCCTACACTGGAGTGGTCAACTGGTGGCTTCAGAGTTGGTGCTACCAGGCAGGCCTCAGGTTCCTTGACAATAACCCACATTTTCACACAGGGGGAATGCTCAGGTGGAATGGGCTTCACCTCTCCCCTAAAGGCAAGCACGTCTTCTCTTCCAGGTTGGCTGATCTCATAAGGCGTGCTTTAAACTAGCTTCACCGGGGGATGGGGCCACAGAGGGACACAAGGACCCTTCCCAGCCAAGGCAGGTGACGAGCACAAGAAGTACCCAGGTAAGTGACAGGGGTCCAAATAGTCCTGGGATGAGTGGGGAGGTGCATGTACCCATAGGAGGCCTTAAATGCCTCTACACTAATGCTCATAGTATGGGGAACAAACAGGAGAAACTGCCCTCATGCTAGCTAACACAAACCCAGACATAGTGGAGCTCACTGAAACCTGGTGAGATTCAACCCATGATTGGGTGGTAAACATCAACGGCTACAGACTATTCAGGTGGGACAGAATGGGGAGGAAAAGTGGGGGTGTGGCACTCTACATCAAAGAGCAATACACATCCTCAACAAACAGCACAGGATCAGAGGAGGGGCAGACTGAAGAGCTCTGGGTTAGAATATAAGGGAATCGGGGGGGGAAAGGGACTTAATAGTGGGTGTCTACTATCGACCACCCAACCAAGGAGAAGAGCTAGACCAGGAATTCTCAGGTCAGCTTGCCGAGGCAGTTAGGTCAAGGAATGTGGTCATCATGGGTGACCTAAACTACCCGGATATCTGCTGGGAGGAGCAGTCAGCCAGGTCAGACGGTTCACATAGGTTCCTAGCCGAGATACAGGACCTCCACCTAACTCAGGAGGTGCACAGTCCCACCAAGGGAAATGCCTCACTGGACCTGGTCCTGGCCACAGGCGATGACCTGGTGAGGGGACTGCAGGTTCTTGACTACCTGGGCGATAGCGATCATCGCCTACTGGAATTCACCATCCAGCGGAGGGTGTCAAAGGCCTGCAGCAAGGCAGCAGCCCTTGACTTCAGGAGGGCCCATTTCAATGAGTTAAGGAGATTAGTCGGGGAGGCACTGAGGTCGCGGAGGGTAGGGGAATTGGGAGTTCAAGACAAGTTGTCGCTCTGTACGGAGATGATCCTCTGAGCCCAAAGGGTGATAGTCCCAATGTGAGTCAAAGGGGACAAGAGAGCTCAAAAGCCCCCAAGGCTCACCAAAGGCATTCATGAATGTCTGAAAGCTAAAAAGGAAGCATACACCCAGTGGAAGGGAGGGGCCATCACCAAGGAGGATTATACCTCCATTGCTCGAGACTGTAGGGGGGCTGTTAGGAAGCCTAAGGCAGAGACAGAACTAGGACTAGCGACCAGGATCAAAGATAACAAGAAGTCCTTTTTTAAATACATAGGGAGTAAAAAGAAAGCACCCAGTAATGTGGGGCCCCTGCAGGACATGCTTGGCAGTCTGGTGGTTGCACCAGATGGTAAAGCTGACCCCTCTTTAACAAATTCTTTGCCTCCATTTTTCTGAGCAGGGACCAGGACATCCACCACACAGGGATTCTGGATGGACTCAGGAGAGGTACATCCAGGCCTAGGGTCAGTGAGAACCCAGTTAGGGAATTTCTGGTGGGTCTGAATGTGTTCAGGTCAGCAGGTCCAGATGATCTCCACCTCAGGGTGCTCAGGGAATTGGCAGAGGTCATTGTGGGACCCCTGAAATGGCTTTACAAGCACTTATGGTGCTTTGGCCAGGTGCGAGAGGACTGGAAAAGGGCCAAAGTGGTCCTCATTTTCAAAAAGGGGAGGAAGGAGGACCCGGGTAACTATAGGCCCATTAGTCTTACCTCGGTCCTGGGGGAAGCTCTTTGAGAAAATTATCCAGGAGGGATAATCTGCAAGGGGCCAGCAGGGGAGATTATGCTTGGGGCAACCAACATGGGCTCATTAGGGGCAGGTCCTGTTAGGCCAATCTGGTGGCCTTCTACGACCAGGTCACAAAATCCTTGGACACAGGTGTCGCGGTGGACGTAGTCTTTCTGGACTTTAGGAAAGCCTTCAACACTGTCTCTTACCCCATTCTCATTAAAAAATTAGGCAACTGTGGCATCAATGCCTACACAGTCAGATGGGTCACAAATTGGCTGGAGTGGTGGTGGATGTGTCTTTTTCGACCTGGATGGACATGGGCAATGGGGTCCCGCAGGGCTCAGTCCTCAGGCCCACACTTTTCAACATCTTCATCAGTGACTTGGACAAGGGGGTGAAAAGCACCTTGTTCCAATTTTCAGATGACACTAAGATGTGGGGAGAGGTGGGCATGCCAAAAGGGAGGGAAAGGCTACAACTAGATCTGGACAGTTGTCCAGGTTACAGTGGTAGGTGGATGAGAATAGGATGGGTTTCAACACAGACAAGTGCCAGGTGATGCACCTAGGGAGAAAGAACCAGCAGCATACCTATAGGCTGGGGAACTCCCTTCTCATCAGCACAGAGACAGAAAAGGATCTTGGAGTCATTATTGATTCCATGATGAACATGGGCCGCCAATATGAGCACACGGTCAGTAAGGCTAGCTGCACCTTATTATGCATCCACAAATGCATCACAAGCAGGTCCAAGGAGGTGATCCTCCCTGTCTACGTGACACTGATGAGGCCACTGTTGGAGTACTGCGTCCAGTTCTGGGCGCCGCACTTCATGAGAGATGTGGACAGCATTGAGAGGGTCCAGAGGAGGGCCATTCACATGATCAGGGGGCAGCAGAGCAGGCCCTATGAGGAGAGGCTGAATGTGTTCAGCCTCCACAAGAGAAGGCTGAGAGGGATCTGGTGGCCATCTATAAACCTACCAGGGGGAACCAGTGGGGAATGTGAGAGGCCCTGTTCCCCCGAGCACTACCAGGAGTAACTATGAATAACGGCCACAAGTTGACTGAGAGTAGGTTCAGGCTAGACATCAGGAAGCACTACTTCACAGTCAGGGCGGCTAGGATCTGGAACCAAGGGAAGTGGTGCTCACTCCTACCCTGGGGGTCTTGAAAAGGAGGCTAGATAGATATCTTGCCAGGGTCATTTGACCCCAGCATTCTTTCCTGCCCATGGTAGGGGGTCAGACTTGATGATCTGCTCAGGTCCCTTTCGACCCTACCAACTATGAAACTATTAAACTTGAAGTTGGCCCCATTCAGATGTTTGAACCCACATAGGACAGCCGATTTCCTAGATTTTCAGGGCCAGAAGGGACCTCAGTAGATCATCTAGTCCAACTCCCTGCCCTGGGCAAGAAAGAGCACTGGGGTTAGATGACCCGAGCTAGGTGCTTGTGTAGTCTCCTCTTAAAGACCTCCAAGGCAGGGGAGAGCACCACCTCCCTTGGAAGCCCATTCCAGATTTTGGCAACCCTCATCATAAATAATTTTTTTCCTAATGTCTAATCTAAATCTGCTCTCTGTCAGTTTATGGACATTGTTCCTAGTAACCGCAAGGGACACCCTGGTAAACAGAGTACCCCTTGTTCTTTGCTGGCCCCCCCTAATGAATTTGTAGATAGCCACAAGAACCCCTCTCAGTCTTCTTTTGCGAAGGCTGAAGACATTCAGGTCCCTCAATCTCTCCTTGCAGGAACTTACCTTACAGGCCCTTAACCATACAAGTAGCCTTCCTCTGGACCCTCTCAACATTATCCACACCCCTCTTAAAGTGCAGTGCTCAGAACTGGATGCAGACACAGACTCCAGCTGCAATCTTACCAATGCCGCATAGAAGGGAAGTATCAACTCCTTAGACCCATTTGTGATGCACCTTCTAATGCATGAAAGAGTGCGGTTGCCTTTACATATATCACTTCATTACTTGACGACTCATGTTCATTTTGGAGTCAACTATGACTGAGATTCCTTTCTGCTGCTGTGCTGCTTAGACAGTCACCTCCCAGTCTGTAGGTGTGCTGGTGATTCTTTCTCCCTAGATGCAGCACTTTGCACTTACCTTTGTTAAAATGCATCCTATTCTGTTCTGCCCATTTTCCCAATCTGTCCAAATCCGCTCCCTGCCCTGCAGTGTTTACTTTGCCCCATAATTTTGTGTCATCCACAAATTTGGACAGAGTGCTTTCCATGCCTTCATCCAAGTCACTAATGAAGATATTGAAAAGCACTGGTCCCAGGACTGAACCTTGGGGAACTCCACTGCCCACATTTTTCCAGGTCAAAAATGGCCTGTCCACCAGCACTCTCTGGCTGCATCTCATAAGCCAATTCTCCATGCACCTGATCGTGTAACAATCTACATCACAACTGCTTAATTTATTTGTAAGAATGGGATGCGACACTGTATCAAAGGCCTTTTTAAAATTCAAGTAGAGTGCGTGTGGGAATCAATTAATCAAATCCCTGTCCCCCAAACTGGGCCAAATCCAAATCGAATACAGCCAGCTTTGCAGATCCCTAATAGTTACGGGCCAACACCCATCTCCTAGTTCATACTATAACTCCTTAAGTCTCAGCTGGTCACAATAAAAAAGTAAGCAGGAGGAAGCTAAATCATAAAATAATAGACATTTCCCACATGTTCTACACCAGCATATAAAATAGCTATTCCCAGTCCATTCTGAGAGACCATATATGATCTAGAAGAATTAGGATTAGAGTGTGGATCAAAAACTTTTCAATTCCAGACCCTTCCTCTGCTTAGCCTCAGACTGCCCAAAAATTAAATAAACTCTACACATACCAGTTTTTTTGCCTTGTGGGACTGATAAATAATAATAATTAGCTATAGTATGTGAGAGATCTTAACAGGTTTCCCTTTGTTAATGCCTGTTATTTATTTGTGATTGTGGGGTGAAAGATGCTACAGAAGTGCAAAGAATTTAGCAATATTCCAAATCAATCGCAGTTTGCTTACAGCATAGGTCCAATTATACCTAGAACAAGCCAGGCACATTATTTGTAATGAATAATTTTTCCCCTAACATTTTTTCCCTAAAAGTTTTCATAGATACATTTGAAATTTTACAAGTCTGTTGATTAATACAAATTATTCAAATATTTACAAAAACTTTTTCCAGCCTATGGGTTGCTCTGCCTATAGGCAGAATCCTATTTCACTTTACACACCCGAAGACATTTACCAAACCAGGTAAGTGCTGTTTGTGGTACTTTCTCATAATGTGTGATCCTATTCTATGTGCAGTGTGGACACCCCAGTGTCCACACAGCTACTGAGAATATGCAGTATGCTGCGCTCTGGCCAGATAGGCAAGTGTCTCCAAAGACATGCACCCACAGAAAAATGCAGTCAGGACAAAACTCATGATGAAGGGGAAACAGGGGAGGCCACCTGGGCAGTTATGAAAGAGAGATACATGGGGCTAGGAAGAAAACAAGCTGGAGGGTTTGTAGCTCAGTAATATCGCTGATGGGAGGGGGTCTGGGTTCTAGCCTGGACCTTCACTCCCAATACAGCAGAAATTTCCTCACTGCTTTCTGTCCATTTGATCTAATGACTAGTAAATGCAAGGTACAGTCGTTCCACTTCAAGCAACAGTGTCCCTATGGCCTGATGATTAGAGCACTATGCTAGATCATCAGGGAGATGTAAGTTCAAAACTACCTTGTCTGCTTCCTGAAAAAGGGCCCAAAACAATAGACCATTGGGCTAAAATGTAAGAGGACCCTCCTCTCCCCCACCATGGGTTTTTGCCTAACCACAGTTTAAGAACTTAAACTCAGGTATGAGGGGCCACACACTTGTCTAGCCAGAACACACGTTCAGTAGCCATGTGGATGTAAAACTTGCCTGAAAACTGCATGTAAGTCCCAAAAATGGCAGTTACATGGCTGGTCAAGTACCATTTGGCCTAAAAAATGAAATAAGATTCTGCTTTAAGTCTCCAATTAATCATCAGAAATAGTACAAGATCACAAAAGTGCACTGCTGGAAGAGACCTACCTCAAGGTGTTTTTAGTCCAGGGCTATCTAACTGATGACCCATGAGGGGTTATGTTGTGGCTCCTGGACTTCTACCTGACCATTGCTCCCCACGTTGCTCTGGCTGCAGGAGGAGCCAGAGTCTCGACGCTCCCTCCTCTAGCTTTTGCAGCCTGCCCTTGCCCCACAGGGTTGAGAAGTGCAGTGTAGTGTGGCCAGGGGAGCTGAGGGTGAGCCTGGGGCTGCATAATAGAGCAGTGGGGGTACATAATGCAGCTGTGCAGGGGCATCCTATGTAGTGCAGCAGAGGTGCAGCAAAGGACAGGGAACATTCATACAGTGTGCAGCTGGGGGGAAGGTAGCCAATGGTTCATCCTGGTGTGGCCCACAGTGTGTGACCCCCACTGGTGCAGCCTGTGGGGTAATAGACTCCTGGTTGGTTAGAGGTTGGAGATTGCTGTTCCATGGGTGACTGGTGCCTCCTGAGACACCAGTTTTTGTGGGCAGGAGTGGCAGTGGTCAGATGGCAAGCAGTGACGCCTACAGAAGCCAGCAGAGGCCAATCTCAGGGGGGACACATGCCTCCCTGTACCCTTCCACCAGTCACCTATGTCCTATTCTACTACATACTTCTGCTCTGAGGTAGAATCAGTATATCTAGACAACTGGTATACCTGAATAAAGTTCATCTAACCTGCTCTTAAAATCTCCTGTCATTCTCCAAACATTTTATTGTTTAGCTATTTAGGTAAGGCACATTTTTTTTACATAGTAGCCATAGCATTGTTTCTATTCTGAAGGGATCAGGGTGCTCTCACCCAGGCGAATCTATAGCCCAGTTGTTAAGGGCACTGTCCAGGGAAGTGTTGAAGAAGGCCTAAAGCCCAAATTTCCCATTTTCTGAGTGCTCATACCACTCAGCTATGATAAAATTGAACAATAATACTACCACTGTATTGGAGAGGGGCTGAGCTTATGCTGCCAGTGTTAATCAGGTGTAAAGAAAACTCGAGAGTGCCTAACATATCAGGAACCTCAATAACAGTTTAGACATTTTTTAAAACTGGTCTGCATTTGAACTGCACCCCTTCTAATCATGCACACACATTTATCCTGACATGTTTAGGGGAAATTTTCAAGCCAAAAATTGCCATGATTCTAGGTTTTTAAACAGTTTTGTGGCTGCTGGAGCAAGCTTGATCAGGATCTGAAACTCTGAGAGACTCCCCCATTTCAGTGGTTGGAACTGCCTACATTGCGTGCTGAGGAAAGGCCTTTCTACAACAGTACTTTTTTCGTACTGTCATAAATACCCAGACTGATATAAAGTGGGCCCCCTGGGTTTCAGACACTCTGATCTATACTAGATGAATAAAGAAATAGCTTATGAATGATAAACTAAAGCTGACAGTCAGGCAGGCCCCTCCTGTACTCAGCTACATAAGCTTTCAGCTTCAATATTACTTCAAATGCAGACATTTAACTCCAGGGCTCTTCAGTCTCATTTTGAAAATACAGCTGTGGCGGTGTATTCTTTGCTCCAAGGTTGGGTTTCTATTGTTTGCTGCAGCAGCTCTCACGGCCTAAGTAAAACATTCCTTTTGTTAAAGTTATCACAGCACAAAGTGGACAGGAGTTTTAAATACAGTACAACATACTGCCAGTTTAGGCTTCAGAAACCTCTTATATCCTTGGTTTTATGTTGTTAAGACTGGAGGCAGTTATTTCCTTTGTGGGGAAGTAAAAGGAATGCTTCACTTTGCTTGACTGCCACCATCTCACCACTATTGCCACCACCTGGCTGTTACTTAGAGAAATGTTAATGGCCTATATCCAGGCATCCTTTGGCTGTGAGAGATTGATGAAGACTGTCCAGCTGTTATGAAGCCTTAGTATTGGATGAGAAAGAGCCTGCTCCAGTAGCAAAAGAGGCTAGGCCATGCACCCCTGTGGTGGTTGGGGGAGGATTGAGACCACTGATGCTAAAAGGAATGGGTAGTTGTGGTTGGCAACTCCCTCCTGCAGGGTACAGAAGCATCCATCTGCCAGCCTGAGCTGTTGGCTTGAGAGGTATTCTACTTGCCAAGAGCCCACATCCAAGACATCATGGAAAGGTTGCTGAGACTCATCCAGGCCTCTACTATCCCATGATGGTCATCCATGTGGGCATCAATGATACTGCCATGCATGACACCAAGGTTGACACTGAGATCAAAAGTGACTATATGGCTTTGGGTGCAAGGGTGGGAGATGGGCCCAAGCGATGTTCTCATCCATCAGTCCAGTCAAGGGGAAAGGCCCACACAAAAGCAGAAGCATCCTAGTGAACAAGACACAGCTGCATGGATGATGATGCCAGTCTTTTGGCTTCTTTGATCAAGGGGTGGTGTTCCAAAAAGATAAACTGCTGGGAAGTGATGGGGTCTACCTGATGGAAACAGGGAGGAGTGTCTTTGCATACAGGCTTACTAAATGAAGGAAAAGGGGTTTAAATAAGGTTCACCATGAGATGGAGACTAAATCCCAAAGATAAGGAAAGAGACTAGGGATCTGGCTAAAAACTTACTAAGGGGAAGTAATAGAGGAAGCCTTAGCAATGTTCTCAGGGAGAAGATAAGACAATCAGTTAGATACCTGAAATGTTTATATACCAATATGAGAAATATGGGGAAGAAACCAAAAAAACAGGAGGTCCTAGTACAATCACAGAACTATGGTGTAATTTGGATTACAGAGACATGGTGGGATAGTTCAGATGACTGGAGTATGGTCATGGATGGGTACAGCTTATTCAGGAAGGATAGGCAAGGGAAAAAAAGAGGAGGTGACACTTCTTTCTTTTCCCTTTTTTGTAAATGTTATCCATTTGATACTAATCAATTTGCAACCTGAAGACTGACGCTACATCCATTCTTCCCCATCAGTTATCTTATTTTTAGTTTTGGCTGATGTATTCTGTGAAATCAGCTTATTAGAATAATATTGAACAGAAACTTCTGGAATTCAAAAAATTATATGTAGCATTTAAGACATTGCCAAATTGTATTACTTTACTGGACTATGAACCATCCCAAAAAGCCTTAGCACATTTTATAAATATATACGGTGGGACAGTTATTCTGTAAATGTAAATGGGCTGATCATTGCCAACTTCCTATTAAAACATTTAAATTCAGTTCTGTTTAAGCAACTTCTGCATACAGCTGGTTCTCTGACAACCTATTTTTATCCCAAAATGTTTTAATCAATATGCAGTAGCTTAAAGCAGACAGTGCCTTAAGAAACCATAGTGAAAAATGGATTTATGCAATGCAAGTAATTACAATAATTTTATCTTTTGCATATTATATTTTAGATCTCTTCCATATATAGGTGGATTGAAATATTTGTATTGTTCATTTTAATTGTAAGTGAATGGCTATTAGGTTCTGTGACAAACTACCTTTGGTAAAAACACATTCTGCTTATCTAGATTTGTTTGCTATGTTGCTTCACCATAAAAATATAGTATTAACCTACAGAAAAGCAACTTCTTGTTGTTTGACCAGCTTTAATTGCTGACATATACTTTCACGTAATTGAAGCTGCAGGCTGACCTACTGTGAATATCAGCACAAGTCCTCTTACATATTTAGAAAGGGAAACCTACTTACACAGCAAAACTGATGGTTTGAAATACACAAACAGAAGCTGGACACATGCTAAAATCACTATTTCTGATATAATAAGGATATATTAACATTTACCGAAGTAAAGTCAAACAAAGGCAGCGTTTGCTGAGTTGCTAGCAGATATTACAATAAATGTGGGGGAGGTAAGTGAACCAATAACCAAGATCTAAGGAACTGAGAAGCAGTATATGTAATGAAAACATAAAGGCAGAAAGGAAGTTCTCTGGGGAAGAGGCTAAGAAACATAGGGAAAAAAAGGTTAGCAGAAAAAATACTTATTTTTGTTTCCAAACCACCATTCTGGGCACTTTGCTCTAGCACCACATCACACAGGTAGCATATAAAGTTGGTGCCATACGGCAGTACCTACAAAACAGCAACAGAGAGACCATTTACCTGAAGCACCTGGAAACTACGGTTAAGTCTCAGTATGATAATTCTCCCGCTTATAAAGCTTTGCAGAGGTAAGACATGAAATGTGTTCACATGCCTCTTCCCTCCAAGAGTTCCCTCTGAGTTTCTTTTTTGATTCCTCTCCCACAAAGAGCCAATTACCCAGTTACTTCTTTACGTGACATTCTCAAAAAGGTCCAAATGATTTTTTAAAAATGGAATGTAGCTATCTGGCATTTCTTGAAAGCCATTACAGTAATGCTGGTGTTGTAAAGCTGATGTGAAATCCTACCTCCATTAAAGCTAGCAGTCAATGACTTAAATTGAAACAGGATTTCACCTCTGAGGTGGCTTGTAACTTTTGATTACTTTATCTTTACAATCTGTCAATGACTTTTTTGATTATCAGGAACTCAGGTCCTTAAATCTGCTTCATGCTGCCTAGCCCAAGTCATAGAAGTGTTAAAGTACCATCTGCATTCTTTGTTGCTGACAAATAAAATATAAAGTCTCACCGAATATCCAAGGAGAGAGAATGATGTTTCTTCTGTTCCTATAGGATGCAAAGCACTAGAGGAGCAAGAAATATGATTTTGTGATTCAAATGAAGTACTGAGTTAACCTTAGGAAGAAAGTCAGCACTAGCTGTCAACATCATCAAATCTGGAGGAAAACTATGAAAATAATAAAACCTTTTGGCAGATGCAGCAGCACAGGAAAGAGAAAATAAAAACAATTAACCCCCAAAAGCGAACAGTGGTCCCACTGGAGTGGTCCTCTGGGCACCCAGTCTTTCTGATTCAGGGACTCGGGTATTGGCACCTTGACTTCCTCAAGGAAATGGCAACAAAAAGTCTTCCCTTACTAAAATATGCAATGGCCCTACATACCTTATACAAATATTCCTACTTTCTAGCCCTACCTCTATAATTTAGCCTTCAATAGATAATGTTGCCTTAAAAATCAGGGATGAAACAGCACATATTAAATCATAGGAATTCTGTTGCTGTCCAGACTCTTTCCATATGGATTCAATCGATTGCTCATTTCTACATCACTGAGCACAGATATAGCCTTTCAGAGGGGAAAGGATCTTGATAGAAGAGCAAAGAGAATCCCACCTTAATGACTTCTCAAAAGCATGCTTTCTTGTGCTACACTTTAAACAGCAGAGTGCATGTCCTGATTAACCTCCTGATTAACTACCATCTCTTGGACAGCTCTCCATGGTTCATTAATTTTCCTGCAAGCCATATCAGAGCAAACTAGCTTCTTCAAAGTTTAAAAAAATTAGGCTATGTCAGGCTGGAACGTAGCTTGAATGGTTGATCTCCTTGGAATGGGTAACTGCCGCAGGAAGTGACTTTTGTGTTACCGAAAATGGTATTAATCCACCGGCGCTTATGTAATGCTGATGAGGACAAGATATCATAACCAATAAGATTTTAATTTGGCCTTTTCTGTAATGGGAAAAAGAATAAGGATGGTGTCTTAGCAAAAAAAAAAAAATCAAGTCAGATAACAAACTGGATTCTACTTCTGCCTAAATACTTTGGGCAGTCGTGAGTGGTTCTGTCTTATTATGTCATACTGCCTTTTATTTTGAAAAGACCTGCTATTTCCCACCCCAGAATTGACTGCATTTTGTTAAGGAGTGAAAATATTCCCTCTTACCTACCTCACAGTGGATTCTGAACACATTTTCCGCAGGTGCTGTATTGTATCACTGTTAAGTTGTCTCTTGGAATTATGGTTTCAAAATGCCTCAAGTGTTACACTATGACTGAAAAGGCAAGGCATAAAGGACAGAGAAAATTATGCTTGGGTTGGCATCGCTTCTGACAGAAAAGGTCCATGTGATGCACACTAGCAGAGGCTGTTGCACACAAAGTGTTAATAAGCCTGCTGCACCTACAGTCAACAACTAGATGATTTTGAAAGTCCTATCTTTAGTTCTTCTGTCCAAATGGTTTTCTCTCTCTCTATCCTATGACATAAACCTATGTAAATGAGGTCATAAAGATAAATGTATACAGTACATATAAAGTAGATACGTAAACATATTGATTTTCAAATATTGATTTCTAATAACAATTAAAGCTAGTTTAAGGTATACTGCATTTCACAGGGGACAGGTTAATCTAGTAACTGAAGCAGAGCAGTGGAAGTGCATACGCATTGAGGGTCCATCTCCAAATACTCAGCTCTGCCTCAGGATATCCCCATTTGCCTCATGACAAAATACTAAATGCTACAGGAGAAAAAAGAGAAATACAAGACAATTGTTTGACAAACTCTAACATCTTGGGACAAGCTTGTATGATGGACCGCTGGTTTTATTGTAGGATTTCTGTTTTAAATGTGTGCTGTGCTGTTATAAAATTGAAACCTACCGAAGTCGAGGCAGCTGCCCACCGATTTCACAAGCATAATGCAGGGCCTGGCACCCATTCGGTAAGGGTGGAGTGCAGTGCCCCCGCCCATGCCTCTTATTGGGCAAGGGGTCCTGGTGCCCTCCCCATCACCACCTCCCCATGGCAAGAGCTGCCTGTCATACAGCCACGCCCCTTGCCACTAATCAGTCGTGAGGGCTGTCTGTCGCGCAGCCCCACCCCCTCACCATGATTGGTGGAGAGACCACATGACAGGCAGCCCACTCAGCCAATCAGCCCAACCAGCATGCTTCATTTCCACCCTCATGTGCAGAACGGCTCTGGCCCACCTGCACAGCTTCCAGGAGGGGCTGCTGCTGCCACTGCTGTGGCCATGAGGGGACCCACTTGGCTTCCCTGGCCTGCAGAGGCTCCTCCTCATGTCCCTGCTGCAACGCTCGCTCTTGGCAGTAGGTAGGGAAGCTGCAGATAGGCAGGAGCACAGAGCCTGGGACTCATGCCCAGCAGGGTGACAAGAGCACAGAGCTTGGGTGGGCAGGGTGTGGATAGTTTGTGGGGTATGAAGGTGCAGGGATCCCCCCACATGCTCCCCTCCCAGAGTGCATAGCCCCTGCTGCTCACAGCAGGAGCAGGTGGCAGGCCCTTGTGACCCATGCAGGTGCAGCCAGCTGCGTGCTGTTCCAAGAACTGGATGAGTGGCGAGGAGCGCAGCCAGGCTGGTCTGCCTCTATTGTGTGGGGCTCCCTGCATCTCATATGCAGCTCCTGGGACTTGTGTGCCACTGGGGGGAAGTCCGTGTGATGGACCCGACAGCCTTGCCCTGATCTCTGCCACTACATGAAGCTCGGCAGAGCCCGGTGATCTGCACATCGTGGCAGGGAGCAGAGAAGACAGATGGTTCCATTGCACAGGGATTCACCCCCAGTGCACATAGGCCAGCCTGGCTTTACTCTTTGCTGCCACATGCAGCTCCCGGAACTGGTCGGAGCAACACGCTGCCAGGCAGCTACGCCTGTGTAGGCATGAGCATCCCAAGGGCCCACCACCTGCTGCTGCTGCTGCTACCAGCAGTGGGGGCTGTGTGCCATTGGGGCATGTGGAGGGGGGGGTCCCCCCACTGCCGTCACACCCCACCCTCCCTCACACCCCACAAACTCCACACACCCACACCTTGCCTACACCCCCCACACATACACACAGCCACACCCCCTAACATACCCTACACCCCCCCACACACAGCCACACCCCCTCACAAACTCCACACCCACCCACCCACATACATACACATCTACCCCACAACCAGATCCCACCCCCACACACAATATACTAGAGTAAGACTATTTTTGAGCTATTATGCAATTACCTCTATACACTTCACAAACATAAATCAGGACAACATTTTTTTTAAACAAAATTAAAATATGTTATAGTAAATGCTTGACTTTTAGTAATTTTTTTTTTTTTATTCCAAGATGGCAACTCCCTCCCCCCACCCACCCCAGAGTACTTCCAGGGGTAAGGTCAGTGGCAAAGGTCAGGGAGTCAGCTATGAGACTTCCAGTCCCAAGATGGCAACCAGGGGTCATGGCACCTGGTAAGGGGCAGGGCTACCACTGAAGCCCTTACCAGGTCACCAAAACTCATTAAGTGGCCCTCCAGCTGAAATAATTGCCCACCCCTGCTCTAACACAGTCTGTCTAAATTAGTCTACAGGCCAAATTTACCTGCTATTTAAACTTTAGACCTCTTTATTACCCCAGTTCTATATCTTGCATTACTTCAAAAGAACCTTAAGCAAAACAAAATACAGTGATTTAGTATTCCTGACGGCAGCAAGAAACCCATGCTACTACATTACCACACCTATACACTTAAGGTATTCAGATAACTCAAACCGCTGTAGGCACCAAATGTGAAGATAGGCTGGAATTCAAGATCATGCTCCTGCACTGAGTTACCGCTCTTTGGCTCTCACTTGCAAAAACTGCAAGGCAGCATGAAACAAAGAGCCAGACTATTATATATATTTTTCAATTGTAAAGAAAATACAAAATTAAAAGACTTCCAAAATTCCTCAGTCCTGTTTACTTGTGATCAGGAAGGCCATTTGTTATGCATTAACATTGCTGCCTAAATCAGTATTCTCTGGAGTATATAATGTGTATTTTCTTTAAATACCTCAGTTCTACTGACACAGTGTGCTGTGTAACTGAACAAAAATACCATGCAAGTGGAAAGCATGTGGTCCACTTCGGAACATTTTCTTTCTAAACATTTTTTGTTTAAGTTAAAAGAACTCAGTCATATTAACTAAACATAGCTAAGAACAACCATAAATACATAGGAGGTTGAGCAGAAATAAAGCATGTAATATGTCTACGCAACAGATCCAGAACAAGGACTATTTTTATTTTAATTTTAGACTCATGAGAATGCCATGCTCATGAAAGTTACTGTGTATGACTTATAGGTTGGCAGCTACAGGGATGCAGAGTTTGAATGAATTCTATGCAAAAGCTCCCTCAGAACCAGACACAGCAGGGTTGAACTGTGAAGAAGCTGTGAGATACAAAGCAGTTCCATGCAGTGAATACTCTAATTTTCCAGTAGCAAAAAGACTTCTGAAAATCTTTATAAGCCTTGGTTACTGAAAGAATAATAAATGTTAAAAGTAATTTGAGGAATTTGGAACTTTCCATGGAACAGTTCCAAAAGCCTTAATTTTGGGGTGAATCTATTGAATTAGGACATGTGATTTCCTGTAATGAAATATTATGTCAAACCTCATGTTATAAGAACTGTTAACAGAATGTATGAAGGCATCCTTAGTTTCACTTCACTCTTATGTTTTAAGTCACAGATACCATTGACGGCTGTATATATTAGCAGATGCTGTTTGCTAATCAGTAACGCTAAGGAACCTTTGAGTGGATGCTTTGGTATGTAAATGGGATAACATGCCAGCGAGAACAGCTGTGGTTTATGAGAGTGGGCCTAGGTATCAGCTGGTAATGTTAGCATACATATGATGGTATTTAGGCACAACATGGCACTATAGATGTATAACAAAGATAGCTTAAAGCTTTATTTTAAACGCTGAGAAGAAGTTTCCCAAATTATCTGGGAGGAAAGTTACTTTCAAATTGACTTTCAAATTGTAACTTAAAGGTGAATAAAACAGAAACATGATTAAACTGATACCAGTAAACAACAGGCAGGGGTGCCTCACTGATGGAAGTGACTGTAAAGTTACTTATAATAACCTGAACTACAGATTTCTCTGTTGATTCCTGTCACTTGAATTAAAGCATCGAGAGGGTCCAGAGGAGGGCCATTCGCATGGTCAGGGGGCAGCAGGGCAGGCCCTACGAGGGGAGGCTATGGGGCCTGAACCTGTTTAGCCTCCACAAGAGAAGGCTGAGAGGGGATCTGGTGGCCATCTATAAACTTACCAGTGGGGACCAGTGGGGAATGGGAGAGGCTCTGTTCCCCCTGAGCACTACCCAGAGTACCTAGGAATAATGGCCACAAGTTGATTGAGAGTAGGGTCAGGCTAGATATCAGGAGGCACTACTTCACTGTCAGGGCGGCTAGGATCTGGAACCAACTTCCAAGGGAAGTGGTGCTCACTTCTACCTTGGGGGTCTTCAAAAGGAGGCTTGATAATCACCTAGCTGAGGTCATTTGATCCCAGCATTCATTCCTGCCCATGGCAGGGGGTCAGACTTGATGATCTGCTCAGGTCCCTTTCAACCCTATAAACTATGAAACTATGAAAGTACTGCTGAATAGGGATCCACTTCAAAAAAGGACTACATGCACATACCTAGTCCTTCAAAACTGACTCAGGAAGTTTGCTACAAATACCCACGTTCTCTCACATATCCGATGCTCCCAGATAAGACAGGCACCTTGTTTTTGGAAGACAGGACATTAAAAAAATATATATTTTTTTAGAGACATGGCTGCCTATGTCACACAGAATAAGTGGTTCTGGGAACAAGAAATGTCCAAGAATTACAACATCCCAGGAACGGTCTGGGTGAAGCAGCAAGAACTTTCTGGCATGGAGGACCACAAGAAGGCTAGGCCCCATACCTTTGCCAGGGCAGTAGCAAGACTGTTATTCTTTACTATAACCTGTTCTTTATATAAGTTCCTATTAAATAACATAATGTTTCCACACTGCAAGCCTCATCAAGATACTATCAACTGCATGCAGCAACTCACTTGCCCCAAAACAGCTCAATTGCTCCTTCAGGCACAAGCTCCAGTGCTCTGCCAATAGTTGCTGCAAATTGCTACAGTGACCTTGAGAGGTTAACAATGTTAACCACCCCTTCTGCTCGCTGGGCCGAAGAGAGGGTGGCAGACATCTTGTCAGCCTTTAGAGCGCAGCATCTCCATGCTTCTGTTCCTCCATGCTTCCAATCCAACAAAGGCAACTAACTAACTATAAAGAAAAAATGAGCTTCCCACTTAAGACATGCACTCCAATTTTGGAGGGCTGATTTTGAAGAAAAGGCTGTGTGTGTTATGCAAGTGAATATGCTCCTTAAAGTGTCGTTTTTTACGTATTTTTCCCCAATGCTGTTATACTCACCATGAAATTATTGACAAAAACAATTGACTGCTTTACACTCTCCAGTGCAAAAGAACCTATCAGTTATTGTGCTTTCCTGCCTCTGTCAGGAGCGTCAGCAGGCACATTCTTTGGAGCATGAAACTTGATAAACTGAGGGTGAAAGATGTAACACTCCTGACAAGCAAAATCGAAGTGTATTCATTACAATTTATATATGTGGGCTTTTGCATAGCGATAGGAAACATTCTCCTGTGTTAGAGACAAGACCTGGGATTCTGGACTCCTAAGTTCTTGCTCACAGACTGCTGGAGGACCGTTTTAGACTGGACATAAGGAAAAACTTCTTTACCATCTGAGTCTCCAAAGTCTGGCATAGACTTCCCCCCAGAAGTGGTGCAAGCACCTACTCTGGATACCTTTAAGAAATGCTTGAATACTTATCTTGCTGAAGCTATTTTGCCCCTAGCTGACTTTCTGCCCCTGGGGCAGGGGGCTGGACCCGATGATCTTGTGAGGTCCCTTCCAGCCAGCCCCTAACATCTATGAAATCTATAAACAGCTCTGTCACAGACTTCCAGTATAACAGAACAAAAGTATATAGTTATACAGAACCTTACATCAAACATTCTCACCAATCTGATTAATTCAGGTTTTTAATGCCTTTGTGCCATTGGGTCGGATTCTCCTTACCCACCACACAAATATAGTTAGGTCTGAGGAGAAACCCTGTGGCTGTTTAAATAGCAATACAATGCAACAATGTACATTAGGACATGAAGGGGTGGGGCTAGAACTGGAAACTGTATTTGATTTTTCTCACAGTATAGGTAAAAATTAATGTAAAAAGTACTATATAAAAGTAGATGGTTAAGACCATGACTGCATCCCATCCAAAGGTGTTTCCCATAATGGTTGTACCATGAATCAACAGCCACAGAAAAATGCCACTTTAGAACTTGTCAGCCTGGGGGAACTTAACATAATTACTATTGTGAAACGAACTGCTCTGTAATGGTTGTTGCAGAAGAGTTCCCCATGAGAACACATTTTTTCTGGATTGAGTATAAGCTAAACTTGGAAGAAACTCTTATTCCAAAATAAAAGGATCCACAGAGGGAATTATTTTGGAGTAACTTATTCCACAACAGCAATCCAGTCAATTTCCCTCTGTGGATAAGGCCTTTACTGTATCATTCATATCAACTAAGCATTCTTAAATGTCTCCCATGTAAGTAGTGAGGCTACCTAATATTTAAGGTCTGGCACAATCATAAAAGGTAATGTGTGTGCAGCACTGACTTCAACTTCAGAGGATGATGCTCCCTGCTATATTAACTCATAACTTCCCAGTAGGTGACTGATAGCACTGCTTTTGCTGTCTTTGTGTTCATGGGGAATGCACAACCTAATACTATGACTAGTCTTGTAGTTTCTTCCATTCTTCACTGCACTGCATCAATGCAAAGAGTTTATACCTCTGTTTGAGATCCTTCTATGGGAAGCAATATCAGTGCAAAGTATTACTGTAATGCAGATCATTTATTCAATTAAATATATTTATTTCTTATTTAGTGGTTTAAAAGTCTGTGCAAATATTGCTAGTGCTTTATAAATGAAAAGCCAGATTATTACCCTTGCTGTGTGCTCATGCAGGGAAGGAATGGAGACTCAAGATGACCATCATAGTCTCCTTGCTTGTTACACAAACTGTGGTGGAAAGATCAGCTGTCAGGTGTCCACTAATACCCATTCTGCTGAAATGGGCAGAGAAGGGACCAGCAGTAATATTGGTAAAAAGCTTTTTCCTCCACTCTCCAAACATGCTGGCCAGCACAGCAGGTCCAGCAGGCAAAAGGATATAACTGGCACCAAAAGTTAATGCAATATGGTCCCCACCTCCAGAAGGAAACCAGGATCCAATGACACAGACTGTGGTACACAAGATTGTACGAAAATTATCCAGGTATTTCTCCCTCTGTATTTTTCTACTTCTTAAATATCCTTTTGTCTTTAATACCCTGTAATTACTTTATTCCAAAACAAGGATTTCCTTCCCTCCCCCACATTTAACAGTTGCTCGACTCCCCAACCTCCTGCCTCTTCACCACTTGCTCCCTCTGCTGCCTGTCCCCACCAGCACCTGCCCCACCTGCCTTCCTCCTCCCTGTACCTGCAACTGCTGGCACTTGCCCTCCCCCTGCTGTCTGCCCCCAACCTGACCCTTTTGCTGCCTCTGTCCCCTGCCTCTCCTCCACTGAAGCCTCTGCTTCACACACTGCCTGCCCCCCGCTACAGATTTCCCTGCTGCAGTTGTAGGGGGAGTGAATGACCCTCCAATGGAAAATTATAACACATCTATACATTTTCCATGCATAGAACCTAATTATTACAGGGTCATCTTAAATTCAAAGTCACCTTGGATTCAGGAAAATGTAGTATTATATTCAAGCTTCTCATCTTCACCATCAGGATTCCTGCCTAGAGAACCTCACTTCTGTCAGTTCCATTATTCTCCAGATTAATTGATTAAATAAATCAAATGTATTCTGTGGATTATTTTAATTCTATATATACACAATAAAAGTTCTGGCATGATAACAAAAGCATGTCATAAATTCAAAATGTCTTAGGAAGTAATCACCAATCTTCACTGATATTTTTCAAGCAGCCTCTTAATCACAGCAGGCTGTTGACAAGAATGGTGTTCAGTGAGGTTGTCATCAAGCTCAGTATTCATGACAGTAACTCAAGGAGGTTCACTTGCCTGAGACAACATAGGAAGCATCTACAAGTAGATGACAAGGATGAAGCAACACAATCTCCCATGCAGATCTATCGTGTCACTCACTTCATGCAGTGTCAACAGTGTGACTGTAAAAACAAGCACCGTGATAAAACCTGTGTTGACTTGCTTGAAATCACCAGTCTGCCATGATTACTGGTATTGCTGAAAATGTGGGGCAAATCAGACAAAATACTCTACACTTTACACCCTCCATCTTACACTCCAGATAAGGGAGTACTTGTTGGACTCACGTATGCCATTTGTAGCTTCTCAGTTATCATCCCCCCAGCATAGACATACAGGGGATTTTTTCCGACTGAAAAGGAAAATGCTTCGGTTACAATGTTCAGTGCAGGTTTCCTGGTTCAATTTAAGAAGCTTCTGACTTTTGAAGGTAAACATCAGAGTTTTTTCTCCTACACCGCTCTTTACTCCCTACGTAATGAAGCATGAACAGACATATATGCACACTCATTCACATATACTGAATCATCACACTGAAACCTTGTAGGGCAGTGCTTTGTATGTGTGCAACTGGATTTACTCCAACGCACCAGCAGCATATTGATTCATAAAGGACAGAGTTGTAGCACTTAGAGATTGATTATGACTGGAGACTTAAACTGTAATTTCAAAATACCCTTGAGAAATTTCACCTATGTTCTAAAGGATTAATTACACAGAGGACACCTCTTTTTACTAATGACATCCTCTGTATATACACAAACAGATTAAAGCACACAGGCAAAGAGAACTTCAGCAATATGGTGACAGACACCACACAGGCCACTTCTGCGCAGGCTCAAAATATCTATGAACCAACTATTGGTGTAGAAAAGGTAGAAGACACTACCAAGCGTAGCATTTTAAGAAGCTACTCACCCTTCTGGGGACGTGTTCCATAGTATTCTTCAAGAATACTTCAAGTCATTGATACCTTAACTTTGAATGGATTTAAGTCAGCAAAGTATGATGGAACTAGGGTGCTGGAGAAATTTCAGAGCCATGAACACTAATATTTAGAATCTCATGGATGACAGGAAGAGTCCCAATAGAGAAAAGCTACCAGAATGCCCATTTTAAAAATAGTTTAAAAAAGTAAAAGGAGGTCCTGAGAATTATAGACATGTTATCCTTATTCAAATTCCTGGAAAGTTACTAGAGCAAATTATAAAATAATTAATCTAAATACCTGGAGGATGAGGGTGTGATCACTAGCAGCCAACATAGATTTGTTAAGAATAAATAATGCAAACAGACCTGATTTCCATCTTTGTGGGAAAGGAGTTTGGTTGATGAGGGGAATGCAGAAGATATCATATTCCTGGACTTTAGTGAAGCTTTTGAAAGACTCCCACACACTATTCTCCTAAGTAAACTGGAGGAATATGGGGCTTGATTGAATTACCATTATGTGGCTATATAATTGGTTTGATAACCTCAAGCAATAAGTATCTGTTAAGGGATCAATGTCAGACTGGCAGGAGGTTTCAGGTGGGGTTCCACTGAGGTCTTGTCTGCGTCCAGTGCTGTTTAACATTTTTATTAAAGATTTTAACGCAGGAGTCAATCAAATTTGATGAACAAATCTGCAGATGACACAAGACTAGGAACAGCTACAAACACTTTGAAAGACGGGATCAACAGATTCTTGATGAATTAGAGAAGTGAAATATATAACCTACAGAATTTAATTAGTAGCCAAAAATAATGTGGTACATGTAGGGAAGAAAGAAGAAAATGTACAAACATTAACGGGGTATAGCTGGCTTGGCAACAGAACTTCTGAGAAAGGTCTGGGGGTTATGGTGCACCACAAATTCAACATGCTCAGCAATGTGATGCTGTCAGAAAAGAAAGAGTACATAACATTTTGGGTTGCATTAATGGAAGCATTTTATGCAAGACAGAAAATATTAGCACTGACCCACTTCACACTGGAGCACTGTGTATAATTTTGTGTAGTGTCAACAGTACATTTTTAAGAAAAATGTGAAGAAACTGGAGAGGAGACAAGCAATGAAAATGATAAAAAGGGTAGAATGCAGATGGTGAAGAAAGGTTGAAGAAACTCATTATGCTTAGTCTGGAGAAAAGGAAATTAAGATGGGACATGGTAGCAATTTTCAAATATATGAAATGGCAGCCATAAAGACAAAGGAGACAAATTATTCTTCTTTCCCACAGACAGCAGGACAGTTTAAACTGCAGCAAAGCAGATTTAAATCAAATCTCGTGAGGAAAAAATTCATAACCTTGGAAGAAGCTGCCTAGGAAAATTGTAGGATCACCTTCACTGTAGGCTTCCAAGGAGAGGCTGGTATCTGACTGAGATGCTTTAGGAATAGAGAATCCTGCCTAAGGGCAAGGCAAGACATCTGAATTGGAGGTGTACTGGTATATCGGTCCCATATCGGATTGGCACCGATAAAAGGAAAATTGAGAGCATCAGCAATTGGCTTCTTGGGGCAGATGTGGCTAATAAGGTGGCCAATTAATGTGCTGTGCATGCGCACAGCTGTAGCGCAGTCGAAGGTGGCCAGGACCTCAGCTCAGCAGCATGGAGAGCAGCTGGGTCCAGCTGGTAACTCCACTATGCAGGAAGTGGGAGGGGGGGCAGATTGAAGCTCCTGTGGTGAGGGAGGGAGTGGGGCTGGGGCAGGTGAAGGCACTGCACAGCCAGAGTGGGGTGGGACATGGGACAGAGCTATGGCTTGTCTGGGGAGTGAGCAGCTCCTGCTGCTGCACGGACCCTAGGAGCCATGGGGAGGGGGTCCCCCAGATCTCTATGGTGCGAGGGTGGGCCACTGTGAGATGGGGCAGCACTGGGCTCTTCCTAATGGGGGCCTAGGCTGGGCTGCACTTGGGGCAGGCAGCAGCAGCGCTGGGAGGGATGCTGCAGCAAATTTTGGGGTGGCTGCAGCCCCACTGTAGCCCCACTCCCAGTGCTGCTGCTTCCCTCCCTGAGAGCAGCCCAGCCCAGCCCCACGCTGGGAAGAGACTAGCTCAGCTCTGGTTCCAGCCCACAGCAGTAGCCCACCCTCCACTGCACAGATCCAGGGGCAACATCCCCCTTGCCCTTCTGGGGTGCACGGAGCAGCAGGAGTCGCCCTCTCCCCCTGCCCTGCACCACCCAGATAAGCCACTTCCAGCTCCATTCCCTGCTCCACCCCTGCTGTGTGGCACCTGTTGGGGTCTAGCACCACCCCCAACAGATGTCTCATTGTGTGGTCTCGATCTCCCTCCTCACCTCTTCCCCCGCAACCAGCTGGAGACCACCTTGCAAGCTGCCCGGCTGCATATTGGACTTGGATTGATATCAGCTGATATGACTCGCTAAAAATCAGCCATTGCTATTGGCCCCAAAAAATCTCTATTGGTGCACCCCTAGTCTAAATGCATTACTTATCAGGAGATCTCTCTTGTTAGGCTATATTTGGCATCATTATTGTTCAGATCCTCTTAAAACATTTGCTCCTGCACTTGCTGGATACGAAGATCCTGGAGTTACACCGGGGTTTCAAGGTCAACTAAGGAAGGGTAAATATGCTCTCACTGCACCATTGTGGAGCAGCTTCATCTCTTTAAGCAGCAGGTAGATTCTGTAACAGCAAAACCAACCATCCCAGAGCTCTGCAATGCTGCTGACTATGGGTAACAGCATATTCCAAGGAGGACCATCAGTTATTGGAGAACCATTTTCCTGCCTCTTTAGCCGACTCCAAGCTAACAGTCTGCTTGAGGAAAACCAGGGTCATGTACCAGTCAGCTCCTGGGAAAAAAACTACATTAAAACTTCCATAACCTTAGGTGGGAATGAACTGCAAATAATTTGTGAATTCACGTCTCTCAGAAGCATTCTGATCATACATTTATTGAGGGAGAGCTGAGCTGTCATACCTGAAAAGCATGTGTAGCCCATGGCAGAATTATTAAATGAGCATAGTCAGCAAAGGATCAAACTCCCAACTCAGTGAAAGTTTTACAGAGCAGCAATAGTGGTAATTCTGCTATGAGACTTGTATGAGACACAGAAGGCTTATCCAGAAGCCAGCGAGACTGCACTAGAAGTTCTCACATATTTTACTTTGGGTTAAATGGTATAATAGCGTGATAAATGCTTGGGTTTTGCAGGATCCTGACTGCAAAAGTCGTGCAACATTAATTGTAAGAGCTCATCTGTTGAACTGGCCACATCCAACTGATGGATAATGCATAAATGCTCAAACAGCTGCTGTATGGAAAGCTAGAGCATAGCAAGAGGAATTATGGCTGCCCTAGGACACATTTTAAGGAAGCTGTTATGTGGCATTGGGCACAAAGCAATGTACTAGCCGAATGGTGGGATTCTTCAACTGTTAACAGGCACCAAGATAAAGGCAGATATATTTTGAACACACATGAGACACCAATAAGTTAGAAAAGTGCATAAGGTGAAAGCGATGACAACACCAGCAGAAAGGTTTACGGGGCAAAAGTACACAAGTTTTGTGAAAAAGGCTACTTGCCACACATGAGCTCTCTCAGTCATCTGTGTACCCACCCCCATGTGTTACTTGCACTCCTGCTAACCCAGTCTGATAACAAGGGACACATGACAAGGACAGTGACAACAGCAGACATTAAAAGCAGTGATCACATTTAATTATTTACATAACCAACCAAATCATGTTGAGTAAACTATAATACATTCAAGATAAATTTAAATAACGTGCCTAAAATGTTCTTATGGTTAAATGAAACACACAGATAATTGTAGCCCTAGCCATCTGGACCAGATGGTAATATATTTTGTAATGTCTACAGTGGGACAAGAATTGATTACATGAACGACTGTGGCAGGATAGTACTTAGTGAGAATTATGCCATCCACATAACCTTCACTGTACAGCACTTTAAAACCTCATCTTTGATCATTTATCAACAATCCACAATTTCTAGAGACTCAGAAAAGTAATTCTTTGTCAGCTGTGACAGAAAACTGGCATCGTGACTCTGCAAGATATTAATGGAAAAAAAATGCATCATTCCTTAAACCATTAACAAATATTTACCAGATAACAAAACAATACCCAGGGCCCTGGATCCTGCAATGAATGCTGCCCAGACACACCACCACTGACATCAGTTGTCATCTCTATCAGTGGAGATTAGTTGCTTAAAACTTATCTGAGGAAACTATTAACTTGTAAAATTATCATACCATTATCATGCCATCTTTATTAGTATGGAAAGTAGCAACCAATCTTACATACCTACCTAGCACTACAAAACACCCTAACCTACAAATGACATCTTTAAGGGTAAGTGTTCTCCATGACCATTTTTGCTCCTCTGCAGAGACTTTACTACTAGTTGTGATGCTGCTGCTGGGAGCTATATTATACTCAGACACTAAAGACCAAACAGAGACTGCCAGCTCATTTCACACAGGCCACTAAACAGAGATTGCACCGTAATAAACAACAACAAAAAACCCATTTCCACTGCTACTGCTCTAGACTGGGCTTGAACCAGTGACCTAGAAACTAAAAAGCTCCAAAATCCATCATCATCATCAATCCCCAGGACAGCCTGCTTCTGCAACATTTCTTCTATGTGCTTAGATTGTGAGCAAAACACACATATATTGAAATAGCACAGACTTCTCTTCCATGCCACATTTAAACATAAAAGTTGTGTTCCTGCAAACTGCTTGAGGAAAATTAGTGTTCAACCCTGACCAAATCTACTTATCTGTAGTTTCTCTGCTGTCCGCTCTGCTTAAAACAAAACAAAATGTACATACTTATCAGAATATATGCGTTTATACAAATGAAGTGAGAACCTAGCACATAATGAGTAAACTTTTCTGTACAGCTCATTAGATGTAGAAGGTTTAACTACAGATAACTGGGAATGTCTACATGCGCAAATGCTGCTGGGTGGGTTTACTCTACTGTAAATTGCTCCAAAGTAAATCCATCCCAGGCAGGCATCTACACAAGTGGGGATGTGGGAGCAGATTTATTGCTCCTGCCCTCTCTGGTCCTACACTGACCCCCTGGGAGATTGCTCCGTGCCCCCAGAAGCTGCCTGCTGCTGGGATGGGCTCTGCCACCAGAGCCCCAGCAGAGACAATGTTCCCCCGTGGCACAGGACTTGGAAAGAGCTTCAGGGAAGGGGCAGGTCCCAGCCCCCTGTCCCAATCTGCCAGTGGGGCAGCTAACGGCGAGCTACCAGCTGGGTAGGACTGCTCGATCAAGGCAGGGGGCTGGTACCTGCCCCTGATCAGGACAGTTTCTGGCCAGTCCTGGGCTATGCAGGGAAGTTTGCACATGTAGGCCAGAGATGACCTGGGACTGCCCCTAGCCACTTCCAGGCTGTACCTGCAGACTTCCCCATGCAAATTAGGGGCAGGTCCCAGCCAGCTCCAGGCTGGGTAGGGAACTCTTCCCATGCAGGGAGCTCCCAGCTCCCACTTGGCAATCATGGGGCAGGAGAGATTGTTTCCAGTTCCTTGATCACAGACCTGGGAACAGGCTGGGGAGCTTGTTTCCAGCCCCTGCTCTGTGGTGATGGGGTTGGGACTGGGGAGATTGTCTCCAGTCCCAGCTTCATGATCACAGAATGGGGGCTGGGAACAGGCTGGGACACTTGTTTCCAGCCCCTGTTTCACGATGGTGCGGTGGGGGCTGGGGTGATTGTTCCCAGCCCCAGCTACCCAGCTGACTGGGAGCAAATTTGCTCCCGGTCAACTGTCTACATGTGTCAGAAGGAGCCATAAATAATTGCGAGTAAATTTGCTACTCGTATTTACAGGAAGAAAATCTACTCATGATTAGAGCAAATCATTGCTCAGTAAGTGTTTGCACATGTAGACAGTGAAGCTTATTGCATAGCAAGTTGCGGTAATCTTGAGTAAAGTGTCTTGTGTAGACACACCCACCGAAAATCAAACCGTGTTGCTATAAAGAACCATTTCAAGTCACAGTGTGACGTCTCTCACAAGAGACATCTCAGGGGAGACCTTGTAGCAGCCTATAAGTTTATCAAGGGAGGACAACAGAGAGTTGGAGATCCGCTATTTACCAGGACACCCCTAGGAGTAATGGGTACAAACTAGTGGAGAGTAGATTAAGGTTAGACATTAGGAAGAAATTTTTCACAGTAAGGGTTGCCAGAATCTGGAATGGGCTGCCCAGAGAGGTGGTGCTATTACCTAACTTGGAGGTCTTCAAGAAGAGGCTAGATAGGCACCTGGCTGGGGTTGTCTGACCTCAGTTCTTTTCCTGCCAGGGGCAGGGGGTTGGATATGATGATCCTTCAGGGTCCCTTCCGGCTCTACAATCTATGAATCTATGAATTTACTAGTACATGTCAATTAGCAGGTGAAGGTCAGAAAATTTCCTAGGAACAGACACAAAGTAAGGGCCCTATTCTCTAACCTTTAAGAAAATCATAGGGCCCTACCTGAAGCAAATATACTAAAAGGCCAGTCCTTTGATAATATTTTCACATGGGTTCCTATCTTAGATGGACTCCTCATTCACAAAACTAGGGTGTCACTATGGAAATTGTTGGGTACATTATAAAACATTCATTAAGGCTATTTGAATGCATGTACTGTAGTAATTGTAATACAATGATTAAAAATGAGGCAGAATTCTTAGACTGATTTATGACTCATTTTGTATATCATTCCACAGAATTGAAAAGCTTCAGTCATTGTCCCATACTAAGGAATTTATGATTGGCTGCAGAAATGAATATTCACATATTGCAAGTCCTCCAAGTGAACAAAGGCATCTTAGAGAAGCACAAGGCTACAATCATGTCCCATTCTAGGAACAAGAGAATGAAAGATAATGACTTTCTTTTTCAGTTTGTTAATGCAATGAAGTGAGGAAAAGACTGAAGATGACATAACTCCCACGAATAGGTTAAGCCAGTGCAAAAATGACGACTTACAGTTCAAAATGGCATTATATTACACTCCATTGTCTTCATCACTGATAGCAGAACTAGCCACACACACAGACACACACACAGAGAAGGATGTGTATTTAACTTAAGAGAAAAGACACTAAAATTTAAACACAGATGGCTTGATTCTCTACTTAATGTTACAGTGACCTGACAAAAGTACTTCTGCATTTTCCCTGCTGTTATCTCACAGTAGGCAGCAAACATTAATAACTAGTTTATGTGTGCTGATAGCACTGTAATCATTTTGAGCAATATCTCCTGTACAAGCATTTCCAAATTTGACTGCATGCAGCTGTCTTTTCTTTTAAATAACTAATGTAATATACTTTGCAATTCCTTCTGCCATGCTTGGGTACACTGAACTATTATTTTAAACAAGGGCCTGAATAAAGACAACGAAATTCTCCATAGATGTTGAGTTACAAACAATGCTTGAACCTGGAAACCAAGAACATCATAAGCATACAGTGCAGGTAACAAAGGAAAAACAGCAAGCCGTTATTTATTAATAAGCAAAGGCCAAGGTGACTCTAGCTGCAGACACGGGTCTTGTTTGTATTCCTGTCAGGCTGAACTGGGTTAAGTGGTTTGAAGTGAAGTGGGCATCACTGGGCTCTTATATTTGTATTACACACAGCTAAAATACACAATGACGTTCTATTTAATTACCGCCTTTGAGTGGATTCAGTTAGAAAACTGAGGATGTTATCTTCTTGATCTCTATTGTGCTGTTTGTCTGGTTGCATCTCAGAGTACTTTACAAACTAATAATAAACACACACGCTCTTACATGGCAGACATGATTTCATTCCATATAGAAATATAGCAACCTATGAGGTAAATTGAGCATTTCATGTAATTTAGAGTACGCAAACCTACATTTTCAAAAGTCACGAGTGATTTTGGGTACGTCAATTTTTAGTTGCCTCACTTGAGGCACCTTGAAACTATCTGATCTGTGAAGTGCTGAGCATATTTTAATAGTCGTGACATTTATATACGTCTCAGACTGGGCATCTAAAATTAAAACATCCAAAATCTTTAATTACTAATGGAAATTTAGGCCCAGGTGCCCATATATGCAGGTTTGTCTTGTTTTTGTTTGTTTTTTAACAATACTGGACATGTGCACTAGGTGTATTTTGCTAACAAAAAATTATATCAGCTAGAATTTTAGATAAGTAAAATATAATCACTCCAATTTTAGCTTGCTCAGGACACTACAGCTAATATTCCTATCCTAGTAGTAAAATGTCAGAGCGATCTTTAACAATGCCAAGTGATCAGGAAACTGGTACTGAGTAAAATTTTCTAAAGCACTGAAGTGTCTAAAGTCTGATTTTCTATAGTGCATGAGCTCCAGATTTTTATAAAAGTACTTCCAAATTGTTCTGTTTCATTTTGCAACACTTGATTTATTGCCTTAATGAAAGTCAACAGGAGCCTTAGGCTCCTGAGAGCAAAGATGCTTCTGAAGCAAAGATGTAGACTCCTAAGTCAGTTAAACGCTACAAATCTCAGCAGAGCAATACCTAAATACCTCCGAAAACAGTCAGTGGTAGTTAAGATCTGGGTCTAAGTTCACTGACTTTCATCGGTCTCTGAGTCTTTTTGTGGATTTGTAAGGTCCACACCTGAGTGAACTAAGTTAGACCAGGTGGCCATCTTTAACACAATCTAACCTCCCTGAAACTCTGTCTGCACCCAATGTCTATACCATGCTGCAGTATGATATGTATAGAAATATCTGACTGTAATTTAGCTAGCTTGAGTATTGGAAGCAGTCTAGTCATAGCAGCAGAGAGCCCAGTGCAGGGTAATTTCCCCTTCTCAGCATGTAGCCTATGCATTTCTCTCTACACACACTATACTGCACTGTACCTTGGCACTTCCCTTCTGTCTCGCAGGCAAGGACTAAATGATTTCCAACCTACTCTGCTTGAGATCTGACAGGGGTGTAACACAAGTGGGTGGCATATGAAATTTCCCCAGTTTAGGATGTAGATAGATGAATACATTATACTTAGGTATGGGTGGGAAGGAGGAAATGATTGAGTGTCAGTTGTTTTGCTGTAACTATTTTGTGTATCTGCTCTATCTGCAGTAACTATTCTAGCACTTTTTCAATTTCATTCAGTGGTAAACTGCCTCATTTGAAATTCCCATTTTAGAGACACACAAAAATGTTACCAATGAGCAGGTGATGCACAGGACACACCCCCAACACACACACACACACCAACCTCACTTCACTCCGTATACTTTGTTCATCTTTGACACCTTCAGCCTTCCTAAGTCACATCTGTTTTCCAAAAATGAGACCAAAAATCCTGTGAGGGAAGGGACAAGAAAGGCTGGACAGAAATGAAGGCGTGTTAATAATCTGAAGAAAATTATTAAGATTTTCAAGAAAATCTGAGTCTTTCAAGAAACAGTTCCGTCTCTGCTTTCAGCACCTTGAAATTCCCTAAGTAATGAGGTAAATAGCTGCACAACTGCACCATCCCTGAGCTATGTATCCAAAATGCATGTAGCTGTATTCCAACTCCCCAAAGCCAGTTTCTTGTAGCCAGTTAATCAGCTAAGCAACCCCATTTTAGATTAAAAGATTTTGAAAGCGGATTCTAGCTTAACTTTAATGAATACATACCTTTTAGAAAGGAAGATTTGCAAGACAGGCTTTAAATGGAAGAGCTATTGCCAAAGGTCACATGTGGCAGCCAAGCAAAAGGCCAGTCTGCTGGCCAATCTTTTCCCGGAGATCCAACACCATTAAAGTAAAAGAGCAGAGCTGCATCGAGAACATCAAAGGCTTGCTGAACATTCCAGCTATTACACTGTGTTACAAACATCTGCTTCTCTCAAAAGTATTTTAAGGCTCCTATCACCTTGCTACCTAAAGTCCAAAGGATTGTCTAAAATTCTCCAGATTACTGCAGGTCAAAATAATTTATTTTTTTTCTGCTCATCTTCTCAGCCTCTGTCTACGTGACCTGTAGAGATAAGTGTCTCCAAAGCTATGGCTATATTATATACATTTGGAATGGAAGATAAATTGTCCCTCCTTTATTCAAGGTCAGTACATTTTAGACTCTAATTACTTTAATGTTGTTTTCAAAAGGCATGGTTCATACCCGCCTTCACCTTCTGTACAGCATATCAAAAAGTTCAGTCTAGTGGCTTCACTGAAAATTACTTTTTAATTTGCTAATGAACTTTCACATCTGTTAGCCAAGTAGTTCTGGAAAAAACTGCCACCTCATTGCTATAGTAATGCAATATATCCAGGGAGCCAGATATCCTGAATCTGATACCTAGTTGTGCTACTTGTTGTCTGATATCGGACAAGTCATTTGTCCCTCCTTTCTCTCTCTCAGTTTCCCTTGGATAAAATGAGTGTTATTAACCTTACAGGAATATCGCATGGTTTAAATACAGTTTTGGTTGTATTTAAATCTAACCAAATGGTTTGACTGTCATATTTAAATACAACCAAATAGTTTAAATACAACATTTGTGACGAGTTATGGAATATATGCAGCCATGAACTGCAGACAAAGGAAGGACCCTTCCTTTTAAAGTACAGGAAAACTCCAAGATCTGGCGCAATTTCTTTTCCTCTTACTTTTTGCCATCAAAGGTACATCTTTCTTAGAAACAATATCCAGGGGTCCATTTTATCCATTATATCTGAGGAGCATAGTCTAAAGGACCTGCCAATGGTTATGCTTGTGGCTGAGATGAGCACAATTTATCACAAGGGCTTCCTGGACAAGTTGCTTCATAGCTTTGTGTTTGGATACCTATAAAATGGGGGTGATAATATGAACCTGACTGGATCAGAAAAATCACTGGGCCAGGAAATTGCTGGTTAGCTATGCATTATATTAAATGAGCTGACTAAGCAGAGAGAAAAATCAGTGACATGGAGGCCAAACATGTTCAATAGATTCAAATACTGACTGCAAAACTGAAGTATGCTGTGTCTTAACATTGGATCTTACGATTAATTTGCCGTAACTGAAAATGTTCATTAACTAAAAAAGACTGCAGAAGCTGTTATTAGCTTCTCTTTAAACAAGATAAGGATATTGTATTTGTTCATCATGCTGGCAATGTAAGATGTTGCCTTTATCTTCTGCTTTCCCCACCTTTATGTCTTTGGACTTTGTAAATGACTTGCTAAATAACTATACTGTTGTCACTTAGCAACCTTAACTTGCTATTAGATTAATGTTTTTATTTTAGGCATTATTATCAGGAACATCAATTGCAGCGCTGGAGAAAAGAGGAAAAAAAGGATTCCCTCATCTGTAGAAAGAGGTAGGTAGCTATTGTTTGTCTCAAGTCAGGGAGAAGGCAGCATAAAATAGCACATTATAAACTAACCAAATCAGAGATACGTAAACTGCTGAAAAGTGGTGGCTTATTTTGTCAGAGGCTGAACAGGTGGCTTTTCAGCCTCTGACAAAATCAGGTCCTGCTTATTAAAGCTTGTGCATCTCTGATTTAGTTAGTCTACAAGGTACAAATCTATCCTGCCCTCCACCCATCTGTAGAGCAATTTGGGTTCCCTTCTGACAGCTGAACTGGAGCAAATGCTTTGCAAAGGCTGGCAGTGAACAGTCTCTACACTACTTTGAGTAGGACAAATCCCTCATCCCAGGCAGTTAGTCCCAGGATCAATACAGGGCAAATAATGAGGATATAGTTTAAATACTCTAGAACATGAAATGCTTTTGCTTTGTTTGTGGAGACTGAAGCTGTTTCCTAACACCAAAACCACACATACCCGGTCTCTTCATTGCTATTCAAATGCACTGTATCCCATTCTTATGTGGGGGAAGTAGCAAAGAATACAGAATTAGCATTAGGTCAAATGAAGACTCTACCTGATCAGAAATGTATGGGGGGCAGGGAGAAGCAGGAGCAGGGAGGGGAAAGGTTTTCACTTTTGAATAAATGCATTTAAAGACCACACGAGTTAGCTGAAAAGATGTCATTTTGCATTTCTACTTTATTAGGCATATTTCTGGTAGCCATTCCACAGTGAGCCATTCACTCATTCTCTCTCACTAACTGCTATTATGCTTGTTTATTTGTTTTAATGTTCTGGCCTCAAATGATCTCTCATCTCATCTCCTGTAGTTACTACCTACTATATTTAAAATTCAACCAATTATTGTCAATTAAAAGAAAATGGTTTTAAGTCTTGGAAAGAGCAGCATTAGTGCTGGTAGGCATTACTAACTTAGATGAAAAACTGTGCCCTTCTGTATCATATCACTGCTTATTATTATAATTATTCTTAATAAGCTTATGTTTACAGCTAAAAGCATAATTTTTAAAAAGTACTACACCCTCTTTAACCTACATAGTAATTCACTATAAACAAGCAAGGAAATGTGTGACATGTCAAGTGTTAGCCCATCTTCCCAAAATATCGAATTACTGGGGTTATCATGGAAATACAGGACAGCAAATTAATTCCAGGCCAGATAGGCAATCATAGGCAAATATTTTAAAATCAGGCCATTTGGCTATCCCATTGACCTGAGGGGAAAAGAACTTTATTGGCTGCCTGAAAAGACAGCTCCTGTAAGTTTGGGTTGCTTCCAAGAGACATTTTTACTTTCTATCTCACTTTCAAGAAAACTTGCCTACCCTAGAGTAGACTAGTGTTAGTTAGGAATACACTAGGATTTTATATCCTGTTTGTGTTTTATTGCTATATGCACTGGAATGACACAGTTCGCTTTTTATTTGTTGTGCTGTTTTATTTTTTTTTTCACTTGTATATCAGGACTGCCAGTTCACTATGCAAAGATCACTTATTCCCAGTGTCGGTTCTACTTGTCCATCTGAAGCTTTAGCTTGGGTTTAACTTGGAAAAAGGACAGGTATCCTGTCAGAAGAGTTACATTATTAACAATAATTTACTTTGTATTTGGAGGAACGTGGTTTGGGATTCCCAACTCGGTGGTAGATTATTTCAAGCCACAACTTATTTTATAAAGCCTGCTATGGTCACATGCAAGACCTAGCAAGTCTAAGGGTCAAAAAAGCCTAGAACCCTCTATAAATTGATACAGGATGACTAGGGCAACAGCCCAGGCCACCAAAATAGCTACCACTGAATGCATGGCTTTCCACCACTGGCACTGTCGCCACAGCTAGCACTACCACATGCATCATGACTGTTGGGGGTTCAGAGATGCTCTGCTACATCTTTACATGGGGCCGTTAGGTTTCTGTACATCATGGCTCATAGGGTTTATCTTTGTGGGTCACTCACTTTGCCATTAAATTTGTCTTGTTTATTGTGCAAACTCATTTGTTTCTATAAACTTGAACTTGTGCATCATATTTTTCTAATTGTGACCTCATATGTAGTTGCAGCAAGTGATAACAGGTATGTTTCATATCATTTTAATTTAGGAAAACAGTAAGACCAAAAGGAAGGTTTACTATGGAGCCTGCTTGCAGATGGAAGCAGCACAGAAGACACAAACATTTTGCAACACCCCTGTGTTTTGGGAAGAATTTGTCTATTTACATGTCTTTGCAGCACATAATGGCTTCTATCTTTGGGTAATCCTACTCTAACACATGTACTGCAAAACCTACCCACAACAAGGAAATGAAACATGCTATGGTAGTCTTAATTAAACATGGATTGCTTTTAGTCTAAATATTTGGCATTTTGAGACCATTTTCCTGCAGGTTTAACTTGCACATAAGTGCCAAAATGGGGTAATTACTTGGACTTTGTGCATTCCATCTGGATTGCCGCAAAATGTGAAGGCTGATCACAAATTGGGACCAATATGTTATTTACTTGTTCTTTCCAAGGAAGACTTTCAAGATCCACCTTCCCACATTCATTAGAGCTGATGTTCTCCTTATAGCTCTAGTCCCAGAAATTCACTAATGATCAGAGGGGGATCATTAGCAGAAAAGTACTCTTTCTTCCTTTTGCAACAGGGTTGAAGCCATAATTACATGTGCTTGAATTCCAATTAAATCAATGGAGCTTTTTATCTTTTTTTTTGTTTTTGTTTTAAAAGCGTCTTGCTGTTTTAGGAAAAAACCATGATTAACTTCATAACATTCCCAGTGCATGCTGACTTGAAGAGTATAATACTGGACATGCCTACACATTCCTTTTCTGCCAGCCTGCTACTCAGATAGTTCAGCATTTGTATTCAGTTCTCAGCCTCTTGAAGGCTCAGATCAAGCGTAGTATTCTGAAAGCTAGAATGGAAAGCTAACATACAATACTTACAAACTATGATTGTATGCTGGTTGTATGCTGAAGCATAATAACTTCCAAAGTGATTAAGACCTACAGATGGGATGATAATAATAATTATTATTATTCCTAATAATACTATTACAATATTAGACTAGTATCCTATTGTGGAAGGTGCTGTCCAAATAGAATGAAATAGAAGTCCCTGATCCAAAGGGTTTATCACCAAATGCCTCTTAGTCTTTGACCCTAGTATACCTTATTTCAAATTTTCTGGGCACCAGAATCTTATACAGCCTTTCAATGTTCAACCTAAAAAAAAATTCTACAATGTGCCTGGAATAACAATTCTTGTGTATTAAAAATATATATATATTTCAAATACACTAAGCTTTCTTAATAAGACATCCCATTCTTACAAACTGTCCATTATTTTGAACTTATTTTGGAATCACAACACAGCCCTTGTGGTGAAGCTGCATGTCACAATGGATTGCAGCTGAACAAATCAACTTGGATTACTGTGTTCTGACAATAAGGAAGGGTGCATTTACATGCTGCTACATTTTGCTTTACCACTGATAGATTTAAATTGGCTTATGGGCAATCTTGTGCCAGAAAAACACTGCTTCTGTGTCTCCACCCTGTGTTCATTGCCATTTGTTCAATGGGATCCTGAAAAATTGCGTGTCATTCTCAGAAAAGGAACATCCTGTTCACTGGCTGTTGACTACGATTTCATGGGTGCTTATCAGTTTCTCCAAGTATAGAACAGTTTTCCCAAGCTGAACCCAAGAAATGGGCTCAAAATTTTAATTGAGACAAACGCAAAATGCAGTTTTGGATACTGGTTATTGGGTTCAGCCTACTTAAAAAATCAACAATCTAATGCACAACATTCAGATCCAAATCTGGAACTGTAACCTCCCTCAAAGTCTTTTTTTTTTTCAGACAGGGTTTTCAATTGATCCCACCTATGTTCAATCCTGGAAATCACATTATGGATGAACAAAAATGCATTTTCAAGGCAATCTGACCACCCTATAAGCACTATAAAAACAAGTAAATTTTGGCTAATTCAAGTCAATAACTTATTGCAATTTTAAAAATGCATTTAAAACAAGCAATAAAACCAAATTTTAAACTATAAAAAAGTTTTCTGACCTGGTAAAAAAGGAAACAGGATCATTTTCCCCTGGTGAAGAATGCAGTGTTACTTTTCATAGTAATTACACCCAATCCCCACACTGGCCAAGGCCTCTAGTTTCTCCTGATCAGAAGAGTCTAAAAGCACAAGACCTACTAATTCAGCAAAGAACTTCAGGACATCCCTGTCTCTTCAACAAAAGTTGTGATTCACCAAAGCAACAGGAAACAAGCTCATTAAGAGATTAAACAGGCTGAATGCCCAGTCAGCACCTTAAACCTGGAGCAGCCAATCACTTTAACGGACGATTAAACAGCAAGGACAAACTAGCAAATGCAGAATTAAGTCAGTCTGCAAATTCTCTCTCTGTCAACAGATAGCATCCTAGAGTTCAAGGAGTCTGGTAGCACCTTTTGGAGGTGAGGAGGGTGCGGAGGTGGTATCGAGGTATGAAAATGGCTGTTTAATTTCCCAGAGGAACCTGCTGTCCCTGGAACGCAGACAGAAACACTCCTCCGTGGATACGCGAACAGAATCACTTATGAGTTAGCAAACTAAAACCTAACAAACCTCTCTGAACATTTACCTCTGAATATATGCACCCAGTGTATATGTATCTTGGAACTGATTTGTAAATGTTTCCACTGTGTATTGCTTGTAAAATTTCATAGTCTGGAAAGGCGCCCTGGGTGCTACGTCATTGAGTGTGCTGCCAAAGTAAGAAGGGGGTTAATAAAATAAACATGACCAGAACACAATGTGAGAGGCGAGGTTTCAGCAAGGAGGCCTTCTTCAGAGTAGGGGAGAAACAGCGGATCTTACTTCTTAAAAGTCATGCTTAAAAGGGAAAAGGAAAAAAGGATAAAAGGAAAGGAAGGCAGCTCTCCAAACTCCTTAATGCATTCACCGGACATATGAAAATGCCTTCTGACTGTCATTGAGGGACCGTCAAAACAGGCAGCGCCGCACTGAAGTAAATGCTGAAAGCTCTGTTCTGTTTAGATGAAATGCCCCAGCCTACATTCACCAAGGAGATGCCCTCAAGGCAATTGGGATCTATTTATAAAAGTTATAAATCCACTCAATTAAAAATTAACACTAAAGGGTGAAAGCTTTTATATTTGTGAAATCGCAGGGAAAGTTAATTCTGCCAATCATTCTCTCACAAGACACTAGCAAAATATTTTTTCCCTTATCCTTTTTAAGTGTTTAGAAAATGTACTGATGATGCAGCCAACACTGTAGATGCCTACTAGGAGAAGCAGTTCATTTCAGCGAATCTTCTGGGCAGGCCAGCAGCTACCCAGAAGCTCTCCAATAGCATATCAACTATTATTCCAGTAAGCTGTACTCTAAAAACTAAAGGGAGGAACAGTGGGTAATTCACAATCAGCTCCTTTAAAGGAATTAAATTCTCCTTCAGTTACACTGGTACAACTGTATCTAAAAGGAAAATTTATTACTACAACATTTGTTATCTAAGATGCATTTCTTTATTTCACTATTTTGTGCCAGCTAGAAGAGCATAAATGTCAAGTTTAAAAACCTAGACTATCCTTTAGTTTTACATTCCAAATTTCTAGGGTCAACTCAGCCCTCATTATTCAACCATGTTCTATACAGTTTACTTGATGGGTGTCTTTCAGATGGATAGCAAAGGTTCCCCAGCTCCATTTGTAGTTGCAGGCATTACCCCTCAGATCCTTGCTCTCCCCTTCACATTGTGACATTCTTTGCTATTTTTTTGCTCCCATTAGCATATGTCCTCCCCTACTTGCTGCAGCTGTATCTCAAAGTGCAGCAATTCCTGTATAAACATAAGGCAAAACTCCTAAGGCTCTTCCTCTGTGTTTCATCCATATTTATGTACAAAAATGGCCACTGAAATTAAAGGGGGTCAACATGAATAAGGACTCAGTGGGCACATCTATATGAGACACTTATTGTGCGTTAACCTAATAACACTGCACGGTAGCATAGCGCAACAAAAACCATGCTAATAGCCTACTGCTCAGTGTTATTAGGCTAATGTGCAGTAAGCATCACTAAATAAGTATGCACGGGCACTACTGTGCAGTAACTTTAGATACTGCACATTTAGTTAGTACTTTATTAAGGAAGTACTAAACTAAATGTTTAGTATCTAAGACACATTAATGAAGATGTAGCACAGTTCTGTAGTTCTGAAACTGCAAACATGACTTTTCAGTTTGTTCCAGAAGTGTAAGTAGGCAAATGTGGTTATGCAAGATGAGTTGTGATGACAACTCAGAGTCCAACAAGATTGGTGCATTTCCCTTGATGCATGCCACTTTTGTACTTGTAACACAGAAGTCAGTGGAATAAATAAATGTATTCCCCAAGTTCCAGAGGATGACAGAGAGGGAAGACACCCGGGGCCAAATGCTGTAAGCTGGCATGGCGAGAATGGAAAGCTTGAGTCACACCATCTAATGATGTTCTTTGTGAAGACATACGAGTAGGATGGCACTTTCAGACAATATTTTCAGGCTACATTCAGGCTATTTTCAGGCTATATTCAGTTTCTGTCTACCTTTAGATTAATCAGTCTGTTTCTATCCCCATGGACATACCTCCCTCTGTCCTGACCAAGCAACTCTTACAAGTCTTTTAAGGGACACAATGTTTTCCCTTAAAGCTTCACAGAGCTATGTCTGAACAAATGTGTCAGTTCAAATAAAGCTTCACTCAATTTTCTGACACTAACATTCCACATGCGGGGCTAGACGTAATAACGGGCCCCTCCAGCAGTACAGGTGCAATGACCTAAGCTTGCTACAATCTGACTAGACACCATCAGAAAAGAGTATATCTGCAAGAGCTACCACAGCACTGAATGTAAACACTGGCCTCATGTTGCAGTAAGAAAGCTGCACATTTTTATACATGTTTCCTCAGATAAACCAAAGCTTTTTCAGAGGAAGGTGCCATAAGAACAGACGCAAAGTTACACCGTACCCCGAGTCATAATGTAGAGTGACACCACTGAATTTAGGAGATCCCTTCCAATTCCAGTGCATGAATGAGAGTAGAATCTTTCACGTTCTTTGTCTAATTCCTGTTCTTACCGATGTTGTCAACATGAGGGATTAGAGTTCTTAGAGGCTGGAAGTTATCCAAGTGGAAAACTGACATTTATTACTGTGTCGCTTAAATTCCCAGTGCCGACCTACCCCATTGCAAGATAATGTGTATCTTGGGACTTTTAAAAAGTGGAAGCTCTTCCTTGGGAATGGTTGTGCCTACAGAAGACAAAGAGCCAAACGGTGAACATCAAAGCCTGGAAGTCAGGTAGGAAAAAACCTAAGACATCGTATCATAAAAACTGTTAAAGTAAGTGCAACACAGCACATAATAACAAGTTCCCTTGTAAGTTGTTTTGTTTTCCTATCGTCCTCCTGTTTTATAAATTATTCTGAGTTTTTCTGTTCTCTTACTGTAAACTGCCCTGAGCCTCTGTTGGGAAGGGAAGTATATACTTGCAGTCCTCGACTTACAACATTTCGAGTTACAACGTTTTGTACTTACAACGTTTATAAATTGACACCCTGTCAATTTCTAAACTTCCTGACGTCAGTTTCGACTTTACAACGCTTGATCTGATGCAATGCCACATCAACGAACAAGTCTGCTGTGCCACCCATCTCCCTGGAGAACATCTGTCCAAATTTCCTTGGACACTTTCTTTAAGAAAGCAGACAAGACTCCAGAAAAACCTGCAGCCCAGACTCCTGAGTATTCTCCAGCCAAGAGCCCTTCAAAAAGTCCAGCCAAGTCACCTCAAAGAAGTCCTTCCAAATCAATATTATTGCTATTTACAATATAAATACATTAATGTAGCTATATTATTTATCTATAATTGACTGAGTACAAAATTCTGGGTTATTTTTGGTGAAAATAGGGTATCGGGCATTGGTTCAGGAACCAATCCCCATTTATAACATTGTTTCCTATGGGAAAAATAGTTCCAAGTTGCAATGTTTTGACTTAAGATGCAGTTTTCAGGAACCAATTATGTCGTAAGTCCAAGGACTGCCTGTACATAAAATAAATAACATACAAAACAGAAAGCTAAAACTGAACGAAAGCCACAGATAACCCATGAGTATACTGATTAGAGGTAATTTTTCATTCCAGCAACCAGTCTGAGGAACTAATAAGGGGTCAAAGACAGAATTAGCTTGTTTGAATGGAAGTTTCTCCCTCATACTTCTTTGGCCTATATCACCATAGTATTTGAACATTTTACAACATCTGATGCATGCATCTTCATGTCACCCCAGTAAAATTGGGAAATGCTATTATTTCTATGTTATAGATTACAATAGGAACTGAGGCACAAAAAAAGAAACCATGCAAAGTTGGGGATCAAGCATGACTTACAGACCTGAGTCCACTCATGTGCTCCAAACTAAGAAATTAATGAGCAAAGCTACCCTTATTTTGTCCCCAGCACCTGCACTCAAGAGCAGATGCTGGAATTGAACCCAGAGCTGTTCTGTTGCAAACTCCTGGTCCAGCGTGCTTGCAGACTGAGGTGAGCAGAGCATGCTCTTTGGTATCAAGACTTGCCAGTATGATGGTATGTGTTGCTGTCAAGAGTGGGATTCAAACCTACTGCAGTTAAGAACCGATATGAAACCTTGTTCAATTAATGGTAGAAAGGCTTTAATAATACCGCAAATGAGCTATAAAACTAAATGACAGAAAAAGACTCCTTCCCAATATTCAGTAAATGAGCTATCACAAAAGTCCTAGTATATTTTAGCTGCAAAAATTTCTCTCACCCATGCAAGCAGGAAGCAGTTCTTGCCTTTACAGCCTTCACTTCGTGTGGATCTGTGGCCTGGAATGAAAAGCTAGGTGCAGAGGATTTCTCTGTCCCTCCTAGAGTGCACACCTTGCTGGCAACTCTGTTTTGTTCTATACAGTTCAACTCTCTGATAGCTGTTTGATTAAAGTTTGAACAAAAGCAGGTAGGAAAGAACCATCACATTGCAATTGCTAACTGCTTGGATCCTGTTCTGGAGTGTGTATGTATGAAACTTGCTTTTGCAAGTTCTTGGTTAGTCCGGAGGTTATACTTCAGTCCAATGGGATGGGTCTTGATTGACTGAATGGAATACTTTGGAGCATCAAACACAGGATGCTGTCTTTGGGTAACTGTTTTAACAAAGGGGCAGAATTCACAATAGTCTGCATTGATCACAGGACAGTTTGGAGTAGCTCTTTTAACAATAGTCTGCACCGGTGATGGTTTATGGAGACTTTTACAAAACCCCAGATAGACATTGAGGGCATTTTTACACAAGTGCGCATTGCAATGCTGGATGCTTTGAAAAGCACCCGGCACTGCAACGCATGCAGTTGTACAAGTGGCAAAATGTACATCAGCGCTGAGAAAATGGTGGCGGCGTGCTTTTGAACTGAAACACCTCGGAGGAGCTTTAGTTCAAAAGCACACTGCCACCATTTTCTGTGCACTGAAGCATATTTCGACTTATACAACTGCACATGGCACAGTACAGTTTGCCTCAGCTCGCATTCAGAGCGGACTCGATTAATCGAATAATCAAGTCTGCTCTGAAGCGGTGGATCTCTGGTGCGTTGCTGGAAAATAAGTTTGTGTATAGATGTTCTGAATGCCTGTTCTGAGAAATGTGCCTTAATCAAGAGGGAATGTGCCAACCAGGATGCAGTCACGTAAGGATTTGCAGATATTTATGAATGGTTTAGCATAATAAAACATTGAGGACATTTACAACTAGCATAGGAGATGAAGTCAATTAGGATTGCACTATTTTGCATGGTCCCAGTCACAAGCTTGCATTCTTGTGCAAGATGCACTGTTACTTTAATTTGGTCATTTAAATTTCATGTGTAGGTCTGGCCAAGCTTTCACAGTATGGAGAAGCCTTAAGTGAATTCTCCTTAATAACACAGGCATCCTTTAAGTAAGCAAGGAATTAAACCCATGCCCACTGACCCCTCCCTTGTGCCTGCAACATCACTGGTTCCCTTATCCAGTCCTCAAACAGCCTTCATACATGGCCTAATTGAAATCCTACTTCACAGAAACCAGTGCATGATTTTTTTATGTTGAGGCAGAGCTGCTCCTGGGTAGTTCTGCACCCTGAGCGGTGGTGGCACACAAGGCAGCAGCTGGGCAGCCAGTGCAGTGTCAAGAGCTATTGGTGCACTTCTGCTGGGCTGAGCCAGAGACTAGTGCCCTGGCCACCTGACCTTAGTTAAGCTACAGTTCTAAGGCACTCAACCCACAGCCCACTGCTATTTATAGGAGGCTTCCTATTGATTTCAAAGGGGTTGGGATCAGGTCCTGAATTTCCACACTATATGGATAGTCTGGCAGGTAGAAAACCAATAAATGCAATGAAGAAACTAAATACATTTGTTTTCTTTTTTTATTATTATTTCTACTTTTTTCTCTCTCTTTTTTTTCAGAGGGGAGTGGAGGAGGGGGTGGTGACAAAGATTTTTTTTCATTCTTCTCTAAGTGAGAACATGCAACTTGTAATTGAAAGGCTAAAGGAAAACTGATTTCTTTAGCAAAGAATTCTTCTCCCACCTACTACTGTTAAATATTAGTTAGGAAAAAAAGGTCACCATACAAAGTGCTTGAAACAAATCTGATTAAAAATCATGTCTCCTCTCAGTTAGCAAAGTTTTGGACACCTTTTTCAATGAACCTATAGGCTCATTGCAACTATAGGCCAATCAGCCCAATCAGTCTATAGGCTCATGGTAACTATAGGCCAATCAGCCTAACCTCTATCGCAGGGAAAACCCTAGGAAAGCTCATTAAAGAATCTACGTGCGATATGCTCGTGGAAAGTAAGATTCTGAATGACAGCCAGCGTGGCTTGTTGCGGGTAGGTCTTGTCTTACCAATCTCATATCCTTCTACGACCAGGTGTCTCACCACCTGGACATGGGAGACAAGGTAGATGTTACATACCTACACTTTGAAAAGGCTTTCGGTCTAGTATCCCACAATATCCTTATGGGAAAACTGGAAGACTGGGGGCTCAGTGGGTGGAAAACTGGCTACAGGGTAGGACCCGGAGAAGTCTCGTGAATGAATCTGTGTCACCCTGGTGCAAAGTGGCCAGTGGTGTCTCTCAGAGGTCCTTGCTTGCTCTGGTGCTTTTCAACATCTTTATCAATGATTTGGATGGGGGAGTGAAAAGCTCACTAGCCAAGTTCATGGACAACACCAAGTTATGAAGCAACATAGTCATGTCAGAAGATAGGCTGCAGATACAGGTGGACCTGGACAGGCTTGAGAATTGGGCAGACTGGAACCAGATGAAGTTTAACACTTCCAAGTGTAAGGTGCTCCATTTGGGGGCAAACAACCCTCAATATACATACAGGCTCAGTGGTAACAGCTTGACTTGCACCATGGCCGAAAGGGACCTAGGGGTAATGGCTAACCATCGCATGAATATGATCCATCAGTGGAAGGCAGTAGTCAGCAGGGGAAACAACATGCTGGCATTCATCAACCAATGCATCTCATGTAAAACTAAGGAAGTGATACTCCCGCTGTACTCAGCACTGGTGAGACCGCAATTGGAGTACGGCATCCAGTTCTGGGCACCGCACTTCAATAAGGACATGGAAAAACTTAAGAGGGTCCAGAAAAGAACCACCCATATGTTCAGGGACTTCTAAGACAAGCCATACGAGGAAAGGCTGAGGGACTTGGGCCTCTTTAGCCTAAAGGAGAAGGTTGAGAGAGGACTTGATGGCGGCTTACCATTATATCAGAGGAGTGCATCAGGAGCTCGGTGAACAGTTGTTCACTAGGACACCCCCGGGGAAGACCAGGACCAATGGAGATAAACTCCTGGAAGGCCTTTTCAGGCTTAATACCAGGAAAAACTCCTTCACAGTCATGGTGTCCAGACTGGAATAAACTCCCTCCAGAGGTGGTGCAGTCACCTACCCTAGAGGTTTTCAAGAGGAGACTGGACGGTCACCTCACTGGGGTCACCTAACCCCAGTTGTCTTCCTGCCTAGAGCAGGGGGACTGGACCCGATGATCTGCAAGGTCCCTGCCAGCCCCTAACAATCTATGAATCTATGAGTCCGAGACAGATTCATAACTCATACACACCTAATGTATGATCAGTGCTAGATAACTTTGAGTTGTATCAAGAAATCAGTCAACCTGACAAAGAAAAAAAAAAAAAAGCCTGTCTAAATTTGTCCCAGCTACATAGTTGGTCCAATAAAACATACCATCCTAAGAATTCCTAGCCTCTCAACAATATAATGGCATTTTTAAAAGGAAATCCAGCTGTTGTGTAATTGATATATGACACAAATCTGTGCAATAATTCATACAATGAAAATTTTACTGCTGATGCCATTAAGAAGGCTGTGCTTTTCACCTGAGCTTTAATGTCATTTTGACAAAGGTCTTAAAAATTTACATTCAGCTACTGACAAATGCAGGATCCTTAGAAACCAACATTCAAATGATGGCAAAGCTAAATCCTATCAATTTAAAGATAAGCCTTAACCCTCTTGTGAGAAGGAAACAGCCTCAGTTAAAATGATCAGTTCCAACTTACAGAATTCTAATACTGTAAAATGTAGCATTTCTAAAAGATGCACCCAGTGCACAAATATATGGGCTGGAATAAGAGAATACACAAATTGCTGGCTTGAACTTTATTTTTCACGTGAAAATTATATACTTACCAGTTTTGTTTATGGAGATATTCACCCGTGCAACATCTTCATTAAGATAATATAAAAAAAAAGAAAAATAATCAATTTAATTGTAGTCATAAAAGGAGGGGAGACCAAAGTGCTGCAATAAAATTGGTATCTCAGGACAGTCAGTAAAGTTCAATCCCATTCTCCAATTTTACCCAGCTGGATTTATACAAGAAACACTACATTGGAAAAAGAAATGCACCTCCCTTACTTTTTTAATACAGAGAAATACACCCAAAAAATATCAGCAAATTTTAAGTAAGTATTCGTCAATCTGCATCCAGAAAGCCACTTTTGGCACTGCAGGGTGAATGTGTAAGAAGGAAATTTGCAATTGATGTTGATCTGAAAGTGTGTTTCTAGATCTAGCTCTGACTTTGACAAAAAGTACTTGAATCAACTCCATTTCCTTCTCCCAGTTTCTAGGGAGAGAGATATGGTTTCCTCAGTAACAGCTCTGATGTAAGTTGGGGACTGCTAAGTAGTCTTAATAGGAGAGGGATGGGAGCTGCTCACAATGCAGACACCAGGGAGAAGGTAGGACTCAGGTGGTCCACTCTGAACCTAGGGTAACACCTAAGAAGACTTGGTCACCTGAGTTTGAGAAGAGGAGAAAAAATTTTTTTAAAGGAAGTGCAGCCAAATATGGTTTTCTGATCCTCTGCTTGAGGCACAGAAGTAGTGAAAATCCTGGGAGGATTTTTTTAACTTGCATCAGCTAGCAACAGTTCCCTAGCTACCATCCACCCGTGAGCTACAACCAGGACAAGAACCATCCCTATACTTTGTGCTGTCATCCCCCATGCTGCATGTAGACATGGATACTGACTCTGAACTTCTGGAGTATTTACTAGGGATCTGGATTTTCTGTTTCCCATGGAAAAATGGGGAACCCCCCCACAGATTTTCTTTCCCTTTTAACACAGAAAAATACATATTTTTTCATTTTAATAGAGAAACATGCAGATTTTCCACTTTTTGCAAAGAGATCTCTGCAGGCTGGCAGAGGTCCAGCCTGCAAGGGGCTGGGGGGAGCAAAAGAAGGACAGGCAGGCAGGGAGCGGCATGTCCGTGTGCGGGCAGCCTGGAGAGCAACTCCCAGCAGGTAAATCTAGCGGCAGGGGAATTGAGGCCCCCATAGGAAGGGAGGCAGGGAGGGAGCTGGGCAGGGCTGCGCCTGCTGCCCAGCCAGGGAGGTGCGTGGGGTTGGAGCCCAGCGCTAGAATGCATGGTTGCAGAGCTCTGGCAGGGAGTGGGTTGGAGCTGTGGGCATCTCATCTGGGCAGCTGGGAGGAGGAGCTGACTCCTCCATGTGCCCCCCCAGATCTGTGTGCAGGGCAGGGGCAGGCTGCCTGCTACAGGCTCGGCTCCCTTCCCTGCTGCCTTCCCGCTGGAGACTCCGCAGCCCAGCAGGTGGTACCCAGTACAGCAGGGCAGAGCAGGGCCAAGCAGGGAAGCTGGGCACCCTCTCTGGCAGGGCTGGGGGGGTAGGGTGGCTCTGGGTGGGGAGTGAGGGGCACCAGCAAGACCTGGGAGGCTGTGAGTGGGGAGTGAGGGGCACCAGTAGAGCCCAGCAGCTGTAGATGGGGAGTGAGGGGCACCAACAGGGGTGGGGGGGCTATGGCTTCCGAGTGAGGGACCTGGACCTCTTTCCTGGTGAGCAAAGCAGTAGGGAGAGCTCTGATTTTACATGATAAGAAACCCCAAATCAAACCCCAAAATTTATAGGTTTGTTAAATTTATTTTATTATAGTGATTGAGGCACTGGTAGGCTTACAAACTGCTTTAAAATGGTAAATATATCAATTGTGTTCAATTGATACCTATACACACACGCGCACACACAGTGGCGTTCATTTTAATCACCGATTTGCGGGGGGGGTCAATCAGAGAATCTGTGATTTTTATCAGAGAATTTTCAATTTTTACACAGAGATAACCAGGATCCCTGGTATTCACCCATGTAGGAGGAATTTCCAGCAGAAAGCTTACATACAAATGATAACTGTTTCCTTTGCACTGTCCTAGAGGAATACAGGAAGCAGAAATAAGACAGAGTTTATGCTCCAAGTGTGGCCTTTGACCTTTCTGAACTAACTCTTTGGGCCCTCTGGCTGTGAATACTGAACATTACAGATTCTGTAAACCTTACTCTTCCTTAAGTTGAGCTTTTATCTGAAGTCAAAGCCGAACTTGAATAGAAGCTGGATCAGGTGCCAGAATCTTGAGCAAAGACACATTTCTGGGTGGAAACAGTGCATCATGTTTGCTGTATTTTTAGTCAATATTTATTTTTGTTTTATAAAATGATTTGATGATTTAAACTGTTCTCAAGACTAAGCATTTCCAGATACTATACTTTAAAAACTTCTTTTTAATGTACTTCAAAATCCTTTTTACTGTCTGTTTTCTAAAAAATATTTTTAAAAGCCACAGTTTCTTGAAGTGGTGCAAAATTGAACCTGCTGCTCTGAAAACCTATGATTACGAAGGCTGTAATCATTTTTCACTACCTGACTTCTTTTCAAAGCATACTTCATTCTTTTGTTTCCCGTGCACTATACTTTCACTGGAGCAGCAGCCACCCTGATCCTAAGTATTAATTAGTGCTTAGTGGAATGAAATGAGGGATAACAAATGTGATGAGGGCAAAGAAACCAATAATACACCAGCCTACATTGCACCTTACTGTGTTATGTGAAAAAGCAGCTTACAAATATCTACCAAATACAGTACCAATCAAAATGTTCATCAGTTTTTTTAAAGGACCAAACCTTGTAAAAAAGTGTGCTCAGGCTGAGGAAAATATTGATGCCAAAATCTATTTTTAGTTAAGCAATAAAAGGGTGGAAAAATCACAGCTGAGAGAGGAAACTATAGCAACTGCTTATGAAGGATGTATTGGAAAATGTCCCAGGGAAGCATGCATTATTTACTAGCAATGAAATTTATATCTTCACAATGGGCCAAGGGACTAGTTTAAGACTTCTGCAGTAATAAAGTTTCATTTAAGTCCTCAGGTGCTAATGAAGGCCTTTAGACATCTAAGTACGTAATCTATCTGACTGCCAACATTTGTGCTTGTGATTGCAGCCATAGAGGTACGTGGGCTGAAAATGGGAAGATCATTTTCAAAGACAAACTCAGTATCTCTGATATAGCTATATTTTATTAAGTTTAATTTCAGTGGATTTTCATACCACAGTCACATACCTGAAAATGAATATTACCTATGGGGATTTGTTACCACAGTCTCTCAATCTGATCACTTATGCTTATATACTCTTCCAACTGCACATATGGTAGGAGGAATAATTCTACAGAGAAAGTGTCTCTGGAGGAATTTAAAGGGTTAAAAAGCAAGTTGTTCTACTTGTTAACACAGTCAATGCCATCTTGCCTGATTCTGCAGGTCTGAGATGCATGCTTTATTTGATTGGTGCAGGCTACTAGCAAGAAAATTCTTGTAGTGTTACCTGCAGAAGTAGAGCGTATTAGATCAGAATTGTACCAAGAAGTTTTCACAACTAGTGCGAACTTAGCATGGTATACACTAAGCACTGCTATTTAACCTTCATATGGCGACATCTTGACTGATGATATAGGTGGAAATCTGGACTAGTATATAAGGAAAAGAAAAGTCCATGGAAGAATGTTGTAACCCTTTCTCTGGGATTTTGTACATCAAATCTAGACATCCAACTATGATACAGAGAAATGGCCATGGGCCAGACTGGGTTCACAGAGCTGGGTTATCCAAGCTGCAGGGATCCCCATAGGTCCAGAATTTTGATGGTTGGGCAGTGACGGCAGTGTTAACTGCCCCAGCTGCCAAACATCCTCAACCCATGGGAAGCTCCACAATACAGGTAACATGGCTCTATGTGTTAGATCAAAATGGCATATGTTGGGTCAAGCTGGCACATATCCAGTTTCAGATGCACAGGGTTGGGATGGAGTGCAGGATCGCACTCGTGAAGCAACATGCACTGAGCCCGTGGGGGATCTGATCTGCAGATTGACTCCACTCCACTCCTCCAGCCCACCGGGCTGGAAGGTCAGGTACCACTAGTGAAGACTAATCTCAGGGGAGACTTTTGTCTAAAATGCCTTTTCTATATCTTATCTACCAGCAGTTGCATAAGAGGGCATTTCCACACCAAGTCCTTACTTTTTCTCAGATATGGATCTAAATGTCATAATGCCACATGCTTAGTTGTGATGATGTAATAACTCTTGGTCCAGGAAGATACAAGAGTTCTGGATAACTTCATTAGTGGAAAAGGCACTCTCAATGAAAAGTCTTTGCAACTTATACCCCATCTTAAAACAGGAGCCCTAGTTTATTGGCCTTCAGCACATAGTGTAAAATCTATGCTACAGGGAAAAAAAGAACAGAAGTGAGTTTTAGATTTTGAGGAGTCAAGAGCATTTTCACATTAATTCTGTGTTAACTTTCATAACTATCTAGCATAGAATATTCAAAAAAATTCAGGAAATTCAAATATTTACATATTGAAGATTCAGGAATTCAGAAGATTGACAGGAATAAAAATTTAAGAAATAAATACTGGCAACACAAGAAACTAAATGTTCCAATTTCTGCTCCCATGTGGGGCCCTGCAGCTCAGGTAACGTAGCCCTGTGCACTATATCATGCTGTTGTCCAAGGCTGGGCACACATCCAGACCCAGGTGCACGGTGTGCAGGATCATACACACAGAACAACCATATGCATGGACTGGCTTATGTACAAAACTGTAAAAGGAAATTATGTTCCCTGAAAATTCACCATAATGTCCCTTCTGCTGACAAGGTAAAACTATATTAAAACACCTGGACTGGAACAGAACTGTACACAGTTAATTGTGTGCATCTAAAACATTGATCTGATATGTATGTATGGATAACATCCAAATTCTCAAACACTAGATACACATACATAGATAGATACACATATAATATCACAGATGGCCTTTACATCACATGGTTTTAATTGGAGACCACCACATGCTGTTCAGTAATTCTTGAAATCTTTCATGACCCAAAGCTCCAGCCATGAATATTTTCCAGCAGTCAAGTGTGGGGATAAACAAACTATCACTGTCGCCTGTTCAAATTACTAATAATGCTTCTGTAGATGATTCAAGTATGTCAACATTATTACATGTCCTGGGCTACTGTACTGCCTCAGAGCAATTCCTCTGACAGGAAAGGTTATATGTGCTGAGAATTGTGATAAGCCAAAGGCTAGGCTTCTTACTGAATTGCAAGTCCTCTTGGACTAGCGTACTGGGCAGAATCCTTCATTTTTGCCTCAGTAAATCTGATCATTTTTCTGGGTAACATGGAAGAACAAAGCTTCTGATTCAAATGACAACAGTTTGTAAATGAATAGCACAAAATACAAGGAATTCTTTTGCATTCCTTTATACTTATGTATCAATGTATTTTATTTAAATTATTGTATTAAAATAATATAGCCTAAAACAAAGTTTGATTTACAAACTGCTGTACAACTGTGGCACAACAGTAATAATGGGAGACAGACATTTCCCAGGGTCAGCTTAGCACATAGTTAATGCAAACATAAATTGTAAGAATATTATGCCACTAACTGCAACCTATCATGCTGATCTTGAAACCATAAGTGTAAAATGCAACACTTAAGAGTGCCAAGCTGCCAAACATGCAGACTGATAACTGCAGTTTATTTTATTGGCTATGCCTTAATATCAGTTTCAACTGATCTAGTTATTCTGTGCCAGATTTCCATTAAAGGTCAAACAGCTGACACAAACTTAATTAAACAATTGTGGTGTGAATGAAAATGCCATTATGTTGTACATGTAGACAGCTTATACATTGCAATGAGAGTAAGCAACAAGTGTAAGAGAAGACTTGACACTGGATTCTCTGGAAAAATTTGTTCCTGTCCTGTAGGTTTTCTGTGCCATTTTCTTTCGGTAAATTAGTACCATTCACAGGAATAAGGTGTAACATGACTATATATTACATGAAATCAAAACAGTTTATACAGTGACTGATTTGCCATGATATAAGAAGGTAAAATTCCACCAGTCATACAGACCTCACCTAAAACAAAGGACCCACTTAGCAGAAAGAAAGACCTCAGAAGGGGACAATGTAGTAGTACCACATGATATATTACTTCTGGGTTACTCCTTGGTCTCCCTTTGTAAGTAGGGTGACTGTATGTCGTAGGCAAACCAGGACACTCCCAGCTTCCATAGCTTGGTCCTGGCCGGTTGGTCAGAAGTCCCGGATTGGAGTCTGACAAAGGCACAAAGCAGCATTGTGTGCCAGGCAGGTGGCCAGGCAGGTACTGCTGTTTCAGCCCTGGAGCCCTGCTCCAGTCTGCCCACCTTGCTCCCACCCAGCAGCAACGGTGCCTACTTGGCCACCTGGCTGGTGTACCATGCCGCTCTGCATCCTTCCCAGACTCTGCTCTGGGACTTCTGACCAACTGGCCAGGACTGACCTATGGAAGCTGGGTGTGTCCCAGTTTGCCCAGGAAGTATGGCCACCCTATTTATAAATGCAAAATGGAAAATAAACTGGTGCGTGGGACTCATAATTTCTGTTAGCTAGATTGCAGCCTCTCGTATTTGTGTGAAGTTACATGCTACATTTCAACCATAGTTAGGGCACTTAAAACACAAGTGTCCACATGTTAAAATTTGTTAAGTCATGCCAGTGCCCTGTAAGTGTCTCAAGGTTATGAAAGTTAACTCTGGGCCATGCTACCTAGCTCATGTTAGAGTAACTTCAGTCTGCTCCATGGAGAAAAGAGCAATTTGCCATCCTCCCACATTCCAGGATGTATTGCTCCCAGCTCCCCACCCCCAGCCCAGATCAAAGATAGAGCCCAGGCGATCTGGCTCTTAGCCATGGCTCCCTCTGCTCACCAGCTTTCTGGTGCAAGTCAGAACTATGCAGGAAAGAAACCGTATTGGACCTTAACATAAGATGGCTCACAGCATGTTCTAACTTCAACAATGCTTAACCTTCCACAAATTTAGTATGATCTAAGTGTACCACATAAATTCACCCTCACTCAGTTCAAACTCCAGAAAGTCATATCTCAAGCTCGTTTAATGTTTCTCAAGATGCATCTTATGTCCCCACTGTGAATAACAGATACTTCCCTTACCTCTTTAATTTGCACCCAGAAATCTCACTAGGGGTACTTGAGGGGGTTACCTGTCTGCTTGAGGTGCAGGAACAGACACATGGGGTGCATCTACACAAGCGGGCACATGCATCTTGCAGCATCTCAAAGCCTTTTGAGATGCTGCATGAGGCCTGTGTGGGAACAAAAAAAATGTTCCCTGCGCTGCAAATTTGTTTCTCCACTGGCCCCATCCCCCACTCACTCCCTCAGGCCCCTGGATTGCTGCCCCGTCCCGCCCAGCCCCATTCCCTGCCTACACTCTGAGCCCCCCGATAGCTGCCCTGCCCAGCCTCATCCCTCACCTGCCACCTGAAGCCTCCCCAGTCGCTGCCCCACCTGGCCCCATCCCCCGCCTACCCTCTGAACTCCCCTGATCACTGCCCAGACCCAGCATCCCGGCAATTAAAAAAAAAAAGTCCATTCACCAGTAGCAGCTGCCATAGGGGTCACTGGGGCCTCTTGACAGAGCCCCCCAGAACAGCATGAGGCCAGGTGACAGCCAAAGCAGCCCCAGCTGCCCAAAAGTGCATGGAGCCTTGCAGTGCCCTGCCAACCCTGGCCACACCCATGTGCAGGTAGGGTTTTTTTTGTTTTGGGGTTTTTTTTGTTTTGGGGTTGTTTTTGAGTCCCAAACTGCTGGGCAGGGGGCGGGCATCAGGGATGGGGCTGGGTGGAGGGTGTTGATCAGGGAGCCCTGCTGCCCTGTGCTGTGCAGGCAGTGAGGGTCTCTGCCACAAGGGGTGAGGCTGGGTGCAGCAGCTATCAGGGGGTGGGGCTGCAGGAGCCAGTGAAGGATGAGGCCCGTCAGGGCAGCAATCTACAGGGGCTGAGGGAGCAAGAAGCAGTGAGGCATGTGGGCCCTGCAGGGGTGTAGACCCTGTTGGAAGGACTATAACCCTTGTTGGGGGGCTGCAGTCCCTGTTGGGGGGACTGTCCATGAGCTGTGGGGGGTGCTTTGACCTGAGTGGGGCAGAGGAGCCACCCCTACTGAGCAGCCCCCCCGCACAGTCCCTCTACAACCCACCCACACCTACCCATACATCCCATGGCCTCCCACATCCTTCCACAGCCACCCACATCCCCCCACCCACCTTCTCACCTCTCTCCTGCAAAACCCACATTCCCCCAGCACACACCCTTCATGCCCAGCTGCCAGACAGGATGATGCCTGCTGGCAGGAGCTGTAGCTGCAGGGGCAACTGTTCCCACACCCTGGTTAGTGAAGGGGTCACAGGGAGCTCTAACTGCTCTATGGTAAGAAAACCAAAGGCAAACAGCAAAACATATAGGTATTTAAAATTCATCTTATTAGGATGATAGAGACACTGGTAGGCATCCAAACTGCTTTAACATGGTAGACATATCAATAAAACACTGCCAAACTGATTGCTGTCTCTCTATCTCTTCCCCTCTCGCTCTCTCTCTCTCTATATATATAGTGGCCTTTTAATTGTGGAAGAATATGGATTTGGGGGTATTTTACAGAGTGACTTTGAGATTTTTTTTTATCAGGGATTTTTCAGTTTTCAAATAGGGAGCACCAGAATCCCTGCTAGGGTGGCAAGTGGCAGGACCCAGGCAGAGGAGCCTGCTCAGAGCTGACACCATGGTCCCAGCTGGAGGTGGCTGACCTCCTGGCCAACTGGGGCCAGGGGGACATGTTCTGACAGTTCAAAGCAGGCCACCATACCTGCAAAATCTTCCAGATGATAGCTGCCCAGATGGCCGGACAGGGGCACACATGGCAGTAGTGCTGCACAAAGGCCAGCTTTGCATCCACAGCCCGCTGGCAGTTGGCCCAAAGGGGCAGATGTCTCTACTAGCTGTGCAGTCCCCATCCAGGTCTGGCAGGTGCACAGCAGGTCACAGCCAGACAGCAGCCCTCACTGCCAGACTGCTGCAGTGGGTAAAGGGTGCAGGGAACTCTCAGGGCTGCTTCAGCAGTCCAGCTGGCACAAGGGGTAGTATCCCAAGGGACCAATTGGCTGGGCCCCACAAGCTCCTGAGGGCGAGTAGCTCTGAGCTACTTGACAGGGCAGCTTTTTGTACTGATGGGGCCAGGGCAGGGCAGCTTTTTATACTGCTAGGGAAAACACAGGTGCTGGTCCCAGGCTCTAGCTCCCCCTGGCTGCAGAACCAAGAGGAGCAAGGCAGGGTTATTTTGCCCCAAGTGACATAATTTGCCGCACACCAAAGTGCATGGCCAAGCACGTGTGCTGAGGAAAAAAGCCCTGGCTCAAATTTGCACTGCTTTTATTTGAGCTGCTGCAAGCACACATGCCTGCATGTGTGGATGCACCCATGGAGCCTAAACTTTGTGATTGGTTTGTGAAAGTTTACTCATTCTAGATAGAGGTAATGGCATACAGAATAAAAGTTCCTTTCAAACCTCTCTGCAGATGACTGTGTTGAGAAAAGCTTGTTATTCCCACTGAGGAAACTGACTCAGTGTCTTAATCATCAAGTCAGTGACAAATGGGGGAGCCAGACAAAGCATAATCAGCCTCTTTCAGGATAGAGATCAGTCTGAACTTGCTTTCCTGCCAAGTTTTAGTCCCCTGAGTCAAAACTGCATCTCCATTTCTTGCAACAGTTGCTGTTATTATTGGAACTGATTATCATAAAGTTAGATTCTTCTCCACCTTTCCAATGAAGCCTCCATGAACTTAATCTGACAGATTTTAAATTACCACTACACAAAATTAACACTACTGACCAAAAAGGATGGAGGCTGCTGAACTGATGTGATAGTAACAGAGAATGTTAAGCTGTCACAATGCCTTTTTTTGTTGGAGGTAACTTTTGTGTAACCCGAGATACTTACACATGAAACTGATGAATATGATATGAAAAGCTGATTGACCAATAAGTAGTTAAATAATGGGATAAGCAGCAAGCAGTGTTCCTCTTTCTTTCCTTCCTTTATATATCTTTTCTTGTATGCTACACCTTATAATTTGATACCTTATATTTTATTTATGCTTTATTAATATTTAACTAATATGCTCAATTACAGAAAAAAAGAAAAAGCAGTATGCTGATTATTTTGTCCTATTTTGCTTTTTTTCCCCTTCTTGTAATAAACTGAAGTCTGAAAATTGCCTCTAGGTAGCTGGACATTTTTAACAAGTGTTATAAACAATTTTTTTAAGTACAAACAAGTACAAAATATACTTCTGCAAGTCTGACTTAATATATTAATAGTAGCAGTCTAAATTTATTAGTGTAACACAGAAGACTAGAATTGTGTCACCTATTTCTACCTGCAACCAGCAACAGTATTTAAAACAAAGACTACTTCCATAAAGGCAAAGCATCATTACCTCCATTGCTTAGGCAACATTTTCTGGTTTCCATGTGAACTTAATTTTCTTATAAACCCTCATTAGCACAAACCCAATATAACAGATTTAAAACCTTTATCAACAGAATTTCCCCTTTGCTGCAAAGATATTGAATCAAAGGGATATACTTGCATTACAAACGGTTGCTGCATCAGGGCCTCAGGAAAATAATTTCCCCATTAGGTAAATCAACATGATGATTTAACATGATGAGGTCTACAGTATATCAATAAATGGGAGGCAGAAGTCCAGAATGCTAGGGCAGTGGAAATAATAAAACCCCTGGGTTAAAAAATTTGCCTGGTCTGCATGTGTTGTTTAGTATTAAAAGCTGTCATGAAGGAAAATGAATCTTTGTTTTATAGTTCAGATCATTATAATAATAAATTGAATGGTATACCCTCAGGTCTATTTCATCATAATTTGACTTTTAAAAAGAAGCAGTTGAATATTGTTTATGGATGGAATCACTCACCTCATGAGATAAATGTTTTCTACATGTGTAGCGTGTGCATGCCTGGAAAACTGTGGCCTGGATCCCTAATTGGGCCTGAAGACATTAGCTCAGTGCAAATATTAATAATCAAATTAAGTAATTAAAAATAAACCTCTGTGGAAACTAGTCAAGTGTTGAGCACTTAGGACTTCTGCATGTTGTCACACAAGCCACATCTGTTCCACATATTCTTCTATTAGCAGCTCAGTTCTTCAGTTGGAAGCCAAAAGAAGACTATTTTGTGTAATAATGTATTTAACAAACAACATAAAATTGAAAACGTTGATAACACAGAGTGTTTGTACACGTGACCTGGGGTGGAGGGAAGGAGGTTGTTTTAATTACAGCAACTCTCAAAAGCTACTTTAATTAAAATGCCTGCAGCATCCTGTATATTTAGCATCCTGCATTTCAAAATGGCAGGAGGGACACTTTAACTAAAGCTCATTCATCAAGCTTTGGTTAAAGTGCCTCTGCCACCATTTTGAAACGTAGGGACACCGAATACATGAGATGTTGCAGCACACTGGAGCATTCTAATTAAAACTCTCCAGCAGGCTTGATTAATCAAGTCAGCTCCAATGCGAGTGCATGCAAAAGTGCCAACAAAGTTCAACAATTCTCTCTCAAGTAATATTCCTATATATTATTTGGATATAAGGAATTACACGGTTATCCCAAATGTTCTAAAATTATTGTTCTTTGATGGTGATTCCTGCATTATCTTTTTGTCCCATGAAGCCATAAATTATGAAGTGCTAGATGATAGATATCCCTGGACTCTAATACAACAATCTGTACTTGAAAGAACACAGTTGTAAGTGTAAGAACTTAACCTACTGCTGACCAGAACAAGCCAAACAGTGCTGGCCAGACTTGAAGAAGACGGTCTTGCTTTCCAAAGCTTGTCTAACTCTCTCCCAACTATAAAGTTGGTCCAATAAAAGATATCACCCTAAGAAATCACTGCCTCTTCTGCTCATATTCTAACTGTGTATTTGATATAAGGAATAGCCATATTTTCTCCACTCATCTTTACCAAAGGCAGAATATTTCCCTTTAAACTAGTGGACACTGAGGAATCCACACTTTTCAGTAGCTGCTAAACTAGGGAGGAAAAATGGAAAACCAATCAAATGTGCAGGTAACTTTCATGCCAAAGATCCCCAGCCTTTTAATAGTAGTAATCACATCTTAAGATTCATAGATTCATAGATTCATAGATGCTAGGGTCGGAAGGGACCTCAACAGATCATCGAGTCCGACCCCCTGCATAAGCAGGAAAGAGTGCTGGGCCTACATT
>NW_017728947.1:30085413-30113380 GCF_001723895.1 Crocodylus porosus
CACTTGTCTAACCTGTCCAGGTCTGCTTGCAGCTGTTCCCTGCCCTCCGGCGTGTCCACTTCGCCCCATAGCTTAGTGTCATCTGCAATTAAGCTTAGTGTCATCTGAATTAAGAGAGAGATGGTCTGCTGAGCTTGCTCCCAATTGAACACCTCCATAGCAAACACATTGATTGAATTTATGGAAAATAGCATTAGTCCCCACTAGAATTACTTCTGTGCTCAAACTATCCATGTGCTTAAATATATTGCTGGCTCTGAGCCAAAGTTCAGTATCTTACAGAATCAAGTCACTCAAGTCTCCAGGGACAAACAAGTGCTCCTGAGTCACTAGAGGTTCCTGGACCATAAAACTGAAGTACTGATTTATCTTCTCTAAGATTTAGTTAATCACAAATTAAAATGGATGCAAGAGACAGGTCTTATTGCTTTCGTGAGCATTAAAGGACTTACAACATTTGTGCTGATGGACTGTATTCAGACATATTAATGAATGCATACTTGTCTTTAAAATTAGATATACAAGAAATGTCTATAATGCATTTGCTGACATATGGAAACATATAGCGCAGGAATTGAGAAAAGAAAAGAAGGATTTAATTGCACAGAAGTTAAACATCGCTAGTGCTCTTTTACTGTATTGTAAATTTCTGCTCTTTGCAAGAAGACAGAAACCCCATGGTGGGGTTTCACCAATTAATAGATATCATGGGACATGGAAAGGTTAAAATATTTTTATTCTATATTATAGAGCGCCTGGTGAGTGAGTAAGTGTATGGGTGTGTGGGGCACATGTACATACCCACACACATATATCTGTAATATCACTTACCATATAAGACTACTACCATTTACAACTTTACATCTGCAAGGTCAGTAATGGAAACTGATCTTTATATTTTTATGGACTTTATGGATTTTATGAGTATATTGTAAATTGTGTATAGTATCAGAAAACTGCATAGATTTAAATTACGTTAAAATGCTCATAAGAGAAAACAAAATATCCTTGCAGGTTACATAATTTTTAAAATAAAAACAGAAGAGGAGACCTGGCTAGAAACCATGTTTTCTGTTTCACAAGAAGTTCTACTAGTTTGCATTTTTTCTTTCTTCTGAAATGGAATAAATATCTAAAAAGTTGAAAACTTTCCTATAAAATTAACTTCTAAAAATATTCCTTTCCAGTAAATCAAAATCTTTCATTTCTGGCCAAGTCTACAATGAGCAGCATCTGCTACTTACTTCTGAACCAACAAGAGGCAAATTGCGATGTGTTATTATCAGAAACTTTGTTGGTAGGCAGTAATTAAAACAAAACTGGCAACACTATTGTCCTCAGCCGGCAATCAGCAACTGTCTGTCCATACACCATATTTCCACATTCTGCTATTTGAAATTTTACAGATCTTGAATTAATCTTCAACAGATATCTGTCATGCTTAAGATTTGCTCTGTTTACATCACTCATGAATAATTCAGAACAGCATACTTATAAAACTATACAAGGCAGACAAAGCTCAAGTGTTTTCTTCATTTAAAAAAAGATAATTTAGATGCAATTTCAATTTAGGAATTACAAAGAACTTCATTCCAGAATCAAAAGTTCATTCACTTTTGATTCTGGAATGTGATTTGAGCATATTGAATGAAAAGACCAAGAACTAATTCTGGAAGTTAATTAATTGTTAACTCCAATTTATAAAATCTCACACAAGGAAACAGTTAATACAATTATCCCTAATTATTTAAAAAATACTAAATGAATTTGCTGTAAATTGTTAATGAAAATAGATTTTAAGAAGTCAAAAGAATTGTGCCAATCCTTCAGATTAAAAACTCTTTCCAATTTGACTACTGCATCTCTGAGGACTACAGGAGCATGCAGGGAGAATATATGACCAAGACAGCTATTCACCATGTACTCCTAATAGAGATGCATTTCAAAGCTGATGACAGACCACAGGTCAAAAACCCCTTACTTCCCCCCATCTCTGTTCATGGTAAGTGATCAAGATCCCCAATGCCAAAGGATTATTTTGGGGCATTTTATTGGGTGTGCAGCTCTAAATGTATCCTGACTTCCTTCCAGGTGCATACATAGCAGAGATATACAATCCCCACTCTGCATGACAGATTCGTCATCATCTGGCCTACAGAGCCATCATCATCTGGCTTATAGAGCTCCCCATGGGTCCAAAAATTTGGCAACAAGGGAGTGGAGGCAGCAATAATTGCTACTCCCTTGCTGCTTAATTTCCAAACCCATGGGGTGCCCCATGGAATGTAGCCTGGTCAGGGTCAGGCAGTAAAAGCAGCACAGCCCCAGGCCTGTGGTGAGTGGCTGGGCTTTTCCAGTTCCAGGGCTGTGCTGGGGACACATGCAAGCATTCATTGTGTTAGGTTTACCCAAATTAGGTCAGATTAACCTATGCTGATCTAAAGTGAGAACTTGTCTGATAAGACCTAGCTTTAGACAGAGCATACCATTTTAGGGTAGTTTAAGCCCTGTGTATGCTTTCTCACCCAGACATTTGGATCAGCTGGTCTTTGTCACTGGATGCTGGATGCAATATAATTGCTCAGTACACTATATACTGGGTCTCTTCAGGTAGGATATACTGGAGATGTGTCCACATGATGCTATGTCATGGTGGAACACACCTCTATAACATAGAATGTCATAAATAATTGTTCTAGTAATTACATGCATCTACTCTGTAAACAAACTGATACTTTTTTTTTAAATACATTTACACTTCAGGGCATGAACAGAAAAGGTGTATATGTATTTTTTAAATATGCCATTCCCCTCCAAATTTTCACTGATTGCAAGCAGTGCTGAACACACCAGCAGCTCCAAAGCTGCCTTTCTATTCCAGAGCTTAACCATATGGAACATGTATAAAGAATCTGTAGTACTGACAAACACACTGAAAAATCCATTTTGCTCCTTTTAATCCTCCTATCCATTATGCTGCCACTATTCATACAGATCCCTTTCCCCTTCACATGAATGCATATTACTTCCATTAATGGAAAAAGCATTTTTTTATTTGGTGTTGACAGATTAACTTTAATGGGAATTATACACATCATACAATGATGAGATACCAATGCTTTTAAAATCTAAAGCAAGGTTTTCTTAGGACATTGTTAAGGGAGACTGTAACTGTACGAGAACTGGTTTACAAGGATGGGTATACTTCAACAATTCCTAAAAAATTAAAGATCTGCTATCTTCTCATCTCTCTGGGTCACCTCTCCCAATTGCTAAATGCAACTGGGGTTAATCACTGCCAAATACTATGCCAAATTAAATCAGAGCTGCTTGTGAAAAGTGCTGCAGAAACACTGAGGGATCACAGCTTACATTTTCTAAGTTACCATACATGCATTTAGGTCATATATGACACTCTTTTTCATCTTGATAAGGAACTCTACTGGGAAAATTGAAGGGCTTTCATAAAGTATATTCTTACAGACTGAGCGGCAGCTGTAGCTTTTTTTTCCTGACTTACAGCCATTCATGGTTCTATATTGACTGTGAACTGCTAGTACATCAGCTGTCTGTAATAAAGTTATTCTAATGTGACAGGGTCCAACAGGCTCTTCATACTCTCTAGCTAGTGAGGAGCTACTGAAAACCCTACTTGGATCTCGCACTCACAGTCAGGAGCAAACAGGGAAGCAGAACTAAAGACTGAAGGCTCAGTCTTTTCCAAGGAAGACAGACACGCAATCTGACATTTCCTGACATTTAAGAGGTTAACCCTGTTATGTTAATACTCTCTCAGTTTAGTATTTTGCATGGAATGATACATTTTTAAAGGTCCACGGTTGATTTTATTTGTGGGCTAAGAGCTACACCAGCTCTTAGGCCAACACTGTTCACTCTGTGCATGACTAATCAAGAACTCTAAACCTATTGACTATGTTGAACTGTTGGGAGTGGGGCGATGTGATCCAATAAGAAGGATTGCTGGGAAGAGATGGGATCCACCAGACAAAGAAAGGAAAGAGCACTTTCACAGACAGGCTCACTAACCTAATGAGGAGGGCTTTAAACTAGGTTTGCAGGGGGATGGAGACCAAAGCCCTGAGGTAAGTGGGGAAGTGGGAGACCTGGAGGAAGAACAAGCAGGGGAGGGCAATAAGAGAGGTTTTCTCATTCTTCCTGAGAAATCAGGGCAATTGACTAGTTACCTCAAGTGCCTGTATATGAATACATGGAGCCTGGGAAACAAGCAGGAACAACTGGAAGTCCTTGCACAGTCACTTACCTATGATGTGATTGGGATAACAGAGACTTGGTGCGATCTTGCATGACTGGAGCACTGGAGAAGAGGAGGAGGAGTTGCACTTTATGTAAAAGAACCATATGATTGCTCAGAGCTCCAGTATGAAACTGGAGATAGGGCTGTTGAAAGTCTCTAGTTTGAGGTTAGGTTACAAGAGTGATATTGTAGTGGGTGTCTGCCATTGACTACAACACCGGGAAAATTAAGTAAATGAGGCTATCTTCTTACAGCTAGCAGAAGTTTCCTGATCACAGGCTCTGATTCTTATGGGAGACTTCAGTCACCCTGACATCTGTTGGAAGGGTGATACAAGCACTCTAGTGCACAAGCACTCTAGGAATTTTTTGGAAAGTACTGGGAATAACTTCCTGGTGCAAGTGCTGGAGCGGCCAACTAGGGGCCATGCTGTTCTTAACCTGCTGCTCACAAACAGAGAAGAATTGGTGGGGAACATAGTAGTGGATGGCAACTTGGGTAGCAGTGACCACGAGGTGATTGAGTTCAGGATCATGAGGAAAGTATGGAGTGCATCAGAGTAAGGACCCCAGACTTCAGAAAAGCAGACTTCAACTCACTCAGGGAACTCATGGGCAGGATCCCATGGGAAGCCAATCTGAAGGGAAGAGGAGTCCAGGAGAGCTGGCTGTACTTTAAAGAAGCTTTACTAAGTGTGCAGGAACAAACCATCCCAGTGCATAGGAAGACTAGGAAGTATAGCAGAAGACCATCTTGGCTTAGCAAGGAACTCTTTAGTAAACTAAGGCACAAAAAGGAAGCGTAGAAGAAGTGGAAACTTGGGCAAATTAATAGGGAGGAGTATCAGAGCACTGCTTGGGCATGCAGGGGTGAAGTCAGGAAGGTCAAAGAGCAATTGGAGTTGCAGCTAGCAAGGGATGTGAAGGGTAACAAGAAGGATTTCTACAAGTATGTTGGTAGCAAGAGGAGGATCAGGGAAAGTGTGGCTCCTTTACTGAATGGGGGAGGAGACCCTCAGTCTTCACAGGTAAAGTCAGCTCCTAGACTACTGCACCAGGCAGCACAGCTGGGGAGAAGATGAGCAGCCAACAGTGGTGAAAGAACAGGTTAGGGACTATTTAGAAAAGCTGGACATATACAAGTCCATGGGGCTGGATGGGATGCACCTGAGAGTGCTAAGGGAGTTGGCTGATGAGACTGCGGAATCTTTGAAAACTCATGGTGGAGAGGTCCTGGATGATTGGAAAAGGGCAAACATAGTACCCATATTTAAGAAGGGCAAAAAGGAGGATCCATGGAACTATAGACCAGTCAGCCTCACCTCAGTCCCTGGAAAAATCATGGAGCAGATCCTCAAGGATTCCACTTCTAAGTACCTGGAGGAGAAGAAAGTGATTAGGGACAGTCAGCACGGATTCACCAAGGACAAGTTATGCCTGACTGCCTTCTATGACAAGATGACTGGCTCTGTGGATGTGAGGAGACCAGTGGATGTGGTATACTTCGATTTTAGCAAGGCGTTTGATATGGTGTCCCACAACATTCTCACAGGCAAGCTAAGGAACTACAGGCTGGATGAATGGACTGGAAGGTAGACAGAACATTTGCTGGAGCATTGGGCTCAGAGAGTAGTAATCAATGGCTTTATATCTAGTTGGCAGCCGGTATCAAGTGGAGTGCCCCAGGAACAGTCCGGGGCCAGTTTTGTTCAATGTCTTCAGGAACAACCTGGAAGATGGCACAGAACACCAGACACCCTTGGCACAGCACCAGGCCCCCCCAGCAGGGATCTATCTACATGCTCTGCTGTCAGGGGAATCCCTGTGGAGGAGCTTTTCCCCTGCCCACACCCCAGTGAGCTGATCTGGGAAAGCACCAGCTCTACCCCTTCACCAGCTGACATCCTGTCTGAAAAGTGGAAGGGGTGGAAAGGAATGCATCCCCCCCAGTGGGGTGTGCATGGGGAACCCCCTTCGGGGGGGGCTTTATGTCCTCCCTCCCCCACAATCTGCAGCCCAGCAAGCCAGGCTGGGAAAGCTCCAGCCCCACTACCAGCTTCTGAATGGAAGGGACTGGGGCAATCACAGCCCAGATGTCCAGGTATGATCATGGGGCTTCTTCCCCTGCATCATGTGAACCCAGCTGGGGGGGTGCTAGGCCAGCAGGGTGTGGTCCTTCCCACAACCCTCCACCACTCTGAGGTGGGTGACTGGTGAGGAGGCAATGCCAGGATGATCCCAACCCAGCTGGGCTGTACAGGGATGAAAATCCCTCACTGCATGGGCTTTCCCTCCCCCCAACCCCAATGCTGTGCTAGAGGGTCTGGGGTCCATTCCCCTGTCCCCCATCCTGCTGGGCTGACAGGCACAGGCAGGAAACAGGTTAGGGAGCGGGGGTTTTACTGCCTCAGCCCTGTAAAAGCTGGGGGCAGGGATGGCCCTGCTGTGTTGGAGCAGGCAGCATACATAGTTCAGGGCTGCAAAGCATCCTGGGATGCTGGGGGGACTGTAAGGTAACTTGACTTGGGAGGGGATCTGGGACAGAAATTTCATAAAGTGGTTTCATCTAAATTAGTTAAGTCTCATACTACATCCCTCCAGATTTACCTTAAACCAAGTTCAGCCACTTTGAAACTGGTCTGTGTGTGGTGAACTTTTGTTCTGTTACAGGTTTAAACCAACTTCTGATCACTTAAACCAGTTTATGTGTAACTTCTGCTGCTAGCCTGGGTGCCTGGCAGAATGGTTACACTTAGCATCTAATTAGTTTCACAATGCACTTGCCAGTCATAATCAGAATTATTGTTCATTTGGCTTCTCCTGAAATCCTGATGGCTAATAAACACAGAAAAAAGGCCCAATAACAGTATCACAGCTTAGAAACTATAGAAATCAATTTACTAAAACAAGATTTCTAGATATCTGTGGCTATAAGTAATTTTAAAAAGCATACATTAACTCACAGAGAGACAAATATATCTATTTGTCTACCAATAACTTGATTCTACTTTTTAACAGTTCTTTCTACAGTGGTAACTTCTTGAGCTTCAAAAAGTTAAGAATCTCTTAATTTGCAAAGCTATTCTAAGAACATCCATTTCCTCTTTGGTAATGGTATTTCATGTCATTTACAAATGACCCAAGACTTCTTAACAACATTTAAATGGAAAATATAGAGACAAGTCATGCAACCCATACTATTGGCACTATAACTTGTCCCATTAGAACCCATTGATAATTCTCATGCAGTAACAACTGCAAACTGCATGCTAGGGACTAATGTCTACACTGTACAAATATGTTCTTAGTTAGGGAAACTATTCTAATGTATCTCAAGTCCAGAGCACTTACAAATATGAATTATTGTTTTGACACATATTTACATAAAACAATGCTCCAAACTATCATCTCAAAATTCATCATCATAATAGCTCATGGTACAACAAATATCTGTTTCTTTTTGGAAAACAGCATTATTGTATTTTCATACCATAGATATGAGAACTGGAGTACTGCAAAACAACCAGAATTCTCAGACTGGTAAATCCACCACTACAATCCCTTGAGTAAGTAAGAGTTTAGGAATGGAATTAAATGTTAAAAGGAAGATGAAAGAGAAGCATATATGCCGATTCACTATAATTTTGCTAAGTATATTCTTCCTGAGCTTAGAGCTTGGAGTCTTTTAATGATGTGAAACTGAAAGTCACCATTTTTTGAGGCAGAATGAAATTCTGGATAGGGAATTACAAGAACAGCAGCTCGTTTTAGTAACACCTATAGTCCAATCTGGAATAACAGCAAAACCTGTTGTATACAGTACATGTACCAGCCTCTATAACCAGTACTGTCTCTGAGATAAGTAGACCCCCTGGAAAAAGAAGAGATTATTAATAGAGCTATCAGTCACTTGAAATAAATCCTACTGAGGTTTAAAGGTTGAAAAATTAAGAATAAGGAGCAAATCCTCAGATGCAGCTGAGAAGCACCCAGAAGAGCTACTGGGTAGAAGGCCCATGCAAAGTTGACAATACTGTATTTATGTTCCCTCACTCCCAAAGTCTGCACACCAGACTGGCCTCCACCTAAGTCAGCAGTTCTACAATGCCTAGAAATTCTTCGTGGGGGGGGTGGAGGCAGAGTGATTGCAGTACTGTAGCTTTTGATTGGGAGGTCACACAGCTCCAAGCTTTGGAAAAAATCCAAGTACTGTCTAACAGGCACTGCTTTATTTGATTCTAGCTGTTCCAGTACTAAAGATTCATTTTCATGATATAGTCAGTGATTGTTTCTGGGCTCCATAATTACCATAGCAATAGAGTAGTATGAAATGTTAACAAACCCCTCATTAAAAATGAGAACAAAAACCTTCTGGATGAGCTGAGGTCTAAGAATTGTTATCTGTATGGCTCAAGTTTTAAAACTAGGATCAGCAAGAAGCAGATAGGCTGTATTTTAATGCTCACTATCAATTTAAAAGTTTCTATCAAGGAAGCCCAAGGTTCACATCCTCAAGAGACGCTTCAGGAAGCAGCAGGGCTTTTAGCAAAAAAAAGGTTGTCACAATTCCTTATACCCACAAAGTGTACATCTATAGTTAAGCACTATAATTCTCAACAATAGGCTGCAAGCACATCTGAGGGCATTTCATAGCTTTAGGTTCAGTTTTGAGCACCTTACTCTGCTCTAAACACATTTGGGAAAAACAGTCTGTAGTCCCAGCCATTTAGTCAGACTAGGTTTAAAATTTCTTGCCTTAAAATCTATCAAACTGTCTGACACCATAAATACAACAAATACCACTTTCAAGTCAGTTCTTTACACCATTTATTAGACAAATTCAAGCATGGTACATTTTAGCAATCTCCAGATATAATTTTAGTGAATTAGTACCAGAGGCATGGAAATAAAGCTTTACTCTCTAGATCACAAATTAATACTTTGATCACAGCACTCTGAAAGAATGATATTCAAGTTCAGGTATTTTTTCCCAGACAAAGCTTGTTTCTAAGCAAACACGGAAGCGTCACTTCCCTGTTCTCTTGGTATTTTACAGCTATGTACGTCTGTCCATAAAATACTAAATATGTATTCTTATACTTATTGAAAGACCAGGGACACACAGAACCATATTTATGACTTCCCTCTTCAGACTGGAGGCCCACTTCCTTCAACTAAGTGAAGTTTGTGTTTCCTCCTTATAGCTTTCAGAGATACCAGAACATCCCCTTCTTCCCATCAGACTGACCATGTCATACTTCTAGTTCTTGCTACCTCCAGATTCAACTTCACCTTGCCACTTTCTTCTGTGACAGCTCTTTCATACTCTGGCCTAACTGCATGGCATACCCCACTTCTTTCCTGCAGGTTCTAAGCCAAGAGAGAGATATCTGGAACTAAGTCAAATAGATGAATCATATTAAGAATGCATGCTAAGGAAAGCTTGACAGACCTAGTCAGAAACATGGGATGTGGACTACAAGCATCTCCTCCTGGGAGTTCTGCATCCCAAGAAACCTTTAGGCTACATGCCTCCCACCACTCCCCACCCCAATGAAATAGATGGGAAATGATTTCCCAAATGTGTTTGACATCATATTAAAACTCAGTAATAAAATCCTATTCAGAACCATGGGCTCAGTCATAGTCATCAGTTCCAGATAAGTAGATAATAGAAATAGAAAATAAAACAACTTCCCCTTTATACCCAGGAGTGGGAAGCAGACTCATGGACACTTCCTATTAAGGTTGCTGGCCCTGCAGGCTTTAAATGCCATGTGTGCTGTCCATCTGGATGGCAAACGTGGCATTTTAAAAGCTCACAGGGCCAAGAAAACTCTCCCAGGGATAGCAGGGCAATGCTTCCAAAGCTTCCCCAGACCACAGACTGCCTGGTCTGGGAAACGAGCTGGGGGGTTTGTCCCATTGCTCCATTCATCAGAAAGACGAGAGGAGCAGGAATACCAATGATGAAGTGAGCTCTTCCTCACAGAAACTTATGCATCTGATTCAGTGAGTCTATGAAAGTATATCTCTATCCTGCCTTCCTCCTGACTGCCTAACTATCTTCTGCCGATGTGATACTGCTCATGTTGCAGTTGGGATACTGGACTAGAAGAGCTATTGGCCTGACAGCTGGCCTGTTCAGATCTTTCAGAAGACAGTCTTTAAAATCTTGTTTTATTTACCATCTTTGACGGAACATTTTTTATTTGGAGGCAGATTCTATTGTTTTACTCACCTGAGCAATGCCATACTATCCAAATATATGACACTGCTTAATGGGAATGATGGTGACAGAATTAGGTCCACACGAGGATAATAAGGCAAATCATTGTGGTACTTCACACTGTTAAACACAAACTAAAATACAGAAAAATCCCTACAAACTTGCACAAAGAGAAAAAGACCTCCATTTGGATTTGAAAATAATGATTGAGTGTGATGAGCAGATATCTCTGGGGAGAGAATCCCACTACATGGCAGCTAAATATGCCGAAGTCCTCTGTGTTGAATGTGCAAATGAAAAGGTTGCTGGCTGGGGTGGGCAGACATATTTAAAGAACAGTTTCCAAAATGCTATTGCAAACAGTTTTAAAAACACCACTGGGATATGTTACATCTGTGGTAAAACAACATATTTCACAAGATGTAGTGATGATAATGAAATAGATCTATTTCTAGTGTTTTTGAAAGAGGGTGTGCTCCACTGAGGCACTGCGTGAAAACAAATACAATACACTGCACTGCCTTTTTTCCATTCTAAAAGTACTTTGCTTGCTTTTTTTCTGTAGTCTGACCCCCACCCTCTAGACAGACACCACACAGGGCCAAATTTCCTTTGACCTCATTGTATGCTGATGTCAATGGAAGTTTTGCCTCGGCCACAACCGCTAGTTTAGTCCAGGTATTTTATTTTATATGATGAGATAAGCCTGAGCTGTGAGTAGAGAGTAGTAGTCAGCCATGTTAGTCTGAGATTGGCCAGGTCAGTGTAACACCTTTCAGGCTAATTCATTCAGAAAGACATAAGCTTTTATACACTGCAGTTTATTTTGTCAGATGCTATAAATGGATTTGTAGAGGGCAGGGATACTAAATAGAAAGGAGACAGGCCATTTAAATACCAAGGCAGCCTCGGTGGACAAGGTTGTCCTGGCTTAGAGGCAGCCCCCCAACCTCAAATGATGTCTTTCCAGCAACTGACTACATAACTCCTATTCTCACCAAGCCATCAGACCTTGCAATGAACCCAAATACCAGCTATGCCCCTTCATCAGCACAGACCACATCATCATTGAACCAAAAAACACATGATAACATCTGAGGTTCCTTCATCTACCAGCATCATATATGCCATCACCTGCTTGCAGCATCCCTCTGTCTGTCTCAATGGACAGACAGGATAATCCCTACATGAAAGGATGAATAGACACCAATCTGGCATCAATTCCAGAAAGTTAACCTGCCTGGACATTCCACCACTGACCTCAGAATAGCAAAACTGTAGAACAAGAAACCATTCACAGGCTGGACTGTGTTAAGTACGGTCTCATAAGATACTCTGGATTTTTATCCCATTACCTGGACTAGGTTTTATAACCCACTGGTGGACACAGGGAAATAATGGCTTTGTTTTATCCCCTTGATCTCTTCAACCCATGTTCCACCACTCATCAGTGCCCTCTCCTTTCCTCCCCCTTCCCTATCCTTTGTCTTTAAGGCTAACTACAGACAGTCAAAAAAGCCCACAGGTGGATTGATTCAATCTTCACAGGTTAGTCTAAGTTGCGTAGATTGAACCAATAAGTAAGTGAACAGACATTCACTTCTGATTCCAGAAATGCAGCCACATGTCTGCAGGGGCCCAGGCCAGAAGACAGGGGGCACTAGAACATGCCTCTCTGCTCAGCTGCAGCAGACAGCATGGAGCAAGGCTAGCCCAACCATCCTGCAATAGAGGTTTCTGGGGGTGGTGCAAAACATTCTGGGATGCTAGGAGACTGTGAGTTAACTTGAATCTGGAGGGGATCTGGGACAGAAGTTTAATTTACCCTAAATCAGTTAAGTCTGATACTACATTCATCCACACTGATCTTAAACTGGTTTTGGTCCTTTTAAAAGCAGTTTATGTTCACTGAACTTCCGTTGTGTTACAGATTTGAATCAGTTTTTGGTCACATAGATCAGTTTATGTGTAATTTCTGTCCTTAGCCCATATGACCGTATTCCTTGTATTTGAATCCCTGCTCTCTGCAAGTCCATTCCTAGAAGCTGCCAAAGAAGGCTGTGGCCTACAAAACCTCATGCCTCTCTGAACATGTTAGTCTGTAAGGGGCCATACTGCCCTACCTTCTGCTAGGCTGCAAAGTTCAAATACAGAACCAGAGTTGGATGAAAAATGTCAAACATCCAAGAGATTCAGGTCCAGAATTCAGGATAGCCTTCTCCTGCAGATGGTCCTAGCTTCTGCTGTTAAAACCACAATATGACAACAAGCTTCATTAAAATTCTATAGATTCCCATATCCAGTTTAGGCCCCCTCCAGCCCTGTACAAAGAAAAAGAGTTAAAGCACCAAACATATGCCTAAATTTACAATAATTTGGCATTAAGATATATATTTTCAGAAGACCAGTCGTTTTTGTATTGATATACAGATTGTTTTCAATACCCAATAGCTTCTATCTAGACATAGTAATGTAATGTTATGAGTTTTGGGGCTCAAATGATGGAAATATCATTAGTTTTCAAAGTTAATTGAATTTTAAGTATTGTTTGTGGCCCACGTCAGATCTTAGCGCCAGATATACTTCTTACTAATATATAATACTCTGAACATTTAGTTTAATTTTTAAGGAGCTGCTACAAGGCCTACAGTCTAGTTTTTAAGTTCACAAAACAGTTGTATGAAACCAAATGGAGAGAGGTAACTTCACTAACACAAGCCAGTTGAGTCTGTTTTATTTAAGCTGTACTTGCTTGCATAAGAGAAAGATCAATAGGAAGAGACAGTGACTTGACCCTAGCCCACCTGCTGAGATTTTCTGAATAGAACATGATAGCATAAAGTGAGGGTCCTTACTATTAGCATTCACTATTAGCTGTTGGCAACTGCCAATTATAATAGAACAATGTTTTACAAAACATGATCCATCAAAGGCACAACTGTGTTGTAACTGAAAATGTCAGGACAATATTAAGACTTGTATATTTAACATATTAATCCATTGCATGTGGTAGAATTCTAAGCAACAGGGGAAAAGTTATTGAGTGAAAAAGTAGTAAAACCAGATTTCCAGACTGTTCTGTTGAGAAATCATCTAGAGTTTCATCAAATATCTAACATAACTCCTACCATCATTTTTTTAAAATCAGGGAAAGCAACACATCCATTTACATTTAGAAGGATTTAAGAGAAAAAGTTCAAATGAAAAACTATGTTTAGAAATCAAAGGAAGGTAAAAAAGAAGGAATAGCACAGAATAAGCACCAAAATTATTAGACATAAAGGAGACATTTTCATCCTTAAATAGTCATGGAAAGAAATGCTTATAAATTATATAGTGCAAAGAAAGGAGAGGCATTAAAAAGCAGAAGGAAAATGTAGTGTAGTCACTGAAGTGCATGGACCACAACAAATTGATAAAAGGATAATAGTAATAATCTGAACTGTGAACACAGTGCATCCCAGTGACATGATACTGATGTTCCAATGTGTAGAAGATAGAGCATCTAGGCAGAGGCACATTTGGCAAGATTAGAAATAAAGTGAAAGTGTTCAGGAAAAAAAAGTAGAATTCAACATAACAATGAAGAAAAGATTGGAGACTGTCAGGAAGGATGCACATACAACCATGGTTTGCTAAACTACCAAAGAAAGACCCTAAAATTTTCAAATCGTTTTAGATTCTAGGCAGCCCTAAGGAAATGCCAGCACTTAGGTTTCACTCATTTTTTGATTATGTAAAACATAATAGAGTAATTCTTCTGTTGCAATGAACTAAGAGAGACTACAACAGGCCAGAATGTTCTTGCAACAACGAATTCCTACTTACAATCTTCAGGTTTACACTTGTGAATCTTATATGTAGGTGTTTGCACCCCAAGGGACCTTTAAAAGGATTTTATGACACCCTAGGATGCCACAGCACTCTGGTTGAAAATCACTGCCCTAAAGAATATAATTCCCAGGAGAAAACATTCAAAGCAGGCTTTCAAGGCCCTTAGTCAAGCTTGATTTGTTTTTCACATAAGGTAAGTTATCTATACAAGAAATCACTCTGAATATTTGTGTTCTGTCTACCTGCAATGAGCCTTGTGTTATGTGTATGTTTGTCTGTAAATGGAGACAACCCTACTGTTTCTATTATGATAAGGTTGGCCATAAATCACAAGATTATTTTACATTTTTAAATGTTGATTTTTTTTTAATTGAAAAGCTTTTCATCCTTGATCAAAACTCTTTTCTTTATAACAGTGAGGCCTGAAAATGCACTTTTTTCTTTAAAGAAGCTTAATTCTTTTGAAATATGGAAGTAATGGGACTTTAAGGAGGAGGAGAAAGTGGTGGCTATTGCTGAAGAAAGCTTTTAGCAGGCAGATTTCTTAGTGCTGAATGCTGCTCAGTTTTGTGGAATAAACTAGTGGAGTTCTACCTCCCAGCAGAAAGAAGGCCTTCAAATAAAAATCCATAACTCTACTTAGTAGAAGCCAAGCACTGACTGGGCACAGCAGACGAACTGCAGTCAAGTACTTTCTCATCCTTAGATATACTCCTTCAGAACAAGGACAACATTAGCAGAAAATTCAGGGATTGCGTGGAGGAGGAAGACTCAGAGTCACTATTCCCAGATTTTTTTCTGTGGACAAAGATATTAAACCTCAACTGCTGCAAATGGAACATGATTCATCAGCAATTCATTCAATTAAAATTAAAAAAAAACAACCCTACAAAATCTTGCCAGCTCATTAACTAGTATCAATTTAGGATCTAATAGGTGTCTAGACAAGATGCTTTAATGAACATTAGACTAAACTAATACACAGTAAAGCATTCATGTCTACACATGCATGGGGCTTACTGAGTAGTAAATTAGGCTAATGCACCATTTGCTAGTACCACCAAAAAGAGGTAATAGATTAACAGCACATTAGTTTCTGCATAGTAGTGCATGTGTAGATGCTACCCGGGAGTAATATGCTCCCAGGCAGCCTAGGCAGCAGGGGTCCAGTGTCTGTGTGTGTGTGGGGGGGATCTCTGTCCCTGGTCCTGACACTGCTCAGCTCCCAGCTCCCCTCAGGCACGGGCAGGGAGCAGGAGCCAACTGGGCCATGTGCTGCATGGGCAACTGCAGGGCTGAGGGGACAGAGAGCTCCCATGTCCCCTAAGCCCTGCCGTTGTCTATGCAGCACATGCCCCAGTCAGGCCCTGCTCCCTCCCTGTGCCTGCAGGGAGTAGGGAGCTATGCAGCACTGGGACTGGGGGGAGACATGTGGGGAAGCAGTGCTGGGGCCAGGGGGAAACAGAAAGGTAAAGCAGTACCAGGGACCAGGGAGAGGAGACATGAGGAGCTTGGGATTGCAGCACAGCCCAGCTCAGTGGCACTGGCTTGGGGCAATGCCCTGTACATGAGCATGGGGATAAGCAGTAGGGCTATGCAAAGCTTTGGTAGCTGATTTGATTTGGAGGAGATTCGGCCCGATTTGGGGACTGAATCTCCAACTCCAAATCAAGTTGGGAGACCAACTAAAAGCTCTGAATTGATTTGAAACATCCAAATTGATTCAGAAAAGTTTTGGAAAAGATTCAGCCACTTTGGAGGTTCAGCTATAGACTAAACAGGCAGCTGACACAGCTGTCTGCAGCCAGTAAGTCTGTTGGGGAGGGAGGAGGGAAGGAGAGTTGGGGGGGAGAGGGATTGGGGATGGGGATGGGGATGGGACAAGCTGCCCAGCCATGATCAGGGGATGTGTTACTCGGGGAGGAGGTGTGAGGGGTGGGATACAGGCACAGCAGTGCTGAGAGTGGGGTCTCTGCCCTGCTGCCACTTGGCCAGTTGGAAGGGGGCAAGCAGTGGCAGGGCAGAGCCCCCACTCCCAGTCCTGATGCGGGCGCAGCAGTGCTGTGAGTGGGAACTATGTCCTGCTGCTGCCCAAAGTGAGCTGCGCCTGCATCACACCCCCCTACTCCCAGACAGCTCCTCCCTGGTCCTGGACCTCAGGCCTGACTCCTGTGCCCCCTGCCAGCCAGGGGCTGTCACCCAGCACAGCCTAGAGCTCCTCCTCACTGCTGCACTGGGTAGATAGAGCAGGATAGGGAGGCAGGAGCAGCCCTGGACTGAAATGCTCCTGTTGGGAGCAAATTTGTAGCCATATGCTCAGAGTGCTTCAGTGAGCCTGAATTTTCTTTGCAAAAAAATTAGGTACATTAATAGCACAATAGATGTGCCCAGTGTGAATTCTTTGCTAACCCCATGATCTAGAAATCTGGAAAAAATCAGACTATCTTTTTTTAAAATACAAAAGTATTTTTTGAATCTTAACATCATCTGTATAAAATTTGCTAAGAAGGGACAACAAGAGAAAGGACTGAAGGAAATGACTATAGTACCCAGAAACAGTGATTCAGTGTTGAAGAGTTATATCAACAACCTGAGTCAGAAAGCCACAGAAGTTAATAGATTGTTAGAAAGTAAAATAAAATGCAAATAAAATCCTATGATGTGATCAATTTAAAAACAGTCATATACCTTCCTTCTTGCAAATGTGCGTGCTACATCTACTATACATTATTTTAAATCAATATTCACCCCATTAAAACTTAATTTATTGAGCTAGTAGAAAATCTAGGAAAAATAATGACATATATTTTATACAACAAGTTCACAAACAAGACTAAGGGGATCAATAGTTCCAAGGATGTGTAAGGAGCTGCCCAAGTAATTCACTCCCATTCACTTCCATTGAAGCAAATAGGAGTTAGGCCCATACATCCCCTCTCTCGTTAAAGAAGCAGATCTTGTGCTTCCCAGGATTCCACAGAATAATCTCAGGAGGAGGACAGGGGGAAATTACTATTTCTTCATGCATAAGAAACATGAGGGAAACTCTGAACAGCGAGTTCTCATCTTACTTATAAGTCTCTAAGTAAACGTGTGCATTTATTACAATGAATAGTACATGGTTAAAACTGCATATAGATGCACTTGTAGGAGATCAAAATCTACAGCTATCATATCTGATAGTTAAGTCCCACCTTCTTTCCATTTTTTATGTTGCAGGCCTCCCTGTGCCTGTTTCTTCTGTTATGCTATCATATTCCATGGTTTTCTATTATATTATTTTTAATCACAGTTCCATGTTAGGCATTCCCCCCATACACTTCAGCAGGCAGTATTCTTTCTATAGACTAATTAGCAAAAAGCCCCCATAATACATATGAATATACTTATCCATATAGGGTACACACACACACACACACACACACACACACACTCTGATTTCAAAGCAACATGCTTCTGCAGTATAGTACATTGCTAAAAAGATGTAGCAGCTAAAAATAACTGTGCATGGTGCACATAGCGCAGTATGGGCTGTTACTGCACCACTATTTAGTACTTCCAAGAGTACTTTGCATCAGATCATTCTTCCCACCCTCTTCTTTTCCCCAGCCCACTAACTAGCTGCAAACCCTATTCTCATTGTCTTGTCTCCCCTGCACACCAAATCTAATATCAAACTCCCCCAAACACTGATAAAATTGGCTTGGTCACATTTGACTCCATAAATACATTTTGCCTTCATAAAGGCTGGTTTGTATTGTTAAAAAAAAATAGCACCATCCTGCTGACATGTGAGCTGTTCTATATAAAGAAGCCAAAAAAGAAAAGCACTGATCTTGCTGTGCTGCTAGCCTCCCACGCACACAGCACCTACTGTACCACAACGTGCACTCCAACTTCTGGCTGTATGCTCCAGTAGCAATGCCAGGAAACTATTTACTGAGGGAAAATAACTATGATAAGAGAATAAAAATAGCCTGAAATAATGGAAAGCATTTTGTTGATAGATATGTTGAAAAGAAAGGAAATGGAGCTGTTAAAAAGATAGAACACGTAGAGGTGCACAGAGGGGGGAAATATTCCTTTGGTTACAGCAAAAGAACTGGCATAGACAATGCATTTTTTTCCCATGTGATACACTCACACATTGCAGTTAACATTCAAGGCTGCTAGCAAGCTGGACTTCACTTAAGAGAAGGCCTGCTGTTATGATTTTCCCTTATGCAGTTAATCTATTTGTTTCTCTCTCCATTCCAATAAAGTGAAAATAAATAAATAATTCATTCATTCAAGTTCTGTTGTGATCTACATTAAAACAACCCACCTGCACACTCAGTTCTTGTACCAGTGCTCACAGGCTGCACTTTCATTACTATACCCTGTGCACTGCATATAATACCTAAATGACTGAAAGGCAGAAAGATCATATGAAAATTCTACAAATTATTTCTCTTGGCAGACTACACGGTCATTCATGATCCCTTCTTAAAGAAAGCAAAACAGGAAAACAATGGGAGCTTTGGTGATTAAGTAAGCATTTATGTGCCCAAATGTTTGTCATCTGAGTTTTATCTTTTTGAACTAAGTACCTGCCCATCAAAACCTTGATCTTTCATAGTCAACAAGAGATAAGAGTGGTTAACATCAACCCTGAGTCCTGGCCACTAATGGAGAAGAGAAATAAAAAGGCTTGTGGATGACAGAGTACCCCCAAATCAGCAGAGTATTTATGCTTGTCCAGTTGTAACTGTTTACTACTCAAGAGTATCACAAGGTTATCTAGCACTCTTGACATTTCTTCTTTGTCTGTCAAATAATGCCTACATACAGAGTCATAAAGAAGCCGGGCTGGAAGGGACCTCCAGATGTCATCTAGTCTAGCCCCCTGCCTAAGGCAGTATCATCCCTATCCAAACCATCCCATACAATCATAATGTAAACTCTATGTAAGACTATCCTCAATCCTAACACAACATACACCTAACACCCTAACCTGCCAAAGGTAAAGCAGGGGAAACACAGCAGCCAGATGTCCTGCTTCTATAAAAAAGTTGTCAATATATGCTCAAGAGGTCCTGGGTAGAGGGCCACTCCCACTGCTAGAAAGGATGGCAAAAACCACCACTGTCCATATCAATCTGACCATGGAGTAAAATTCCTTCCTGACCCTGAGCGGAGGGGCAAGACACTATAGCCAGGAACCTCCGACTTTGCTCCTAGCAGGAAAATTGGCAGACTCAATTTGAAGTTCCCAGCCTTAGCTGTAGCCAGTGCCCAATGCCTCTGAGTTCAAAAACTGTTAGTAGCTGATCAATGTCAAAACTAATCTTCACTAAACAACCACATTCATTTAAACTAGGTTGTGTAAAGGAGTGATTTTTGGCACTCTTGCAAATAGAAGCACAGAAGCTAATAACTTCTATGTTACAGAAAATCAAATGGAAAACGACACTACAATGACTTTAAAGATTCAGCAAATTCAAGGAAATAAAAACTATAGGCTGCTACTGAAACCACCACTCAGGCCTTCATGCTTAGCTATAAGAGAGGTTTTATAACTGCTATGTTTTCTTCTGCAGTATGTGTGCTGCAATACAATAGTAAGACAGAAAAGGGTGTCTCTATCTGACCTGGGATTTTCTTTGAGATTTATATTTGGTCCAAACTCCCAAAGCCCTAATGGCATTACTACCCAAACAGATTCCAGTGAAAGAATTGGAGATGCACAAATATGTAACAAAGAAGTTCAAACATTGGGAAAAAAACAAAACCTTTGCAAAGGTGGAAAGAATGTTCCTTCCCAGAGAAACAGTATATCAAAAGGCCACAAACTATGATCCCTGTCATTTATGGAAGTAATATAATGCAGCAACATTTTAAATAGTTTTAACATGGACAATTTTGAGATACTCTGTTAATTCTCATTTCCCCTGTTTTCTTACCACTAATTTAAATCAGAAAATTTCCCTTTGAATATCAGAACATGACCTCAGTGTCACCTGCCCCATATTATTGTTGCATTTACCATTACTCTAAGTTGCGCTAAACTGAGTTGTCAGGGTCCAATTTAAAGAGTTGCTAATACATCTCTTAACTAGTGCAGCTTTCCAGAACTGATGAATTTAGCATTTTTTTCCATTTCATTCCAAGCCACAATAGCTTTCATCAAACTAGTGGTTAAAAATAATGGGAACTTCAGGTATTACAGAATCATAGAGAAGTGGGGCTGGGAGAGACCTTAAGAGGTCATCTTGTCCACTTCTGGCCCCATTTGGCAAATGACTGGTGCAGGGCCAGTCCTTGAGATTGATCAGGCCCCAGGTATTGCCCCCTCCCTGCCCCTAATGCCAAGAGCCGAACCTGGGGCCTGGCACCACTGTTTCCCCCTGGAATTGGTCCCTGGAGGCCTAGAAGCACCCCCTCTCACCCCAGTGTACCACGCACTTCCACCCCACTGCACTGGGATTTGATCCCACTGCTGTCCCCTTCCAGCCTTCTGACTACTAGGATTGGGCCCTGGGGCTAAGCGCTGGTCCCATCCAGCCTTCTACACTGGGACAGAATCATTGAATAAAAGAAAGTTAGGATCAGGCACATGATCCAACACTGGGGGGACAGGGGGAAGCAGTGCCAACACTCTTCTGTCACCAGATTTTTAACAGGGAGCCCTGCAGGCTGGATGGCATGAGGCAACTGGCCACATCTGGCCTGTGGGCCAGAGGTTGAGCACTCCTGATCTAGCCCTGCCTGACATAGGATCATCCTTCTCCGCACCGTCCTGTACAAATCCATTGTTTAACCCCTTAGCAAAACTGCAGAGTCAACCCTGACACAGAAACCAAGACATAAGACTTAAATTGCCAAAGGTAAAACAGGGGAACCACAAAGGTTGTTAATTTATGCTCAAGCGATCCAAGTAAGAGGATCGCAGCCCTGCTACAGCTGTAACCAAACTTAGAACACCACCTGAAGGAAACTTTGCTGTTGATCTAATTTTAGAATTGACATTAAAATTGAAACTCTTTATCTATGAGTATGGCCTCGTTGGGAATAGTGTGGATGTTAATTAAATCAAGCCAATCTTTCCAGCATGCAGGGAGAGCGATTTGCTTCCAAAATTCCAAATACAGAACCTGACCAATCATAAAGTTAACCAGACATTATGATCACATCTGTGTGGTGGAAGAGTTCCTTTGATTCTCCAGTATGCAAGGAATGCGCCAATGCTTGTCTATGTTTGCCCCTACATACTTGCACAGAAGCAGCCTTTAAAATTTACTGTGAAATATGCTTGTACTTAAAACTTTTCATCTTTTCAAGCTCATCTGTGCAAACTTAAACATAAAACCAATTGTGGAGCTTGGTCTCTTCATTCTCTTCCAAAATATTTCCCACAAAGACTTAAGTGCACGAAATGTATACCCTACTTATATATTTTACAAGCCAAGGTACTCTGCATGAACAAATATCGAGAGAAATTTGAATGCTCTCAGGTTTGCTTTATCAAATTATTTTATGGATTTGGAAATTTTAGCCAGAGGAGACTATTTTGATCATTTAATTTCACCCCTCTGCAACTGATAGGCCGTACAATCACATTCAGTAATTCTTTCAGCAATAGCTTGTGGTTGAAATAGAACGTACATCTAAGAAAAGTATAACATTTTGATTTAAACAATTTCATAAGGTGGAAACTTTTGGTAAAATTGTTCCAACGATCAAATATGTGTTACAAATCTAAACACACATGTATGCGTGCTTGCGTGCACACACCCCCCCTCCCCACCCCCCAATACCTGAGTCAACCTATTACTGCAAACCTAAATGTACAGCTGCCAAAACAATTTGTAAATCATAGAATCATAGAGAAGTAGGGCTGGAAGGGACCTCCAGAGGTCATCTAATCCAACTCCCTGCCTGAGGCAGGATCAACCCTATCCAAACCATCCTTAAACAATCTAAACTCAACCTAAGACTATCATCAACCCTGAAACAGCACAAACTTAGCACCTTAACCTGCCACAGGTAAAGCAGGGGAACCATGGCAGTCAATGTCCTGCGTCTATAAAAGGCTGTCTCTATAAGCTCAAGAGACCTCAGATAGAGCATCACATCCTGCTATGTCTCTCCTGCTCTTCCCCTCTCCTGCTACAGAGAAAAACAAAGACAACCACAGTCCGTATCAATCTGACCACAGGATTATGAAAGAAGCAATTTAATTGGTTTAATCAAGAGATGCAAGTGGAAATTAAGAAAAATACATTTCAGGCTGAATATCACAAAACATTTCTCACAGTAAGGTCTCATGAACTGTGGAAGGGAAAGAATAGAAGCCTTATTGCTTGATACAATTAAAACTACAATGATTAAAGTATTTGGCTAAATACAGACATTCAGAAAGTCTGAGCCTGAACCAATTCAATCTTTGCAGGTTAATCTAACCTGTGTAGATTGAACTGGCAAGCAAGTGAATAGATATTCACTTCTGATTCCAGAAACAAAGCCACATGCCTGCAGAGCTCAGGCCAGAAACCAAGGGGAACTAGAGCAAGCTCTTGGCTAGAGGGAAACTGAGCTGAGGGAGGGGGCCATGGCCAGGGCCCGGCAGACTGAGTATGTTTGGGGAGGGGTTTAAACTCCCACCCTGGCCTGCATGGGCCCCAGTCAGGGTGTGCCTGGAGGGGGAAGAGGGAAGCAGCCTGTGGCAGAGGCAGGGGAAAGAGAGGGGAAGAAACCCTGCTCCCAGCCCCAACCTGACCCGTCAAATCCTCAAGACTTACCACCCTAACGGAGCGAGGATGACTGGCCAAGCTGGAAGCCAGCACCAGAGCTGTCTGCTGGCTCAAGCTGGCAGTTCTGTCAGGGATGTGGCCATGGCTCCTTTGATGCCTCCCAGGTGAGGCAGGAGCCGACTGCTCAGGAGCCGTTCTTTCTAGTGGGAAAGTTTGGCTCCAGCTGTGCAGTGGAGGCAACCGTTAACTTTCCCAGGGAACTGGCCGGAAGATTCAAAAGCTCCCAATAAGTAAGGAGCAGCCAGTCTGTTCACCTTTTATCATATTAATAAGGAACAGACTCTTGGAGCTACCAGGAGCCAAATCCAGTGCCTTCAGCACGATGCTGGGCACAGACCTAACTACGATTAATTATATTTCTGGAGGCGTGACGTAGGAGTGTAGGGGTGGAGCAGCTCAAAAAATTGGCCCTTAAGGCCAGATGACTGGATAATAAACCCTATGTGAGACAAGCTGTGAGTGGTGTGGGAAAACCTGCCCCATTCAGAGAGGAACTGTTCCTGCCATTAGCTTATCTCCTCCTATTATTGTTACATCAAAGCCATGGCAAGAAAAGCTGAGTAAGGACAGAGACAGTATCCCCTAGGGAAAGAAAGGTGCAAACCCACTGACCCTAAGAGACTTTAAGGTACCCAGACACCAAGCCCTGTGAACATTTCCCTTCAAGGTGATGGAGGCTCAGTGACACATCCCCTGCCAGACTTTTCCTACCCCCTCCAACCGCTCAGAGGTGTGCTACAAGGGCTAAGACAAATTTTGGGGTGGCCCCAAGTGCCACCACTGCACCTACAAAGGCTGCGGCAGCTCTGCCTGCCCCGCTACCATCCAAAACTCAGCCCCCTCACCGAGAAGAGACTTGCACTCCCCAAGACAGCATGACAGCAGGGTTACTCCCCCTTCATTGGTCCAGAGGCAAGGGCGGGGGCATGGCTAGATGCTGGTCAGCATGGCCCCTGAGGCAAAGGGGACAGGGAGGGAGTTCATTTTCTGTCTCCTCTGCCCCCTGGAAAGCACCAGCTGAGGTCTGCCTGGCTGAGTCTGAGAAGCAGAGGCGGCAGCCAGGAGACCCTGGCTGCAGTCCCCCGGTGGGAGAAGGGACAGAGGGGGGAATGAACAACCTCCTTGCTCCCTTCACTTCAGGGGGCTATGCTGACCAGCGTCTGGCCATGCCCCTGCCCCTGCCACTAGAGCAGCAATGGTAAACTGACCCTGACACAGACTGCTGCACCCTGGCCAGGCAGACCCTGACTTGCTTCTGTCCAAGGAAGGGAGGAGTCCCTGGTTCATTTGAGGTGGCTGCTAGGACAGGCCACACTCCCTGCCCCTCCAGTGGTGAGAGGTAGTAGGGGAAATGCATGACAGGGGCTGCTGTGCCCTGGCCAAGCAGACCCTGGTTCGGGGCCCCTGGAGGGAGAGAGGAAGAAGAGGGGAAAAGCCCCCTCATTGCCCCCTTCTTCTCAGGGCCATGTCAGACTGGTGTCTGACAGCAGCAAGGAAGGGGCACCCTGACACTGGCTGCTGTGCCCCAATCAGGGAGAACCCGACACAGTGGGACAGGGGAGGGAGGGGAGAATTAAACCCCTCTCTGTCCCCCATTCTTTGAGGCTGGTGTTGGAGCTAGCCATGCCCCATCTCCCTAGCAGCAAGGAGGGCAAAATGCCTGAAAGGGGCTGCTGTGCTCCTGCTGGGAAGACCCCAGCTGAGGTCAATGCTGGGAAGACAGGGGAAGGAGGGGGGAAATAAAGACTTCCCTGCCCCCTTTGCCTTAGATACCTGCTGGCATCTGCCCCTGCCCCTGCTTGACAGCAGAGGGGCGGGGCCAGGCCTGCTCTGTAGAGCAGACAGCACAGCCCAGCCTAGGCCTGCAAAGCATGCTGGGATGCTGGCAGACTGTGATTTAACTTAAACAAGGAAGAGGTCTGGGTTAGAAATTCCATAAACTGTTTTGGCCTCAATCAGTTAAGCCTGATACTACATTCAACCAGTTTTATCTCAAACCAGTTTCTTCTATTTTGAAACAGATTTATGTGCACTGAACTACTCTTCTGTTACAGGTTTAAACCAGTTTCTGATCACTTAACCCAATTTATGTGTAATTTCTGTCCCTAGCCTTTGAGCTCATGTGACGGGAAACAATCCTGCACTACATGATTTTGTAGATTTCCTATATTTAGTTTTCTGATTGATTATGTGACATGCAGCCACTTCCATCTGCTTGAACCATATACAGCATATCATGAAAAAAACAATGCATTCTTGAATGTTCATTGTTATGTCATATCGCCTCAAGTTAGCTTGTGACTGATAGACTTCATAGGCCAGTAAGACACAACATTTCAAAGAAAATCAAACAGATTTTATTCTTCTACGTAGTATGGGAAAGCCGTAATGTACCAGCCAATGGACTTTCTTAAAGCAGATAAAATGAGCAGCAATGATTCCAACTCAAATCATGACATAATTATTATCTAGAAATCCTTTGTGCAGTTAAAATTTGTTTGTCATGTAAAAACAATGATCTGAATGGCAATTCACAGCAGATCACTGATCAGTTAAAAACTATTCTCTTCATAGCCTTCATAGACATTAGGGCTGGAAGGGACCTTGGAAGATTATCGAAGCCAGCCCACTGCCCAAAGGGCAGGAAGTCAGCAGGGATCATAGGATCCCAGCAAGATAAGCATCCAATTTTCTCTTGAAAGTTTTCAATGTAGATGTTTGAACCTCCTCCGATGGCAGGCTATTCCAGACCATGGGGGCTTGGACAGTAAAGAATTTCTTCCTTATGTCCAGCCTGAAACGGTCTTGCAGTTGTTTATAACCGTTCAACCTCGTCATCCCTTGGGGCGCTCTGGTGAACAAATGTTCCCCCAGATACTGGTGGTCACCCCTGATAAACTTGTAGGTGGCCACCAGATCACCCCTGAGCCTGTGCTTTTCCAGGCTAAAGAGCCCCATAGTTCTCAGCCTGTCGTCGTAAGGTCTGTTTTCCTGACCTCTGATCATGTGCATGTCTCTTCTCTGGACTCTCTCAAGCTTCTCCACATCCTTTTTGAATTGTGGAGCCCAAAACTGAATGCAGTACTCCAGCTGTGGCCTCAACAAGGCCGAGTACAAGGGGAGAATGACGTTCCAGGATTTCCTTGAGAACCATCTATGGATGCAAGCCAGTGTTTTGGTTGCTTTACTAACAGCAGTATCACATTAAAGGCTTATGTTCATCTTTTGGTCAATCATGATCCCCAAGTCCCCTTCGTCCCAAGTCCCTTTCATCCCAGCATAGCACTGCCGAGCCTATAAGGAAGCTGCAGGTTTTTCTTCCCAAGGTGGAGAACCTTGCATTTTTCGGTGTTAAATGCCATCAGGTTCTCGTCTGACCATTTTCTGAGCCTGTCCAGGTCAACCTGGATTGCCCTCCTGTCTTCAGGTGTGGATGCTTTGCCTTAAAGTTTGGTGTCATCAGCAACCTTGGCCAATCCGCTCCTGACTCCAATGTCCACATCATTAATGAAGATGTTGAACAATATGGGTTCAAGGACAGAGCCTTGGGGGACCACACTGGTCACAGGACACCATGATGAGTGACTGCCATCAATTACTACCCTCTGGATCCGACCACGGAGCCAATTTCCAAGCCAGTGGATCATGGTGGACCCAAGGCCACAGTTGGCCAGTTTCGCCAAGAGGTGATCATGGGATACCAGATTGAAGGCTTTTTTGGAGCCAAGATATATGACATCAATCTCTTCTCCCTTGTCCAGGTGATAGGTCATCTCATCATAAAAGGAAATGAGATTGGTCAAGCAAGACCTACCTGCAACAAACCCGTGCTAGCTATCCCTCAGGATGTTGGTGTCAGCCAGTCCATTAAGGATGGCCTCTTTCTAATAGCAATTTCTGTCTATATTGATATCAGCCACTGATTTCTGCAATTGTTCCTTGGAAGTAAAGTTGTAAGATGAAATGCTATATATCTAAAAATAAAACAGTTATTTTCCTTCAGTTGTATTTGGCATTTCCATTCCAAAGATGAAAATGTTCACTGGATTTTTAAACTGTTTTAAAGGGATGAAGTTCAAGATTTGCAAATAAAAAAATCAACACTTTATGAGAGACCTTCTCTCCTAATGTGAACTTTGGAAGTAAAGAAACTTAGGAGGTTAAATACAGAATATCAGAGATGCAAGTTAATGACTTCAGCTTAACCATTCCAATGAGGTACATTTGGAAGATAAATTAACTGTGCCAACCTGCAGCCCCAGAAACTGGCACAAGAAGTCAGGGCGGCTAAGGACAGACATTCAAAAATCCTGAGCCTGAATTGATTCAATCTTTGCAGGTTAATCTAACCTGGCTAGTTTGTAACGGCACAAACTGCACTGCACCTGAATCAGTTTGTAACTGCACAAATATCCCAGAAATGCAGGCACATGCCTGTAGTGGCTTAGGCTAGAAGCCGGGGGCGGGGGGCACTACAGCAGCCCTCCTGCCCTTCCACAGTGCTGAGCTGAGGGTGATATGGCCAGGTCCCAGCAAGACGCTCTAATTAGGGAGGGGTTTCCACCCCACTTATGACCAGCCCTGAAGGGAATTGATAACAGTGTTTATCATCCCCAACTCAGTGTTTATCACCCCATTAAGAAAACAACAGAGAGACATTACCTGCTACCTGTTGATTCTGCCTTTGGCCTATCTGCTACAGCATGGACCAGCATGTGGTTTCATAGTTTCATAGTTTGTAGGGTCGGAAGAGACCTGAGCAGATCATCTAGTCCGACCCCCTGCCATGGCAGGAAAGAATACTGGGGTCAAATGACCCCAGCAAGATGTTCATCTA
>NW_017728947.1:30113795-30140018 GCF_001723895.1 Crocodylus porosus
GAGGGGGAGGATCACCTCCTTGGACCTGCTCAAGATGCATCTGTGGATGCATGCCAAGGTGCGGTTGGCCTTCCTGACTGCCTCTCCACACTGCCGGCCCATGTTCATCTTGGTCTGCTAGCTAATGCTGAGAGGTGTCTGTGTAAGGCAGAGAGGACCAGGAATCCCTGTCTAGTTGGGAGTGGGGAGGGGAGGGGGGAGCAGGGTGAAGCCAAGCAGATACCTGCAGTCTCTGCTGAGCTCCAGCCAGGGAGCAAAGGGGAAGGGCCAGCTCTGCAGTACAGCATAGAGCCCTTCCCAGCCCAGAGACCATGGCAGGATGCTGGGGGAGAGTCTGGTTTAACTTAAACCAGCAAGGGGTCTGGGACAGACACTGCATAAACCAGTTTGACCCAAATCAACTAAGTCTGATACTACATTCAACCAGGTTTATCTCAAACCGGTTTCAGCCATTTTCAAACTGGTTTATATGCACTGAACTTCTGTTCTGTTACAGGTTTAAACCTCACTTAACAAACACTTAAACCTGTTTGTGTATAATGTCTGTCCTTAACCGAGGAGTTCAAGCTTTTATATAGAAAATCAGAGGGATTAGGCTCACAAGGCAACAGGCCAAAGGAAGGAAACCAGTAAAAGGTTAAAAAAACCAAACACTGTGGTAACTTGGCACCTTAATTCCTTTAATTGCCGCCAAGTCTGAGTCCAGCTTCTTCAGTCCACAATGCTGCCTCGCTAAGCCGGTGAGCTCTCCAGCTCCAGTGTGCACTCTTTTGTCTAGGGCTGCCAGGTTCCGCTTTGCACGCTGCTCTCTTCCCCTTACTCCAGCCTCCAGCTTTCTCTTCCCTTTTCCCTTGCCCCCTAGCCCCTGGGGGTTTCTGGGAGGTGCAGTTTGTTAATGTAACAGACCCCGCAGATCTGCAGACTGCCCCCTGGTTCCATTTCGTGTTATACCATTACATTTGCTTTGCACAACAACAATTTTACTTTAAATTTCTAACGTGGTAATACATCAATTAAAATATATATATATGAACTGCCAAGTAGCGTTCTGACGCTAGAGAGAGTCAACAGCAAAGCCAAGTCGAAACTGAACTAGAACCATACATAAAAAGTCCCATCTTAACTCACTTACAGTATTAGCTGTCAATGGAAATATTACTTGTCCTTATGATCACTTCAGTTATGTAACAGATGCTTGCTGTCTCCTGGGTGGCACCTGGGCCCTAATTCTGGAAAACTTCCTATTTAAGAAAGCACTTAAAGTCATTACCAGCTTACCCTTTTGAATCCAATGGGTTTTAAGTGCATGTTTTAAATTTAACATATGCCTAACGTTTCCCTGATTCTCTGGGCTGTATATTTTACACTGATTTCTTTAGGGCATACAGTGACATGTGCCTTTAACAAGTCATAGCATAGGAGTCTTATAGTTGGCAATAGTTCCTCAAAGTTGAAGATGACGTCCAACAGACTTGATGGATCCTGAGGTGACTGACGAGCTGGTGCACATGACCCTCAAGTGCGCCACGCTGCAGCCCCTCCACCTCCATCTCCAGAACCTCCTCCTGATGTTCTGGTTGAATTTCATCCCCCACCTTTTTTGGTTTTGGTCACCCCATCCACAGCCCCACCAAATCCCGGGACCTCCTGGTCAACCTCCTTCCTGGCCCTGGCTAAGTGGGCCCTGTCCTTGACCAGGAAGGAGGCTCTGGCCAGGAAGGTACCCAGAGACTGTGAGGCCACTTTCCTTTCACTTATCCATGCAAGTTTCCAGGCAGAGCACCAGTGTGTGGCATCCACCAGCTCCTTGGATGCCTTTGAGGACTGTTGGGTGCAGCCCGGGGAGCTCTGCTCAGTGTGCCCCTCAGAAGCATTCATTTTCATGTTTGGACCTTTTGACCCTCACATCACTCCTGTCCTGTTTTTTGCCTTTGTTGCCCCCAACATTTTGTTGTATCATTCACCCACTGGCCCCACACACTGGGGGCTATTGGTTGGCTGGGTAGGTCTTAGAGACCACGATACTTGAATGATACAAATAGACAGGTGATTGAGGAGCCCGATTCTGGATACGCACATTCTTCAGCAATGGGGGCATGTTGTTGTGTGGGGTAGTGGGATTCACAGCCCTGAGCTGGTCTTCTTCTCCTTCCTCAGCTGCTGCTGTTCTGCCTCAATATTGAGTCATTGGGCCTCAAAGTGGCGCACGCCTTGATGGACCAAGTGGTGCCACACCAAACAGTCAGCAGCTTGCTCCTCCCAGCCATTGGTGTTGATGCCTCCGGGCTTGATGTCTTATAGTGTGTGATATTGGTAGACAGACATTTGAAGTGTAAAGAGAAATCTACAGTCAGCTGCAGTGACTGGGGATGATGGCTGGGGAGAGGAGAGTATTTTCATTTTATTTGAGTTGAGAAGGAAATAGTGGAATATAATCTAGACTAAAATATTTATACAGCAATTATAAATATTAGAGAAACAGCATTCCATTGTGCTGTCTTCAGCCTCCTTTCCTAAAATCACTTCAGTTTAGCATGGATTTTGTGATCACATCTCTGCAGGAGCAGATAGCACTTCTATTTATAAATTTATTTGGAATCCTTTGAAAACTTCTAAACTAATCTTAGGAAATAATAAATTGCTGCAGCTGCATGAAGGCTCTATGGAATGTTATACAATAGATTAGCATCACCTTCCGGATGCCTTTATTATTATTTTAATTTAAATAATGACTCAAGATACTATCACCAGAGTGATGTCCAGATATCATCTGCAGCAGCTTTCAACACCAATAACTCTTAATTAATAATAGCAAGGAATAAATTGATTGTTCTACTGTAGCCTGTAAACTGTGTGTTTACCCCCCATCATTTGTCCATTTGGCAAGAATGAGATATGGCACATTCAGAAGTAGAAGCTAAAACACCACAGTTCATTCTAAGTGTGTGATAATACCTCCCCTTAAAAGGGGGGAAATGAAGCTATGCTTCATTTATCTACTACCACCACCATTAAAACACTTTGTCTGTTGTCTTGTGTGATATATTGTATAGAGAGACTATCCAGATGAAAAAGAGCTGCTTTACTAGGCAAACATTTCTATTGTATAAACATTTCCATATAAAGAACGTATATACATTTAAAACCTCGTTTTCTAAATTAACATTACAGTTAGCCACTAGCATAAGAATATCACTGCAATGACACAGCTCAGTTAATTAAAAAACAAGAAGGCCACAGTACAGAATCCAGACATTTTGGATCACCTGGATCCTAAACAGCCTTTTAAAAGTCAGAAAATGCCAGCCTATAGATCTGGGGTCACTTGGGGTTATTTGCAAGCTATTAATTGTAGCTCCAAAGCTCAGCGTGAAAGAGGCCTATAAACATTGACCCAGGTGGGAGTCTTTACTGATGTAAGTAAGGATGATACAAATCAATAAAATAATAGGGCCACTAGTTTCTTAGAAGCGCTTAACTGCCAGATATTTTTAGAAAAGGATCAAACAAAATCTAAATAAAAATGTTACAGATTTTCCCACAAATGATGTAGTACCTCAGCTAAAAACAAAGTCACTTTTAAAAATTATCACACATTTCCTTCCTCTGCTTTTTCCCCACAAGATTTATTTAAATATAAAAAAGTAATCCTTTTGAAAATTTTCTATGATAATTTTGTGCCTGCCTTTGTAAGTAATTGGAACTGAGGGACATTTCTTCTCTGGTCTCAGAATCCAAATTAGATCAAGTCTTGTGGAGGTAATAATGGAAGCAACAGATTCCCTTCCTACTCCTTTCATGGTTAAGTAAAGTTTGCTCCTTTTTTTTATTTTCTAAGTATGGTTAGGCGTCTCAAGCATGCTTGTTAGGATGGAAAAAGCGTGCAAATCCCAGACCTAGGACCCTGCCAAAAGTCTCTTTAGACAGTCAAGGCAGCCAGAAGTATGCTGAGTGCTTGCCAGAGCCATATTGGGTGGCTAAAGTTAAATAAACAGTTAATAAAAAGATTTTGACTCAACCAGAATGAATACAAATTTATAGTGTTACTGCTTTATCTCCTCTATAAAAGAGAATCCGAGATAGGAATTGAGGCCCTGCAATTCTTGGAGTCTATGGTTTACAGGAAGAAACACAGGAGGGTTTAAACTGAAAAGTATTCACTATTATCTCTTTCAAAGAGAGAAGGCTTACATTTGAACAGATCATTGACTCCTGACAGTTAGCCTGGCTCCTTTAAAATGTAAACTCACTCTGCCCCCTGTTGTCAGCAAATTACAAAATATTCCCTGCAGCAATAGGTGAACGGTAAGATCTGAACGACCCAAATATCAATAATTATTTATAACAAAGGATGCATGCCACGGAGGTATTTTCAGGAAATTTATTGTCATGCCTTAAAATCTCCTCCACTATTTACAGGAAGATACACAAGCCATCACATTTTTCCCTATTCAATATCTATTATATGAAAATATCAGCAAGGGTATGAAACTATATTTATATTTTCATATGCAACAGCTTTTGAAAGCCAACGGTGTTTTAGGTATTAAAAAGATTAACTGCTGTAGAAAGCCAACAAATCAACTATATACATTAGCAGAAGACAAATGTAGCAAAGGTTCAGAGGTCCCTATTCAGCCAGCTCTGAATTTATAAACTGAACCGTATGAAAGGGAGATCAGGAGCACAGTATGTTCGCCTATTAACCTCCTCCCTATAAAGTCAGAGTTTCCATGCCAATTTTGTTCAGGCAGAAGTGACGCAACTGCAACAACCTCAGTCTTGTTTGATGTAGGCATTTGTTCATGCTACAAAATCATCGTGGACATTTGTAATAACCACCCTCTGCTGAAGAGATGGCAGTTAGAGATCAGCAATGAAAAAGCCCCACTTCTGTGCATTTCCGAAGTTGCCAAGCTAAGATCAGTGAGAGTTTTTTCTGTGAAACTTTTTATTGGAGCAACTGGGAAGTTGGGAGCTAGGTTATGCCTGCGATTCTGAATCTGGGGGCCATGGCACACTGTAGTGCCTTGAGATCCTTTCAAGGGTGCTGTGGGCCCCATGCAGTGTTAGCACTCTTAGGTGTACAGACATGATTCACAAGATAAACCCAGAGATTTCAAATAGGAATCCATAGCATTAAAAACATTCTGCCCTTCTGTGGTCTGAGATTTTTGAAACAAAAGACTTGCTCTGTTATTTTTCCATAGTCAAAAAGACGAGTGAGAACTGAAATTTTTTCCAAGGGGTGCCTTGAGTCTATCAAGGTCAAAAACCACTGGGCTAGAAAAAAGATTTGAGGCACGAGCTGCTCTTCTTCAGGTCTCAGGGAGAAGCAGACATTTGGGGACCATCCTGCTACAACAGCACTCTATCTTTACCTCGGGCTAAGTGCCCACTTCATGATTTTTAAGATATGAAGCACACCAGGGGCATTTTTCTTCCTCCCATTCCATGTAAAAATGAAAATCGTCTCGCACTCACCCCAGCAGCTTCCACTTACTGCCCAACACTGGAAACAAAGGCAATGAGGGAAATCCCAAACATCTTTTCCTGTTCTGTATCCTGGCGTCCACAGCTGTTGGTGAATTAAATTGCATGCCTTTCATGCTTTACTGGAGAACCCATTTAAAAGCATGTGTAGCCTTTCAACTGACTAAGTCTGTAACTACATACTGAATGAGTCTATGGCAACTAGCAGATGAGCTTCCTCCTTCCCACGGTCACCCTAGAGACTGAATATTACAAGAAAAGATGGCTAAAATGTTCGGTCCAAAAGTATGGATTAATATTCGTCATTTTCCCTCAACACAAAAACTGAAACAGTTTTGTTTCACTTGAGGTTTTTGTCCCTTCTTTCTATCCATTTTCTGCTCTTGTCCTCTTCTTTCACTCTTATGGGAAGACAAGAAGGTAAAAAATATTTTTAAGTGGTTTTCACTACAAACTTTGAAAAACACAAAACACTTACAAATTATCTGGAAAATATCATTAATATTTTCAGCTCCTAGGAAGGAAGAGGATTTAGACAGAGTATATATAATATGTTGTAACTCCCTGTTCAATTCACTTTAATTTTGATAAGTAAAAAATTAAGCCATCGACCATCTTCCAGCTGGGAAACCCTAAAGGGCAGTGGCAACTTTCTTACAATTGGACTTGTAGAGTGGGGGCTAATTTTCCAGGACAGTAAAAATGACTTTGCTGTTTTACTTGAGTACTTCAGACTCGTACTGAGCAAGCATGTAATCTAACAACTTGATTTGTTGTGCCACAAATAAACACAAGAGAAACAGTTTGGCCTTTTCAATACAAACTGCATTGTTATCTTAAGTTTTAACAACTTGTTTTGCCACAAACTCTCTCAATCCAAAGGGTCTGTTTATCCACCAGCTGGAACACCTCAGATTTGCCAGCGTGCTAGCAACTGAACTAAACTCATACAAAGACTATTCACAGTGCTGGTTCATTATAGCCATGCATAAGTTTAACACATGTGACTCCCTAACTGCCCTAACATCTCCATTACAATTTCTAATTGAAGAACAGAACTGTTTAAGGGCATCTACGCAGTGACATCTGTTTAACTGACAGCTGGCTATGCTGGGCTGTGCTATCTTGCAAAATATAATTAGCAGCAGTTGTTATGAATCTCTGCAATTCAAAACAAATATTTACATTTCAAGAGACAACAAATCAGTGCACTTTTACTTTCTAAACGAATGGTACAAGGAAAGTCGACTTACTCCATAAACAGCAGATCCTGAACAGACAACTGCTTTATCAGAACGTGTCTTTTTGGAGGCACATCTCTGGAGGGTCTAATTTGGTGACATGATGGATTAATGCACCTGGCTTGTGGCCATAACTATGTTTATGGAGTCCCCACTTGCTCCAAGTCCACCAGAAACATCTTTTACAAAAAGCAAATCCCACGAATCAAATTAATTGGCAATATCTATCAAAACAAGGCTTAGGGCTGCATGAGCAATGAGACTGAATTACCATTTTAGCTGGAGCTCAAGCAATTAAAAACAGCTTAAACCTATGGTTAATTAGAGAGTCACAGTTTGGAAAGCCACCAGATTCAACTCTGATGGACACAAAATGTAATAAAAGGACAGGACTTTTGTCTTTGTCAATAGAAATACTGTACAGTGCACAGAGGGTCTGCTTCCTGGGTATATAGTCCTGAATTCTGTCATCCAAATGGATACTGTGTTCTTGAGGTAAAATGGTCATTTTTAAAAATCTTCATTAGACAGCAATGTCCATTATCAGCAATTCATTAAATAGCAGCAGTAGTAGGGCTTGGCATTTTCATTTAGTGATGGGAGAATATTTTGGACAACCGTGCTTAATTCAGTAAAGAATTTGGAGAAAAAGAAGAAAAGAAAATGTTCCATGTGAACATTTAAAAATATTTTTTTTGATTTTTCATTTTCAAGAAATGCTTAATTTAAAATTTTCCTAAATTGATTTTTTTTAAAAAGAAATCCCTCAAGTTAAATACAGCATTATATTTTTGAGTGAATGAAATATTTCGGTCAACTCAATATTCCAGTCTTACTGACAAAACAAGAAAAAGATCTTTTCAGGTTACCTCAAAATAGTATTTTTTTCTTTCATTTTTTTCGTTCAGCCATGGGACTAGAAAAAACCGTTTGCACATATTTACTTAAATTACATTTTATTATAGATTCACATAACTGTTAAAAGACATTCCTCTTCATATGTCCCCCCAAAAATAATGTATTTCAAGAGTCTAAGCATTAATTCACAATAATACGATACTGGCATACAGAATTCTACTCATTTAACAGGTTTTCACAGAAGAGGGGAAGTCAGTTAGGGAGAAGAGGAATCTTGCATTTGGAAGGAGTCTTGTCTCCTCACTTCTTAATGCACCTAAATATGAATGCACCTATCTAACTTCCATCATGCAAGCTGAACAATTTTACCTTAAATATTTTAGCCAAAAGGCAAGGTTTGCATCAACACTGAGAACTGAATTTACAGAACCCAAGAATTCTATCTTTGTGTACCCTTGTCCAAAAACTAGGTAATATTAATTTACCACCATGATTTGTTTTTATTTTTAGCTTTGTTTATGCAGCGAGGACAAAATAATGAGCAAGTCTGGATTTCCCTGACTGAACCTACTTTGGGGCTGGGGATCTACTTGGGAACCTATTTTGGGGCAGGGCTGTGAAATGTCATCCCTTCAGAAATCACCATTAAACTGCAGTGTGTACCTAGTCATCGCTCAGTTATACAGCATGAAATTCAATAACATCCATGCAAAAATTCCCATGAATTTAAATAGTCAGGCTTCTACCACAACAGGCAACATTCTGATTTTAGATTTACTCCCAGCAGAGATAGCTTTGCCTACCCTGACTGCATCACAACTCTCAGCCATTCCAGCGGTGATTCCAGCAGTAAGGTTCCAGTCTAAACTGATACCCCTAATAAACCAACCTTATAGTTTATATATAAATGCAGCCAAAAGCCCAAACTATCCTCATGCTTTTTGTTAAATACAAATGCTTGATTATTCAACTAGGAAGGCAGGTACTTTAAAATGTAATGATACCAATATAAGTTTGAATCCCTGGCAGCCTCTGTATTTTCTAAGATTTGGATGTGGTCACCACCATTCATACTTTCATAACTTCAAAACTGGACTACTGCAATGTGCTTTACATAGGACTGTCCTTGAAGACTGTCCTGAAGATGCAGCTTGTGCAGAACATGGCAGCATGTCTTCTGATGGGGATGCATTGTCAGAAGCAGATAACTAGAGTCTTCCAGAGCCTGCACTAGCTCCCAAAAGCTTTCTGGGTACAATTCAAGTTGCTAGTTTTGACTTATAATGTCTCAAATGGCCTAGGCCCTACCTACCTAAGGGATAATCTGTTCCCTTATGCCTCATCGTGATCCCTAGGGTGAATGCCAAAAGCAACTTCCTGCAAATACCATCAATGAGCCAAGCAAAAACACAAAGGAGTTTGTTCTCAGTAGCTATCCCTCTGTTCTGTATCTCCCTACCCATTAAGGCCCACGACAGCCCAAGCCTGTACATCTTCTAGAAGTGCTGTAAGCCCTTTCTCTTTGGGTAGATATTTACCAAGAAAGGCTAAGCTGGGATGCTGTCTGCGGGGGAAGAAGGGGAGCTGCTTTATAGTTTATTTTACTACTCTCTTGGCTTTTATAAGTTATTTCTCCTATTTTGTTTTGTTCTCTTGTTCACTTATTTTATATGTTATTTTGCTCTCTTCTGGAAGTCTCCCTTAGCCATTGTAAAGAAGGATGGCATATCAGTCAAACAAAAAGAAAAAAAGAAGGAGCTTCAGCATTAATGATAGGAATTGCACCTTTCCTCAAGAAAGTGAGCTCCATCTCCAACCCCTGTCTTATTTCCCTACTTCTCTCTGCCATATCCGTCTAAGTTAAATCCTGACCTTACCTTAAAAAAGAACCTCATACAATTTGCTCCAACCCAAATTAATGGGGCCAATTTATCAAACTAGATATATTTTATTTAGTGCTTAGGGATCTATCACAAAGGTAACAATGACTGGTAACAGTGGTTTTCAAAATAATTTAGTATAACTCATAGCCTTCTATGTTAGAGGTAATATAACTCAGACTGACAGAACCAGGTCATCCCTTTTGGAATATTCATACAAAAACTTCAGTAATGTCTAAGGTTTGGGATACCCAGAAGACTTCATCATCTTGTCCAGTACTTAAATTCATGAACAAGCAGGGAGTTCTTTTTTCCTCAATACACACCCATTAAATCAGTGGCAGATCTGCATTCATGAAAAGGTATAATATGCCTCCAAAAGAAGAGATACTGTAAAGGAATAAGAACCTTGAAACACTAAAGGCAAAAACAAAACAGAAACCAAAACTTGATCATATTTGTTTGGAAACTGCTGAGCAAAATTGCCAGCTAAGGTTTTTTGTATCTTTTCAGCAAATACATGATCTAACATCACAAATGAATCCAAAAATGAAATCAATCAAAATCATAAAGCAGGAATCTCCCTCACCAACCCCCCTGAAAAACACTAGATACGAAAACACATTAACTTGACCTGTGATTTTTATATAACAAGTATGGCAATCAAAGATTTGCATTTGTATATCCTTCCTGAAATAAGATTATTTCGATAGCTAGACAGAATGGGTCAATGATCTAGAATTACATACCTTGCTACATCCATAGATTTAAATGTCATCAGGGTCAATTTGCTCTCGTTCCCTCTAAAACATGTCAACTGAATTCTATGATATAAAACTTGGTAAGGGAAGTAGGGTGGCTTTCTGATGAGGTCTTCAAAAGGGGAAATTAGGATAGTAAAAGGTCAACACTATATTCTTCATAAGCATATGAGTTGTACTGCTGTCCCAGAATATTTTTTTATTGCTTCCATTGGCTGCTGTTCTTCCATCTCATAGGTCGCTGTATTTCACTGTGCTCAATATGCATGCTGTGGTTCTATGCTGAGGACAGGTGCTGTGGGACTTTGGCCCTCAGCGCATTGTCGTCTTCCCTGTTCTTAGAGCTAGGAGGTGTAGCAGCTACCTCCTTCAGCCCTTTCCTGGTGTTTTATTCCCACCTGCCATGTCTTTGAAGTTTCCTAAAATTATTATTGGGAGGATATTTCTCAGGGGAAGAATACCTTTGGACCCTTGGCTGGACAAATTAACGGGGTTTCCTCCTCCCCTTCACCTCGACCTAACCACATATTAGTTGTTGAATCTGACATGGCAAACAACTGGCTGGTGTAACTATCTTCTCCTGTCTGAGCTAGTTATCATACACCGCCTCTTTTAGCTCCCAAGGAGCAGTCCTGTCCTCCAAGAGGGCTGATCTCGCTGGCTCCTCCCTTACTCCTTTCCCACCTACTTGCAGGGGAAGGGTTCTGCCCAGCCTGACCTCATCACTCCGGTTCCAGTTGCAATATCTCCAGCGATGGAGGTCCTCCCCTTGGCTTGCTCTCCAGCTCTACTCGCTGAAGACACACATCTTAAGAGGAGTTCTCCAATGCCTCTGCTTCCTTGATGCTGGACTTTCTCCTGAGCTGCCCCTTACCGGGGCCAGAAGTTCTCTGCATGGCTCGCCTTGGACCAATCTGGAGCAAGTACTTACTGTGGAAGTGCAGTGTTCTGGCGAGCACGCCAGTGGCAGTTCTCTGGTCACCTGAGGTAAGTACAGGGGAGTTATCTCCTCCTCCCACTCTCTTATTCTGACACTCCACTTCTACAAAAACTTAAGCATAATAAACTTTGCATACAAGAGAAGATGTATAAAAGCCAGTGAGACTGTTCTTATCCTTCCGAATTACATGGGTGCTAACATTTTTGCAGGATTGGGGTCTAAATGTACATTTACTTACTGGTACCATCCACTCCAGTAGGAGATGAACATTTTGGTGGTTATCTTAGTCATATCCGTTTTCTGTTCTGATAAAGAAATTATTTACAGAAAATCTGTGACAAGAGAAACAATGGCTAGTGTCTCCTGGTAACTACAGTATACGTATCAAGGAAATATAATAAAAACATGCTCATACCAGAGAAATCCTATCCCTTCAGACCTTTCTACCAACCTATATAAAAGGGAACTTAAGTGAACTGGATGGAGACAGGATATGCACTTATGAAAGTTTTCATCTGGAATGTGAAAACTACAAAGTAAAATCTAACATCTAAAATCTAAAAATAATATTCTTATAGCTCTGGTCCACTATTTTCATCAGAAAAGTTAAAGGTTTTTCTCCAGGCATAAATTACTATATGCTGTAATTTTTTCAGTGTACATTCATGTAACAAAGCAACAGACTCCAACAAAAAATAATTTCCCTTGTCTTCTTGAACAGCTGATTCTCCCCTTATAAAATGAGCATATAGCAAACTGCAGACGATATCCTTAACAAACATTAGTCATCCTGTACAAGCTGGCTTTAGGAACCTTCTTCAAAGCAGCACAGGATAGGGATGGTTTATGAAGGAAGGGGATTTAAAGGATATCCCAGATTACATGCAATCCTTACCTTAAATTGCAAAGCACTTAAATTGCCATAAAGTCCGCATTATGAATCTAGCCTCCTGGGAATGGCATCTGGCAGTAAAACATTCACAAAGGTCCATGCATGGATTATCTCTTTACAGACATTGGGATAGAAGATGCAAATGACAACATGTTAAAGAAACCAAAGGAAAGAGACATATTTTGTTGATATTGGTGAACCTCTTATACAACATTTTTGGGGAAGAGTAGATCTCGGTTACAATAACTGTGATAACCAATATTGCAATCCTATGATTAGTTTAGCATCCATGTTCTATATGCACACATGCAACAAATTAATACTAACAGTCCTGTGACCTGTATTAATACATATTTCACTGCTAATCTTAAAAAAATAAGAAATTTAATTTCAAAGCTACATTTGCTACGCGAAATTAGTCCAAACGATATCAATTTAGCAGTTCTACTCCTCAAAGGTCACTTTCTCTGAACAGTTACTCACACATTTAACTTTCCTACCTTGAGCAATTCAAATGATTTCATTAAGACTTATGGTAGTAAAGTTAAGAACGTGTGACAGTTTGCACGTGTGCCCCCAGCAGGTAAGTCTGTGGGGGAACATGTGAGGACATGGGAAAGGGCTGTGGGGGGCGGGGCAGATTGAGGCCCTAGCAGTAAGGGAGGGAGTGGGAAACAGGCAGAAGCAGGGGTTGGGGAGAGTGGGGCCACCCCTGTGCCTGTGCGCTGCTCCCTCCCTCACCGCTGGGGCCTCAATCTGCGCCCCGCCCCCCCCCGGCCATGAGAGAGGGAATGGGGCTGGGGCAGGCCTTGCACAGCCAGGACAGGATGTGGGACGGAGCCTCCTGGAGTCCACGGGGCCTCCCGGGGGGTGCGTAGCACCCTGGACACTTGTGGCTCTGTCCTGCACCCTGCTTCAGCTGTGCAGCACCTGCCCCAGCCCTAGCCCCACTTCCTCCCTTATCACTGCATGTGCAGCCCTCTCCACCCCTGCTGTAGCTGTTGGAAACCTGCAGCTGGGATGCCTTGAGGCCCTACCTCTGCCCCGCGTTTGGGAGGGCTAAGCCCCATTAGTCACCACCCCCTCCCCCACTGCCTATACAAAGAGGTCTCCTTATAAAAATAGCATATTTGAAACTGATCATTTTTAGAGCAGGAAACTATTTTCAAATTTTTAATTTTGAAGAATTGATTTGCAAACACAGGTAACAACCCTGAACAATTACAATACAATAAGCATTACTTTAAAAAAAACATGTAAGACGTTTTTAGTGAGGGAAAACGCATCTATTATGAACCCCAGAAATGAAACAAACTTCACTTTTCCCCCAGATCACATCATTTTAATTTTTCAGCCAGTTAACAGTAACCCCATAAGAATTGCAGAGTTATGTATTAGTATCATGGGGCTCCAGAACTAAATGCAACCTCCAGCCTTACCTGGTTCTTCCTTCTTGGCAAACCTTGTCTAGCACTTGTTTCCCCTAAACAAGTCCTTTATTTGAGGCCAGCCAAATCTAATATTCTAAAACTCCTCAAGAACACTTTGCTCTTGGACTTCATTATTAGAGCTACACTAAACCAAGGTTGTGAGAGTCTGACAGGGATTGTGGAAGAAGGATGTGAAAACAATTACAAGAGCAAATTAAAAAGCAGGAGTTGCAGCAGAAAGCAAAATGGAAATGTTGGATAAATACTATAGAGAGCTCAGCCCTTCACACACAGATGTGAGTAAACAGGGGAGTTATAGAAGGATCGTTAAGAGCCTTCCCATCTCCGCAATCCGGATACAGGGGGTATGTGTTCAAAAGTAAAAGGCAGCTTGATGACATTTGCTGGCAATCCCAGCGGCCTGCTAGTGTTAACAGCAATAAAGGGTTTCAGCAATTAGAAGGGAAAGCCACAGGAGACAATGCTGCTGCCACCACAGAGATTACCAAAGGGTGAATGCATTCCCTGACCTGGCCAATACCAATTGGATGAAGGTTCTTCTGTGATAATATAGAGACTATTGATGGGAGAAAGAATACAGAACTCCAGATTCCATGCAAATGCACCTCTTCTGTGCCATCTCCTTCATCTTTTGGCTGTTTGTATCAGAGGCACTTTTCTTCTGTCCATGTTTGAAGAGAAAAGCACTAAATTAGGCTAGAGAAAATGAAGGTAGCTAAAAACCTATTTACCTACTTCTTTGTGGAAAAGGTGCGTGGGATATTTGGAAAATACAGTAGTGTGAAGAGATGTGAGTACTCATCTGGTTCCTCTAAAACATTACAGAGTTCAAGTATACAAAAATCTACTATATCTGGACATAATTAAATCTGTAGCCTAAGGTTTTTATTTCCATGCAGTCACAAACACATCTTAAAGATGAGACTTGTCTCCTTATGCTCTTCCCTTTTTAAATGAAGAATTAAGTGGCACTCTCCCGCCCCGCAAACAAACCTTGAAGCCTTACAGAGGGATACAGAAATTCTGCCTTAAAAACAGAGATAAGAATCCAGATGGAAATATTGCCAGGACTCTGTCAAATTTCCAGTGACAAGTTCAATTAACTACAGGAAGGCAAAAACAACAACTGTGTAGACAGGTCTCCAGATGCAACAGTAACGAGCAATACAACTCTCAATCCAATGATCATCTGGAAAGAGCAATCAGGGGAGAACTCAGAAAGGAATTATGAAATAGCAGCTCAAAGCCCTGGCACTGCCAGGTTCCCTTTGGAAAGCTATCAGTCTGTGTACAGCCTTAAAGCATCTCAAGCCAGATGGCGAGAGGTGCAAAGAAACTGAAAACAACAAGCACATCCTATCCAGGCTTCCTATTGCCATGTGAAGAGATCAGAAGTGCATCTTGCACTTGTGAGTCAAAGTATTTGTTCTAAAAAAACCCACTATCAGTACCCTAACCAGCCAAGTTTGTGGTCTGCAAAGCAACAACATTCCACAATACTTGGCAGAATATGAGATCCAAATTCAGGGAAAGCAGCCATCTCATTATGCCTTGCAGTACAACACAGGGAGAGATATAGTTAGTAGACCTATTCCAAATGATCAGCACGAGGGAAGAACAATCTCTAGCTTATGGGAAATATATATAGGATTCTGCAAAGGATCTGGGCGCCCTTATTTGTAATACATGCTGCAACTACTCCTAAGCAGCACTAAACTAATCTGCATATCAACCACCTATAAAAAGGCTCGGTGCCACTCCATCATTCTGAGAAATATATCCAAAAGCCCTGTAATATAAGGACTGGGGTTCTGTGTGGAGTTTCGCTATTCCCTGTATTACAAAGTGCAATAAAAAAAATATCAAGAGGTATTTGAAGCTGATGGTGTTCTTTTAAAATTACATAGATTTACCTTCCTGAAAATTAACTAATTAACCAGAGCCAAAACTTTTAGTTCTAAAAAACAAACACTATCCAGCTCAGCTCAGCTCAGCTCTCATATTATGTTGTCTTGTATATAGACCACTAGTCTCCTGCCCACTTCCCCATTTGAATTTTGGATTAGGCACCCTTGCTGTGAGTACTTGGGAAAAGAGAGCCAGAAGGGATTATCTCTCTCTCTTCCTAGTCCTTGATGCTATTTGCATTTAGGCCTAACACAATAGGATATCAAGGCCTAGCCTGGAGATATTTAAGCCTCCTCTTTCTTAAGGAAATGACTGATTAAGCTCATTGCCACTAAGCTTCATGCTGGGCACAGGAGGAACAGATTTTTGACAGTGCTTTTTTGTTGTTATTAATGGTGATGGTCCCTAAAAGCCCACCTGAGAATTAGGTCAAATGATTCAATCTTGGTCTGAACAAGAAGATATAAGTAGGTATCAAAACGGTGGAGCAAACAGCTGGACAGCTTGAATTTTGTCAGGGTGCAGGCTCAAACTTTGCATTCTCCCAGGCTAGGGACAGGAGTTACACATAAAACAGTTTCAGTGATCAGAACCTGGTTTAAATCTGTCACAGAACAGGAGTTCAGTGCCCATAAACCAATTTCAAAATGGCTGAAACTGGTTTAAGATAAACCTGGTTAAATATAGTATCAGACTTAACTGATTGAGGTCATACTGGTTTCTGGAACTTCTGTCCCAGACCCCTTCCTGGTTTAAATCAGAGTCCCCAAATACCCCAGCATGCTTTTCAGCCCCGGGCTAGGCTGTGCTGTCAGCTTCAGAAAGCAGAGCAGGGTCTACCCCTCTGCTCTCTAGCAGGAGCAAGGGCAGGGGACATGGCCCCCTAAGGCGAAGGGGGCAGGGCGGGGGTTTATTCTCCCTTCCCCGCCCTTGGGGACCCAATCCAGGTTCTGCCTGGCACAGGCATAGTAGCCCCTCTCAGACATGCCCCTCCCCTCCACCCCCCCCACTGCTTGAGTGGCAAGGGGTATGGCCAACCTCAGCAGCAGCCTGAAGCAAATGGGGAGATGGAGGGAGGGTTAATTCCCCTCCCTCCCTCCCCTGTCCCACCAGCATGGACCCCAGCCGGGGTTTGCCACGCAGGAATACAGCAGGCCCTGTCGGGCATTTTGCCCTGTTTGCCACTCAAGCTACAGGGCGTGTGGCCAGCCCCAGTGGCAGCCTGACAATGCCCTCCACTGCCTGAGTAGCAAGTGGGGCAAAATGCCTGATGAGGGCTGCTGCACTCCTGCCTGGCCTGGCAGACCCTGACTAGGGTCCATGCCAGTGGGACAGGGAAGAAGTGGGGAATTAAACTCCCCTATCCCTCCATTTACTTCAGGCTGGGACTTGCTGCTTGAGCAGCAAAGGCAGGGAAAATGCCTGGCAGGCACTGCTTTCTCGTTCCCCCTTCAGGCACACCCTGACTGAGGTCTGTGTAGGCCAGGGTGGGGGTTTAAACCCCTCCCCAATCATACCCAGCTTGCCAGGGCCTGACAACACCCGCCCTCCCCCAGCTCAGCTTTCCTCCAGTCAAGGGCTCATAGTAATGCTCCCCCCACCCCCACACACACACTTCTGGCCTGAGCCACTGCAAGCATGTCCCTGCATTTCTGGAATCACAAGTGAATGTCTGTTCACTTGCTTGCCAGTTCAATCTATACAGGTTAGACTAACCTGCAAAGATTGAAATGATTCAGGCTTGGGCTTTTTGAATGTCTGTATTTAGCTCCATTGCCAGATGAAAAGGAGAACAGACATCTGTACCCCCATTCAAAGATGAGGGAGCTATAACAAGGAGCCAAAACAAAGTGTATTTTGTTAAACAACTTAAAATGATAGCAATAGTAGCATGTATCTCTGTAGTCACCCAGTAGAGGAAGCAGGGCAAATACCCTCTGGGCAATATCTTAGCTTTGGGTATGCTCTTCACTGGCTCCTGCTGGCTCCATGAAGCTTAACTCTCTTCACTGGAGTAGTCAAGGTAACAATATTGCAGAACAGGGCCCTAGAGCTGGCAGCTCACAGCTCAAATGCAGCCAAGTGTTAACCTATGAATTCCAATTGCTGTTGCTACTGAAGTCTTCAGGCTCTCCTTCCTGCCTTCAGGTCCCTCTCCCCTAGGGACAAGGTGGGGCAGGGCAGCCAGTGGGGAGGTGGAGTATGTGATCCACATGGCATGCAGCACCTAGCCACTCATAAGTTGGGCAGCCCTGGTGTATACAGCTCTATCTTCTATCAGAGTAAAAATACCTTTTTTAGTGTTTTCTGCAAGGTGGTATTATATAATTTGTTTACTGATCAGGGTCATCCCGTCTTGTTTCTGACACAGATTGTAATTTGCAATTTGTAACAGAAGGAAAAACAAAATCCTTCTTTTACCTTTTGGGACATGGGTACACTCACTGATACTTTTCCTGTATCTTCCAAAAATTAAACAGAAAGAAAAGAAACGGTGAAAACATGTCTATTTTCTGTGTTTCATGCAGCTAATAAATATCTTAAACCTAGTGTTGGTGTCACTGGGCATAACCCTAGGTAACTCAGAGGGATGGAAGACCACGAGTGTCAATGAAGCCCCTCTGCTCTGGGCTCAGGCAAGCAAGTGTGCCGGCAACACTAGGATGTCAAAGAAGTAGTCTGAAGGCCAGATTTGACCTGCACAGCCTTATTATCAGGTCCACAGTGTTGCCTGTGCATGCACTGGCCCTGATTCTGCATGGTACACACAGCACAAGAAGCCAATCCAGCATGCAATGTATGCAGCACACATGCTGTATGCAGCATATAGGGCCAGCCTGGGGCACACACTGCACACCGTGCTAGAGCCAGTATTGGGCATGTACTACATGCCTATGAGGTCAGGTGAGTTTGATACCCCTGCTTTAAATGTTCATTATTTTCTTCCCCTCATCTTCAAGGGATTTCTTGATCTTAAACCTGTAGGATGAGGTTGCACAAAATTCTGCGTAGAAATGTGCAGTTCTGAGAAGCTCCACTTTGGCCATGTGTAGATGAAACAAGAGGTGTGTCTGCACAACACTTTAAAGCGGGCTAAATGCTTTTGCACTGCTTTAATGGTGTCGGTGTTTGCACGCTTTGGCAGCATATTGTGCATTAATTCCAGCCACTGTAGGAAATTCAGAGGTGTAATGCGCCTTAAATGACTTAAGGCGCAGCAAAGTAAAACCCCTTCACAAAGTTTTAATTTGCTGCCCCTACAGCCATGGAGCAAAGCACTGGGCTCCATGCAGCTCCACGACTCCGCAGGAAGCCCTGCAGGCAGCCTGGCAGCGCTCTGAGAAAGCAGGCTCCACCCAAGAAAAGCGGTGAGCCTGACCTTCCCTGCATGGAGCCTGCCTGCCTGCGCTGCGCGGGGGCCTGGTGCTTCCATCCATAGCTGCGGTGCCCCCCAGGACCGCCTGAGCCAGGTGTCTGCAGGTGGGTGCTGGCTGGAGGGAGCCACCACTGCTGTGGAGGGAAGCACCAGCCCCCCCACAGCCTAGGGACCGCTCTGCCTCCCCTCACCTCCCCACCGGAGAGGCAGGTAAGTCAGCGGGGTGTGTGCACAACATGGGGTTTTAAATCAGCCCTAAATTGAAGCAGTGTTTTTTAAAACCCACTGCTTCAATTTAGGGCCCCCGTTTCATCTACACACATGCCTTAGCTGTCTTCATGTTATACCTAGATTTCTACCAGTAATATTTTCCTCCAAGAAGTATGCAAAGCATGCACCTCTTGCCCAGCTACTGCCACCCTCCAAGGTATGCACAGGAAAAGCCTGGATTGTCACTGCCAAATGTGAAGGTTTGGTTTCCAATATACTGTCCAATCCTGCACCTTACTATCCATTTGCATAGGCACAGGGTTGCAGAGGCACAGGCATGAGGTTGCAGCTGCAGAACAGAGGTCTGTATCTGCACAAAGAGTGCAAACCTTTCTTTAATGTGGGCAATAAGGTTGGAGAGAATTGCTAGTTGTATAAACTCATGAAAAGATTTCTTCCCAAGAATGGTCAAAGCCTTAAATAATAGAGAGCAGATAGGACAGAAGGAAAAGTAATGACCCATGCCATAAAACTTTATTTCTACTTGTCTTTGGCCAAAGTAACATAAATCAGATGGCTGGCTATGGGTGTTTGTCAGCTGCAATACTTTTTACTCTTTTTTTTTTTTTTTTTTACTACCAAAAGGCCAATATGAAGGATAGTAAGAAATGAGAGGAAAATGTTTAGTATCTAGCAGTGGCTGTGATTTCATAAAAGTGTTATTTCAAAGATATATTGTTTCTTTTGAGCAAATGCACCTCACCTCTGTGATACCAACTGTTGGCAATAACATACAGCAGGGCAGTAACAAGAAGGGGAGCTGCTTTATATCAATTTTGAAGAAAGGCAGATGCCTATGGACCATTTTCCTTCAATCACTTAAAACATAATGGGATTCCCAATTCCACTTAAACTTTTGCTAATTCACAATTAGGATTCCAATATACCAGGGGCTGCATGCTCTGGCCCAACCCTAAGTCTGTGCATGAGTACTCCTGTGCTGGGACTGTGCAAGACTGGACCACAGCATTCAAAACCTTACCAGGCTGAGCTCTGAGTTACTTTCTGGGATTTATGCTGCCTTCCCATGTGTTAGACAAGCACTAGATGTCTCGGTGGAAGGTGGATGACATGATGATACATATGGCTATAAAAATACTTTTAAAAGAGGTTCTGTTGTGAGGTTGAAAGGCATCAGGTATTAGAAAACAGACAGGCAGCTAAGATTCCCAAAGTTGTCACTGCTGCCAGTAGCATCACTGATGTGCTACCTCCTGTTATAGGGCTATCAGAACAAAACGGTCAAGGTTTGACTCAGTTCATGCTCTGGTTGACTGATGACATTCTAATATTATAGGATGAAGTCATCCTGCTGTACATGCTGTCAGTCTGCTGTACATAACTAAAAATGTTGCTGGGCACTGAGAGTCCATGCAATATTAATTAGCTCCTCCGCTAGCCACCTCAGGTTATGTCTTTAGCCTGGAGGTGATCCTCCCCTATCAAGAATTTCACATCTTTTCAGAAGAACCACTGTTGGCCATATTTGCCTCTCTTACTGTAACAGATGGTCATCAGTTTTGCCATTATAATAATGGCCTTCCATTACTGAATCTAAAGTTCACTAATTGTCTTATGCTTCTAAAATGAGCACTGCATTTTAGCCACCTTAATCATCTCTGGGGATATTGGTTCTGACATTAAGTGTTGGTTTCTAGGTGGCTGTTCATGAAATCAAGTGATTTGCTTAGCCTTAAGCTAAAACAATATCTGAAGCCATTTTGATGAGTTTCTAGCAGCACTGACAAATTTCTGAGGATCACCACCCACAGGAAGCAGCTTTGTTTGATCATCACCATCATCATAAAGCAGAAGATCCTGCTTTTTTAACTTTACAGGACCAATTACCAAGGCTGGTTTAGAGCTAAATATACAATTTACTTGAGCATCTAAATTATTAATTTCCTCAAACTTATGAGCAAATAAACAGGGACAGCAAACAGGGCAGTTTGCAAGCAGTTTCCTGGGGGAAAGAGGAAGAGGAGGTAGGCCCCAGGCATCAGATCTTGCTCCTGGAAAGTGAGTCAGGGCTGAGTGTTTGGTTTGGTAAGTGTTTGTTGGTTGGCTGTGTGTTTGGGTGTGGGCTCTGAGCAGCTAGGAGTGCTGCTAGCTGATTGCTGCCTGTGTCTGGCAAAAGCCCTAATAAAGGGGCGGAGCCAGTCCAGGTGCAGGAGAGTATAAAAGGAGACTCCAGGGAGTGAGTGAATAGGGACAATGAACAGGGCAGTTTGCAAGCAATTCACAAATTTGCCACAGATAGCTGCACCCTCTTTTTGAAGGGGAACCTTTAAGGTAAGTTCTTTCTTTAAGAGTAACTAGCTTAGATATTTAGCATAAGTAGTTAAAACTCAGCAGTTAAATCAATAGTTAAGTCCCTTGTATAATTAGAGACCACAGCAAGTGGGGAGTATGCTAGGAAGTTTGCCCAGAAACTCTCTGTTTCACCTTCCTTCGCTGTAAACTTGGTGAGGGGAAGCAGGTTTGCACGGAAAAGGAAACCTTTCAGGACCAAGGAGCAGTAAAGAGGTCAACTTACAGGAGAGTTTGCTAGGGAAGGTCTGCTTGGAGAGAGCAAGATGTAGGCAAGAGGTAGGCAGCCCAGAAAGATGGCTGGAGGGCACTGCAATACCACAGCCACTGTCACTGCTAGCTCTTCCTCTGCTTGTACTTGTGAGGTATCTGTCCAGGAAGGACCACTTACCATTGAAGGAAGGTAGAAGCTGGAAGCTTGTAATCTCTGGCAGCAAGCAGAAGTCTTCATCTCCACCTGCAATGGTTTGGCTAGAGAACAGATATGGAGCTCTAGCAAGAGCGGAGAAGGAGCACATTCTGTCAGTGGAAGAGGCCAGATCAGGCATCTCCAAGGTTGGGAGAACTGAGACCATTGCTGCGAAGAGGGACCAATGAGTGGTAGTTGGTAACTCCCTTGTGTGAGGAAAAGAGGCATCCATCTGTCACCCTCACCTGTTGTCTTGGGAGGTCTGCTGCTTGCCTGGAGCACAGGTCGAGGATGTCACAGAAGAATTACTGAGATTCACTTGGCCCACTGACAACTACCCCATGCTGCTCATCCATGTGGACACCAATGATACTGCCTAAGCAGATCAAAAGTGACTACAGAGCTCTGGGTGAAAGCATAAAGGGACAGGTGGTTTCCTCCATCCCTTCAGTCAAGGAGAAGGGCCCAGGCAGGAGCAGACATATCCTGCAGATCAAAGCATGGTTGCACAGATGGTCACCAGCAGGGCTTTGGCTTCTCCATAGGATGTTGTTCCAAGAAGAAGGATTGCTAGGAAGAGATGGGATCCACCTGACAAAGAGAGGGAAGAGTGTTTATGCAAGCCTGCTAACCCAGTGAAGAGGGCTTTAAACTAAGCTTGCTGGGAGATGGAGACCAAAGCCCTGAGGTAAGCGGTGAAATGGGTGACCTGGAGGAAGCACAAGCAGAAGGGGGAAACAAGGGAGGTCTTCTCATTTTTCCTGAGAAATTATGGCAATCAGTTAGTTACCTCAGTTGTCTGTACCCAAATGCACAAAGCCTGGGAAACAAACAGGAAGAATTGGAAGTCCTTGCACAGTCTCAGAACTATGATATGATTGCAATAACAGACTTGGTGGACTAGCTCGTATGACTAGAGCACTGTCATGGAAGAGTACAAACTGTTCAGGAAGGACAGGCAGGGAAGAGGAGGAGGAGGAGTTGCTCTTTCTTTAAAAGAGCAGTATGATTGCTCAAAACTCTTGTATGAAACTGGAGATAGGCCTGTTGAAAGTCTCCGGGTTAGGGTCAGAGGGAAGAGCAACAAGGTTGTCATGCTGGGTGTCTGCCTACTATACTGGAAAGATGAAGTGGATGAGGCTTTACTCATACAGCTAGCAGAAGTTTCCTGATCACAGGCCCTGATTCCCATGGGACTTCAGTCACCCTGATATCTACTCGGAGAGCAATACCGCAGTGCACGGGCAATACAGGAAATTTTTGGAAAGTACTGGGGACAACTTCCTAGCGCAAGTGCTGGAAAGGGCAACTAGGGGCTGTGCTTTTCTTGACCTGCTACTCACAAACAGGGAAGAATTGGTGGGCAATGTAGTAGCAGATGGCAACTTGGGCAGCAGTGACCACAAGATGATTGAGTTCAGGATGCTGAGGGAAGAAAGGAAGGAGAGCAGCAGAGTACAGAACCTGGACTTTAGAAAAGCAGACCTCAACTCACTCAGAAGGATACTCTGGGAGGCCAGTCTGAAAAGAAAAAAAAAGAGTCCAGGACAGCTGGACATACTCCAAAGAAACCTTAGCGAGGATGCCAAAACAAACCATCCCCATACACAGGAAGATAGGCAAGTATGGCAAAAGACCAGCTTGGCTTAGCAGGGAACTTCAATGAGCTAAAACACAAAAAGGAAGTTTACAAATAGAAACTTGGACAAACTGCTAAGGAGAAGTATAAAAGTATTGCTAGGGCATGCAGGGACACAATCAGGAAGGCCAAAGCACAACTGAAATTGCAGCTAGCAAGGGAACTAGCAAGGGATATGAAGGGTAAAAAGAAAGGTTTCTACAAGTATGTCAGCAACAAGAGCAAGAACAGGGAAAGTGTGGGTTCTTACTGAAGCAGGAAGGTAGCCTAGGGACAGATGATGTGGAAAAGGTTGAAGTACTCAATGCCTTTTTTTACTTCAGTGCTCACACGCAAGGTCAGTTGCACCTGGCAGCACAGTTGGGGGAGGATGCGAGTAGCCAGCACTGGTGAAAGAACTGGCTAGGAACTATTTAGAAAAGCTGGACATGTACATCTATGGGGACAGACACAAGGAATCCAATAGTGCTGAAGGTGCTGGCTGATGTGATTGCAGAACCACTGGCAATTATCTTTGAAAACTCATGGCAATTGGGAGAGCCCCAAATGACTGGAAAAGGGCAAATGTAGAAGGGAGACCCGACCAACCTGGGCAACTGGAGACTTATCGCCCTGTGCTCCACTGTCACCAAGCTGTACGCCAGCTGCCTGGCGGCCCACATCACCAGCTGGGCGGTGACCAGCAGGGCCATCAGTCTGAGCCAGAAATGGTTCATGTCAACGGAGGGCTGCTACGAACATAACTTCACCCTCCAGATGGCCCTGGACAATGTCCAGAGGACCAGGAAGCAGTGTGCAGTGGCATGGCTGGACATCTCTAATGCCTTCAGCTCCATGCTCCACCGCCATATCCTCAACACCCTCCGTGAGCTGGGCCTACCGGATGGTGTCATCAACCTAGTGTGAGAGCTCTACCACAGATGCACCACAACTGTCCACGCCATTGACAGAGAGACTGCGGAGATCCCCATCCGGTCAGGGGTGAGACAGGGCTGTCCCCTCAGCCCCATCATCTTCAACCTAGCCATGGAACCGCTCCTTCAAGCCATGGCAGGCAGCCCTGGTGGGTTCAGCCTGTATGGCCAGAAATTGAGTGTCCTGGCCTATGCCGACAGCCTCATTCTCCTCGCCCCCAATGCCACCCAGCTGCAGCAGATGCTGGACATGACGTCCAAGGCAGCCAGGTGGACAGGCCCGTGCTTCAACGTCGCCAAGTGTGCCTCCTTGCATATCGACAGCAGGAAGAAAAGCTGCATCGTGGACTCCACCCTCACAATCCAGGGCCAGGCGATGAGGCACCTGTGTGATGGGGAGACCTACTGCCACTTGAGGATGCCCACTGGCCACTGGGCCAACCAGATGCCAGAAGAGACCATCAACAGGATTATGCAGGATGCCCACAAGCTGGATTCGTCTCTCCTGGCTCCCTGGCAGAAGACAGACACGGTGAACACCTTCCTCATCCCCCACATCACGTTCGTCCTAAGAGGCTCAGCCGTCCCCAAGACCCCCCTCAAGAAAGCAGATGCCAAGATCCGGTGGCTGCTGAAGAAGTGGCTGCACCTGTCGCTAAGGGCCAGCAATGAGATCCTGTACATCCCCTACTGGCAGGGAGATGCCAACATCCCCTGCATGGGAGACCTCTGCGACATCACGGTGGTCACCCACACCTTCCGCCTCCTGACCTGCCTGGACCCCACGGTAAGCATCATCGCTGCCAGAGCCCTCGAGGAGACCACCCGGAAGCAAGACAGCCGACTAGACATGACTTGGCTCACTGGACGGCGAGTTCAGCAGAGACGGCGGGGATTCTTGCCTCGCTTTGGAGCCAAGCCTGCAATGCCACGCGCTGCCTCAGGAAGCACATCAGCTGCGCCTGGACCTGGACCTGGACCAAGGAGCACTGGGAGTCTCCCTGCAACCAGCCCTGCATGCCGACCGTGTCACCATAACACCCCACACGAGGACCTTCCTGAAGCGATTTCCTAAAGGATGCTGTCCAAAACAAGTACGCTGGCAACCTGAGGGCCAAACCTGACCAGAGCAAGGTCTTCAATGTCACTTCTAAGTGGGACTCCAGGAACCACTTCATGCCCAGTGGGAGCTTCAGTTGCTTTGCGGACTGGTGCTTCCTCCACCGCGCCCGCCTCAATTGTCTGACTCTGAATGGGGCCGTCCGCTTTGGCCACCGGGACAAAAGGTGCTGATGGTCCGGCTATGTGGTAAAGACCTTCCCCACATGCTGCGCATCTGCAGGCCATATGCCAGAGCCTGGCAGCTGTGCTACAACACTGTCCAGGACTGCTTGGTTAGGGCCACACTGGCCACAGCAGGGGAGATTTCCACGAACTGCACCATCCTGGCCTGCAAGAGCCAGATGCAACCCGACATAGTGATCACCAACGAAGAGGCCAAGAAGGCTGTGGTCGTGGATATAGCCATCACCTTCGAGAACTGGTGCCAAGCCTTCACTGATGTCTGGACTAGCAAGCGGGAGAAGTACACCCTGCTGGCTGACATCCTGAGGGGCCGTGGCTAAGACATGACAGTCAACGCGCTCATCATGCGAACGCTCAGAGCCTGGGACCCCAGCAACGAGAGCGTCCTGTGTGCCTGCTGCATCTCCCACTGCTACGCCAAGCTGCTGCACTGCCTCTTGGTGTCCAACACCACCCACTGGTCCCACGACATCTATGTGGAACAGATCACAGGCTACCACCAGTACTCCAACCCCACCAGACAAACTGCCACTGGACCAGATCCAGAGGGGACCGCTTGAACCCCCCCCCCGCCAC
>NW_017728947.1:30140118-30144708 GCF_001723895.1 Crocodylus porosus
GCTTGGACCTGGACCAAGGAGTGCCGGGAGCTCTGAGTCGCCCTGCAACCAGCCCTGCATGCCGACCGCAGCACCGTGACGCCACGCAAGAGGACACACACACACACACACACACACACACACACACACACACACACACACACACACACACCAGATGGACTTCACTTCCAGAGGATTCTTCAGCAATGGATGACCCTGCTCCACCCAAAGAGGACCACCATGATGAGACTGTATATGGACTGAGACACTTTCTTCAACCTACTTCCTCCACCATTGCAGACCATTGTACAGGTTTGTGTGTATCTATCTTCTTTCTCTCTCAGTGTTGTGAACCTCCTCCCTCCCCTTCCCTCACCTCCGTTCCTCCCACCCCTGGGCTTAGTTGGCTAACATTGTATCTTCTGTAACCTAGTTGCATTCCCCTCCCTATCCCCATTCCTCTAACATTAGTCCCTCACTTGGGCGATTTGTATTTCCCTACTGGCTTGGTATCTTTGTGGATTCACAATCCTAAACATCTACTAATAAAATTCAATCTGTATTTAGCAAAAGGAAGAAAAAGGATCCAGGGAACTACAGATCAGTCAGCCTCACCTCAGTCACTCGAAAATATCTCGGATCAGGTCCTCAAGGAATCTATTTCTAAACAATTGGAGAAGGTGATTAGAAACTGTCAGCATGAATTCACTAAGGACAAATCATCCCTGACTAACCTGATTGCCTTTCATGATGAAATGACTGGCTCTGTGGATGCAGAGAAAGCAGTGGATGTAATGCACCTTGACATTAGCAAGGCTTTTTCTCTGGTCTCCCACAACATTTTCACAAGCAAGCTAAGGAAGTACAGGTTGGATGAATGGACTGTAAGGTAGATAGATAGAAAACTGGCTGGATCAATGGGCTCAATGGGTAGTAATCAATGGCTTGATGTCTAATTGACAGCTAGAATCAAGTGGAGTGCTTCAGGAGTCATTCCTGGAGCTGGTTTTGTTCAGTATCTTCATCAACGATCCAGATGATCAGATAGAGTACACGCTCAGCAAGTTTCTGGATGACAGCAGCTAGGTAGACTAGTAGATACACTGGAGAGTAGGGCTACGATTCAGAGAGACCTAGACAAATTGGAAGACTGGACCGAAAGAAATCTCATGAGGTTCAATAAGGACAAGTGCAAAGTCCTGCACATAGGACAGAACAATCCCATGCACCGGTACAGGCTAGGGACTGACTGACTACGCTTTGCAGAAAAGGACCTGAGGGTTACAGTGGACAATAAGATGAATATGAGCTAACAGTGTGCCCTTCTTGCCAAGAAGGCTAACAGCATTCTGCAGGGGTTGTCAAGTGGGGGTACGCCAACCAGAAGAGTTTGAAAACCCCTGGCATACTGGGCTGCATTAGTAGAAGCACTGCCAGGAGATCAAGTGAAGTTGTTGTTCCCCTCTGTTCGGCACTGGTGAGGACATATCTGGAGTACAGCATCCAGTTTGGGGCCACCAACTACAGAGAGGATGTGGACAAATAGGAAAGGCTCCAGTGGAGGGCAACAAAACTAGTTAGAGGGCTGGGGAACATGACTTCTGAGAAGAGGCTGAGGTAACTGGGCTTATTTAGTCAGGAGAGGAAAAGACTGAGTCAGGATTTAATAACAGCCTTCAACTACCTAAAGGTGGTTCCAAAGATGGAGCTAGCGTGTTCTCAATGGTGGCAGATAACAGAACAAGGAGCAATGGTTTGAAGTTGCAACAGGGGAAGTTTAGGTTAGATATCAGAAAAAACTTCTTCAATAGGAGGGTAGTAAAGTGCTGAAACAAGCTATTCAGAGAGGTTGTGAAATCTCTGTCCTTAGTGGATTTTAGGACCTGGTTAGACAAAGCCCTAGCTGAGATATAGTTGGGGATGTTTCTACTTTGAGCAGTGTGTTAGACTAGATGACCTCCTGAGGTCCCTATCAACCCTCATTTTTCTAAGCTTCTATGAGTGTTTCCTACAAAATCCAGCAGAGGGCAGTTCATACTCTTCTAAACATGAAAGAGCAAAAGAGCATAAAGGAACAATACTAAACTCACTTTATAAATGCTGTTCTCTGTGATTTAGATAGAAAATACAACTTCCAAGTAGCTCACTGAAATACATAGCTAGAGAAATAACCGATGTATCTTGGAAGAAGTTTGGAGTTTGAAACGAAGTGAATAATTTAAAATTACTTTTTCTTGCTCACCCATTTAGCAATATCTTTTTAATTAGTTTTACACAATAATTATTCATCTTACACTATCAGATGGGCTCAGGAGCAAATTCAGACTTAGGCTACAGCTGCAAATAATGCATTATTTTTGCTTCTTTTGGACGAGCGGAGAAAAAAAGTCATCAGGTCCCCTTTTAAGCAAGACTACTGAGAGGAGAAAAAACCCCAAAGTAAAATAAGAAACCCACACATACATCCAAACACAAAACAAGAGAGATTCAGTATTTGATACATACATCCACCATAACAACATTAATGCACACAAAAGCCACTGTCTGGCAGGACCACTGTGGATTGAGCCCAGGTTTTCTGGGATCATAAGCAGAAACCTAGCTGCAATACCGCTAACCAGCATACCTGGTGCTGCACCCAGTCTAGCCTAAGCCCCCCCGTGAAATTCTGCATGGCGGGTTTTGTGACCCAGGTAATCAATGGAAGGCACAAGTGCTTGCTGGGAGTGTTATATTTGGGATCTTCCTGCCTCGTTCTTGCCTTACTCTTGTCTCTCCTCTGCCTCAGACCTTCCTCTCTTGCACTAGCCTTTCTCACCCTTGCCTTGGACCACAGTACCTCACTCCTGTCTATCCTGCTGTGCGCTTTCGATTCCCCAGCTCCTGACCTCTGGCCTCACCTCAACCCCTGAGGCTTACCTTGACCCCTGGCATGCTACCCCAGACTGACTGATAACTGGTGGTATTCGAGTTCTCAGCTTTGGCTGTGGACATTTGGTATTGTAGACCCTCAGCTCCTGAACCCTGATCCCCCACATTGAGGTTGTACCTGTGACACTATTTTTGTTTTAAGGAGGATTCATTGTTTTTATATGATATTCCACCAAGAGGCTCCTTCAAAACATGACTCAAGTATGATTGCTTATTTTTTAGGAAAAGAAATATTCCAGTTTTATGCTATTCTGTGGTAAAGAAAAAAAAACCTGATACTGAAAGAGAAAAGAAACCTATCCCTCTCTCTCAGCTGCCTCCAGGAAGTTAGAGACCCCTATCCAAAGAGACATATGTATGTTATAAAAATGACTTTCATCCTAAGATTGTATGAGAAAACTGAGCACTTATATCTTCCTCCAATAACCAGCATCCCTCCATCCAATTCATTAAGTCTGTCTGAACAATAGTTTCCCTCTGATCTGGATTAGTGAATATTGATCATTGTTCATTTATATAGCATTAAGCATGCTGAAAACAAAGAACCAAAAGCAGCTATCAGCAACGTTTTTGTAGTGCTGCAGCAGAATGACGCAGGCTGGGTCAGAACTAGGCTAGTGCTAGGATTTGGCTGCTGCCACCACCAGTTCACTCTACTGCTGAACCACCGCATGGACAAAGCTCCCCACCCCTTTCAGCATAATGCAAGCAAAGGTCCCTATCACCTGCTGTCTAGCTGAGGTGCAGCATAGGCAAAGCATCCTGCTATCAAATATTGCCAAAGCCCTCTAGGTGGGCCAGATCCACTGGTTCTGTGGGCCAGAGACTGTATGCTGCTGACCCCGAGCCTAAAGGAGTTTGTATAAAATTGCATTGTGTTCAGTTAATTTCCAGTCTCTTTCCTATGTTTTTTACTACAGTAAGATACAACAGAGTCTATAAATACACATGGCATCACAGAAATGCATTCCTTGGTGAGATAAGAGAGAAAACAATCAATTAACACAGTCTACTGGATGTGGGTCTCTACGCCTCCAAAACAATTGGGAAATGTATGAGGAGATCCTTAAACAATGTCCATGTCAAACAAACCAAACTTCAGTTGTAACTCTAAAATAACTCCATGATGAAGTGCTGGGAGTACTGACAGGACCCTTGGCATCTTACCCTTGCAAGAACAAAGAGTTGAGTTATCTCTTCTGAGGTTTAAAATCTACTGTTTTAGGGAGTATAAGCCACTCAAATCTCAGCATTGGCTACTTTGCTCCCTTTTTATACAGTACAGCCAAATAATCTGGTATCCCATGATCACCTCTTGGCGAAACTGACCAATTGTGGCCTTAGGTCCACCATGATCCGCTGGCTGGGAAATTAGCTCCGTGCTCAGACCCAGAGGGTAGTAATTGATGGCAGTCACTCATCACCGTGTCCTGTGACCAGTGGGGTCCCCCAAGGCTCTATCCTTGGACCTGTATTGTTCAGCATCTTCATTAATGAGGTGGACTTCGGAGTCAGAAGCAGACTGGTTAAGTTCACCAATGACACCAAATTTTGGGGCAAAGCATCCACGCCGGAAGACAGGTGGATGATCCAGTTGACCTGGACAGGCTCAGCAAATGGGCAGATGAGAACCTGATGGTGTTTAACACCGAAAAATGCAAGGTTCTCCACCTTGGGAAG
>NW_017728947.1:30145230-30207833 GCF_001723895.1 Crocodylus porosus
CCCAAGGTCTGGAACAGCCTGCCATCAGAGGTGGTTCAAGCACCTACATTGAACACCTTCAAGAGCAAATTGGACGCTTATCTTGCTGGGATCCTATGATCCCAGTTGACTTCCTGCCCTTTGGGCAGGGGCCTGGACTCGATGATCTTCCAAGGTCCCTTCCAGCCCAAAAGTCTATAAAATCTATGAAGTTGAGGACTACAGATTCAATATTATCTCCTATAAGAATAGCAAGACAGAAAATTCCTTCATTATATTATTATTGCCCCAGGGAATTGTACACTGAACTATGCTGCTTTGGAACTGAAAATCTTCAAACATCCTGACAGTTATGCACTTCAGCTGTTACTTACTTGCCAAAAAGGGGGAAAAATAGATTTTATATTCTTGTAAGTTCTGTACCATTTGAATAATTCAGTAAGCACATTCATCCATGCTCTTGAAAAATCTAGAGAGTGCTGTAGTTTGTTGCACCTGTGTTTAATACATCTGCACAATTTCTTGAGGGTTTTGTAGCAGCAAAAGAACAGACAGAGAATTCTGCCTTAGGTTCTATGTGTTGTTTTGGGTAGGAAGAGATCTGTTCTCTAGATTACCTTAGCAACATGCATGGATCCTGTACACAATGTTACGTACCAACAAAACTGATGCGCTTCAGTAGAATACGAACACTAAAGGTACAATGCATTTCCTACTTCTTTCCATGTTGCTAATACAATAACTAGACACTCCAGACATCTTGAACAATTTTCTAAGAACTGGAAAGGATCCTGAATCCTCTAGGATTTTAAACTGTGAGCTCTCATTACCACACATTGCTTTCCTTGTCCTATCCATCTGTTTCATTTCTCATGCTGCTGGTGGAGAACACCCTTTTGTCCTGCCCTCGGGCAGAAAATCAACTCGGGCAAATCCTGAGGTCACTGAAAATCAACTTGGGCAAATCCTGAGGTCACTTAGCTGTGCATCCCTACCATCTGTACTCGATGCATCAACTGCCTAAGGCCCCCCAAACTTCTCCGGTGTGCATCCTGCCCTTAAGGCTAGATCCACCTACCTTGTCTGACCATGTACCATGTGGCTTCCATTTAGCAGCTTCATTAATAATTTACCAGCTGAATACAAGAGACAAGCCCCCTCCCACTTGCTTCTTCAGACAAAGAAAAAGGGTCTAATAATACTACACTGAAACTAACAAAATCTTCCCACTGTTGTGGAGCTGAGAAAACACTGAGGTTATGAATTCAAAAAAGTGGCAATGTGAATACAAGGAGCAAATTATACTAAGGATCAAAAATGAAATTAGCAGTGGATAAAACTGTTTAATTGATATTATAGATTAAGGGAACTGAGACTAGCAATCAAACCTGAATCAGACATATATTTAGGAGTGCAGCTTGTCACAACTGTCAGTGTAAACTAAATTTACAACATATATTTTTGTGAAGCAGATTACTGTAATATAATGTACTGTTTTGAATGCCTTAATGCCTGGAATTTTAAATGTGAAAAATTCTTGTACAATGATTTTGCTTTGTGGTTGTTATTTTGACAAGAAGCCTGCTTACATTATCATTTGGAACCAATCAGGGTTCACTAATTACTGTTTTTAATGATTTCGAAATTTTGAAAAATAATGCATAAAGGAACAAGGATGAAAATGCTCAACAGTATGCTGATGCTCTGCATCTGCTGAGATGTGCAGAAAAGCAGCAGTTTCACATAGGTAAGTTGACTAGGAAACCACTGTTGTAAATTCATTGTTTCACATGATAAAATAAAGGCAGGGGGTGGGGGGAAGAGGGAGAATGATACACACCTCAGATCCCATCAGAGATTACAGCAGCCTGTATGAATCTTCATTGCTAAATCATATGAGTTTTGGTCACTGCTACTGACCTTCAGGTTCTATGAAATCTCTCATGCTAAGTAGTGCTGGTTTGGGGCAGTATCCTATAGAGAGATCATCGAGGAAACCTGAAGGCACTGTTTCTCCAGACAGCACGATTTTCACTTAGCAGTGAGCCAGCGTTCCAGACAGTGTTAAAGTGCACTGTGCTGCTAAAGCAGCCCTTTTTTATTTGGCAAGACAGGCAGATTAAAATTTCACATCCTTTTTAAAGCCCCTTTCACCATACTACCTGGTATTCATTCCATACATTAAAAAATATAAACAGAAAGAAAGATGCACAACAAATCTACATTGTGTATCTTCTGGATCTTGCTTTGGAATAGCAAATAGCATCCACATGGAGCTTATTGGCCTTCCAAAAGGAAAGGCTTGCTGAAAAAGAACAATCTTTCACAGCACTCCTGCAGCATAATGGATGGTGCTGCCAAAAGGGCTGTTTTCCTCTCACCCCAGCCTCTGCCAAAGGGAACACTCACTAAGTCCCAAGACTCATGGCTTCCCTTTGCATGGTGCCCAGACATGACGCACTGGATTTCAGTCCACTCTGATCTTCAAAATGGAAGATCCCTTATCCTATGCCCATTAAGGCTGAGTTGCTTTTACTGCCAAGATTCATGTTGTAGCTCTTTTAAAATTGCATCAGTAAGAATTCAGCCTATCAGCTGGAACCCCAGTATAGAACTGAGCCTGCAAAAAAACCAACATCATGAATCAGGATTCAGTTGAGTAAGCATTTTGCCGTTGTGATCAGTGTCTCTGTCACTGCAAGATTCAACAAATGAAGAAGCTCCACAGGGCCTGCACCACCTGTCTCACCACGCAGTACTGCTAAATAGTTCTTTCTAATCAGAGGAGGCCAACCTTAGTTTAAGAGCAAAGGAACTGCGCTCTCTTCTATGGCCCCTTGAAATTGCCTTCTCCCCTAAAATGAATAACCAAGTCAAGCTTCCTTCAGGACAAAAGCCCATCTATTTATTAGGAGTCTTTGGAAAGATCGGGGCAGAAATGGGATAGGAGTTTTTAGGAGGCGGTTGCACTTTTAGTCAGGGTGGTTGATTTGTTTGAAGCGTGGGAATTTTGCCAAGTCGCTGGATTGTTGCTCTAAATAACTGGCAAAGAACCAATAACCCGAGAGCCAGGAACAGCTGGCTGATTTTGTATTTATGTTAAAAAATAAATTAACTAATAAATAAAATGTAGATTTTACTAGGAAAAGGGCCAGCAGTTGTTACATGACCTCTTATTTCTCTATGTTTGACTTTCGTCAGTTTTCCACAGAAGCATGGTTATGAAAGAAACACAGAACAGTAGGCTAAGACCATATTGTAGGCTTTCCAGTGAACCTGTGCTGTTCTGTAAGAATTGAATCCAATGTGGATTAGGGAAATTGACCAGAACTTTTCAACACTGATGGTCCCCAACATGAGATCAGACTGAGTAAATCCTTTGTTCAAAAAATAATCGAGGAGCCAAAAGAAGTACTAAAGAAAATCACAAAAGTACCACTGAGAATAAATTGAAATTGAGAAAATATGGCCTGATCTCAAGCCAAACTTCCTAAACCAGACCTGGAAAATGACATAGAGTGCACCCTCAGCAAGTCTGCAGATGGCACCAAGATGTGGGGAGTAGTAGATACACTGGAGAGTAAGGCAAGGATTCAGCGAGACCTAGAGAAATTGGAAGACTACACTAAAAGAAATCTCATGAGGTTCAACAAGGACAAGTGCAAAGTCCTGCATTTAGAACAAAACAATCCCATGCACCAGTACAGGCCGGGGACTGACTGGCAGAGCAGCACCTCTGTAGTAAAGGACCTGGAGGTTACAGTGGACAATAAGCTGAATATGAGCCAGCAGTGCATCCTTGTTGCCAAGAAGGCTAATGGTATACTCAGCTGCACTAGTAGGTATGTTGCCAGTAGGTTCAAGAGAAGTGACTGGAGTACTGTGTTCAGTTTTGGGCTCCCCACTACAAAAAGGATGTGGACAAATTGGAGAGAGTCCAGCGGAGGGTGACAAAAATGGTGAGGGGGCTGGGGCACATGATTTATGGGGAAAGACTGAGGGAACTGGGATTTTTTAAACTAGAGAAGAGACTGACAGTGGATTTAATAGCAGCCTTCAACTATCTGAAGGGGAGTTTGAAAGAAGATGGAGCTAGAATGTTCTCAGTGGTGGCAGATGACAGAACAAGGAGCAACAGTTTCAAGTTGCAGCAAGGGAAATTTAGTTTAGATATTAGGAAGAATTTTCTCACTAGGAGGCTAGTAAAATACTGGAACAGCTTACCCAGAGAGGTGGTAGAAGCTCCATCCTTGGCGATTTTGCAAACCCAGCTAGGCAAAGCTTTTGCTGGGATGATCTAGATGGGAATGGTCCTGTTTTGAGCAGGGGGTTGGACTAGATGACCTCTTGAGTTCCCTTCCAACCCTAACTTTCTATGATTCTGTGAAAACAAAGTTTGGATAGGATAAAAACTTGCTTAACCCCCAAAGCACAACAGTTTTAACTATTAGGGGACTAGGAATAAAATTTGCAAAAACAGATTAACCTCACATCAGCTTACTAATGATATATTTTTTTGAAGCACTGAGTACAGTCAGTGACAGGATACCAGTCTACATGAACTAGTGGCCTGATTCATTCTAGCAATGTCTATGTTCCACTGAGATCAAACAGCATCTCTACTGACTTCAGTGGGCTTTGAATCAAGTCCATAATAATTATTTTTTCTCCTTTTAAACAATTCATGATAAAATAAAAGAACAAGTTTATTAATAATGTCACATGCACATACAAAAATTGAATAATTTAAATAAAAATGGATCCATATACATTTTATTTTAAGATGCAAAATTTGTTTATTTTTCTTGTGGAATAAGAGTGGGATTTCCACACAGCATGAAAACACCATGGTTATTTTAAGGTGTATAACTGGTGATTGGATTATATATGGTAATGGTGTGGAAAAGAGATACTGCTGCTTTGGCTTATTTTTGTTCTATAGTGTTTATGTTCTGTCTTCTCATATATGCCAGGGACATCTAGAGACATAGATGAACACACCTTGGTCTGGCACGTTCAAAAGCTGGATGGGAAAATATGTCCTTTCTGAAGTCTAACTGTGACCCTCAAAGGACAATCTGTTGAAACTAAACTGCCTCCAAATGCTGAAAGGCATACGCTAAAGAAACTCATCCATGCCAGAATCACCCAGAGTTTCCTGCCTGGAATTAAAGACTGACCTTTTCTCATGAAAAGGACAGTAGACAACCCACACTTAGGTAAGAATGCTCTGTGGTTATTAAAATCACAAGTAATTTTACATGGACCCTGTTTTTTTCTAAAACACTGTCATATTTAATTCAAAATAGGGCACTGGTCTAAGAAGTATATTACCCGTACCACTTCCTGCAAAACCTAGAAGTCTTTGCTGATGCCCTCCCATCTAGTAATGCAAGTTATAGCTTCTTAATTTTTAGGATCAGATGTGATATAGCTGTTTGAACACAGGATGGCAGCCCAGAACTCCTGAGTTCTAATCCTAAATCTAATGCTTTCTGTAGATTTAGATAAGCTTCATTTACCTTACCTGTATGTAGATGGATTTACATTTCACACAGGCATTGAGGATTAAGTAATTAATGTTTAGAAGGGCTTTGAAGATGAAAAACACTGAATAAAAATGCAAAGTAGAAATGAGCCAGAGCCATAAAATTTAGATCCAGATCCAAACTGCCATTATATTTGTGGGTTGTTAACATCCAGTAGTTTGATTTGGGCCTATTTTGGATGCCACCTATTAATGTACAATACAAACACAAATGATTCATTTTAATTAGGTACAAAATTCATTCCACGTTAATTAATCCAACTGAATATGAGACGGCCAAGATCAAACATTGACAATAAAATGAAGTACCTGTCTTGCTAGAGGACAGAGCCTGCAAAGTTTTACTCACAAATGGCGCTTACTCACATAAATTATACCATTAACTTCAGTGAGACAGATGAAGCAAGTCAGGCTTTGTGGGATAAGCCCATAGTACACTATATAACTAAGATACCAGGTGGCATGTGGTTCAGATCAATAACAGCGTCCAACTGTAGCAAAATAAAATGACCCACTGGAGGAAATGGTTCCCGTGGGCACTACAAATCACAAAGACATATCTTTTCTTCTGGCATGTTCTGCATTCTAAGCCCTTGTGATTGTTACCACAGCTACAGACCTGTCATCTTATTCCTGCACGAGAACAGATGATACTTTTCTGCTGTAAGCACCTACAACTTCATATGCAAGCACATGATGCATATTCCATAGGATTTTTCTTTGCAACCTTTAGCTGCCTGCTAAATTACATACTAAATGGATATTATTATTATTATTATTATTATTATTATTATTATTAGAGTGTGCCTGCTTTACAGCTTCTTTTACAGAAATGAGAAAAGACAAAAAATACATATCCTTTGTTCTAGGGGGTATTTCTCCAAGACAAAAATGATACTTAAATACCTAATTCCTATCAACATGTATATAGTTCAACACACAATACCATCTTTGCCTTTGAAAATCTCTACCCCAAATATATTCCAGGAAAGAAAATATAACACACATCAGTGATAAGCAAAATCAAAATCAGGGTTCTTTTCTTCCTCTGGTAAGGAAGGCTCTCATTGTTATTTGCTATGGAAAAGTTCTGATATTAGACATCAGAAATTTGATGTGGTATACATGCTGTGGTATATACAGGCTTTAACATGTTGAAAGCACATCGTGGCAATCCACTGAAAATCTTGTGAATAGTTATCCCTAAATCCAACTGTGGGTGTTAGAAAAGCAGTTTCACAACTTTAATGGAAGACCTTTGGATAAAGTACTATGCACCAACTTGAAAATTAAATGGTAACAATTTAAGGTTCAAATCTTGAAGAACTGTATTTCATTGATGTTTGAGAATAAATGTGCTGTTGCCCCTAATAAGACCCACTCGAAATTCTAGTATGTAAGGGTAATACCTGCTTTGAGAATCAACTTAGGAAATACAAGGCGTGTCTACATGTGCATTAACATGCTTTATTTAATGTGCATTAAATCTAGCACCTCCATGGTGGGGTACTAGGAAAATATGCATTATCCTGTCTTAATGCACATTAACAAAAAGCATGGGACTGCTATACACATGCAGGGAGCCTGCTCCAATGCGTTGGAAATCCAACACGTTGGAGCAGACTTATCTGCTGGAACACAGAAATTGACATGTTCCAGCAGCCTTGCATGTCATGTGTATTAGCATCGCCACATGTCTCTGCACTGACAAAATGGTGGTGTATATTCTGAAATAAAACACATCCAGTGAGCTTTAGTTCAAAGCAGGGATGCTGCAAAATGTGACGTGTGGGCGCTTTTAATTAGAACAGCTCGCTAACTAAAGTACCCAGAGCTGCATCTGAGAGCACATATAAAAATCCCCATGGTTTTTAAGTGATGCTTCATGCACATTAGCCTATATTAATGCGCATTAACTAAAAAGCACTTTTTTTTAGTGATGCTTTCATACGCATTAACATAGGCTAATGAGCATTAAACCACATGTGCAGATGTGCCCACTATAGGGTATTCAGAATCTAAATAGCATCAGTGGGCCATGCAGTGCAACTGGGAACATCAAAATGGCTCATCTCATTTCTGAGGAGTTAGTCTATAAGGTACAAATCTAACCTGCCTTCTCCTCGCTGATACATGCACATGCCAACTGGTAACATTAATAAGATTATTCCCTCATGTGAAAGTAAAAAAACACCTAGGATTTAAGTACAGGTGAGGAGGGAAAACATCTCCCACATGCAAAAAATGCTTAAACACAGAAATTAATGTAATTAAAACTAGAAAGGGAAAAGAAAGAAATGGACATTGCCCTGGCCATATAACTAGACTGTAGGTATATTCAAGATACTGAAATCTGCTTTCATCAAGTGATGCATAGTAAGGCACTTTCTCATGAAAGATCACATTTTGCCACCCTTACTCACATCAGATACCATTCCTGCACCCCTAATAGTTCCACTGATATCTGACTAAACAGTATTTTATCTTCCCACTAGAAAAAATCACTGCAAAGATGATATTTCTGCAATTTTGTATTACAAAATGAAAAACACATTTTAAGAAGTTAAATAAATGTCCATGATGCAATTCACTTCATAATGAAAAAGCAGATTCAGTGCCATGTAACTGTTTCAATGAACAGGGTTACAACTAGGCCCTTGCTTTCTGAAGCACAGTATTATCGCTTTTTATGGAAATGGCCACCAAGAATTCAATTCTATGATCAAATACCACTCCCAAAGGGAATGAGTTTAGCTGCAAGGATGAACTGACCATTCGCTGTTCCAATTATTTAAATTTAAGGTTTTGGTTGCTGTGCTATTGCTCAAATGTAGAAAGTAATGAAGCAATTACATTAAACTAAACAGAGGTATTTATTTTCTTCCTACCCATCTCCAAAATTAAAAAAATACTGTCTACTTATACAGCACCTGCCATCCAGCAATCTCAAAATACTTTAAACATGTGACTTAATCAAGCATCAATCTATGTGGGGGGAGATATCATTTTACCCATTTTACATGAGGATAAACCAAAGCCAGGAAAGGCTATCTAACATACCCATGATTACACAGCACCTGAGTGGCAGAATCCAGAAAAGTTCCTTGGAATCTTTTGCTTTAATCACTTGGCAGCATTCCCTTCCATCTGCCACACTATAGATAACTAAAACCTCACAGAAAAATATGAAAACATTGAAATGCATTCCTTGCATGTTGGAAATAATGTTGTGTAAAGTTTTTCAGGCTACTGAACAACATAGAGCTTTGTATAAGTGGGAGACAATTTTTGCATATATCAAATAAAACAAACAACAGTTATTCTGTACATAAGTACAGTAATTAAAACAAACAACTGTTATTCTGTACATGTCTTGTGTTGTATTGATCAAAAATGTCATCTTTCAAGGGCTATTTAGTCAGGAGAAGAAAATACTGCAGTGGTGGGGGGCAGGATTTGATAACAGTTTTCAGGGCTACTATAGAGGATGGAGACGGACTTTTTTTCTGTGGCCATAGGGAACAAGACTTAAAACAATGGGTGCTTGTACACGCCACACCATTTAATCCTCATTAACTTAGGGAGCATTACAATTTTTAAACTGGTTTATTTGGGCACGTCAGGGTTTTGTCTGCATGCACCAGGCTTTCGAACAAATTAAGTCCTATATGCAATTCCCCACAAATTCCAACAGGGGGATCCAAATACCAATCTACCCCTGGTTATGTCTTTCCTAATGAATTACAGCAGGAGGTGCCCATTTGCAAGCAATCAGCCTCCATAGTTCCCACCCCCACCCCCCCTGCCGGAAGCCTCACACTAAAACTCCCCACCATCCTGCCAAGCCACAGTCACCCCAAAACCCTGCCACTTACACCCCACCGGCAACCCCCTAGGCTCCATCCAGTCTCCAGTAGGCAACCTTGTGGTAATTCCATCACCAAGCCATCCCCCCCCTCCCCCCATGTTAGGAAGTAATGTAAATGTATATATGATTTTTTTTTAACTGTATATATCATATTAGATGTGTACATATCAAAACAGATGTGTGCCATGAATGCTTATTACAAAATTAACGGTGCAGTAACAGTACGGTGTGTGTGGGGGCGGAGGACTGGAGGGTGCCAAATCTGACAGCTGTTAGTTTTCCAGGTTTTAGGACATTTCCCATTATTCCCTAGCTGCCCAGGCTTGGAACAGTTTCCATGGAGACCCCTCACAGGGGCTTTTTTCCCCACTCCCCTTCCCTGCCGATGTCACACCATGAATACCTGCAGCCTTGTGTGTGTTTGTTTAGCGCGGCATACAGCTCTGTGAAATGCTGGGGTGTTGTGAAATGTTGCTGAAATGCTGGGGTGTTGGTGGGGTTGAGGTTGAATACTGACTTCACTCCGCCTCCCCACCAGTCATTCCACGTATAATGGTGCAGTAAATGGAGACCATTTCTTTACTCCAATAAGCGTTCTTTCCAGTTTCATATGGAATTTGGGAATAAAGTAGCTGGACACAGCAGAGACCTGTAGGAGGATTTTGGTCCCCCCTCCCAAAACCTAGGCAAGAGAACCCTCCCTCTTCCCTACTGCCTGGTGGGTCTTTGCTAATAATGATGCTGTGCAGTTTTGAGCAGGGGGCTGGGTGGTGGTGAGAAGCACATAAGAGACCAGAGATGGTGGTGGTGGTGGTGGTGGTATGTGCACCACCGTTACTGCATGGGTAGTACACCAAACTGCGCATGAGGGGTGGGCAGGTATTGGCTTGGTTCCTCCATTTTTTTCTTTCTTTATAAGGACTACATTTCCCATACATTCTGATGAAGCAACTAATGCTATAAATAGACATTCACAAAAGCATACAGTCACACAAACACAAGCGAGGAAAAATCGCAAATGTGCAAACACAAACACAGAAAGCATGAAAACAAACACACAAAAAACACAAGCACAAAAATCCAAAAAAACACAAACACACTAACACACAGACAAAACCACAAATATGAAGATTCAAGGAGAAATACTGCCAGTGTCAAGGTGCTGGTGAATCAACCGACTAGTTTCACAAAACACAAAGGCAAAGACACAAACCACACAAAAGCAAAACCACAAACAAACACAGAAATATACAATGCAACACTTCAGAAAACACTTCAGAAAAATACAGCTGACTTTCAAAAGTCAAAAACTGACTGTTATAGATCGCATATATTGAGAACTTGACCTTCAGACATTTTAATTTTTGAATTACAAAAAATAAGTCTTTATTGCTCTAGTTAACATATTATAACTAGTCCATGCTAGTTGTGACTAAAAGCTATTAAGTGAGGTAAATGTCAATGTAGAACAAACTATGGATTCGCCTGCCTGCTCAGTGTCAGCATCTGGTGGATGGGGGTCTGCCCTCTTTCATAATACTCATTAGAAATAATTGCAGGACAGCAGAATGAGTGCCCACCCCTGCCAGCCTGCCTATGAAAGAAAAGACACCAATTCAGGAACTGTATGAAGTTCTAAGCTGTATTTCAACAGTAAAATGGCATTCCATTTACATGTCTTTTTCCTCATAAAAACCCTCCTCCATTAATTGTCTGCCATGCAGGTTGCCTTGCGCAAACTATGGGGTACCCCGGCCCAAATGGTGTTGCGGTCCCATCTGGTGAATGTCCTGCAGCAGGGGGTGGCTGGGTGGCCCCAGTCAATGTAGCTGCTAAGTTGTTGCACTGTGAATACTTCTATACTTGGATTTCTATAAATGCAACCCACTCGTGTGTTTACTAATGAAAAAAAAATAAAATGGTAAATAAAATATTCAAGGATTTTTATGTAAAAGAGAATTAATGATCTGCCTCCTGTCTTTTGTATCCTCCTGTGAAACGGCAGACAAGGACGAATGCCCAAGCCAAGCAGCAACAGCATGGTAGACTGGGGTGGGGCATGTGGTAGGGGTGGTGTAGAGGTGGATTATGATTCCTTGGGTTCTGGGGATCCCTGTGTCCAGGACAGCTTCTCCCCCCACAACCCCCCATACCAGGTGGGGACCCCTAGGCCCCTACTCCCCACACTGCCTGGCGACCTCCACACTGCCCAGCATGCCTGCACGCAGGTGTGGAAGCAGGGGACCCGACTGCTGGTGCAAAGATAGTGGGATGAGCTCCTCATGTGGGGCTGGGGATGTGGTGGAGGTGATGCAAAAAACAAAACCCAAGCAAAGGCTCATGATAGCCTGAGAAGTTGCTAATTGCCCTCTTTCAAATGTTAAGCCTTCCTTCCAGCTCTCCCCTGGCACAGTATTGCCACTTTTTCTTGTCAGGTTTGGTATGGGGCTCTATGTGTGTGGTGGGGAGGAGGGGCAGTCTTTTTTTCAAAGCCACCAAAAGGTGCTGCACCCTCACAAGTCTGGCTTGCCAGGATCCCTGTGTGTTGGGATTTGGAGTAACACAAGCATTGGACCCGCCATACCAATCCACCCTACTGCTGTCTTCCAGTAATCCAATCATTCCTGAAATGCTCCCAAGCAAGGGATCCCTATGCTAAGGCATGGCCATCACCTCTCCCACCCACTCCCAAACCACACGGACTGCCATGCCAATCTGTTTATGAAGAAAACATGCCACATCTGGAAGGAACTATATGAATTTCAAATCTTTATTTCAGCATTAAAATGGTGCATTTACATGATTTTTTTTTAGAAAAAAGTCATTTCTTAAAAAAATAAAATTGTTAAGTAGTAGAAAAATAGAAAAAAAGTAGCCTGGATTTTCCTCCCCTGAAGCCCTGCATCTTTACTATTTATACACTATTTATCATTTATACACTATACACTACTTACTCATACACTATATACACTATTTAAATGTATACACTATTTAGAAACTATTTATCATTTAAACACTATCTGATTACTTATACACTACATACACTATTTAAACACTACTAACTAGTGATATTATGGCTACTTATGTGTATCTATTTCTATTCTACTTTCTTATCATTTACTCCATTCTTCTATTTCTTGCACTCTTCTTATGCATTCATTCTTTCATTTATTCATTCTTTTCAATTTCTTATCTTGAAAGTCTTCTGTAGGGGAAGAAAGAAGAGGATGAGTTTAGGTCCACAGTCCAAACACCACCCTCTTCACCTCTCCCCTATAGAGGCTACAAAGTCTGTGGGATATTACTGACATTACCTACATATCACCTGGGATGCTGCATATCCTGGAAGGTGGGTCTGGCATGCAGCATCTGCCTGCGCTATTCATCCTGTTTCTGGAATGGCGATGGCAATTATAAGAAATAGGAAAGTTACCCCCAAAATATTAAAGTCTTAAGAAGAGGTCCTACTTTCCTCAGTTGCAAACTTACCATTTTAGTGCTGCTGCCACTGTGCTCTGCAGTTTAGAACAACATGTTGGGCGCAGGGAAGGGGAGAGGAAGGGGAGCACATACAGGACCACTAGGAGTGGTGATGGTGGTGGTGGTGGTGGTGGTGGTGGTGGTAAGGGCATGACCACTACCAGTGGGTAGTACACCACAGCATGCATTGGGAATATATTGGGTTGCTCCTACATTTTTGTCTTCATGTATAAGTACTAACTACTTCTCCAGTATAGGACAGAGGGATTAGATGCCACCCGCACTGTGCCTTGCCTGCATGCAGTTGTGGGAGCAGAGAAGTGGGGCAGGACATGGGGAAGGATGAATAGAGGGCAGGGGGAAAAAAAGAGAGATAACAGCAGCAATCGAAATCGGCATCTAGTGAACAAAGGGCTGAACTATAGAAATAGCACCACACCACCTGGTGGAAGAAGAAGTTAATTACAACTCTGAGTGCTTGGCGTTTGCAGCAAATCCGTAGATGCGACAGGGTAATTGGCATCCAAGCAGTTTTACTTTAATGCACCAAAAAGACTTTTAAAGCATCAGGAAATCCTGCTTGTGCAAACAAAAACACAGTTGCAGCACCTGAAAGGGCAAATCTTGTGGCATGTAAATGCACCTAATGGCCTCAAGCTGCAGCAGGGACAATTTAGGTTGGAGATGAGAAGAAACTGTCTCACCATGAGGGTGGTCAAGCATTGGAACAGGCTACCTACAGAGTTGTGGAATCTGCACCCTTGGAAGTTTTCAAGAACAAGTTAGACACTTGGTTGGGATGGGAGTCAGGGATGATCCTGCCTTGAGCAGGTGGCAGATGACCTTATTAGGTCCCTTTCAGCCCTGCTTTTCTACGATCCTCTATATAAATGCATAGTATTAACCCCTCATTTCTACTACTGAGCTACTATGTACTTACATGTTTTTGCTCTGCTGTTTTATTAAGACCAAGTACAGCGATTAGACTAACATATGACAAATAACCAATATCTAATTTCTCTTACCTCTGGATCTTTACACTGGTGCACCCAATGTAATAAATGAACAACAGTGACTTTAAAGTCTATACCTTTCAGTTATTAGCCTCATAATACTGCCGCAAGCCAAGTCCAGTGTGCATTTTATTCTCATCTCTTTCAAAAGGGAAACTAAGGGATTTGTTAAAGTTAATGCAGAAATCCTTGGCCTATAAACTGGGAACAAGGGAAAGAGTTCCTGAATCTTCATCTTAATCTTTGAAATGACCATAACAGATCAATGCCTGAACCATTAGAATATACATACTACTATAGAATGACTTTGGAGTTCATGCAGGCCAGTGAATTTTGAAGACAAACTCCTGAAGTGTTTCCAAGCCTCGACTATTCTGCATGAAAAGAGGGCTGAATATTTTAAATAGCACCAATGATATTAGGGCTTGAGGGAGACTAGAATAAAATGGGGGGTTATATATATGTCAATAGCAGTCCTTATGCTGAAAAGTTGATTGATGGTCACTTTGTTCTGTGGGAAAGCAGTGTTTCTGTGATATTACAAGGGAAGGCAGATGCTGAATTTAGTCTAGGGAGCAAACCCCCTGACAGTGTAAACTGTCATCACTCAACCATAGTCCATATATGCAAGCAAAGTAGATAATGGTCATAGTAAGCAGCACCTCTGATCAGCTAAGATTATGGTAAGAAGGTACTAAAACTCAGAACCCATCTACATCCCTAGCCACATGAGGTGAACAATATGGAACAATGAATGTTTAGCATAATTCACAATATTTAATACTGATCAATAGCTTATTATTAAAAATATCTGGCACTAAAATGTTGCTGTGTACTGTTAGTTGTTGTTTTTCTCTTTGCCTTTCTTCTTTGCTCATTAGAGAAGTGTTTGGTTCATATTTAGTTTGCCAGAGGCAAATCACGGCAATGTTTGTTTCTCTCTTCCTTGTTTTAGGTCTCTTTTCCCTGGTTTAAAATCAATGGTGACAGACGCTAGAAAGCATCTATGCCAATTCTTCATAGCTCTATCTTGAGGTCACGTCACTGGGGATTCATGAACCAATGACCTCACCTAGCACAGTTTGTGTGTAGGATAACAAACCACATGTGAACAAGAGACAGAACAATTCATTTTTATTTTCTGATAAGCAGAATTATTAATTCTTCAAACCACAGTAATCTGTGCTTGTTCGCATTGCTGCATTTTAAATGTCAATAGGGAATGAAGCTCGGTTTGTGAATTACTGAGCACTAGGATCAAAAAAGTCACCTGAAACTGATAAAATGATTTATTAACAGGGATAAAGAGAATGCAAATAAACTAATTATAAAATATGATTTTCAAGAAGCAAATTCCCAGAGCAAAATTTTAAGCAATGTTCAAACAATTATTATCATTAAAAACATATAGCCAACTGCAAATGCCACGATATTCGACTTCAGTATACTTAGCATTTTAAGTACAGAACCGCCCACATGCTTGATTTACCAGCACCCAATAAGTCAGGTCTTAAGTACTTAAATTAAAGATACAATGAAAGTATGGCTGATTAGTCATTTCTGAAAACTGAGATTCAACTCAAGATCATGCATGAGGAATACTAATTAAGTCTCATTTTGACACTTAATCTGAGCAGATTCCATTCTACCAAAATTCCTGCCTCAACTGGATTATTTAGACTACACAGTGGAAAAGGTGCTACAGCTTTTTAACAGAGGGAATGTGGTACAACATACCCACTTTTCTCTGTTCATACACTACTGCATGTGGTTTTACAATTCACCAAACATATAAACTCATTGCAGGATGTAATCAGCCCCCTCAATTTCCCACTAACTTCAACAGATGTGAAGAGTACTCAGCACCATACAAAGTAAGGTCAAAGCCTCTAAGAAGCTGAAATCATCATGTTCTCCTCTTCAAAGCAGAAAGATAAACATTTTTGTTTAATTAAGAGAAAAAACCTGATCCGAATTTGGCCTGCTCTGAATTCTGACAATTATAATATTAAAACAAAATCAAGCATTAGGAAGCAAAGTTCTCAAGAATCTGTGAAGCTATATGGTTACACCATAGGTGTATATCAACAGTCAGTGATGCCAGCTAATGGGGTACACGGTCACTGATTTACCTTTTTTAAGATTAAAATCTTCACCTACAACAATGATTAAGTAGCAGATTTATCCTGACATTTTCAACAGTACTATTATCTACATGTCTAAGTGCTAACATACTGAGCCAGATCCTCAAAGCTCCTTTATATCAACAGTGTCCAAGGCCACAACTCAGCAAGGTTCTTATGCATGTGCTTAACTAAGTGGTAAGTATTCTCATTGGCTTTGAAGGGACTTAAAGTGGTTAAAATCAGCGCACATCAAAGGAGCTTTACTAACTTGCACCAGCTAAGGATCTGCCTGTTTTACTACAACATATGATTTTATTTGAAGAAAACATAACTTAAATATGCACTCTGCTTACCCCTTTATTCCCTTGATAGGACAAAAAGATCTGTTTATTGATTTGGAAGCAACCAGGCTTTGATTCACAGCCCAAATCTGAAGGCATTATGAGTAGTTTCAGTGAAGTCAATTTGACTACTCACATACTCAGTTAGACACCTAAGAACCTTGTTGAACTGGAGCCTAAGTCATTAAACAGATAAAGAAAACTGAATTGAAGTTCAAGCATATGATACTTTCAAATCACTGTCACTCAGAAGCACTGCCATGAAAGGACTAGGTTGCCTTTGTATACTTCTTTGTACACCTTGGTAATAAAAAGGTAAATTCAAAACAAAGCACTCCAAACAATTAAAACAGGTCCCTTTAATACAGTAAGCCCCATGACTTTGCTGATAAAAAGAACTGAAGATGCTGTTTCCTAGATAAGGGCACTGGATCACTTGACAGATTGCCTGGAAATACTCAAATGGTCTCAGCAAGGCACATTTAAACGCTTAAGATAAACATGTTTCGGTTTTGTGGAACAGCTAAGTCACTTACCAGATTTTATTATTTTTAACCTTTTTACTGATTTCTTATTTTTAAGGGGAAGATTATTGTTATTACAAGGGTTTACAACACACAACAGCTGTCACTATACAAGTGCCAGCCTTGAAGTTAACAAGATAATAAACGTATTGGGGGGTATTAAGCGGAATTAGATCAAGATTCAGACACGCAATTATCTTACTGCCAGTGAAAGTGGGGGAAACAACCCTTTGGACCATGCAGAATTTATTCTCCATCCATTAAAAAGCAGTATTTGATATTAAAGTAACATTTCACACACACTTCATATTGAACCACTCCAACTCTTTGTAAAATGTGATTTCAAGGAAAGAAACTTGTGACTCATTATTTCAATTTTACTGACATGGAGACAGTTGGAGTGGAGATCACTTAAAAGAGTTCTTCTGCTCAGCCAGAGAGATGAGAGAGAACGAAGATAGAATGGACAGATCTAGGACAGTCCAGAATTACGGATACCATCAGTGTTCCACACCCCCCATTACTAAAGTTTGGGGGTGGAAACAAAGTCCAGTTTTGTTGGGGAGGGTAGCAGGGAAAGGACCACATTACTCTTACCAGAATGTACACAGGAGCCATTAGATTCAAAAAGGACATCAGAGTGGTTGGTAGCCCTGCTTCTCATATCTACAGGAGTACAAGGGAGAGCATAACAGAGAATTAACAGTCCTTTGATACTAGCAATCGAAAGGGAAAGAATAACTCTGCAATACAGCACTGGTAAGGCCTCACCAGTGTCCAATTTTGGGCCCCACATTACAAGAAGATGTGGACAAATTGGAAAGAGGCCAGGCAAGAGAGAAAAATTGTTAGAGGCCTGGGAAACATGACTAATGAGGAAAACTTGGAAGAACTAGCCCTGTTCAGTTTAGAGAAAAGAAGACTGAAGGAGGATTTGATAACAGTGTTCAAATACTTGAAGGGTGATTATAAAGCAGTAGGGGTCTACCAAACTTGAGGAGGAGGCTCGCCAATTTCACGGGCAGATCCTGGGGCCGACTGCCATTTTCACAGACAGAGCATGGTAGGGGCCCCCAGGCCTCTGATTGGCTGAGGGGCCCCAGTAGTCCCGCCCCTCCTCGCAGATTGCCAGGTGGTCCAAGACAGTGGCTTAATTACCGTGATTAAGCCCAGGGAAGCCATAAACCCACATTGTTGGTACTGGATTTAAGACCCAGATACTTTTTTCTGGGAGGACCCAAAACCTCAGCCAGACCACAACCTCTCCATTCGATAATAGATTAATTTTACTGATACACAGTGATAGCAGAGAAGAATAATGCAAACAATTCTATATATCTACCAGTCCCAGGGTTCACAGAAACAAGGTACATCTAGCCAGTAGATGAGTTTCATTCTGAGGTTCTCTCTTGAATGTCAGATGTCAGTAGCCTGGAGGTCAGGGGCTGAGCCACCCCGGCTCCACCAGTTAGGTGGGTGAGACAAATGATGGTGTGCCCTCTGTCCATGGTGGCCTTGGGTTCCCCTCTCAGGGACCCTTGGCTGCTTTGAAATCCCTCCTTTTGTATCTTTTCCCCTCTGTGATGACTCTTCATCTTTGGACATCGCTGATTGGTCTCCCTGTGGTTGTCATACTATCCACATTCTGTCCTGTCAGCATATTCCTTTGTTTCACAAACCCATCACATGCACACATCCTAATTTGGTTCTTTCTGGTTCTCATCCTAATTTGGTCCATCTACCAAAGCTGGAAATCCCAAGGGCTCTGAAGCTGGGCGCTGTGACCTGGCCAACATGGCAGGGTCCCTCATCTCATGTTATGGAACAGTGTTGTACATGTCTTCAATTTCCCAGCCTGTGTGTCTGCTTGCTGCTTGCCTGTGTCAAGACACAGTGGGCCCTGAAGGCACAAACAGGCTTTTAGAAATCAATTAACCTTTGAACCTGGCTGACTTCCTGGGCAGGGGACCAAACCCAATGATCTTATGAAGACCCTTCCAGCCCTAAAGTCTATGAAATGTATGAAGCCCTTGCCATGGCCCTGGATCATTGTTCTAATACATATCTACTTCACCTACAAGCCAATTCCCAAAAGCAAACTTTTAAATACCATTTTATAGCCATCACATGTGTTATTAAGGGTGGATCAATGACTTCCCTGGGCTTAATCAGGGGAATTAAGCAGTGGTTTTGGGCCATCCCCTGCCCCATCATGCTCCAAGACTGCAGGGCTTCCCGCCCTTTTCTCTGCTTTGGAGGTAAGTGTTTTATTTTGTTTCATTTCATACATTGTCTAACACAGGTCCAAGGGCCTAAAAAAAGCCTTGACAATTTGAAATTGCCGGGGTTTTACTGCTGTAACATGCGCATGTGCATGGAAACCAGATATCCTACTCCTGCTCCATGCCTCAACCTCACACCGGAAACATCGCTCCAAACACCCATCACTCAGGGGGCACATATAAGGGGGTATATAAAGTCTCACTCTAAGACCAAGAGACCAAGGGGTATGTCGACTGAAAAAGGTTCAGAACCGCTGTCTTAGATGCTTAGAGGCCGTGAAATCTTCATAAAGCATCAGCAATTAGGATGTATGTCTACCCAGGAAGTTGTGACACTTTTGTTCACCTTCAGACTGTGTTAACGTGATATACAACTTTTTCATCTCTTATTAGGACTCCCTGAATGCCCTGAGGATAGGACTGTGCCTCCTGGTAGTTCAAAAACTGGTACAGAATATGGTGGCCTGCTTAGTGTGAGAGAGTGCTTATGCTAAGCAAGGCCTAGCATTAGAACAATGCACTAAAACTCCCAGAATGCTTCAAGGAGGTTGAGGAGTCAGCGATTGACATTCTGGTAATCACTTTCTGACCCTTGGATAAAAATGCTGAACTTCTGACCTTTGAACAATGATAAAAATAGCAGACACGCCGCTTACATTGTTAAGAATAGGAAACTGCATGGCTAAACCGCAATAATGAAAAACAACCGCATATTATGTCAGTTTTGACATTTTAACCCTGCAAAAACCAGCAAAACATATAGATGAATAATGTATTTAGGTTATAGAAAATTAGCATAAGAAATATAAATGTCATTAAGAATTAACATAAAAAGCATAATGATTATAATACAAAGCATATCACCTGATATTATAATATAGATAAGTTAACTAAATAACCAATAGAAGTAAGAATTAGAAATGCATATGTATAAGTGTTATCATATATAACTAATAGTAAAGTTATGTTAGATGCCTCACTTCCACCATGGGGACAGTTTTGTATCTTTTGCCTAAAAAAAGATAACGGACTCCTTTTAAATGAGCTGTTGACCAGTTCTGAGACTACTGAATCAGGCAGCCGCACCTAGCCTCCGGGTTAGAGAGCAAGGGCTTGGTTTGGGAACCTTGTAAACCAACAGACCTCCTTTAGTTTATGACTTTGTAAAACAATAAAAGTTTTAAATTAAACAGGTCTGAGCCTGTGCTTAATTCAGTCCTATATAATTCGGCATCAAGCTCACACACTTAGTATGCAGAGTAGATAGCCATAAGTACATAACATCAGTTCCCCACAATCTGTTTATTGGTGTCCATGTGCCCTTCTAGTTATTGGACATATAAAGCCCTAAAAGGGAAGGGAGTTTCTGTTAAAATACACTTCATGAAGGGCCTGCACTGTAGAGCTGGGGTCAGCAACATAGAGCCTATAGAGCCACTGGATGCAGAGCCCACAGAGCTGGAGGGATTTGCTTGAGCCTATGCTGGGGAATGAGCAGCCAGGAGCTATGTAGGGGCTGCATAGCTAGGGGCTGTGTCAACACTGCTGTCACTTCTCTCCTCCCCAAACCTCCCTGCTACCCAGGTGCAGCACAAGAACAGCATGGCTCCCCACTGGCAGGAAACTGCACCCATGCCGCTGCTACTTCTCCTCATGCCTCCTCCCCCCATCCCCTCCCCTCACCACAGCTGTAGCATGAGCAATGCTTCCAATCAGTGGGTACCTATTCCAGGGCCCAGCAGCTTCTAGATGCACCCAAAGCTGGTAATGGTGGGGCAGAGGTTGGCAAGGGGGTCATCAGGGAAAAACAGCAACAGAACGGGAGCACCTCCCAGCTGCCCAGCCCAGAGTCAAATTGTTCCAGCCCATGCCTTGAAAAGGTGACCAGCCTCTGCTTCAAAGTTCAAACCCTCGGTCCAAAATAACCTAAAGCTTCTGGGTATTCTGCAAAGTCTGTCTCTTCACACCAAGCAGGGGAAAGAGGAGAGGAGGCTCAGGGTGCATGAACCAAAGGCTAGGAGCTATAACTGAAGCAAGGGAGACAAGGTATGGAGGAGTGGGGAGAATTGCAATTAATTCTTATCTTCACTGGTTTTGAAAAGGCTATATATGTTCACAGCAACAGTGCTGAGAAAGATGAACAAACACATTTAAATGTTGTGCAAAAAGAAAAGAAAATACTGAAAAACCCAGTAATTTCATCTAAGCTATACAGACATCCTCTTACTTCGAGGTATGACTGTTCTTACATGATTTCATTTTAAAAAAGCCTACTTTAATTATTCAAGTTACATAGATACAGCTGATGAAGATAACAAAACTGACGATAACTCTTATAAAATACTTAAAATAGCTAAATATATCAGTGTCATTAACTTGGTTATCTATCACCATCAGTAGTCACATTTCCCATAACTGAATCACTGTGTCACATTCTGTAGCACTGGTAAATAGCAAGGTTTCATATACACCTATTTTGTAAGTAACCCCACCACATAGGAATCAAAGAATAGCATTCAGCTTCAGACCATTACTTTATCAATGATATTACTGTATACTATTTCCAGTAGAAGTCAATATGCAAGGCTTTGGAAGAAGATGGAAAAACAGAATTAACTGCAATGAACAGGGGCAATTAATGGGTGTAAAACTGTTTTGGGAGCCCTGCAATCAAGAATTAATCCCCTAAAGCATTAGATTTGATTACTCTTGTCCTGCCATGCATAATTTTAGACCTGAAAAAACTTTTTTGTGCATCATAAATCAAGGATATAAATGTTATTATTAGCAATACAAATTATCCAACAGCTTTGTTTTTAAATTGAACCACAGAAACAGTTTCTCTGTATAGTACAGTACGTTTTTTCTACCAAGGTCCAAAACCTGCTTCCCAAACTAATCAAACCATCCATGACTTAAAGAAAATACGAGTTGGCTCCAGCATATATATTCCAAATAATGTAGAGGGATTATCTGCTATTTCACAGCACTTGTACTCTTCATCCACACAGGCAGTAAGTATCTGTAACTGCACTGGTCCTATTAAAATATACAGGCCAAAATACTTTTAGTGGACCTAATCTTACATTAGAATATAGAAGCTACTGTTCCAAAGCTTTAATATTGGAACTCAGCTTTTAAAAGACCAAGGAAGCAACATTATATGTATCTTGTCTCCTTTTAGTTAAGTTCACATACAAATAAGGTATATTGCAAGATGCAATTCTAGTGCAACACAGATAATACAAATAGGCTGGTATTATATAAAAACACATAGTCTTGTATCCAAAGCCTGGCAAATCTTCGGTCTTAAAAGTGATGACAAAATGAAAACATTTGCATAAGCTTGTAACTTAAGCAAGAATAATATGGATGAAGTGTGAGAACACAGTGACTGTTCTCAGCAAGAATTAGTGCTTCTAAATTACAGAACTAGGTAACTATAATAAAAAGGTCAAAATGAAAGTAATGGGAAGGCATCTGTCCCAATGCAATTCACACGAATACCTGTTAAATGTTTTTGAAATAACTTTGCTTACCTTGTAAAGGCAACAATACCACAAGAAGTCCTAGTGCAGTTAAAATGTTGAGAACAGAATGCTAATCCTGGAAGCACAGTGCCTGCATATGAATAAGCCCCTTTTTAGGTCCCTAGCATTTAACAATCTTTTGTAAATGTGATGAGTGAGAGGATTTTATCCAACACTGCTGAAATCTTTAGCACATTTCTTCAAATGACTCAAGCTTCTTTGGACGTTGCAGGTTATACATCAAAAATTCCCCTTGAACCACTCATTTTTTACCAACGTCCCTCATTAACAGCTAGAATTCTTGAAAACATATTTTAAAACTAATGACCAGTCTCTTTTTAAGATACTTTCTTTATTAAAAAATATCCATTTATTTTACAACTCTGTCACGAATCTGTAAGAGAACTGTCTTGGACTTTTTTTTGTCAGGTAGCAAAGGAAAAGTAGTACTATCCACAGTTACAACGGTGCACTTACCCACTATATATTTCAAGACAACAAAAACAAGCTGTAGACTCCTTCCCTGCCTTTCACTACGATACATTACACGTAATATGCGGGACTTCTGTATGAAGTAATCAGTTCTTTAAACCTGTAATTGCACAGTGGGAAACTCAATAAACAGCCTATCTGGTCTGAAAGAGAAGCCAGTAATTGCCTAAATGGAACAAATCTTGTGTAAGGATATAAGAAGGTGTCAAACATGGATATCGTTAAGCACTCTAATAGCTTACTCATTTTACTAATACTTGGGGGCAAAGAAGGGAGTGAATCTTTTTAACTTGTGTTTAAAACTCAAAACATTGTCATACAATTTCTTTTCTGAACTGTCATCAGGCCAGTCCTGAGGACTTGCTGGCATTTTTGTGCTTTGGGAGAAGATATAGACTGACTTCAAATTTCCCTTCCAGCAGCCAAAGTTCATACAAGACTCAAGTTGGTATCAGCATGTTATGCTACAGTGTGGCAGCTACTAGGTATAATGATGCTAACTGAAAGAAGAAACAAAAAAAAGGGATAACGCAGTATCTTGGTTAGCAAGTGCCCTCCTAGCAGTTAAGACTCAAGATGGAAAGGCTGACGAAGCATAAGCAAAGTCTAATGCTTAAAGAACATATGTGTGACCATGAACGTTGCACACATACACACAAACACACTTTATGTCTTCTTAGTTAATGAGTTACGTTCCAATGAAAAATTATAGAAGTCCAGGTGCAAGGAGGCAACCAATACTTCCTGCATCATATAATGAATTTGGACAACATGAAAACCCTGTTGAAGAACTGCTAATATGTTGGGTGCTGTGTTTTGGAAAATCAAGACTGCAGAAAGAAAAGCAGGCAGATCAATACAGGAAGACGTACTACCACTGCCATCAAAGTAACTTAACAGGCTTCTGAATAATTCAGTCTCATTAGACTCCCAAGCTGTCAGCCTAAAGGTTACATGAAACATGCATCAATCTGTCAAAAAGGTGGCAAATGTCTCTTCATTGTCTACCCACTCATTGGCTATTCATACTGAGACAATGGTCTCATACTGAGACTATTTCAAAGTTCTTAGTTATACCATAACAAGTCTAAAATCACCAAAGATTTAATACATTTGTCAGAAAAATCAAGAGAATAATATACATATATACACACACACACACGAGAACCATATATGTGTAGTTCTGTTTCTCATATATGTACCTTTATATGCACACATACAGAACTACATGTCATTTTGTACTGTGCCATAGACACTAAAATTTTGAATTTGTTACAAAGCAAAAGTGAAGTAAAAATTTAAATGACACAGAAATCATTGGCTGAACATGGTGCCATCTGCGAGCAGAGTGAGGTAGTCTGAAGTTAGGCAGAAGACAGAATATTGTACACCTTACAGACTAACTAAATCAGAGCGATATAGCATAATCTTTGCTTAATCTATAAGGTGAACATCTAGCCTGTCTTCTTCCTGATTTCAAACTACCAAGGCTAACTACCTCTTCTCTGCTCATGGTAAACATTAACATCATAAGCCAGTGCCCTCACACCCAAAATACAACAAAACTCACTTATCTGAATTAAGTATCTAAGGTTTTGATCTGAAAATGGACATTTCTGCACTGTAATTTTCACATAAATATTTGGTGAAAGGCTTTTTTTGTTCCAATATGACATCATAACAAATTGTCCAAAGATGCTGCAAAATAAAACTGCCTCTGTAGTACCTCTTCTGTTATCTAAATTACAACTTTGCTTTACTAATTTTTGTAACAGTTGGTATTGTATAACAAACTACTCTCTATAAATGTTACCGGATTTAATATCTCTAAGTCTGGCATGGTTTTATATTAGGCATGTGTCAGTTCATATAATTTTCCACATGATGCTGCAGTTTTGCTTACGTGAGCAAATTCAGGTGTTCCAATGGCTTTTCATTTGGTGCTTTCCAAAGGAATTCACATGAATAAAAATGCACTGCAATTGTAAGCCAGTGTTTTAGCCCGGTTGAACCTGGCCTTTTGGTATTTGGATCGTTCACAACATTCTTCACAGCAGGTTGCCAAATGGATTTTATATCAAAGGCCATCACTCCTCCACTCAGCTGGAGCACAGTAGCAGTCACATACAGTTAACTACAGAAGCGGTACCCTTAAAAAAAAACAGAGCAAACAGTTGGGACACGTTGACGGTTCTGTTTGCTGTGGCTCAGCGTATCCGGATCAGTTAGTACATAAACCCTCACTGCTGCAGAGGAGTTAGGAACCCAAACCTTTGGAGTCACTATGCAAATCATATTTAATGTTGTGGTCCTAAAACAATTGAAGACATTGTCCCATGCAGCCAAACCATTTTCTATGATCATATTCCATCATGGTCTCTCTACTGGAATGATTTTGTTAATTATTTCTACAACAAAACAGACTGTTTAAATTAGAATGGAAATCTGTAAGGGGCAACATGATCAAGACATACAAAGTATGTGGTATGTCTGTGGTATTCTGTGGTATGTGGATGGTAGACTGGGTACTGCCATTCTCCTATTCTTATAAAACAAGAACAAGGGAACTTTCCATTTAACTGAAAGGCAGCAAACTGAAAATGGAACTATATTTTAATACATAGGTAGTCTATGGAACAGATGGAGGCAGGAAACCACTACAAATTCAGAAAGAATTACATTAAATAGGATGGAAGAGCTTTAGGAAATAGATAAACCTTCATGTTTTGCACCACAGAGACAGCTTCTAACAAACATGTTTTAGAAAGAAAATTTTCCTTTCTTCAATTATTTCATAACTTGGACCTTTTTCTTAGGTAAGTGGTATTAGCAATTGCTGGAGACAAAACACTAGAGTAGATGGACCTCATATGATCCCCTGTGGCAATTCCTATGTTGTAATATTAAAGGGTTTAAGTCACAGTTGAGCATTTCTTAACAAAAAGAAAAAACAAGTTTCTAGTCTTGGGAGTGCAAGAAATACAGGGGAATGAAATAAAAGATAAAACATGTATCATCTGTAACCCCCAAATCAACAGCAATAATCATTTCAATTAACTTGCTTTTATTACAAGAGTGTCAATTCAGTTCCAACTAGCAGAACTAAACTGGTCTTCAATCCCTGTTTAGCAGCAGTTTTTTTTAATTTAACACTATGGTATGTTTGTCAAAATGTCTTAGGTGTCAAGTTCTGGTACCAGAGGAATAGTGGTGAATCTAAGCAGCCTAACAAGAGGCTTCCTAGCACTTTACATGCAGTGATGTGGTAGCCCAACCAGCAAAAATTTTCTAAACTGGCTGTTCTGATTAACACCAATGGCTTCCAAACAGTGACTGTGAGATGAGTGTCTCATTTTGAGAGGCTCCTGTTATACTTCATGAATAAAACTGAAAGATTCACCTCAGACTACTCCAGAGCAGTATGGGGCAATGCAGGCTGCTGTGCCACAGCTGGGGCAGCTGGGAGGGCATGGGTGGCAAAGAGGAAGCAGAGAGGTCAGGAGCCAGGCTGGGGAAAGCCTCTGCAGACCTAGCTCCTAGCCTCTCTCGGCCATTCAGAGGCTGGGAGACCTATGAATGCTATTCAGTTAAGTGGCAGATACAAGAGCAGTCTCCCATGAGAGTTTTTCTCTCAGAGCAAGAATTTTTTGCTCCAGGACAAAAAGCCTGACTGTCAATACACCTTTGGTTTCCACCAGGAGAACAGAGATCGTCCCAGTAGAAACTGAATGCCTGTACCTAGCCTATGTCACCAACTACTGGCCAGTCTTGGACCTTTTCCTCCTGGGGAAAGTCTTTGAAAAAGCATACTTGTAATACTATTTTGGAGACTGCCAGGAAGAACAGTGCAATACAATGAGGGAGATGAGTATACTATTTTTAATCTGACAGAATTCAATTTTTTAAATATATATATGTATATATAGATGTGTATATATATATGTGTGTGTGTGTGTGTGTGTGTATATAATTTTGACAGCTAACATCTATGTCTATTTTTAAGCATTTCCTTTGATTGTTATCGATTTAAAAGAATTGTAAGGAATAAGAAGCGTGGAGGACAGACCATTTAGTAATGGCAGTACACTGTTAAAAGCTTTATAAAACCATGTTTAAAATATAGAAAAGTAAATAGTCATAAAATCAATAAAGCATACCTGCTTTAAATCAGGAAAGAGATGGGTGGGCGGGGACCAGAAGAGGAGAGCAGTGGCACTCTGGAGCTCTGGGAACACAGGAAAAGGCAGTGGCTGCCCAACCCAGGGTGGGAAGCAGCTCCCTGCTCCCCACAGCCCCTTAGTGGGGGGAGTCCTGCATAGCAGGAACCAGCGGAGGGGTGACCCAGTCCCCTGACAGCCACAGAATCCCACCCCTCTGGATAGTGCAGGGGCACCAGTCGATTGGGGTACCCCCATGCACCCTGCTTGACAATGCCAGGCCAGGCAGGGGCTCTGGGAACACAGGGAGAGGCAGCATGATCAGGACAGGGCACATGGGGATGCCCCCAGGGCCCAGCTGCAGCCTCCACACTGCCCAGAGGGGTGGGAGGCTGTGGCCATCAAAGGGCTAGGCTACACTGCTACCTGCCAGGTGGCCTTGGGGAGTTGCTTCCCACCCTGAGCTAGGCAGTCGCTGCCCCTCTCCATGTTCTCAGAGCTCCTGCCCAGCACAGCCTAGCCCAGCTCCTGTCTGACTGGGGCAGGGGCCAAATTCCTGGTAAGCCCTGATCACATGGGGGCCAATCCAGGCTCGCCAGGAGTTTGGCACCTGATCCCCAGCTGGGACCTGGGCAGAGCGAGTGGCCAGGCACCAGACTCCCAGCTGCCAACAGCCCTGTCCCTCCACCGCTCACTCCCAGCAGAGCCCTACCAGCATGGCCCTTGGCTCCTGTAGTAGCTGCCTAAGCCATGCATGGCACCCCTGCCCTGGGTTTTCTTACTCCCAACCCAGACTTTTTTTTTTTTACATCTCCTTTCTATTAATTTTGATGATTACCAATGGAAATATTTTTCCACCAGTTTGTGAGTGACAAATGAAATCGGTATTTATCGGCGCTTACCGATAAAACTTGGGTCCTGCCATGTCTATTTTTTATAAAAATATATCATGTTCCTCAAGTTATATATCTGATATTAACCTGCCTGAATGCAAGAGATTTAAAAAAAGAGGCTTTGGAGAAAGGGAGAAATCCACATGAAACCAAAGGCAATATAACTTAGGTATATATAGCAAAGGCAATATACCCAAAATAAGCAGCTGCAAAGGAGTTAAAATAGCAATGGTTGGGCCAGGCCAGCCATTGAAAAGAACCTGCTTGACTCCATCCAGACTAATAGGGTTCATTCTTCCCAAAAGAAGTCATAAACCATAAACATTTTAGGAAAAGGAGGGGCCTTGAGTAAGTCTCTAGACATTGCCCAAGATGTCAGTGAAAGCTGAGAGGCACTGCTGAAATTGCAAGAGCTAGAATGGGATGGGTTGAAAACGAATTATAAAAGCTGGCAAGAAAAATTTATGATGTACATAACCCTCATGTAGGTCTTTTAACAGTTTTACCCTTTCGTTTATGTGCTTTATATCCTTTAGGAATGAACAAATAATGCTTGGCTTTAAAAGAGCTGTTTCTGAATCACTATAAGCTTACATTGGCTCCCAAAGCCAGCAATTATACCATTCAGGCACAGAGATAGGAACCACAAAGCTGCATTCCAGAGAGCCCGTCAGAGATGTATGAACCACAATTCATGTACAGCGAGGAACAGATACAGAAGCTTGTCACTTAAGCAATACTTTTGAGAGCAACTAGCCAGGTCAAATGTGTGGTTTACCTTTTAGCTTTGTGAAAAGGGCTATATAGTAGAAGAAAGACAAATGACTCACATTCAATCTGACAACAGTGACACTGGAGAGAAGAAGAAATGACTTGGACAAAGAAACAGCATTTCAAGTTCTTACAAGTCTCCTCACTACTTCTGGGTACAGAGAGAGAGAGAGAGAGAGAGAGTAGAAGTATTTAGGAATGCCTTTTTTATGTTGATCTAGCCATCCTGCAAAGATGCAACATAGGTAAAATTAAGACATATCCTCAAAAAAATATTTGGAAGCTTCAGCTGCCTATCTTTATTTTGGTAAGTCCAACTCAACTCTCCACCCGACAATTCACTTCTGGGTCATGCTTTAATGGTGTGTACATCGCTAGTCTACAGATTCTGGCAGACATGAAAATAATAGAACAATTGGGACCTGGGGAATTTCATATTCAATCTCTGGCAAATGGCAAGTAGTGGTAAAATCTGTATCTGAATAATCTGGTGAGGTTTATAATTATTTTGATAGGCCCACCATCATGTACGCTCTCTGAAAAGTAGACGTACACTAAAAATTGTGATTCAAGCAAGGTTAGGATTATTAGAGACCATACAGTAGAACTTTTTAGAATGTGTACATATGAGTTTTACTCTTCATCATGTTTTGCTGACTTTATTCTTTGTAACTCTTGCAATAATGAAATAATACCTACTAATGGTGTCCATCATTGAGATAGCTCTAGGCTCAACTTACCCCAGCTCCAGAGATCAAAATACAGTAACAATCTAAGACTAAAAAGCATACAACCTGCAAATGTCTCTTAAAATTGGTTTCGCATTCTCTGAGAAGTCTTGTTTAAAAGTAGCAAAACATAATGGAAACCCTGGAGAAAGTGTTACACATGTTCTCAAATAGTCTCAGATTAACTTGAACAGAAAAGAGAACTAGGGGCCCTTGTAAATGTGATGCCATTACCATGTACACATGATGAAAATGTCACTTTGTGTGGCTTAACTGCATCACACTGCACATGTGCAAGAGTTTTAGGGTTTAAAATGAGTTTATATTGGTCCAAAGTATACTACACCCTGATGTAGATTAGTTTACAATGATGCATTGAAGCTATTAGTTCACCCACAGGAGAGGCAGGCAGGCTCCATAGAAAAAAAAGGATCAGGCCCCTCACCACTTTTGCCTTCAGCAGGCACCTGCTGAAGGCAAAAAAGTGAGGAGCCCGAACCTTTTTTTTTTTTCCCAGCAGAGCCTGCCCGCCTTTCTTGCAGCCAGGGGGTAAGCTGCCAGTAGGTCAAGTGGCCCCCAAGCTATCCTTCCTTCTGCAGCAGCAGAGCCCCCTGGGGCTGCCCCGGCAGGCTGGTAGCAGGCTGGGTGCTGCCCCAGCTTGGGGTCGGGCAACAGTTGGACTGGGCCAGGTGCTGCCTCCAAGCTGGGGCAGCACCCAGCCTGCTAGCAGCACACCTGCATGGCCCTGGAGGACGCTGCTGCTGCAGAAGGAAAAACAGGGTGCTGTTCCTCACCGCAGGAAGGCTCTGCCAAAAAAAAGGGATCAGGCCCTTGCCAAAAAAAAAAAAAGGATCAGGCCCCTCACCATAACAGTGATGGAAAAATAAAACCCCAACATTTCAATCAAAACCCCACTGTTTCAATTTAGGGAGCAAAGAATGCAACCCTAAGGACTAAACCTCTGTCACGTGTACAAGTGCCCTAGAGAACTAGCTACTCTCCTGCAGCAGCATTAACTGACTAGGTTTCTATAATTAAGCCAAGCCTACATTTACTTTTCATAAATGTCAGTGGGTCTATCAAACTAATTATATAAACCACCAATTTATTCAGATACAGAGTTTACCACTATGTGCTATTTTTCAGACTCTCAAAAACTCCAAGTGTTCTTCTGGACAAAACCTAGCCTCTCTACAGGCAATTGATTAAGGACAGGCCTATGACCACAAAGCTGAACTTATATGACCCTATAAACCTTCCTTTCAAAATCCTGTGCAACCGTCTTTTCATTCAAAGAGTATCTTCCTATCCCATTACTACTTAATCCCTTTATAATCCAATCAACCTCTGTAGCATCATGTCAGCTCTCTCCGTCAACACTGTAACCTCATAATATTTCATTCTAGTAAAAGAGCACTACTACTTTCCATTTGCAGGGCAGCTGTAATTCCTATCCTAGACCCAGCTTTGTTAAACAGTTGCTCACACTTGGTATAACCACATTAGAAACGCAAATTCCATTGCCTGCAAATCTTTATTTTACTGGGGCAAAAGGAAAAATTAGCTTAAAATACATGAAATAGGTTGGCTTACCAATATTCCCCCCAATTTAAGTAGGTAAAACCAAAATTCAACATATTAAAACCTAACCCCAAACTATAGTAAAATAAAATCAGCAGTAATGTCAATGGTAAGTGTCCTTCCCCAAAAGGGAATAATGTTTCTTTTGGTAGTGAATTAAGATATTGGGTTTTATTCCCCCTACATCTGTGTGCATAAATTTGAGAGAAAATATTATACCCAACAATCATAACCAACACAAAGGTTCTATAAATTGTCCTTTAATGAGCCCTCCAAGTTAATAAAAAGAATTATCATCATGTTTAAAATATTACTACTACTACTTAATGATTTATTTTAAATTAATGTGAGGAAACAATCATATTGGCATCTGCTGAATGGGTATCCTACACACATTTCCAATGATCTATTCACCCAGTCCTGACATGAAATATTGCCAATTTGTCTCTAAGATACCATCCGTTTTGTCTGAGTCTGACACAGCTAACCACCTTTCTGTCTACTAACAAGAATGGTTTTAAAGCAGATATGGACACTTGTGTTAAACTGAATTGTGGTTTTGGGATCTGTACAGAGAAGGCCACCAAATCCCCTCACAGTAGCTGCTAATAGTAACATCTTCATGGATTAATTAAATGGCCCCTTCCAAATCTCCTTCAAATAGAACCCTACAAGCATGTGTATGCACATATATAAAACTAATGCATTCAGCAATCCAGATCCTCAGCTAATGTAATCTGGCCTAGCTCCATTAAAGTCAATCAAGCTGCACTGATTTAGCCAATTGAGGATTTGGTCCTTCCTTAGTATGCAAACATTTAACACTAGCCCTGTCACTCTTTCAAGCCAAATGGATAACAACATATTCAAGCAGTGACCTCTACAGTCTGCAGTCCTATAGCTGTATTAATTGCAAGCCTAATGAACAAGATTTGAATTCCAGGCATAAAAGTGAATGGCAATATTTTATACAAAGTTAATTGGTAGAGCCATTACCTTGTTATAACAGCTAGTTAGTGTTTTCCCCAAAAATATACCCATTCAATCACTGAACAAAAGCCAAAACATGCTTTGCAATTCCCATTTCCTTCTGCCACCATTAATTAGATGGCAACAAATATATCACTCTTTGAAGGTTATGAGATCATCACAAATAACTAAAAAGAGAATACATATTTAAGTACATTTCTGAATTAGTTTTATCTAAATGTTCTTTATTTCTATGATCATTTTCCCTCACGTCAGTCTAATGCTAGGGCTGAAACAAGGCAATCACCACCACGGAATAGTTCTTGACAGCTTTAATTGATTTTGTATAGGTAGTTTTTCATTTTTGTTAAAATGACTTAAAATGAAACAATTTGGGAAAGAGCATATTATTAGCTTTCTATATTTGCCTATAATTTTATCTCACAATTAATATTGGTCAAAAAACTCTTACGATATTATAATCAACTAACCAAAGAGAGTTATAAATGTTCTAAGAGACAACATTTTGAGAAATTTCTTCAGTACTGAAAACATTCATGTTTCTGGAAGGCCTTTAAGGTGCAATCCAGGATCCTTATCCATTTATCATCAGCTATATAGTCCACCAGAGGACACAATCCTGTAACCATAGAAACAGATTTCCTGTGGACATTTTCTGTCTTTATTAAAAAAGAATTAGGTATTGTTCCCTTCTCCACAATATGTATCTCCATTACTGCTTGAAAAGAGCTTTCTTTTATTTATTTTTTAAATCAATCCCATAACCTGCAACCTCTCACCACCTCTTTTTGTATTAGAGCAGCATAATCCAGCCCAGTTTTATTCAGTATTTGAATCTCTTTTTGTGTCATTTGCTACCTGTCTTATTTGCCACCTACCCGATCAAAAAGTCTACAGTAATCTTTGAATAGAGAGGAAGATACTGAAAACCATTCTCAACAGAATTTAGGACCCATTAAAAACAAATGAAGAAGGATTTCTTTAAAAAAAATAATTGAAGTACACCCATTTCTCTCCTTCCAACATAGAAGGGATTGAAACTATCACCCTTCATTTTTTTTCCAAGTGCAGGCAGTACTTACAATGAGCACCAGGGGATCCATAAAATTGCTATTTTCCACAATTAGCAGATGAGTGATGAAACACTAGTGACAGACTGCAGTCTGATCTGCTCTCCAGCAAGTCAACACCTCTGGTTACCAGTCACACATGGATCATTAATTAAGCACTGTCCCCAGCTCATGTATCATTTCCTAGCCTTTTGGAATATATTTTTAATGTATTACTAAAACAAACTGCAAAACCGACCTAATGCTAGGGCCTGAACCTATAAACCTTGATTAGCAGATGTAGCAGCTGGATGTATGGATCAGACCTTTAGGCAGTGGTTTAAATACATTACTTAAAGTAACAATATTAGCTAAAATTATTGTATTTGTTGACAATAGGTTTCTAGTATTGAGTCTGGAGCACAGCAGTCCAGGGTCAAAAAATGTTTTGGCTGGGCATGTCAAGTACAACTAAGGGAGGCCTGGTACTTGGCTCCCACTAAAAAGTCAGTCAGTATTTACCATAGGTTGAAAACCACAAAAATTAACTTACTAAACTATAAAGCATTATAAACAAAAATTCAGCTCCTAATGCATGGACTTTATTGAACATAATTATTTTAAAACAGGTTTATATAACACCATACATTTCTAGCTCATTCTGTAGAGCTAGATGCACAAAAATGCACTGTATTTCAACATTAAAGAAATTAGACATGAAGCAAAGCATTGAAAAGTTAAGGTTCCTGTAGAAACCTGAAATCAACTACTTTGTCATACATGCCTTCAAGAAGATTAGATAACAATTAATGGTGTATGTGCAATAAGAACTATAATATGTACCCAAATCCAACACTACTTTGAATTTAACAAGACCCCCCAATAATTATGTGTTATAATATTCCAGGTATAAAATCTAATTAGTGGAAAGTCTCTTAAATTCATTCCCCTTATTGCTGGAGCAGGGAATGGCAGAGATTGAGGGGCCAGATCGCAAATCCCTGCACTCCCTGATTGACACTCTGCACCCCTTTCCTCTATGCCTGTGCCTGCCCCCTACATCACCCACCCCTTATCTTCTGCTCCTCCAGGGCAGTCAGCAGCAGCAGTGGTCCTGGCCTGCCCCTAACACAGTCAGGGAGAAATGACAGCAGTTTCCAGGCCAGCCAGGTCAAGGCTGGGAGGACCAGAGCAGAAGATAAAGGGTGGGGGGCCAGGCTGTGCAGTCTCTCGTGCACTCCCCGCAACCTGCACATGTGGAGCTCCCACAATCTTCTCCTCCCACACCATGGTCTCCCCTGCACTCCCCCACTACGAGTCTCCATCCCCCCATACCACCAAATAAGCCAACGCAGCCCAAGGCAGGGGACAGCTTAGCTCCAGCTTCAGCCTCAAGTCTGGGGACAAAGCCGAAGGTGAGACACTACTTGCTCTGGGTTGGTACTCGAATCCAAGATGAGCCCCCCTCCCCCTCACCCCCCATGCTGATTGGGGGCAAAATACCTCATCTTCAATTCTAGCAAATATGGTAGCTAATTTTCCTGCAGGAAGCTTAACTTTTCAGTTCTTACTTTTGCAAGCCTCCATTTCTCCATTTTAATGTTTTACTAATGCACATTCTTTAAGTTAGCTTCCCCATGTAAAAAAAAATCAATAAAAATGAGCATTAAGGACACATTTAAATTGCTTAATCTAAAGCAATTCAGTGTCAATCAGTATTTTAACAGTATACAGGTAACTTGCCTTCTGTACATGTTCAGTTCTGTAATGTTCAGTCATTCATAACTTTAAAAACACTGAGCTCATTTTCATCAAATATGGCCTCCTCACTGAAAAAAGAATGGTTATGTCAAATTGAAAGTATATTGCTTTGGACATTTTTGAGTTGAAGGAATATAGAAAAAAAACTACAGAACAATTTCTCTTCACTCCTACATAATTAAAACAGCAGATCAAATTTAGCTCAAAGTTTCCCAAAAATGTCAATGTACAGCTAGACCCAAGGGGTTTTTCTCCACCAAAGTAGACATGAGCACCTGAAAATCTTCAAGCTTTTCTTCTATAAGGTGATTATATTTACGTAAATCCACATACACAAACTTACAATCACAAGTTCCAATAGAATCAAACTCTCTAAGGATACCTTGCCTTGAATTTTAATTATCCAGGTCCTTTTAACGTTACAGGATTTTAAAGGTATGAATCAGGCTGCAGCGGTAAGGGAGAAAGATTCTTATTTCAGAAGGCAACTTTATCCTAATCATACATATTATACATATACACAGCATCTTACCCAAAAAAGTAATCATTGACCTTAAGGATGGAAAAGACTTCTTATATCACTTTATTTAATACTGGATTAAAGATAAACTCAGGATTTCAATTGTTGTATATGGTTACTCTAGGCTAAATTCACTCTTGGAAGGCAAGGAAATGTAAGTTATGTCTTTTAAGGTACGAGTGCCCCTACTGTGCTTTGACATTGCTTCACTTCAGGTAAGCAGTTGTTATTACAAATGAAACCTCAGCTTCTTTTAAAGAGAGACAGCTTTAAAATTCTGCCACAGGCTCCAAAATATTGTAGTACACTGAGACTACCAAGGATACATACTGACTCACTCTTTCTACCCAGGCACCTACCACATAACACATTACGCATGTTATCTTAGAAGGTCACACATATTCTTTCTAACCACATTTTTCATTTACTCTAGTGGTGCACTGTGAGACTGGGGATTGGGGCGGGGTGGGAGAAGTCTTAAAAACTCTTATGATTCCTTCAATACCAATTAATTTTGCAAGTGCCATTTTCAAATTGGTGTCAAAGAGTGTCCCATATTGCTGAGCACCACAATCACAATCATCATGAAGGTAAACAATTAATGCACATATGTTTGGAGTCAACCAGGAATGTGGGTTTTGCTCTGAACTTTCATAGGGCTCTAGATGTCACAGTGACAGGGCCAACAGAAGAAGAAAAAAAGGCAGGTGAAAACGGGTGTTTATTTCTGCAGGGATTTGTGTGAAGCAGCTTTACTTGGTGGAGAACTGCTCATGTGCTTGGTAAACTACTAGCTACAACAATACAACACCAACATGACAGCTACCCTCAATACTGAGAAGTATGTTCGCTATTAGCAAGGAGTTGACAGATCTACCAGATGCAAGATTTGGGGGTCATGGAGGCTTCTGATGCTATGAAGAGGGTGCTGCTGTACCATATCATGGATCTTGCAATGCAGAGGAGAATACTGATGTCTTCTCACTGATAGTTCAAAAATGAACAGTGGCTGCTGATGGGTCACACCAGGCCAAAGGTTTTTATGGGGAAAAAAAAGGAGGGGGGTATTTATCCAGGGGGACTAAAAGGCCCAGTTGATCACTGTGAAAGATTCATCATATTAAGGTGGGCTGGGTTAGGAAGATCCATGATTCTAGGATGCTTGCTCCCCAGGTAACCATGGACATTAACTGAAAGAGCATTCCTGTTCTCATTCTGCAAGACTCTGCAAACCCCCACCTTACGGCACCTTTCACTGGATACCTGAACAGGAGAAAACAGCAGTTTAACTTTGCCCTGAGTTGCCCCAGAGCCTTACGGAGCCTTATGAAAACCTCAGATGCTGCTTCTTATTATGGGACTCCTGTAAAAAGAACTGCTCAATTTTGCTCATCTATGACAGCAAGGGAAAAACCCCAGAGCAGGGCTATCCAACTGGTGGCGCTTGAGCTGAAAAGGTAAATTTGGAATCCTGGATTCCAGCTGGGTGCCATTCCTGCTCCCCACCCCTCATTCCCCACCTCTGCCCCCTGTGCTCTGGAGCCTGCTGTTTGTCCAGTTCTCTTTTTTTTCCCAGTTTCAGCTTCCTGCTTTGTATTGTATGCAAATACAGGGGCAGGGACACTAGGGCTCAGGGGGGTTCCCACGTTGTGCAGTATGGGACCCACACAGCATGTGGCTCCCAGCTTCTCCAAAGCTGGGCTGCTCTGTCCTAGACTATGAACAGGGATAGCAGCTTAAAGAGTTTCTGACCTTTCTGGACAGCCTAAGAATGCACCACTCAGAAAAAAAAAAGCCCCAAATGATTAAGGAATCAGGGTCAGAAATGTATTCTGCTCCTTCTGTCAGGCCAGAGGTACTTTGGCTAGAGGGATGCACAGTTACAAGGAGAAACATGTTTCTTCATGATTTTATATGGACTTGTTAGTGGCAATGGGGGAGATCATGTGTCATTTGTGTGTTGGACCTCAATGAAGTTTTTCAGATGAATTGTAGCAGAATTAATTTACCAAGTGAACAAAAAAGCATATGTAACAGTGCTTATTGAATAAAGGGAGGGGAGGGGCACAAAAACAAGGACGTACCACAAACATTAACGAGGCAGGACCAAATTGAGGAAGTACTGACAAAGTCTTAGAGCTGATGTCAGGGTGGGTTTGATTTAAATCAATTTGATTTAAATCATGATTTAAATAATCATTTAAATCACTGGCGAGGAAGCCTTGATTTAATCACTGTTTTCTACAAAAAGTGCATTCTTGTTGTTTGATATCCTTATTCATTTAACTTCTTGAAACTTTGCAATTTTAGAGAAAAGTAAGGGCTTGACTCTGTGTACACAAACTTGCAGAGACAGTAGGGCTGAAGGGCAGGTAATAATCAGGTCTGTTATCGCTCATCTCCATATACTGCACAAGGATGTCATCTCTGGAGACAACAAACTCTGAAGAAGGGTGTTTGTGCCAGAAAGCTTGTAAAGAACGATTTCCTAGTATTTAGTTAGTATAATAAAAGATATCACATCTACCCAAAGAACCATGTGTGTCTATGATCTCTGGAGAGACAAATCCAGTCTGAGAACTGAAACTAAGTATCACAGGGATGCTTAATGGGCTCTTTTAGACTGAACACTGAGTTCCACTAGGTAGAGTGGTTTTCTGTGATCTTTACTTATCTAGAGAGATGCCTCTGGGAACCCTATAAGATTGGGCCCCTAATACAGTCCATGGCCTGTTGTGACCTACTTGTAAAATTTCTAAAAAAGATTACATGAATATATTATCGCAAACAGTATATAATTAGAAGTTATAATCCCTATTCCATGATGAGATCTTTGAGCTTTATCATATCTTAAATTAAAACTATCTTTGTATAGGTTTATTTTTTTGAAAGCAGCTTAACAAAAAAATCAAATATGATTAAATTTTAAAAAAATCTGATTTAAATTTTTTAAAATCTGATTTTTTTTTTTTAATTGTTGATTTTTATCCATCCTGGCTGATGTGCTTGTAAGTGCTCCCCTTCTCCATCTCCTGAGGAGCAGCTGATTGTTAAAAGGAAGGACGTATAATCAGGTTAATAGTGGTTCCAATATGGAGCATTCACTATTTTACAGACTCTGGAAAGGTCAGAGTGCAGTGTTTGATTTGTTTAACAGAAGATGCTCCATCACTGCTGTTTGCATCATCATTAACAGCATTACATCCCTTTCCAGAGGCATATAATGCCAGACGCCACTTCGATTCTTTGATAACGTTCTATGAAACCATCTCCCCACAATGCTACCATCCTAGTCCTCAACTGGGATGAATACAATAGTTCCTGGAATATATATATACTGTCTTGATATTTTTTCAGAGATTTGACAAAATTCTCTCCAGGTGATAACTCTTCTCCTTGCTTTGGCCATAGCATGACAGGTCCCAAGGAAAATCAGAATAGCAGAAGAATTTATTGTTTCAATTCTAATCCTCACACCAGCAAAGGTAAAATGTTCTTTTATGCCCATTTTGAAATGACTTTCTTGCCTTCTCTTCCAACCTGAGGGTTCCCTTCAAGATAAAATGTTTTCCAAATTATCTTCGCAATACTGTAAAGTCCCTGTAACCGGCCATTCTGTGACCGGTTCTCCTATGTAACAGAGACCATTACATTTTCACACTGAGGCCAATAATATCTATTGAATTAAAGCATTCAGTCCTGTTTAATTACACAAGATGAAGACTCCACGACTACTTCTGGTAGTTTGTTCCAATTTTTAATTTCTTTGTTTTTTGTTTTCTTTTGTTTTAAAAAACCTACCTCATTTCTCATTTTGATTTGCCTGACTTCAGGTCCCAGGCACTGATTTCTTGTTATGTTCTTCTCCAACAGATTAAAGAGCTTTTTACTATCTAAGTATTTTCTCCCTGCCAACGTTTTTATGTGATGCAATCATGTCAACTCTAAAATTCTTCTCCAGACACTAAACTTGGAAGTGAAAAAACAAGCAGGAAGACAGACAAATCCACAACAGCCTACAGCTTCATGTTGTCAGTATGCTGGATTTACTAAATGCCTGGAAATTATATAACAGTAGATCTTCCTCTCTCTGCTCACATCATGTGATACAGATTCCTATCACCTGAACTAAAAGATACTTTCCATTAGCTGTTAAATTTGTAGGGGCCAGTTACACAGATAAAGCAATCAGGACTCATGATAGAGGTGATATCTTTTATTAGACAACATAGATTTTTGCAAAAAAATTCTTTAATTGCAAGCTTTTGGGCACAAACACCCCTCTTAAGGCATCAGAGAAAGGACTGTAAAAGTTCTCCTGGGTAGAAATGGAAGCTCATATTTCATAGGAGAGTTGAAGGTGTGGTAAAATCTCCTGTTAGGAACAGTTCAGTGTATATGCAAATTAGGTTCAGAGAAAAGTTGGAATAATCTATTCACCTCAAACTTGTTTGGTGGTAAGCAGGATATAGTCATATTTCCTTCTGGTTAGGGTATTTCATATTTCACAGAGGAGTAAATAGATGGAATGCTGTTCTGGGCAGGCATTTCTTATGTGATGAGGTGTCTCTGAGTTCTGTGTTGAGGCTCCGTGATGATGCAAATTACCTGAAAAAATTTCAGGTAATTTCTTACCTGATGCCTAAAGAAAGGTGTTTGTGTCTGAAAGCCTGCAATTAAAGACTTTTTTTTTTTTTTTTGCAAAAATCTACTTGGTCTAATAAAAGATATCACCTCTACCACGAGATCTGATTGCTTTTTGCTGTAGATCAATGCGCATATGAGACTGCTTGGAGCTGGGGTTTTAAGTTGCACCGTCAAAAGAAGCAATTTTGTTATCAGGTTCCCATGGTAAGTTACAGCTTGCTATTCAGATGCTTATGTGTGTAAATAAACCAAATTTGTTTGTACCCTCCTGTTAAACTGAGATCCTCTTGGGGGAAACTGAGTCACCACTGCCACGCACCCTCATGCCCTCATGAGAGGGGGTGCGCACAGAAACCGGATGAGTGGAATCCATCCAGTCTCAAAGCCATCACTAAACTCGGTGAACACTATTTTAGCAGAAGCTCAAACCCTTAGCAGGGAGAGCTGAATTTATCAGTAACCTGTATATTTAAAAAAGCCGAAGTCTAACATCTGCGTACAGGCCCTAATTTCTAGCAGTGGAATTTTTCCACTTTCTTCAGACCAGAAATCATTCTGGAAAAGGTGTGGGGAGCAGAGACTGCTCCACTCCTCCCAGTCCCAGGAGGGCTGTAGTAGCAGGACTTAAAGCACCCTGCGGGAGTAGAAGTTCCCTCCCATGGCATTTCTATGCCAGTGCCCACAACGTTGGTGAGCACAGGACTTTGCATGTGTAGCAGAGGGGGAAAGGGAACAGCGGGCAAGGCCCTCAGCCTGTCCCAGACCAAGCGGTCTGTGGTCTGGGGAAGAGACAGGGATCCTCCTAAACCCTCCCCTTCCAGACTGCTGCAAAGCCCTCAGCCCCAGTCCCCGCTACTGCCCCCTCTCCTGGACCAGGAGAGCATACAAGCATTCATTTTTGCAAGATAAACTCTTGCAAGGGAGATGTTCCAAGCTGATGCCTGAAAGATCTTCTCCCGCAGGAGAAACTGAACAAACTCTTGAACACCTGCCATTTCTACCAGGAGAATGGCGATTCTCCCAGTACAAATGCAAGATGTGCACTGCCTAAGTGGACAGAACAACTGAACTGCCCCTGCCCCACTCGCTCACCGTTAAAGCACACTGGCAAGGTCATGTTAGGGAAGGTCTACTGTCACTGCTTCAACTTCAAGGATGAGAACTTCATCCCTGGTATGAATCAGTGCAGCATCCGTGTGCATCATTCAATTTACATATCCTGGTTTACACCAACTGACGCGGTAGCTCCAGAGCATCAGTCTTCAGAGTTAGTCACTGTGCATAGGCAATATGTTTACAAGTTTTTGTTCTAAAAAGATGTAATATATTTGAATGGCAAGTTTCCCTTTCAATAGCTATGAAGCAGCAGCTATTTTAATATTAATGTTTTTATTAATATCTGATGGGAAGCCAATCCATTCCTATAGGATTGTATGCTGTCAAAAAAAAAAAGATAAGTATTTGAAAATGGGATTACAAAAGTCAGACTGAATGTTTCAATTATCTGAACTCTACAAAGAATAAAAATAATGACCTCTTTTAACCAATCTGTGAAATCCTTCACCAAAATCACTATGGGGTTAATGTATGGCTCTTAGATTCTATTCTGTTTACCATAACCTAATCATACCCCCAATTCTCCTCAAGGTCAGCACTTTCTAAGGCAGAAACTAGAGCCTCAACAAAGTAGAGAATACTAAGAAGGACAAACATGACACATCTATAGTCACAGCAAATATGTACCTTAATTTTATTAGGCCTTCTATAATTCTGATTGCACAAGGTCTTGCTATAACAAGAAGCAAAAATGCTTTATGCTGACTTCAGACTGAGGGTTCATTATTCAGTTACCTGGACTTTAACCTAGTATATCATTCTGTATTTGAAACATTAATTGCTGGCAAGATAAAGCATCACTGCTCCATAGCAGCTTCAGTAATGACATCCTCTGGCCATCTTTATCTATGATTATTGTTCAGCTTGCACCTATTTCAGCAATTCCCTGTTGGTCTCAAATGATTCCTCAAAGCCCTTGGTTACCAGCTTTCAACAGGTAATTAAATCATAGCCAAATTTCTTGGCAGCTTCTTAAATGAGGGAATTTACAGTGCAAGTTTCAGTTACAGCTAATAACAAAAATACTGTTCTCTGTTGCAGTACACCCACAACCTCCCCCCACCACATACACTACTTCCATAACAAAAATGGACCAAAAAGCTCAAAGATATGAAGAAAGGAAGCTGAGAAACTCAGAGAACAGTTACTTGAGACTTAGTGCCATGTGTTAAGCATGAAAAAGAAATTAGGGGCACAGTTTTGAGCTTGAGCAGCCATCAGCAACCTTTTTAGATAGTTGGTCAGAGTGACCCAGTTCACATCAGAAGAGGATGGGCACTGCAGCTTTTCTCCTTGGCAGTAGGGAGAGAGAGCCCTTTCCCATAGCTTCTCCCCTTGGTGGCAGGGGAAAGTGACTGAAGCCAAAGCCCCTTACAGCCAAACTGTGCCAAAACCTCACATCCCTGGATCTGATCAAATGGCTCCATCAGCCAGATCTGTCCTGTGAACCACTGGTTCACAATCTGAGTTAAATACTTCTCATTATAAAGGACATACAATGCAATGACTGGAGTAGGTAGGACTCAAGGGGCACATCCAGACGAGTGTGGCCATGCAGCATGTGGCACTGCAAACACATCTGCAGCACCACATACCACACAGTCAGCTGTTCTCCACATTGCAAAAGCATGCTGCCCATACATGCGCTGCTCCGTTTCTTTTTCCTGTGGGTTTTTTTTTCACCCCTTGATATCCAGGGATCAAAAGAACCCACAGGAAAAAAAAACGGAGCAGTGTACACATGGGTAGCACACGCAGATGGAAAGCACAGCCAGGCTACTCAAAGCCGCGCTCTGGCTGTTGGCCAGGCTCTATGTGGCAGGATTGCTGCAGCTGCAGCCCTGGGAGGCCCCCAGCACCCCAGATAAGGTTGCTGGGACCAGACCAGTGCTGGCCCCAGCCTCCACTATCATCCCCGGGGTAATCTGCCATACACCAAAGCATGTGAGGCATGGCTATTCCCTGGGGACAAGTAGCTGCAGGGCAAGATATGCCACTGCTACTTGTCCCCAGGGAACCAAACATCCACACTCATCTGCACATGGCCAAGGGTTTTACTGCGAAAGCTGTCACTATAACTGTGACACCTGTGAATAAATTAACCTCTCTGTGACTCAGCTTATTCTTCAGACAGTAAGGGCACAAAGTTCTTCAAAGAATTTAAAAAATATTACTTGTGCTCCACAACACCCTAGTGAAAAACAAGAGTGACAGAGAGTGGCCAAAGAAGTGCACGGGTGACAGAGAAACACATAGTAACTGATGAAAACAACTACTGTTTCTTCACCACAAACTATTAGGTTCAGCCAAGAATGTAAAAAAAAAACCCAGAACCTTCACTTTGATATACGAGTCTCTTTACTCACAAATATTCCCTCTTAAATTAATGCAAGCCAGCATTTTCTGGATCAGATTATTTATTTGTAGTTTGGGGATTTGTAGCTAGAAACCTGTTTCACCTATATTTAATATTGTAACAAACCTCCTTGCTTGTTACTGAGTAATGATCTGAAGGGAAATAAGAGATACTGCGTTACCCAACTCAGCCCCTGGCCAGTAAAGGGCTCCATTGCAACTAATGGCAAAGGAAGTGGTATCTTCATAGCAGAGGGGATTCAATTAAAGGAAAAAGCTACAAGACTATGTGGTGGAGAGGTAGCACAAAGTTGAAAAAGGAACAAAAAGGTCAAGAGACAAGCTAAGCAGCAGTCTTGACTTGAAAGGAGCCCATAGTAGAAGCACACTAGAAAAGCAGCTTTCAAGTACAAGGCAAGGAGTGACAGTATTCTGGAAGACAGCATGGAGCACCTCTCTGAAAGACCACAGAACATACAACTAAACTCTCGATGATGGGATGTACAGAGCACCAATCAATTGACCTTTTCTGAGAACCGAGGACTACAAAATTGAGGACCCATAAGGCCCTTGGTATGAGGAATCTGAAGGGTCAAGGTTACTTCAGTCCACCTCTCTTGAACCATCCCTCCAGAAATTAAGGATATCTATTACTTTGGGTTGTAATTCTTCCAGTCATTAGCCTGCCTAGAGTATTTACACCCTATAGTTTCTGCAAGCCCTATCAAAAAATTCTGTGCATGAGCACATAATGGAAACCTGTTAAGGGCTAGAAATATAGTACTTGAACTGCCAACAGCACTTGTCCTCTGTTCATCATATACAGGACATGCTACCAGACAGGGAGGCACTTTTGAGAAATCTTTTGTTATTACAAAAAGCCTTGTAATACTTAGCATTTTTCTTAAAGTCCCAACTCCTGGAGTCATGCAACGTTTAGAGATGCTGAGATTCCGTTATTTTAAAGCCGTTGTGATTGCAGAGAAAACCTTCAAAATAGGAACATATCTTGTTCAGAAACAAGAAGGCAAACATAAAGATACATTATTTTTAAAATTAATGATATCATCATAATTTCCATCATTCCATAATAATCACATAATTTAATGAAAATCTCATGATTTTTTTCTCTTTTAGAGGAGGCAGGCTTGATTTCTAAACATTCAGTCACTGAATGGGCAAGGTACTAAAACACTGCAATGCCTGGAGTGACCTCCTACACTGAGGCTGCAGAGTCTTAAGCAGAAAATTAGCACAACAAAATACCATGGTATTGCATCTTACCTATAATAAATACAATGCTCACCAAATCTCAGTGAGTAGAAGAGATACTTCTGTATCCAAAACTGGTTGCTTCCTATAAAAATCCTAAAAGATCTGATTAATTATTGCTAATGAGCAAGAGCATTTTATTATATAGTACCTGTTCTTTTTTCCCGCAACATTTTTAATTACCTGCCCACTCCCCAAGAGAAATGACCATCATTACCATATGATCCTTAGGGAGACACAAAATAACAGCTGTCACTTTTAGTCACCATAGCAACACTCCTACAACTACAATGAATTCAGTCAACAAGGAAAAAACACACACGCCCAAGGTGCTGATAACAGGACTTGTACCATAGTTTAAGGAATGTTCATTGCAACTATAATATGCTCCCACCAGCCTCATCTTTTTGCCAGACTAACTCTGCTTAACCTTGTGCAGCTTGGAATTGAATTTAATGATGTTGTTATGGAAAAATTAAATAAATCCTCCCTTGATTTCTGGATCATGGTGTAGTCTGCTCTAAATTGGCAGAAGTGTAAAGACTGGTGGCATTGAGCTGCTAGCTTTTCTCTCAGGTTCCCAACGGAAGCATTTTATTTTTCTCCCCTTCCTCCTCTTCCTCTCGACTTGCCCCACATTGCCTCAAGGCCCCCCCCCTCCAGATAACATCACCACTGCTCACTCTGCAGCATAATAAAACTGCCAGTCAAGCTATTAACCCAGCAATAAACACAAATTTCCTTGTGTCTGTTTCCTCCTATCTCCAGGACCTACGAGTCTCTTAAGAGTGTTGAGTCTTACTGTGTTTTCCTTCCACTGTCCCTTCAATGCCAAAGCCCTCATGTTCAGCACTGAAGGGTTCAGCTTGCTTTCTGGCAGTTTTGTAGCACTGGGGACTCCATTTTCCCTGCCATGATGAGCCAGAGGCATTCTTGGTTCCTCTCCCTGAACAGGACTGGGCTGGGCCAAGTCAGGGGCAGAATAAGTATAAGTTCTGCATACATATGGTGAAGGCAATTGTTAAGATCCACGCTGGATATGATTCCAGACAGTTATAATTCTAATATTATAAAGGCCTACATCTGTCTGTCTGTCCGTAACGCTTTATTGACACTCTGACTGGCTGATGGAAACAGCCAATCAGAGTGCTCCAAGAGTGCTACCATGATTCGGAAGCGGCACCAAGGATGGGACAAGGGGTGGGGGAGACGAGGCCAGCAGCACTGGTCTTTGCTCCCCTACTTGGCTCCCTGCAAGAGCAGAACAGCAGCAGCATGGACCATTAGGTGGCGACAGGCCATCCCAGCCCCTTCCCACCCCCATCCCCACCATCATTCTTGACAGGCAATTGGCTAGTAATAAATAACTGTTAGTTCAACCGAGGAGTGTCCAGAGTGTTGTTGCAACATATTGAAGAGAGGATGTATTCACTGTTTGGCCCATCGGCTTTCAAAGGCTGCCAAACAATGTAGGTATTTGCAGCCGACCATAGGTGACAGAAACCCTATTATGCCACAAGCAGAAAGCAAATCAGGGTGCTAGCCTGGGATTACAGCCTTGCATTGATTAATATGGAATTAAGTTGTGCAAGGCCCATTGATACCAATGGGATTTATGTGCAGAACACGAGAATAACTTACTATATACAATGTTTTTCAAGCAAAACACAGAGTTTTGCCACTGACTTCAATCAGAGGAGGCTTAGACTCAGAATCAGTTAAAGCGGGGTGGCCAACCTGCAGCCTGCATGCCACACATGGTATAGGCAGCCTGTGTATATGGAATGCAGCAGTTCCGGGAAGAAGCAGAGAGCGCGGTAGCTGACAGAGTAACCAAAAGAGCTGAGCAACAGATCGGGTAGAAAGCAGAAAGAAGAGTAACAGATCAGGTAGGGGAAGGGGACTGGGGTGGCACTTAGGGAAGGTACAGGGTTTATCTTGTGTCCTGCCTGTGAAAAAAAAAGATTGACCCCCGGTGGGCTAAACAATTTACCCTCCCATGCTTTTTCCTCCCAAAAAGAAAGTTCAAAAAGAAGATTTAGAGCTGTATATTTTGGCACCTACATCTTTGTTTCTCCTCAAGAAGCCAAAAGATGTCTTTGCATGCTATCTGGGCATTTTAACAAAACATTAGCCTTCTGTATACAGCATAAATGTCATTTGTTCTGAAGGAGCTCCTTTCATCTGCAGCATAGCAAAGCACTTTATAAATATCTTCATTTCTCCTCACAATGCCCCTGTGAGGTGGGGAGTTATTATTCTCTATGTTATGTACCAAGAGCATAAAGACCTTTGTGGTAGGAGGACAAAATTCAGATTCTATTCTCAGAAGACACAGCCCGGTAGTAGTCTTGCTAAAAACTGCATCTCCATTATTAGCCGAGTGTTGACAACACTTATTTTCATTCTTGTTTACACAGTGTACCAAGGCTGTCCAACTCTTCAGCAGCCAGGGGCTGCATGACTCAGGGACCACACCAACCGGGCCTGTATGCAAAGCAGGCCACCCCAACACAAGTCCAAGCACCGAGGCTGTGGGCTCCCCTGGCCCCACGGGCTAGACTCTGCCACCTGCCCTTACGGGAGGAAGTTGAAGCTAAAAGGGGGAGAGGGAGCCCAGAGCCCCCAGTTGTTACTGATACTGGAGCAATGGAAGGGGGGTGGAGGGAGAGCAGCAGCTGGATGGAGTCAGGGGGCATGTCTACACGTTGCTGTATGGGGATGTTCTTACTGTGCGTAAGTACTAAAACATACCACCTGTACTGTGGCATGTGAGCGGCACATGCTTAGATTCACTGGTTACGTCCCTGTAGCAGCACGCTATAGCTGGGGAGCACACCACTTCAGCAACGTAGCTGGCAAACACTGTAGACATACATGATGGCTACGTCGCTGTAATGAGGCTGTAGGGTGATGTAGTGCATGGCTATGTTGCTATATGGTGATGTGCAGACACGCCCAGGAAGCTGCAAATTAATCCAATGTGGGCATCTTGCAGCCCGTAGGATGCCAGTTGGATATCTCTACTGTGTAGTTCACTTCTGATTCATTCCAAGAGAAGTAAATGCAGACACTAAATTATTTCCTCAGAGCATCACTCATGCTGTGATAACATATGCTGAATAAGATTAGATAGATACATTGAACAGGTGCCAATGAGTAATTTTTTTTAGAAATAAATGAATCCTTATATAGCTATACACATTTTACAAATAGGCCAGCCAAGCTGAAGGGAAGTTAAATGATTTATGCAAAATATGTAGCAAAGCCAAAATCAGAAGCCAGACCTCTAGTTGTTTCCTAGATGTTAATGTTTATACAAGCATCAACTGCCATAAAAGTGTTTCTTTTTCCCTGCTGTTGCTAGACCTGGTATTCTCAAATGGTGTGAATGCACTTCTTTAGAATACAGCATCATCTTTGCAAGCCATGCTGATATTTCAGATACATACAGGCTTCTCATTTTAAACATACATCCAATAGAAAATTAAGACTTGCTTCCTTCCTTACTTCATCACCCCAGTTAAGCCAGGGAAACTTTTATATTTATGCATATGCAAAGGTATAGGGGTACTGCACTACATAGTGCATTTAATTTCAAAGTGCAATGATACTGCCTATGGGAAGTTTAAGCTTTTGCTTATTTCTTATTCATGAAGTCACATTTTCTGGCTTCATTTGCATTAAGTAATTTTTTCAACCTCTTTCTGAGCTGTCACATAACTCTATTTCTCCTACAGTATGGTGTTCTTTAGACAGAGAGATGAGTAAGCGATTTGTGCTGAGGTAATTCTCTGAACTCATCTGTTGTAGCCAGTTTTAATCATGAAATTCACAACCTATCAATAAATGATTTTACATGAATAAGGAAAAGTACTCAAATAGAAGTTTTCATTCTGTTCTAATTTAAGAATCCAGAAAATGCTTTAGTAGGGTATCCACGTAGTTCAGTATTCAATATCAAACGTGACTAGCACAAGGTGATTCACAGGGAGCTGTGAAAACAATAGGCTTTCACAATTTAAGTCTGTGATTCTCTACCAGAGATGCTTTGAGATTCTTTCAAGGGTGATGCAATGTGAAACACGGCATGAGCACTCTTAGATGTGCAAACACGACTCACAAGATAAAAGCAGGGATTTCAAATAAGAAGTGTTAAAAACTTTCTGATCTGTTGCAGGCTTGCTCCATTCTTTGCAACAGAAGAGCTACTCAAAAGAGCCGCTACATTTTGCTGGAGTTACAGTGCAAATGAAAAGTAAGAGCCTGTATTTTCTGAAAGGTGCCTTGAGCCTAAGAATGTTGAGAACCGCTGATCTAAGTAAACAGTGAGAAAGTATTTCCTTTTATTGTTTTTGAATTCCCTACTGTTTAATTCCATGGCATGTCTTTTTGCTCTTGTGATATAAGAAAGACAAAATATAAATTGCCAATCTTCCTTTTCTAAACCATGTGCTATTTAATCATGTTCCATTTTACTCGTCTTCCTTCTCATATGAATCTCTCTATACACAAGAGATTTTTCATACTCTTGATCAGAGCTGTCAAGCATACAGTCCACAAGCTGAATCTGGTCCGTAAAGCCCTCTAATCCAGCCTCTGGTGCTGCTCTTTAGGTTGCACTGGACCAGCCCCACACAGTGCCCAGGACATGCATTGCATCCTGGAGCAGGCCAGGCAGGTGCAGCCTGTGCTGGATTGATCAGGAACGTGGGAGGGGAAAGGGAGAGAAAGAGGGAGGGCCCATCCTCCTGATCCAACCTGCGGACTGGCCCCACACCATTTATCCAGCCTGCAGGGTCTGAAGACTTTCACACCTCTGTTCTTAATCATTCTCATTGTCCTTGCTGAACCTTTAGCTCTTTGGTATCCTTTTGGGGTGACTACTGCAGATGGGACCCAATACTGATTTATTATGATTGTTGTTATAATAATAGTAATAATAATAGTAATAATAATAATAATCATCACTGTCATCTCATTTAATACATCTAATTTAATATAACCTACTATCTTGTACATGTTTTTTTGGTCTTAGATGCTCAGTTGAGGGAATTCATCATTGCACGGTCTATAACAATGCTGTCTCCCTTTCTTGAGTTGATTATCTGAAACAATGTTACTCCATTGTAAAAACAGTTTTAAATTGTTTTGGGGAACAATAATTAGTAATATTTTTCATTTTTTTTAAATCAATTGAATGAAGGAACTAAACATCAAGCCACAGCTGTGTTACATATACAGATATACTGCAATAACTTATAAGACAGAGGAGCTGACATCAGTTACATTATGACAATTTTACACCACTCATCATGTAAACAGTGCTTAAATTGTCTGTAAATTTATACTTACTTTAACATTGCTTTATATTTCCTGAGTGATGCAAAAACAACTAACCAAAGCTCAGGCCTGACTACAAATGGTTTTTGCATCAATATAACTAAGTTGGTTAAAAAACCTATTTAAAACAGAATAACCCACTAGTGTAGGCATAGGCAGACAAGGTTCTTTGGGTGAATCTGCTATGTTTTATTAGACAAACTAAATAGTTGGAGAACAATATTTAAGCAAGCTTTCGGGTTCAAAACCCCGAAAGTTTTTGAACCTGGGTTTTTGAACCCAAAAGCTTGCTTAAATATTGTTCTCCAACTATTTAGTTTGTCTAATAAAAGATATGAGATTCATCCAAAGAACCTTGTCTGCTTATGTCCTTAGACCAACATGGGTACAACCTACACCCCTAGCGTAGGCATGTGATTTGAGTAAATCAGTGGTTCTCAACTGGGGTGCTAAGACACTTTCAAGGGTGATGCAGTGTCACTGTAGCAGCCATCTCAACAATCGGGTGAATCTGCTTCATACACCTGACCAAGGCAGACCCTGACCAAGGGCTGTGGCAGGAGAACCACAAGAAACACGCATATAAATCTCTAGGCTGCCATGTTGCCAGACCTGTTCTGTGCACCTCTGTTTCCAGAAGGAACATATGGAGCTGGACCAGGAAGCTGTTGTGGCATAAAATTTATCTGATAAAAGGCCCATAGCTTTCAAGCCAACATTTATCAGCAATATGATGAAAATAGCCCACAAAGAGGCCTGTATTTTAAATCTGAAATGGCAGACAACATGGTAAGATTAAAGCAAGCAGAAAATATTCATCCCCTGGAAGATATGTTGGTTGTAGCTCTTCACACTTCCATTGATGTGCAATAATTATGGTTCATTGTTGCTAACAGGCTTCTAACAAACCTCCAGGAAAAGTAATTAATCATAATTAACATTACCTCAGATACATTTCAAGCATTTGGTCCTCAACTCCTTATTTATGGGCCTTTCAAAATTGTTCCAGTACATTAATTTTTCAATTTTTAAGCAAATTACAAGCAGAGCCTAGCAACTGCTAAAAGAATCTATGTTTCTCAATTTATAAATACAGTTGCGGCCAATCCATGTGTGTTAATGCTCTAGTCCTTTTTTAAAAAACAAACCATGTAAGCAAAGCCAAGATTTTCAAATAGGGTTATATTTATGGATGCCCTCAGTTCCTAGGTACCCAACTTGAGGAGGCTTAAAACAAGTCCAATTTACAGAAAGCACAGACCTCATAAAATGTGATACTCAAAATAACATATTGAAAGTCTTAGCTCTTTATTACTGTTAGTGTTCGTGGTTTAAAAAAAGGTGTTACAGCACAACTTTTACTCTGAGCATATTTCAACTGAAACATTAAGTTTTACATAGTTTGTACCTTAATTACATTTTCTATAACAATAACGTAACAAAGCTGAGAAGCCTATTTAAAAAGAAGAAAAAGATTGGTGCAGAACTATCTTTAAAAAAAACTACAGAGGCATTTTGAGTTAGGATTTGCTGAGTTCCAGGAGTCTAACAGCTCAGAGGATTTATAACAAAATATGAAGCGTGTCATCTCTTGTTTTTCTGAAGCCATCTTAGAGATTTTAAGTTGGTGTCACATGAACCGGACCATATCGGTTCACTGCACAAAAATCATTGCATTGGGCAGTTTTGTTGACAAGACATTTACATGAGAGGGTGTAGGAGCACCTATAAATCCAGTCAAAAATGAACCGCTGTACTGGTGAGAAGGATAAAAATGGGTCCAGCTGAGACCACCCCTTCGGTCTAATGCACTGAAGCACAGAACTGTGTAGAACAGACCATTCCATGTATAAGAATTAGGATCCAGCTCCCCTGCCACCTGAGCTTAGGGAAAATTGCAGGGAGACGCCAGCCATAGCTGAAACCAGTGTTGCTAACAACGATTTTGTCATTAGATCTAAACATTTTAGGGTTCCTAATGACAAAAAAAAATGGACTGAGGATCCTATACCTGTTTACTGGGTACAGTACTCAGCAAATTGCTTCCTGACATTTTGGATAACTAAAGACGTTCTACCTAATGACATCTAGGGCATTTATAGATGTGCTCCGGGAGGCAGGGGCACTTTAATTAGCGCAGCTCCGAGAGCCGTGCTAATTAAAGCACCCTGAACATCATGTGCATCAGCAGCCCTACACTGAAAAATGGCAGCGTGGCTTGTCAATGACTTCTTGAGGTTTGCCTGCTGAATTTCTTTCAGGAACTGGCAACATTAGAATGAGAAGCAGCAGCGGCTGCCAAAGCAGAAGTCTTTAGATGCCATCAATGTCAGCGAATGTTTAAGTGGACTTTGCTGTGTGCTAACGAAATGTTTGCCTCATAGCCTCTGCATTCCAACTTCATTCCTCCCCTGCCCTTCCCCCCTGCCAAGTCTCATTAATCCCTTATGCCTTTTCTTTCTATCTATTTATAAATTCACCTAAATACAATCATGGTTTTAGAATATTTGCTGCCATATCATTATTTATTCTGCTGGTTCATTATATCTCTTCTCTCAGCCTGTATCTGTCTTGAGTATTTAGACTGCAAAGCCCTTTGGGGCAAGATTCCTTTGCTACCCTATATTTTATTGTTCTCTCCTCTGTAATGCACAGTACCTAGTACATTAAGGCCCCATTCTCCCATATTGGTCCATGTTGGTCTTTAGGTAATGTTATTAATGATGATATATATTGTGGTAAACAAATGCATTAAAAAATACCTATTTTCCAAACAGCTCCAGTTTGCACCCATAACAGCAGATAGATCAAGGGGTGGAAAGGCAAGGCTTCCTATTAATTTGATTTTGCTAGTACCCTTTTACAAGTGACTTAGGTATGCTCCTTCAAGCTCACAGAACGGAAGGCTTGCTGTCTTTAAGCCTGAAGTTTGGTGGCCTTCATTCTTGAACACGTTATCTAGGAAGTTGTACTGAATTAAATTCTACTTTGGCCATCATCACTGTAGATTATTTATGATTATTTTGTGGGATCTGAGAACATGTTAGTCAATACAAATAAGGTATGACAGTACAAGTCAGAAGTATATGGTGTATGCTTCAAATGAACTTACAATCTAATGCCCAGACCCTGCCAAATCTTGACACAGATATATGGTAAGATGCAGTATCTAAATGGATCTTAACTAGCTAGAAAACATTCTCTTCTAAAAGACTGTAGCAATAATGTTTCCAACTGAAGACAGATTTAGTGGGACACAAGAGCTGTGCACTACCTCCAAGTCTGCGATGTGCCAAAATAGCTCATTCACATAACCCACAATAGTATGCAATGCAATATTTAGATTCAGGTTTACTAGAAAGCAATTAGATCATTTGATTACTGTAGGAGATCATAAAGAAATCAAATTGGCAGGTATGAAATTATCTTCTCCCCAAAATCTTCTTTTAAGCAGGTCAGACAACAGTGGTCAACTAGCTCAAAGTAAAGATAATCTAAAAAACTGCTATCACTTTAATCTTGACCGTATGTACAGCTGGGCAAAGAAAGTTAATTTTGCTGCATACAGGATTTCTATATATCAAAATTTTGGAATGAAATCCAAAAAATCTCTCTCAAAGCAAATGGAGCCATGGCTTAAGGGCAATTTCCCACAAACTCTGGCAGTCCTGGCTGTAGAAAAGCCACAAGCATAGGAGCCTGAATTTGCACACACCCCAGATCCCCAGACTACCAGGCAGTGGTCTCATTTGGCGGGGGTAATTGAGCCCAGGAAGCTCGGCCTACCAAGATACCACAAAAGCCTAAGAGCCAACACTCACCATAAGCCCACCAGGTGAACCGTCCGTCGGAAGGGCAGGAGATGAACTGGCAAAGACACCAGGGAGGTTTCAGAACTATACTTGAGTCCTGTCAAACTTTTATTGGCAGTGAATGGTTTCTACAAACTATTTAGATTTTGACAAAGCTGACAATTTCTGACCAAAAAGAAAAAGAAAAAAGGTTTAACTAGAATTTTACTGATCAGTTGTTTAGATGTCCCAGTGTCTACTGCTCCACCTTTAGCCGCATAAACTAAGCTTGGCATAAAATTGAGCACCACCTGCTGAAACTAATGGTCTAGAGTTGGCACCTCATCATTCAATTAATAATATTTCAGGTGCTCAATAGGCCAGACATGGGAATACTTACTATAAGGTTCAATTAGATAAACAATAATAGGAAGTATGAGTTCATCCAATAAAACTAGCCCAGCATATGCTAGAAACAGTAACATAAGTTATACAGGGACCTCCAGGAACATGAAATAACAAAACAAATCCCATTAAGCATTCCAAGATAATTCAGCTTTTGATAGGGATGGTCCTTTAGTCATTTACCATAAATATTAATGTGAAAATATTTAGAAATGCTATTTTACTCTTCAAGCCTGGAATATCACTATGCAATATTATTCTGTAATCATGGCATTCTATTTTCTGCCTTATATAGCTCAAGACTAAGCACACACATTCAAAAAGCCCAGGACTGAATTGATTCAATCTTTGCAGCTTAGTCTAACCTGCGTAGATTGAACCGATTTGCAAGTGAACAGACATTCACTTTTGATTCCGAAAATGTAGCCACATGCCTGACTCAGGCCAGACGCTGGGGAACACTACAGCAAGCCCTCCCTTCTCTTCAGCAGTAGCCGCAAGGTTGGAGAGAAGCTGAGCTGGGGGGGCAGGGGCATGGCCAGGTCCTGGCAGGCTGCTGAGTATGACCGAGGAGGAATTTAAACTCCCACCCTGGCCTGCAGGGACTGCCAGGGTGTACCTAGAGTGGGAAGCAAATCTTACCAGGTTTCTTCCCAAGCGGGGTGACTTGGCCAGACACCGACCAGGGCAGTGCCTCAGGCAAAGAGGTGGAAGGAGAGGGATTAACCCACCTGCCTCCCCTCGCTCCCACTAGCAAAGGAACCCCAACCAGCCTCTGCCCAGCTTTCCACCTCTCTAGCCACTCAGAAATAAACCAGTTTGACCTACATCAGTTAAGTCTGAGGCTGCATTCAGCCAGGTTTATCTGAAACCAGTTTCAGTCATTTTGAAACCAGTTTATGTGCACTGAACTTCTGTTCTGTTACAAGTTTAAATCAGTTTCTTATCACTTAAATTGGTTTACATGCAACTTCTGTCCCTAGCCTGGATGCTAGTAATATGTTGATGCTCACTGTACATTTTCTTTTAGCTTTAGGATTGCCAAAAATTAACTTGTCAGACAGCCATATGGGTAACAAGCAATTTCCCCATACTAGCTTCTAACTGCCCAATTTTGACTACTACTTTCTTTGGTACACACATCCAAGACCATTAGTCTGCCCTGCTGTGATAATTTAAGGAGGCTGGCTTCCCTAAGTCTGCTAACAACAGTGAGTGTTCATTTAAATACAATTCCTATATAAAACACAATACTTTTGACTTTGTTGTTCAGTATGGCTTTAAGAAACCAAAATTGCATAGAAGCAATTTTCAGATGTATTAAAATAAAAAAGATTAAACTCAAAATCAGGAATTTAAAAAAATAAAGAAGAATGATCTAACTAGCAGAAATGGGTTTTATACCACTTGGATCTGAAATACAGTCAAGATCGGAGGCTTGATGTAAACAGTGAGTAGTTAGCCCACAGCGCTGAAAACAGTTCATAATACTAGAAAAGCATACTCATTTCTTGCAACATTTACCAAATGCCCGGACAGTATCTCTCCTTGTAAGGGTAATCGCTTTGCCTCAGTTTAAAAAGGCACACAAGGCAACTTATGGAGATATACATAGAAGATTCTGCATAATTTAAAACAAATCACATATGGTCCCTACAACACTAAAATCTATAGAAAAATGAGTATACAAGCACTGGAACACTCTGATCTGAGACAAAGATGGGTCTGAGTTTTACAAACGTAACACAACAAAACTAACTGTAGTGCCAACATTACTTCTAGCTAATTTTTAATGCTTTTGCTTTCAAAAATACTTATTTTCAGAAATCCTCCAGTTTTCATTTAAAGAGAAATTAATACCAAAGAATATGCCAGCAAGGTACAAAAATGACTCAGGAAAAAAAGGTGCATCTTCGGGGAGACTTCTGAAGGGTAATGAATACTGGAACACAACTACAATTTGTGATAACATTTAACCTCTTGCCCTCAATTTAGAGCCTATAAGACCTTAAATGAATACCAATATGTCAATAAACCAGAACAAACAAGCACAGATATAATGACAAAGGCCTTTCCCCACACAATATTACTGGGTCTCTCCGATTTCGGGACAAGTGCATGGAATTGAAATTCTTCCATCTGAAGAATTAAGTAGCCGGTAAAGAGTTAAATCAGCTAGAACACTCCAGCACCTGCGGCAGCCTGCTCATCTGCTCTCCCTGCATAGTGGCCCTGCAGGTCACTGCTCTTTAAAATCTGTCTGCTAGCACCAAGCCAATATCTGTCATCGCTGCAGCTGTATTACACAGCAGTTGGCACAGAAAAAAATAATTCCCTGTTAAGGGAGGATTTATAAAATATGCAGAACATTAACGGAACATATGTAGCTACTGGTTTTACTTTTATTTATTTATTTAGTGCGAACTCATTGCTAGGTAAGAAGCAGGCCACTGGATTCACCTGGTCAATCGAGACTTAAGTAGAACAAATGCAGATTCGGCAAGTGGCAGAAGGATGAAAGCTGAACGTAAAGCTTTAAAAACCCCACCCTGACTTTCTGACTTTTCAAAAATAAAGGAGCCAGAACATTGGGAGCTGAGGGTGCACAGAACAAGCCCAGTGCATGGAAAGTCAAACTGATTTGGTGTTCCTCTTGGCTGAGCAGCAGGGGACCACCTGGGAGCCCTGCTGTTACTGGAACGTTTCAAGGTGAAGAAAAGCCAATCTGGTAAGAGCTCTGACAGTGGAAGTACCAGCAAAACTGCACCTGAGCCTAGGCCAGCAGGAAGTTTGTGTAAGGAAGGGTGAAACTAAAAGGGCTTAAACAACAAGAATGGGGAGTCAGCTACAAAAGTAAGAAATGGGGTAGGGGGGGAATTTCCTCTTTTTATGTCCAAAGACTATTTCAAATATCAATTTGTGACATTACAAATTTAAAGTTTCCCTTTTGATGCCCACTGACTCCTCAATTTACATCTTCACTGATTGACTTTCTTCTATGCATACCAGCCTTTGACTTCTTTACTATTAATTCCATCCAGGAAGCATACACACATGAACTGCAGATGCTTCCTCAGCCTGATGAAGAGTATTTGTACCCAAAAACTTGCAAAGAAGAATTTTTCCAACTAACTGAGTTGGTTTAATAAAAGATATCAGATTTACTCAAAGAACCTTGTCTGCTTATGTACATAGACCAACACAGCTACAGCCTATACCACTGTACCTTTTGATGACTGCAGTCAGACAGGACAGAACCTATACAATATGCTTCTCAGGCTGCTAGCATAAGCTTTTTCTGCTACCTAACACAGATATAAGTCACAAAAGCACCATCATACTCTGCTTCATTAGCAGGAGCAATTTGGTTCTTATCACTCCCAATCTTATATTTTTAAGCAGAGCTGCCCTGCCGTTCAGAAGCTAAGTTTATTTTCAGCTCAAATTAGAGGTTGCCAAAATGCATCACCTTCTCGCCTCTCCGGCATGAAGAATCAGCTCTTATGTCTCAATGGGGGGCAGTGAAAATGGGTTTAGTTGCCTAGGAACCTGAATGATCATGTCGAAGTGCAAAGCAGCTTCTGGCCTGTTGATTCAGTAGCAGCACGCCAAGGGTAGGCCAGGCAAATGAGGCCAGCTACTTTCCCTCTACCATATGAGGGCATGGGGAGTTTACTTGCCCTTGGGAGAGTCCCATTTAAAGCAAAACCAGTGTACTGTAAAGCCAAAATATGAAACAGAACATAATAACATAGGGCTGGGAGGAGCCTATGAGGCCAATGAATTGATTCCCCTCTGTTCACGGGCAGCCATCTGTCCAAAGACTCTACAAGATTGCCCACTCTGACCCCCTCCTATACATGACAGCCACAAAGCAGGCAAGGAGGAGAAAAAAAACCTGACAATGTACCACAGGTAAAGAGCATGGAAGACAAGGGTGTGATGGCCAGAACAAAAAGGTCAAACGGGCAGCTTTAACCAGAAAGATTTGCTTTCTGAGATATCTGCAAAGTGGCTGATGAAGCAGTTCCCTGTCTGTCTGAAAAAGGATTTATATATAGCTTTTTGTATTAATCTCCAGACAGCATGAACTTTAAAAACAGAACTGAAAATTATAATTGCAGACATAGCTGATTTACAAATTTTGCTCAGAAACAGTAAAAAACTAACAAATGTAATCACAAGATAGAATTAACATAGTAGGTTGAACTTAGGTGGGGACATGTTAATCTCAAACCCCAAAGTGATGTGGTGTAATTTGCTTATTGGGTAAACCCAAGCTTGGGCAGTGACTTATTATAATGATTTCTAACACCTTTTAACCCCATAGGATAACAACTACAAAGTAACACTATGAATGGCTACATAACTACAAAATTAGCATAAATAGGATATAAAAGAACACGCACATCAAAATAACCCTTGGGAAGGACAGAACAGAAGGGTCATCGCTGTGCCAAAGCCTCATGGATATCTCTTACTCCCTGTGACAGCAAAGACCAGATCCTGACTGAGGTGCCTCCCCTGATTTTCCTTCCAACTGCCTAGTTCAGAGACTTCGCTGAATCAGCTTGACTTGCATCTTTTAACTGAAGGACTATCGATAAGTTACTAACCAAGTGGGAACTCTTGATTAATTTCTTTGTCTGTTTTATTATCACTGTCAATTTAAATCTGTATTGTTATGTTGTCTGTTTATTAGCTTAATCTTTTTACTAACTGTCATATGTGCAAACTATATTTTTTGTTGTCATAAGTAAAATTATTCTTTTTATAAGTAAAATTTGTCATAGCCTTCACTCCCAACATCCCCTCCTTGATTCCAAACCAAAATAGCCCAGTGGCTAATAAAGTTGCAGTGCTCAGTCAGTCTGCAACTAAATCGATATACTCACAGTGCCCAGCTGGCCTGTGACACAAGGGTGCTGCTAATACCTTGTTACTGTAATGCTTGGACCCCATTGCTCATCATTAAACCCAATGGCCACCTATGCTACTGCTCAAAGGCATAGCAGGGCAGCTCTGCAGTCTGGAGCAGTCATGACACAGGGCAGTTCAGGCTGCTCAGTCAGCAGCGGCTGTGGTGGCAACTATTTTTGTACCCCCGACAAAGGTGGTGCCTGGAGCTGCTGCCCTAGTTTCACTCCCTGCATGCTCCCCCTGTCAATTATGCTACTATTGCTGCATTCTCTGGCTACAAGAATGAAGTCACACTAAACACACCCCAAAAATCCTGCAAAAACTTACTCATTTAACTGTATGCACTATCAATGGCAATGGTGCTATTAATAATTAAGGGTCTAATTATTAGAGGAGGTGGCCGGCCAATTTCACAGAAAGATTGCAGAGCCAGCTGCCATTTTCATGGACTGATCATGGTGGGTCCTCCCTATGTCTCTGATTGGCTGAGGGATCCCAGTGGCCCCACCCCTCACTGTTGACTGGTTGTGAGGGCTGTCTGTCATGTGGCCACACCCTTCACTGCTGATTGGAGAGGGGTGGGGCTGCACTACTGAAGCTAATCAGCTGTGGGGGTGCAGCCATCTTAGGCTTCCCCTTTGTGCCAGCAGCCCCCTTCCCTCTCCGGTGCGTTGTGTGGCTGGGCAGCAGCACTATGATTAATGTTGGCTCCCACAGGGGAGGCAGCATTTTATTTTCAGTAAGTTTTTTTCCCTCTGCGAATTTCACAGGCACTGCCTGATTTCACAGGCAATGCCAATTTTGCAATTTCCACAAAATTGCTATTTTGGCAGGACCCTATTAATAATACATGAAATCACGCACAAGTATAGACCCTTTCCTGAATTAAGAGCACAGTCTCTTGTGGCTCATTGATCTCAAAGTTGATAAATATTTAACAGAGCACATTTATTATTATTATTATTATTGCTGTTGTTGTTTCTAATACCCACTAGTTAGACATAGGGTACAACTTCCTAGTTACATATAAAAATGTATAACCCTTCCTCTGGAAAATTATAGCATTAATTCTCTGAATAGAGAATATATTTTGTGATTACTTATATGAAAATCTATGAATTTCCTGTCCCCCTGTCTATAGGCATTGCCTGGCAGGACCTCTGAGGGTAGCGTGGGGGCCAGGGGTTCCCTTGCCTGTCCCACATGTGCCCAGATTGAGGCCCTGGAGAGCAGGTAAGAGAAGTCCAGGCAGAGGTGAGCAGGCTGTGGGGGATCAGGGCTATTGAAGAAGTGATTGATGGCTACTTTCATTCTCTGCAGGACAAGATGCTTGGTGGAGAAGCTGCAAGGGAATGCCCTGAAGCAGATTCTGGTGAATGGAGGATGGTCACCTCAGGGGCCAGATCTCTCACCGCAGAGAGAACTCTCCTGGTACAGTTGGGGAATAAATATGAGTCCCTTGCTGCACTGGAGGAGTGTGCAGTGGGGGGAAGTGCACTGGAAGGGCCTGCCACCATCACTGAGCGAGCTGAGGACCAGCCCGGTAAGCAGAAGAAGAGATACTGTGTCATCGAAGGTGAGGGAAGTTCAGGATGAGTGGTTGCTCCTCAAGGGAGCAATCCTGGAAGCACAAGCAAAGTCTATCCAGTCTCGGAGGAAAGGCAGCAAAAAGGCACAGCAGCCCCCTTGGCTCTGCAGAGAACTAGTCGATGTCCTACGTCTAAAAAGAAAGACCTATAAAGGATGGAAGACTGGATCCACCTCAAAGGAGGAGTACTCTGCACTGGTCTGGACCTGTAGGGAGCGAACCAAGAAAACCAAGGCTGCAACTAAACTCCAACTGGCTACACATATCAGGGACAATAAAATGTCCTTTTTTAGATATGTGGGGAGCTGGAGGAAAAGCAAGGGTAACATTGAACCCCTGCTAAACCATATGGGACAACTGACAACCGACGCCCAGGAAAAACCCAACCTGCTTAATGGGTATTTTGCGTCAGTTTTTCACCAGCTCCAGGGGACGGTTCTGCTCAACATGGTATGGGACAGCGAAGGTGAGGGAGAATTGTTGTCTTCATCGAAGTAGACTATGTGAAGGAACATCTTGCAAGGCTGGACACCTTCAAGTTAGCTGGCCCAGACAGTTTACACCACAGGGTACTCAAGGAGCTGACAAGCATCATAGCTCAGCCACTGGCACGGATCTTTGAGAACTCATGGCGCTCAGGCAAAGTGCCCAAAGATTGGAAGACGGCCAATGTGGTGCCTATCTTCAAGAAAGGGAGGAAAGTAGATCCGGAAGTACAAGCCCATCAGCCTGACCTCTATCCTGAGAAAGATCTTGGAAAAAATTATCAAAGAGACCATTCTTGATAAACTGGCTGATGGCAACAACCTGAGGGATAGCCAGCATGGATTTGTTGCGGGTAGGTCTTGCCCAACCAATCTCATCTCCTTCTACGACCAGGTGACAGATCACCTAGACAAAGGAGAAGAGATTGACGTCATATATCTTGATTTTTAAAAAAGCCCATGATCATCTCATAGAAAAACTGGCCAACTGCGGCCTCAGCTACATCACAGTCTGATGGCTGGGAAACTGGCTCTGAGGTTGGACCCAGAGAGTGGTAGTCAGCAGAAATTAATCATCGTGGTGCACTGTGACCAGTGGGGTCCCCCAAGGTTCCATCCTTAGGGCTATACTCTTTAACATCTTCATTAATGATGTAGACTTTGGTATCAAAAGCGGACTGGCCAAGTTTGCTGATGACACCAAACTTCTTTACTGGCCAAGCCCCCAAGTCCTAGAACAGACTGCCACCAGAGGTGATGCAAGCACCTACTCTGAACTCTCTTAAGAGACATTTGGACGTTTTTCTTGCTGAGATACTTTGACCCCAGCTGACTTCCTGCCCCTGGGGCAGAGGGCTGGACTCTGCCCCAGGGGGTCTGGGTAATGTGGGGCCCCTGCAGGACACGATGGGCAACTTAGTCGTCATGCCAGATGACAAAGCTAACATATTTAACTATTTCTTTGCCTCTGTCTTCCTAAGTAGGGACCAGTTCAGTCACCTCCCTGCTGGGCCCCCCTCGGGCCCCGGGAGAGACACGCCTGGGCCAG
>NW_017728947.1:30208833-30220770 GCF_001723895.1 Crocodylus porosus
GGATTTTTAAAAGGAAGTTAGATGAGCACCTTGCCGGGGTCATCTGACCCCGGTGCTCTTTCCTGCCAAGGCAGGGGGTCGGACTAGATGATCTTCCTAGGTCCCTTCCAACTCTAGCTACTATGAAACTATGAAACTATGAAACTCAATGATCTCCTGAAGTCCCTTCCAGTCCTAATGTCTATGAAACCAATGGAATCTATTAAATCATTGTGGGCAACTCCCTGCTGAGAGGAACTGGATTCCACAGTGTGCAAGGTCTTCTCCTGCCCGGAGTCAGGATCAGGGATGTCACAGTGAGAATTCCTGACCTCATTCGGCCCTCTGCCAACTATCCCATGGTCCTCATCCATGTGGGAACAAATGAGGCAGCCAGGAGTAGTCCAGACTGTATCATGAGTGACTACAGGGCTCTGGAAACCAGGCTTAGTAAGATAAGGGTGCAGGTGGTCTTCGCATCAATCCTCCCGGTCAGCAGTCACAGTAAGCATCGCATCACCTGTGTCAGAGAGGTAAACCCACAGCTCCGGAGTTGATGCCATTGTGAGGGTTTTGGCTTCCTGGACCACATTAAGCACTTCCATGCAAGGGAACTCCTGGGATGCAATGGGCTTAATCTCTCCACAAAAGGTAAGAGTCTCTTTTCTTACAGGTTGGCTGACCTCCTATATTGGGCTTTAAACTAAAAACGATGGGAGACAGTGAGGCAGGAGATGGAGAAACCTGGTGGTGGAGGCCTGCTACAGACCACCAAACCAAGAGGTAATGCTAACTTGGAATTCTTGAGGCAGCTCTCAGAGGTCGTATAGTCTAGGGACGCAGTTGTCATGGGGGACCCTAAACTACCCTGACACCTGCTGGGAGGAACAGTCAGCCAAATTCAACTGTTCACATAGGTTCTTAACCTGCATGCAGGACCTTCACCTAATGCAGGAGGTATACGGTCCAGCTAGGGGGAATGTCTTACTGGACTTGGTGTTGGCTATGGTGGAGGACCTGGTAGGGGAGCTGCAGATTCATGGTCACCTTGGGGAGAGTGACCACCAATCAACTGAGTTCACCATATGGAGTAGGGTGGGTAAAATAACTAGCAGGGTGAAAGTGCTCGAATTTAGTGTACTTAGGAGTCTAGTCAATGATGCACTGCAGGATAAGAGTATTGGTGAGATGGGAGTCCAGGAAGGGCGGTTTTTCCTAAAGAAAGCGATCCTTTGGGCACAAAGGGAGACTATCCCAGTATAAGGAAAAAGGGGGAAAGGAGCCAAAAAACTTCCTTGGCTAAACAAGGAAATCCAGGGGAGCTCAAGAGCAAAAAAGAAGGTATATAGGCAGTGGAAGCAGGGGGAAGCTACCAAGGAGGAGTATACCTACTTGGCCCACGCTTGCAGGGAGGCAGTTAGAAAGGCCAAAGCAACTACAGAGCTGAGGCTGGCAACACAAATTAAAGACAAGAAAAAGTCTTTTTTTAGGTATGTAGGGAGTAAAAGGAATGGGCAGAATGGGACCCCTACTGAACAAGAAGCAGCAATTAGTAACAGACATGGGGGGGGCTGAGCTATTCAATGACTTTTTTTGCCTCGGTGTTTCTAAACAGGGGTCAAGATAAGTCTCCTAATGATGGGCATCAGAGGGACATCAGCCCACCAACTGTCGACACTGACTTGGTGCAGAGTCACTTGGGTGGACTGGATGTGTTCAAGTCAGCAGGCCCGGATGAGCTGCATCCAAGGGTACCTTAAGGAATTGGCCAGTGTCATAGCAGAACCACTGCCACTGCTGTTTGAGACCTTGTGGTGCTTGGGTCAGGTCCTGGAGGACTGAAAAAGGGCCAATGTGGTCCCTATTTTCAAGAAGGGGAGGAAGGTGGATCTGAGTAACTATAGGCCAGTAGTCTCACCTGCATCCTTAGAAGGTCTTTGAAAAGATTATGAAGGATCATATTTGTGGGAGTTCAGAGGGAAAAATAATGCAGCAGAGAAACAAGCTGGATTCCTAGCAGGTAAATCATGCCTTACCAATCCGGTTTCATTTATGACAGGGTCACAAAATGCTTAGATGCAGTAGAAGTGGATGTCATTTTCTTGGATTTTAGTATCTCATGCCATTTTCATAAATAAATGAAGAGGCTGTGACATAGATGTTTACACAGTCTGGTGGGTGGCAAATTGGCTTAGTGGTAGTACCCAGAGAGTGGTAGTAGATGGGTCAGTATCAACCTGTAAGGATGTGGGTAGTGGGATCCCACAGGGTTCGGTCTTTGAACCTGTACTCTTCAGTATCTTCATCAGTGACTTGGCTATGGGTGTGAAATTTGCAGACAATACTAAATTGTGGGGTGAAGTGCACACTCCAGAGCATAGGGAACAATTGCAGGCAGACCTGGACAGGTTAGAAAAGTGGGCAGTACACAATAGGATGCAGTGCAACAAGGACAAGTGCAGAGTGCTGCACCTAGGGCGCAAAAATATCCAGCACACTTACTGGCTGGGAAGTGACCTTCTCAGCAGCACAGAAGCACTTTATCATGAATCCACAAATGCATGACAAATTGAACCAAGAAGGTGATACTTCTCCTTTATGCGGCATTGGTCAGACCACAGTTGGAGTGCTGCATCCAGTTTTGGGCACCATACTTCAAGAAGGATGTTGATAGAGTCAAGAGGGTCCAGAGGAGGGCCACTTGTATGGTCCGCAAGAGAAGGCTGAGAGGTGATCTTGTGGCTAGCTACAAATTTATTAGGGGGATGCAGCAAGGGATGGGAGATGCTTTGTTCACCAGGGCGCCTCTTGGGGTAACAAGGAACAATGCTCACAAACTGGCAGAGAGCAGATTTAGGCTAGATATCAGGAAAAACTTCTTCACAGTAAGGGTGGCCAAAATTTGGAATGGGCTTCCAAGGGAGGTGGGTGCTCTCCCCTACCTTGGGGGTCTTTAAGAGAAGGCTGGATAGGCATCTGGCTGGGGCCATCTGATCCCAGTATTCTTTCCTACCTAGGCAGGGGGTTGGACTCGATGATCTGTTGAGGTCCCTTCCATGCCTAGCATCTATGAATACTTTTTTTGTTAATTTTTTTAAATGTGTCCTTTAAAACAATTAGTCTTGAATATCAGGAGGGTTTTTTTTCCTTCCAATGTTATTATCAGTGGAATGGAAGTAGTCTTCTGACCTCAGCTGACTTCGTCCTTTGGGCAGGGGCTGGACCCAATGATCTCATGAGGTCCCTTCCAGCCCTAATGTCTATGAAATCAAGATTTGCCTAGATAAATATAAACAATCTAATCTGAGACTGCAAGTACTATTATGTACTAATAATTATGTTTATCATATAGCACCAATATACCATACATTGCATTCCAACCATTAATCAGGAAGTACAGGTAGAGATGGGATGGAAAGGAAAAAGATGTTTTGTTATGCTCTCAATTTCTGCATTTTCACAAAATTTCTTCATTTCTCTGCTTCCCTACATTTGGCGGCTCTGTAACTTCCAGGCTAAGTACAGTCAGTCATAAAGCCCAAGTCTGAATCAATTCAATCTTTGCAGGCTACTCTAAGCTGCATAATTTGAAACGATAAGCAAGTGAACAGACATTCACTTTAGATTCTGGAAATGCAGCCATATGCCTACAGTAGCCTAGTCCAGAAACTGGGGATGGAGGCGCTAGAGCACACTTCCCTGCTTGGCTAGAGCAGATAGCTTGGGCCAAGTCTAGCCTGCTCACCCTACCAGCAGGGTTTGAGGGGAAGGTATGAAGCATCCTGGGATGCTGAGGGCTGTGAGTTAACTTTAATCTGGAAGAGATCTGGGACAGAAGTTCAATAAATTGTTTTAACCTAAATCGATTAAGTCCAATACTGCATCCACCCAGGCTTATCTTAAACCAGTTTTGACTATTTTGAAAGTGATTTATGTGTACTGAACTTCTGTTGTGTTACAGACTTGAATGAGTTTCTGATCACTTATACCAGTGTATGTGTAATTTCTGTTCCTAGCCCCAAAGGTAAACTCATCTGCTTCTCCTTTCCATTCCCAGAAACACCTGAAACTAGATCACATACCATGGGTCTAAAGAAGAATACTGAGTCAGTGACCTCTGTTTTTGCAAAGAGCCAGTATGAACTGAGCAGATTCCTACAGCAAACAGTCTGCAATACGGGGAAAAAATAACAATTGTGTTAAGAAGAAAATCCTCACATTCCTGCCAATATTCATGTTCTGAGAGTATATTCAGAATGTGGTCTTGTCTTAATTGGCTCAGCTGCAGTCCTAGTCCCTACGAATTGCACAGCATTCAACTTCCTCTGCATCATCTTGGGGAAGTGAATTCCCTAAGACCAAGGTAGGGCTAAGTAAAATTCTGAACTGGGGTGTCTGTACATGTGATGACATTACCATGTACACATGACAAAAATGTCACTTTGTCTGGCTTAATGGCATCATGCTGTACACATGCACGGGTTTTAAACGAGTCTGCAGTGTACAATGCTTTGTAGCTATTAGTCAGCTCACCCCCCACCCACAGGAGAGACAGGGAGGCTCCACAGGATAAAAAGATTGGGCCCTTCATTGCTCCTGCCTTCAGCAGGTGTCTGCTGAAAACAAAAGAGGTGAGAAGAATCCTCTGGGGTTTTTTTGGCAGAGTCTACCCACCTCTCCCACAGCCGGGGAACGGGCTGCTGGCAGACCGAGTGGGCCCCGAGTTGCGGGGAGCCCCAGTCCTAACATCTACAGCAGCAGCGCCCTGTAGGGCTACCCAGGCAGGTTGGTGCTGCCCCAGCTCAAGGTCAGAGAAGAGCTGGATCGGGTTGGGTGCTGCTTCTGAGCTGGGGCAGCACCCAGACTGCTAGCAGCCTGTCTGGGTGGTCCCAGGAGGCGCTACCACCACAGAGGGAAGGACTGGGACCCCCTGCAGCTCAGGGGCCACTCCCCACAACCGGTAGGCAAGCTACACTGAAAAAAAAAAGAAAGGATCAGGCCCCTAGCTGTAACAGTGACAGAAATCCGTAAATTGAACTGGAGATTTTCAGTTAAAAAGCCACCATTTCCATTTAGGAGGCACAGAATACAATTGTAAGGACTAAACTCCCATCATACATACAAGTGCCCCAAACATTAGTTTCCCTATATAGGAACAGAGAGAAAACAACCCTCTGACCTGCTTCCCTTCCTGTATATCCGATATGCTCCATCAAAAGTCACTTTCCCCACTATAAACTTCCAAGGGTCATTAGCAGGAGCTCCAATCTACCACTTCTCATGTGGTTTATTCTGATGCACATAAGTATCTGCACAGGCAGCCACTCTGGCCCACTCTCCGCCTCCAGTCACAGCTGCACACAAATGATTCCCAACAGTTCCCTGCCCCTGAGCCCTGGAGACAGCATTATCAGCACATTACCAGCCAAGAAGGTGAAAACAAGGGAATGGAACTGGTAAGTGGAGGAGGTGGGGGTGGGAAGTGTAATAAAATGAAAAATACACAGCAGCTGGTCAGTGAGACTTGATTTTCAACTCTAATCTCAGTTTGTGCAGTCAATGAGGGAGAAATACCACAATTTGCATGACAACAGCCGGGCGAACTGAATGGTGGCAAATCAATTCTGCTAGAAGAGATAAAGCAGAATATACCTAATGTATTAGCAGAAAGGTAGACATTCAATTCCCATAATGTCAGATGATATTGATTAAAACTGACACTTTTTTTATTCCTCTACCACTTAGACCTCCAAAACAAGTAAGCCTTATAAAGACGCAGTTGTCTTACACAAATGGAAATACACTTCACTGTTAAAAGAGAATAATGTAAACTCCACCTCCATTAAAAGTGGAGGCCTAGAAAGCTGAGCTGCCTGGTGCATTATACAGAATCGTAAGTACTGGGCACAGTAACGAGTTTGGCAATTTCAATTTATACCTGTCATTGAAAGAACTGTGAAAAATACCCAGGCAAGGATATATTGGAATGTTTTTAATTAAATATGATCATAATTTTTTTAGACTTTGGGAAACATGGAAAAATAAGTTGCTTTATGTTCTTACCATAATAACCACAGAAGTCTTTTGACTCAGCAGTCCAGTAGAATTTTTAACAACACAAATTGCCAATGTGGTGCTTTAAACATACTGTGATTAGTTATGAAATATTGTTAAAAAAATAAACAGAATCCCTTCCTTCTCTCACCACACCTTAATTTATGTGCTCCTCTAAGCACTTCACACTTGTTTAGAATTTACTTTCAATATTGCTGTTGAATTTAATAACCTTCATTATCATTGCTGAATTTAATAAGCAAGATGATACTCTAAAAGTGTGCACCTGTCTTCGATAATTAAAAGCAATTCTTTTAATCTCCAACAGACTCCTCCCCCTCCCCCCAATTTAATTCTCATTTAAACGGTCTAATTTTTAAGGCAGACAGTACATCTGTATTGGGTTTGCAGACCAAGGTAAGGATATTCAATGATGTGTAAGGGGGAAAATAATAAAAGCAGAAGTGCCCACTAGTAACACTGCTACTAGTTTGTAAGGAAATAAAGGGCTGTCAAAAACACAGGAAAATAGAGGACACAGGCACAGAATTAAAGTTCGATGTGGTTTTAATAAAACTATCTGCTATTTTATATTCCAGTATTCCTCTGACATAAGAGAGTCATATTTTGAAATTAATCTTATTGTTTACTTCTCCTTATGGAAGCACGGATAAATATTAGAGACAATGATTCATCCCAAGAACAGAGACATAATCCATGTAATTTTAATTCCACATCATCTAACCAAGTTCTTGGTAGCATTAGACAACATGGCACTAAAAATAGCCCTGCCCGCACACCAATGTCTGTGATTGCTACTTCCAGAATCTTTGGCCCTGTTTTTGCTAGTGTAGATGAAATCAAGAAGCCTTTACTTCAGCATGCACGTAGGCAAAATATAGTCAGAACATACACTCAGCCTTCATCAAGCACCAGGCTATTAGCTGGCCAATGCATGTGCTGGTATTCTAAGACTGAAAAAGAACTGATCTACTGGAGCAGAGGTTGGCAACTGACAGCCTGCAGGCTGGATCCAGCCCACAAAGAGTTTTTATCTGGCCTGTGAAAGGGGCACAGGAGCTGCAAGCAGCAGCAGAAGTAGTGGTGGCAGCTGTGTTGCAAGTGGCAAACCACCCCAAGAATGACCTGCATTTATTTGGCTCACTGTTTGCTTAAAGGTTGCCAGCCCCTCTACCAGATTGATGAGCCAGAAACAGCACAAAATCATTATAAGGGAACCCTGTTTATAAACAAAGCCCAACTCTTAATCCCAACAGTGGGAACTGATTTTTTTTCTCTCTTATGATTTCACAAATGGACCTTCGCTATCACAGTGAGCACCCTCCTGTAGTGAAATTTTCTTCAGGCTAGGGACAGAAGTTACACATAAACCAATTTAAGTGATAAGAAACTGGTATAAACCTATAACAGAACAGAAGTTCAGTGCACATAAACTGCTTTCAAACTGGGCAAAACTGGTTTAAGATAAAACCTGGTTGAATGCAGTATTGGCCTTAGCTGATTTAGATCACACTGGTTTATGGAACTTCTGTCCCAGACCCCTTCCTGGTTTAAGTTAATTCTCTGTCTGCCAGCATCCCCGGATGCTTTTCAGCCCTGAGTTGGGCTGTGCTGTCTGCTCCAAAGCATAGGGTTGGCCCCACCCCTCTGCTCCAGATCACAGTCAGGTCTTCCTGTCAGGCATGGAGCAGCCCCTGCCAGACATTTCCCCCCACTAACCATTGCAGCAGAGGAAGGGCGATGGCCAGACCCTGAGGCCAGGCAGGCAGAATGACTCCAGGTGAGGTCTGCCAAGCTTCCACTCGAGTGGAGAAGGCAGGAACATGGCCAGACACCAGCCCTGGGCTGGCACATCAAAGCAGAGGTAAGCCTGGAAGGGGCACAGCAGCAGGGAAGGTGGAAAAACCTGGGAGGGGCTGCTGTGCCCCTGCTAGGCGGACCCAAACTGAGGGAGAGAAGGGTTTAAACCCCTCTCCCTTCCCTCTACTTCAACATGTCAACCCCAGGCTGGTGTCTGGCTACATCCCCACCTCCTCCCTGGAGCAGGGAGTAGGGAAAAGCTCAGCAAGGGCTGATGTGTCCCTGCAAAGTGGACCCCTGCTGGGTTCTGTGCAGGCAAGGGGATTTAAACCCCCTCTCCCCTCTCCTCCATCTCAGTATGCTGGCCTGGGAGGGGTCTGGCCACATCCCCCTCCACTCCAGTTGGGAGCAAGGGGAAAGCCTGGTAGGGGCTGCTTCCCCCCTCCCCTCCAGGCCCACCCTCGCTGAGGTCCCTGCAGGCCAGCGTGGGAGTTTAAAACCTCTCTCCAGTCATACTCAGCAGACCTGGCAGGGCCTGGCCAGACCCCACCTACCTCATGCAGGGAGTGGGAAAAGCCTTTAGGGCTTCTCTCCCAGCTTCCTTCCAGCCTTCCTGCCACTGCTAAAGGGAAGGGAAGGCTTGCTCTAGCCCCCCAGCTTCTAGCCTGAGCCACTGCAGGCATGTGGCTGCATTTCCCAAATGGCTGGTCACTTGCTTCTCAGTTCAATCGATGCAGTTAGACCAACCTGCAAAGATTGAATCGATTCAGCCTCAGATTTTTTGACTGTCTGTCATGAGGGTGTATTAGAAAAACTGCACTGAACTGCAGGCAATGCACACTGCTGTTTGTTGAGAGCTGCATAGTACCCACAGTACCTACCAACATTTTGGGACATTGCAAGTGCTCAGTTCCTCTTAGGTTAATTCTAGTTCTAAAGGATTAATTGGACTGGTCTTGTGGTTGTAAGATGAAGTGCTAGATATCAATCTGCCTAGCACCAACAGAAAGAATCAGAATGCTACTACTCAAGTATGATGGATACTGTTCACAGCCCCAAGTATGCAACTGGCTGAAATTACCTAATTTTGACCTTTCGGATAATACTCCCCTCAAAATGAGTGTCAGATTTCAGTTAATGCAGATCATTTTTTTTGTAATCAGTTAGACTACAGGCATAAGTGGTATTAACTCCCTAAAGTAAAAAACATTGTGATACATTACACTTTGCCATCCCATTTTTGCTGTGGTTCAGCTGTCACAATCTCTTTCAGCGTAGCATGAAAGGAAACCAATCTTTTGGGTCTAGCAACTAAGACATAAAAATCCAAGGACAAGTCTGTGTCACAATACCTGGGCAATGAAAAGTTAATATATCAAAAATGCACTGTATTATGTGGTTTGGAGCAAATAGAAGATTTTCCTTAACTACTTTGCTCTGTAGAGATCCCTAGGGAAATAAACCTTTGCAAAAATATTCTACAAACAATAATTTTCTTGATAAATATTCCAGTTTGAGCTAATGTGACTCCTTAACAGGCTGTAATCCAAACAAAATATCCTATTGCTGAGTGATTATTTTTCATAGGAAAAACCTTTCCACCACTAGCTTCCAAATTTTAAGCTATATGTTTACCCAATGTCCTAAACTAAATTCAACAGCCTTGCCCTTAACTAAGTTCAGAAGCACCTCACTATTTATATTTCACATTTTCAAAGCATTTCTGATTTGCTGATTCTGATCTTAAAGAGTTTTTTGCTCCCACCCACACAGCACCATTTTACTATCTCAGAATTTCCATTCTTTTTAAAAGAAAAGGGTGGGGAAGTCCTTAATGTACTCTAGAAGCTCCAAGAGCAGAGTGCTATAGTACAGGAAAGAAAACTTCCCACTATGACCTTCAATATCTTAGCCAACCCTTCAGAATTCTTTGGGGAGAAATATACAGCTATCCCACTTCCAGTAAGTACCAGTATAGCCTGGCTTAAAAGGAAGAACAACTGTAGTAAATAGAAATCATTTGAGGAAAAAAAAAATACAGCCCAATTTAACTGAAAGACGTTGATGAATAAAACCAGTAGGAATAAGAGGAATTTAAGCATTAGGACACTTTTTTATAAGACTAGCATTTGAATAACTTGTGCTGAATAATTTATATGACAAATTTCATCACTTACACTGTTCCCAGGTTGCCAAGAATAGGTCATAGTTTATTCACAGTCATTAGCCAAGAAAACTGATCTAGATTGTTTGATATCACTTGCTCTTGAAGAATTCAAAATTCAAACAGATCAGTTAATTTTGACTGAGTATATATGCTACATTTTTATTTTCCATGATCAGCTGAAAACAACTCTTTGAATCAAGTTTTTGGCAACACTTGCTTAAAAATTCAGCTTTCAGTTCTTGCTGATGGTGTCTCAAGGGACTATCTTTTTGTTCTGTGTTTGCATAGCAACTAGCACAATTAGAGCCTCCTCCATAACTAGGACTCCTAGGCTTTACTGCAAGACAATTAATAAATAATGATAATAAAAATGCTTAAATTTCTCTCCTGCAAATGTTCCTGCCAGTGAATTCCTTTGCTAGAATATTGGCTCAAGTCTTGTCAAAGGCAGGAACATGCACTTGATTGCAATGGGACCAGTCCTTTGTGTACAATTAGGAATGTTAGGAAACACAAAAAATGACATAAGCACAATTAAACCTTAGTAATTAAAAATGCATTTAAATATTTACAATTTTTTTCTACCAGAATATTTTTCCTTTCCTATTAATGACATTTGAACAGAAAATCCAGTTTTCTATTTACAATGCAAATATACAGGCTTTGTAAAATATGCTGTAGTATGATACTTCCTCTACTCATCCAACTTGGAATTAATCAGGTTAATTAACTCACTATGAGTTAAATCACTTAAGCCCTGGGTACACAATATGCTAGCATAAAAAATGCAACACAAGCCATTGTGCCTACAGGATGATCAACCTTCACAGTTCTCATTTTATTGCTCATCTGTTAACACTGAACTGTGCTCATCGAAGGAATCAAGCTCTTTCTAAGATTGCAAACTGGTATCTTGCATTGATATTGCATATGGCCTTATAAACCTCAGTTAACAAGAAATCCATCTTTTGTATGGCATAACCAATAGGGATACCAACAGCAAGAATTCTGGGAGAAAAATATCATTTCTCTCTTTCATTTGGGATTCCTTCTCTAAAACATAATCCAAGGAAGTATTCAATAAAAAATACAAGGGGGCATGTCATTTATAAACGTGTAAACTAGAGTTTATATAAAAAAAAGTTTGTCAAAGTTTTTAACAAAAAATGATGACCTCCTTCACAAACAATGTAACCAGCTCTGCATAAAAATGTTACACCAAACCATTATAGAACCATAGGAAAGTAGGGCTGGAAGAGACCTCACAAGATCAACTAGTCCAGTTCCCTGCTCAAGGCTCATCCTTGACTATTCCATCTAATGCCTGTCTAACCAACTCTTGAAAACTTCCAATGATGGAGAGTCCATAATTTTTCTAGGTTACCTGTTCCAATGCTTGACCCTCCTCCTAGTCAGAAAGTCCCTCCTAATCTTCAACCTAAATTTCACTTGAATTATAGTTATGACAATTATTGTCTGGATAAATGTGATGTGTATCATAATTATTATTACAATTGAAGTAAAAGCATACCTAAACCAAAGACATAGGGACACCATGAGCTGAAGAATTACAGTTAATTTATTGCTAGCTGATGACAAACCAGGGCCTGGCTGTCCCCTCACTCTGGTAAGGTGCTATAAGACCACTGAAGTTGATGAACTTAAATTGCCATAAATGAATACGTAGAATTGAGCACATTCCCTTTAATTCAAGGTACCAGGTGATTCCTTGGTATTTGATATAGAATTTGTGTCATTCTCAACACCCTACCATATTTATTCTGCTGGTGCCATACCCACTGCTTGCTAGCTTCAATTGGCTTCACCACCACAGAGGAGGGACACTCTGAGGTGCTTTGGGTTAGAGTACAAGGCAGTTGAGGGGAGAGAGACTTAATGGTGGGGGTCTACTACAG
>NW_017728947.1:30220870-30226635 GCF_001723895.1 Crocodylus porosus
TGTAAAAATATTGTTCTTTGCAAGCTTTCAGGCCCACATGCCCTCTATCAGGCAAAAGAGAAACTGAAGCTGTTATGAGTTTTCCAGTGTAGAAAAGAAGCCAATTAATAAAAAGCTGCTCCTTTACTGGGTATAATTTCACATTCACACATGATTCATTGTAAAGTCACTTTAATAGGATACTACTGTATGTTTGCTTGCATACAGTGGACACAGAATTCAGGGACATAAGTCCCATAGAAGGCTAAGAAGTTACTTCGGATAACTGATTTCTTTTTAGATGCATAAAGCAAACTTGTTATTTTGGAAGTTTTCAGCTCAAGACATCAAAAATGAGAGGGGCAGGAGTAATTCAGAGATAGAGCATGGTCCTGAAGATGTGTGTTTTTCCTCTCTCCCATTATTCTGACCTGATACTTTGTTTTCACTACCCCTGGTAACCTGCTTGCTTCTTACCAGCTATTGTCTCCCAAACTATTCTGCATTTGCTTTTTCACAGAGCAGCAGTTTACAAATTGGCCCTTCACTTCCACGTATTCAGGGAAAGCAGGGTCTGAAAGGAAGAAGCAGAAGGAACTATGGGGGGAAGAAGTTGTGGGGAAAGGGAAAGGGCTCCCCCAGATTTATTTTCCCTGCTATAGTGGTGGGACAGGGACACATTCAAGGCAAACCTCCAATAATTAGATTCTATACCTGGAAAATTATATGATAGGAAAATTATATGATAGGAAGCACTCCCCAAGAATGCTACAGAACAGAAAAACGGTGGGTATCAATGCAACCAGTGTTGCCAGTTCATTTTGCTAAAAGTGAAGCAACGGCTGAAATTCCTCAAATAAATGTAAAATAACAAAGCCTCCATTTTACCACTCGCCATGTGATTTCACCAAAAGCACTAAATTTAAGTCACATTTAAGCATCTGATTCCTAACATCTAAGAATATCATGATTCTAGGCCAATGAAAGTTCAATTCATTCTGTAAGAATAATTCCTTTTGGTCGACAATGACCCTGTTACACCTCAAGCAACTAACAATAGAAGGTGGCTTTGAAAAAAAGATTAGGGAAGTTTTTACTCAGCCAGCTGCAGGGTGAGCTCTGCACATGTAGCTGTTCACACAGAAGAGGATAGTGTAAACAAAGTGGCATATCAGGGTACTGGGAAAGAGGAAAAATGTTCTTCTTCAAGACCATCATGTAGCATGCCACCTGTCTAATTTTTAATGTCTTGAGCTGAAAACTTCCAAAATAGCAAGTTTGCTTTATGCATCTAAAAAGAAATCAGTTATTCAAAATAATTTCTCAGCCTTCTAGGAGACTTCTATCCCTGAATTCTGTCTACTGTACAAAATCAAGCATACAGTAGTATCCTATTAAAGTGACTTTATAGTTAGAGTCATGTCTGAATGTGAAATAATACCCAGTAAAGGATCCTGTTTATGCAACTGAGAAATTCAAATGTTAGCTATACAATAAATGATTCTACCTTGAGAAGTGTCAAGAAGTCCATTATTTTGTGTGCTTATAGCGGACATTCTGAACTCTGTGCTTATCCAAAATCAATTTTTCATTGGTAATTCCCTAATGAAAAATTGACTGTATTGTGTTATCAACAATAAATTGTATCCTGAGTATTCCCTCACCACCCCCATCTGTAGTTTTGTTTTAATGGTTTCATTTTTAAATGATAAATATCTTTCCAGCTTTGACTGAATATGTACCAATGTACTGGAGAATTCTTCAAAACCACAAGGCAAAATAATGAAAAAGAAAAACCCTGAAGTAAAAAGACTCAAAGCATTAAAAAGTCAAAGAGTGGTCACACTGAATCTGCAATTTTCTGGTACATCATTCTGCATCAGATGAGTAATCCATCGTTTGGGACTGTCTCCAAGAATGGACCATCTGCTCTCAGCATGACTGTATTCATGAATTCTGTACAGAATCTTACCACTTTCACTACAGCTTTGGGGGGAAAAAATAAAGGGCTCTAAAAATGGCAAAGCCAGTAAATAGTGCAAACTGCTAAGCTTGGAATGATCACAGTGATATCCTTGCTGCTCCAGTATTTTTAACTTGTATTAGCAGCCTTCTGACATGGACGGCAGTGCTGCTTGGCAAAGGAAACAAGGGATTCCTGGCAACACAGAATGAAGATTTTGCAGAGAAAAATCAGATCATGAAAAATGTTTTGTATATATCTTTTTTTTTTAAATCTTCCACACGGAAGTGATGATTTGGAAAAAACTGCCTACGTACAATGTATGAATTCCAGGTAATTTTGGGAAAGCACTATTACAGAACACCTCCAAGTGTAGTGAGTTAGGTGACACTATCAGGAAAAAGTTACAAAATAAACAAAAAGGAGTAATTAGCTGTAACGGCTCTGGACTTGAAGAACACAAGATAAATGAAAGTTTATCTGCAAGGAGGCAGGAGTAGAGAATTTAAAAAAAAAATCCCAGACAGGCATATGATGACAGAAGTTTTAAAAAGACAAGGGAGGAATAAAGGCAGAGGCTCCCGTAGGAAGAGGTTGACTTGGTTTGGTTTGACTGCAAGATCAATTAAGGACCAGTGAAGCGGATTGGAGAGGAAAGACATAGAAATCCATGTTCAAGAAAGGTCGTAAGTGAGGGAACAGGGTAACTAGAAGCCTAAGACAGACCCAAACTGGCTCAAGGATGTAAGAATAGTGAAACAGGTTGGCAGGCAGGTATTTCATTGGTTTGTCTGCATCTCTATGTTGCTTTTGTCTCGATGTGCATCTGATATGGCCTAAAGCAATGTTTCCCTGACTTCTGGGGTTTACATCCCAGCGCAGCAAAGCTGGCCCTTTACATGCCCCTGCTCCAGCTGCCAAATCTCGTCTGACATGTTTGTACATGTGCAACATTTATGCAATTCACCCACACACGGAAAGTTGTACCCCCCATGTTTGGGGAAACCCTGGTCTGAAGTGGTAAAGTAAAATGATATTTGAAAAGTTTGGGCATGTATTTGCTTCTGCTATCACAGCTCCCTGAAGGGGCCCCATGTAAACCAGACAGCCCACAAGGAGAGGAGATCTGGAAAAGAGGATGATTAAACTGCTAGAGAATCTAGAATAGCTGGTACTACCTTCAAAAGCTCATGCAGCTGATCACAGAGTCTGAGCTCTCACAGGAAAGCATGCAGAGAGTCAATGCCTGGCGAGTTTTTAGAAATGCAGAGCCAGATGTGCTGTCTGACTTGGGTCATAGACAGGTGCTCATTTCTACTGCTGAATATTTCTGGGAACTCTGCAGAAGCAAACATCTTTCCAAGAGAGGGACCATACAGGCATCCAGTCTGTAGACATCCCTCTCTCCTATTCCCCATGCCTTCTCCAGACTGGGGTTGGCCTGATCAGGGGAAGGCTTGGACAGAAGCAGCAACTGGACTCCTGAGCATGGGATGAGTCCAGCTCTAAGGAAATGACCCCACATCCTCCCCAGACTCGGGTCCCACCCAATCTGGGGACAGTGTGTGGGGGAAGCTACAGCTTGACTGCTAGAGTGCTCAGGAAGAGTCTAGATGCTGCTGCTCTCCAAATCTTCCCCAGAATGGGGTCCCCCAATTCTCAGGAAACTTGGGAAGGGGAACAGGGGAGGAGGGACCACCAGTAGCTCAACTCCTCTCCAACTAGAAAGAGTCAAGCTGCAGGGAAATGTCTTGCTGATCTGGGGAGGAGTCAAGGGTACAGGTGTTCATGCTAGTGAGAGAAACTAGTCTTGCAGGGGAGATCTTCCAAGTATCAGGGTGGATGACCCTTCTCACAACCAGGGCATATTACCTCAGTGAGGAACTGAATGAATGCTTGTACACTGGCAATTACTACTATCGAACGTAACACCTGGATGTGGCTTCAGACTCACAAAACATAAAGCATGCATGTCCATCTTTTTCAGCCCCAAATATAGAAACCTAATGAGCATCCAGAGGATTGTGATGATCTTAAGCCAAAACAGCAGCAAATATGTTTTTCCAGTTGTCTAGAGAAAGATTAATTTAAACCAATGCAGCAAAGCTCATCATTCACCGGATTCTCCCCTCACTTATAAAGATTTTAGGCCAGTGTAACAGCACAGATTTCAATGGAGTTACTCTTGATTTACAACAGAGCAAGCAAGAGGTGAATCAACCCCAAGGAATTCATTTCTGTAAAATGCATATAAATCACATTTCATATGTTGGCAACGGCCAGGGTACTGCATCTCTAAAAGCTCTATCCATTTGAACAGTAATGCAATTAAATCTGTTATGTGATTAGCTATTTCCCATTTACCTATTCAGTTTATTTTCCTTTGCCCCATCCATAAATGTACGTTAAGGTATAACATTGCTGCTTTCAACCCAAAATGGCTTCATGAAACCCAAAAAATAAGTATAAGAGAAAACAAGTGTTCACTCTGCTTCCCAAAAGGAATGCAGTATAGAATTCAGACTTTCATCCCAAAGCTTTAAAAAACAGTTTCTAGCCCCACCTTTAACTTAGTGGAAAAGGATACAAAAATAAGTTATGTTCCTCCCAGGTGAAATTTCTGCATTCATTTAAATAGTGTTACGGCACTGAACTTGTTTAGTGTCCAGAATTCTGTGGGCAAGACTTTCAGGTATCTAAAAAGAGCCTAATTTCTTTAAAAGCACTGCATATGCACCTTTCAAAAATCAAACCCCGTTAAGAAATTTCAAATTGAGCATATTCAAGCTATGGCACGCAAAATCATTTGACACTCTTATGAAATATTAAAATACTGCTCTAAATTTTTAAGTTTCATATATGGCAACATACAATCAGTTCATTTCATACTTTGTCCCACATCTTTCCCTAAACTATGTTGGGAAGCCCTACATTTTTTTGAAATAAAAACACTTTATTTGATGCCCAAGTTTTTCAGTAGAGATACAGTCTGAATGTTTCCTGTACTGTCTCAATGCTACAACATTCGCCATTACTATCGACCTTTAAGTAGCTGAGTGTGTGCTATGTTTTGCATGACCTGCTCTAGCCAGAATTTTACCATTTACCATTATGATATGACCCCATATATATTAATTAATTCCCGCTTATAAGATCCTGCAATATTTTCTCCCATTAGTAACTTACTGACTCTATGCATGAGGACAATGCACTGAGTTAGGTACAGCATCTTGCCCTCACTGAGCTTCTCTCCAGTCTGTAGTCCATGATTTCAATGACAATTTAAAATTTTATCTTTAAAACAACTTGCAGAGCAAATAGCAATGCACAGCTTTCCCCTTTCAATAATCTGGCTATATAGTTTATCCTGAGGGATCTGGATTACTGCCTTGTAAAACAGTAAAATGATTTTGTAGATTTCATAGATTTCATAGACAATAGGGCTGGAAGGGAGCTCAGAAGATTATCGAGTCCAGCTCCCCCACCCAAAAGGCAGGAAGTCAGTTGAGGTCATAGGTCTTGAAGGTGTTCAATGTAGGTGCTTGAACCACCTCTGATGGCTGGCTGTTCCAGACCTTGGGGGCTCAGACAGTAAAGAAATTCTTCCTTTTGTCCAGCCTGAAACGGTCTCGCAGTAGTTTATGACCGTTCGACCTCATGGCTCTCAGCCTGTCATCATAAGGTCTGTTTTCCTGACCTCTGATCATGCGCGTGGCTCTTCTCTGGACTCTCTCAAGCTTCTCCACATCTTTTTTGAATTGTGGAGCCCAAAACTGGACGCAGTACTCCAGCTGCGGCCTCACCAAGGCTGAGTACAAGGGGA
>NW_017728947.1:30229005-30275175 GCF_001723895.1 Crocodylus porosus
TGCCCTTGCTTTTCCTCTGGCTCCCCACATATCTGAAAAAGGACTTTTTATTGTTCTTGATGCTCGAAGCTAGTTGGAGTTCAGTTGCAGCCTTGACTTTCCTGGTTTGCTCCCTGCAGGACTGGACTAGTGCAGAATAATCCTCCTTGGAGATGAATCCCATCCTCCATCCTTTGTAGGCCTTTCTTTTTAGCCTCAGGAGGTCTGCTAGGTCCCTAGAGAGCCAGGGGGGCTGCTGTGCCCTCTTGCTGCCTTTCTTCTGAGATGGAATAGACTTAGCTTGTGCATTGAGGATCGCTCCCTTGAGGAGCAACCACCCTTCTTGAACTCTTGATAATATGCTTAAAGTTTCATAGTGGCTTTGCTATCAAAAATCAAATAGTACTGCTGAGGTTTAATGTTGGGGTTGTGAGGTTTGTGTGTCCCCTATCTTGTAGCCAAAAGAAAAAGTTCCAGAAAAATGAATCCTTTAAAGTCAGGACAGAGCATGCAACTACCTCAGAAGGTGTTTTCATTAAGAGCCAAAGAAAATTCTCATGCTAATAATTGCTATTACTCTGATTAGTCAGTGCAAAGATACACATTGTTCCTCCTGACTTACACAAGTTAATTAAAAATATAATAAAATCAAGAAAAAAGTGACTTAATGAATCCTTCCCCAAATTACCCCAATGTATTATATCATTAATAGCCTGGTAGCATGTTATTAGCAAACAGAAATGGACAGGAGCAAAACAGAAAGTCAGAAAAAGAAAAAAAAGATATAACATTACTTCATGGCTAATAGCAAACATATTGCACAGCATACTAAGACAAAGTCCCTGAAGCTTATACGTGATTCAACTTCCCTTGAATTCAAAGGGAGTTATGCCACTTAGGGACAAGTCAGAACCTAAGAAAGAAAAAAATATGGAAGAACCTAGCCATGCCTGTTTAGTCTTATGAGAAATAGTTATAGAAATAAATATCTTTAAGAAACAATTTGAAAAATATTAAAGTACTGGTCCCAATAGATCCAGGCTTACAGATAGGTCTGCTGTAAAAAAAATATATTTTTTTCACCTCAGCAGTGTTATTTCAAAGCTCCAAGGAGTCATTTTATGAGTCTAAAACATCCATTTTATATTATTGGCAAAAAACAACAATTGTTCTAATGCCTAGTAAATTAACTAGCATTCCCTGTCAAATCAATTTGCAGCTCTCAGTACCCAGTATCACAGAAGTAAAGTTTTGTGTGTGTGTGTGCGCACACATGCGCGCGTGCACACACACACATACTGCACTTCAAAATAGCAGTTTTCAAGCATAAAATGAAAAGTAAAAAGAAGATTGTAATTAATCTTTACAGAGCATATTTACAGGTAGGAAGAGCATCAATCCTATTTGTCCTTGTCCATGTTCATGTTTTACAGTGATACAGTATTAATGCAAAACAATCCTGTGTTCATCTGCATTGCCTCACCTGTTTGATTATGCCAGTAAATATTTGTTTAGCAATGAACTAACTTCACCCTTAAATCTTTGCTGAAAATGTCTTGATTACAAACCAAATTGCTGCCATTTGATTTTTTAATATTTTAATACAACCTCAGACTGAAACAATAAAATCTCTGGACTGCAGTAAGAGCTAAACCTACTTCCTTTATACAACCTTTGTCTTTCAGAACATCATTATAAAAAAAAAATTACAGTGATTAAAAATAATGGCTAATGATCCATAGTATACTATTTTAGGCAAAGCTATTGTGGAAAATTACTCTGAAATGTTGTAATGTTTTATGGAGTGTGGTTAGATATTTCCTCTGATTTTTTCTTTAAACATAGACCATGTTCATAGCAATTAGGGAAATTTTAGCTGAATGACGTCCAGTGACCCTTTCACAGTCATATGAGAATTTTTTGTCAGTGTGAAACTTCAGTCTTGCTGTTCAAAATAGTACTCCCATGATTTAATGACTAATATGGGTGTCTAAGGGAAAGCAAGGTGTAAGTAGGGGAGAGGAAACAGTCATATAAGTATTGAAGAGTTTTATTTCCCTTGAGATCCTGGAGGGAGCTAATTAATATGATATTATAACAACAACAACAACAATACTGTCTGCCTTTCTATTGTGCCATCCACATAAGGATCCTAAAGTACCTTATTCATATCTCAGGAGCATGGGCGACTGGTGCTTCCTGAGACTTGGGAGAGCACAGTTTGTGGGCAGCAGCACTGGTGACGGCGTGGTAAGCAGTGAGCACCCACAGAAGCCAGAGGTGGTGGCAGCAATGGGGGGGGGCGGTGTAGCGGCAACCGCTTGCAGAAGCCAGTGGCGGCCAGGTGGCAAGAAGTGACTGCCCGCAAAAGCTGGCAGCGGTGGTGGGGTGGCAAGTGGTGACTGCCTGCAGAAGCTGGTGGCAGCAGTAGCCAATCTCAGGGGGGGGCACGTGTCCCCCACCCCCATAACCCTCCTACCGGTCACCTATGCTCAGGAGTATAGGTTGTAACTGTGTTGGTCAAAGGACATAGGCAAACAAGGGTTTTTGGGGTAATAAAAGATATCAGATCTACCCAAAGAACTTTGTCTGCCTTACTTGTATCTGTCTCACCACATGCCGCCCCGCTATTATCCACACGCTGCCAAGGCACCAAGATGTTAAAAGCCAGATTGCAGCTTTTAAACCCAGTTTGCACCTGACAAGGTACAGAGCAGTAAGAGTTCTGTCACTTTTCAAAAGGATGAAGCCTGTATATCAAGCCCCATTCAGGTTCTAAACATCAGGCCCAGTGCAAGAAGATAGCCATCTCTACACTATCCGATAGCACCGAGTCTATGGACTCCTCCTTACCTATACAGAAGCCACCAAAAAACAAGTTCCAGATGATTTGCTGTGGAGCACAGCATGAATCGGTGGCAAAGACAGAACAAGAACATGGGCCTTCTCAGAGGTCAGTCAGTTGCTCTACCCATCTGACAGCACTTAACACATGGGGAGAAATGCCTCTCTCTCTAGACTACCGCAACCCCACTGTTTAACAGTATCAGTCCTGGGTATGACCATAAACTTCATCCAACTGGAGGGCCTGATGGCAATGTTGTAGGGCTACTTGTGGTGAGATTGCTCCCATAAAATACCACAACGTTGCAACCTCCAAAGTAAGGGGAGTACAGGGTACATCAGAACCCTAGCCCCACTGTCTTGTGGGTACTTCTTGGTTGGAGAAAGGCTAAGGGACATCACCCTGAGAGAAACATGCCATCGCTGAGGTGTTAGGCTGTCAGTCAGCAGCATTTCTTATCTGTTGCTCTCTGGTAGAAGTTAGAAGCATTGAGGCCCTGAACATCTGGACTTGGTCTGACCTTTGGATTCTGTCTCATTGGTCTAAAGCAGGGGATGGTGGTTCATGGGCAGCCTTCATTCCTCCATACTTTTGCCTAGGTATACACATCAAAGGTCTTGGTGTTATGGTTGCAGGACTCCATACCAGTGGATTCATCAAGCACTTGACTAGACCTCTTACACAAGGTTTCCCTAGCTTTATGTGGGTTCTATATGTGTGAATTTGCTCTTATGTGACGACCCTTTTTATATCAAAAAATTGTTATATGTGAGGTAAATTCGCTCTTATGCGACTGGGGTAGTAGAAGCCCACAGTCAGCTGCTTTATGCAGTGCATTGTGGGAGTGATGCACACCAAAATATAGTCTCCGGTATGGATCTGTGCTCCTTGCTCATTGTCTGCAACACATATTTCTGTAGTTGCCATCCCCATTATGATAGCACCCTATGCTTGTGTGTACTGTCTGCTGTTGCTGAAAACCAAAAGTGTCTTGTAAAAGTGGTAGAAATGGGTCTGGGGGTCAGTACAGTTGAGGTCCTGGAACATGTCCCTATTTGTTACATTGTGCAGTGGGTTACCTTTATGCAAATTCGAGTTGTGCGCTGTTTTCCAGGAATGCATGTACAGCATAAAGTGAGAGAAACCTGTACACTGTGATCCAGAGTATCAATGGCTGACTACTGCAACAGTATCACCCAAACTTGGTTTGCTTCCTTGGATCTATGTCTTTTATCTTTGGCCACTCTTTCCCTTATACTTGAAGATCATATTATGGATATTGATGTCTATTTTCCAGTTTCCCCACTACTCCAGACTCTATTGCTTCAGCTAGGCATACTACTGCTCCCCTTCTGGCACTGTGTTCCACAGCTATGGAAAAAATGTGTTTCTGTTCCATGTGTTCCCAAATAATTATGCCAATCTTTGGACACCAGCCATAGGCAGCAAGCCAGATGGATGACTTCTGTTACTCCTCTGCTGTATGAACTTGAATAATGAGGGATAGAGAAAGCAAGCGTGTGTGCACTGTAAAAGATCAATATCGTACTTAATTGAAGAAATAAGCATCAGTGTATCAGACAGCAGTGTACCAGGCTTGGATTAGTGACCCACTAGGGGTTTCAGAGAGAAAGGGGCATGAGAGAAAAAAGGAGCAAAAATCAGCAGAGGAAAAATGAACCTAGAACAGATTTTATATTGACAGTAATGCCCTAAGTAACCATCTGATACTGATATTTGGGATATATGGAGATAGAGATGGGTAAGATTGTAATCATTACTTAAAGGTCACATTGGCTGAGTGAAAAAACCAGGATCTAACCATTTTGCAGCTCAGCATCTGTTGTAGTAGCTGGAGGGTTCCTATTCGAAATGATGCTTGAGGCTTAGATCAAGTCAACTCTAAATGCAGTCCTTATAAAGGGTTGGTATGTTCTGAACAAAAACATTCCCTTTTCCTCCTGCCATCTCATATTTATACATATACTGTGTTTACAATCCAACTTCAAACTGTTTCCCTAGCTCTGCTTCAACTGTTAGATGCATGGCTACTGTTTGCTGCCTGACTTGAAGAATATTAAAATAAGTCATAACAAATAATTCAAGTTGGATTCATTACACTTCATAGAGTAGCTAGGCATTGAAACAAATGAACAAAGGGAACAGTAACCTTTTTGGACAAGCAACAGATCACCAGTCAAGCAGGCTGCTAGACCTCGGATTTTATCCTGTGTGCAAATAACAACAGTCTGTGCTTGTCTGGCACACTGATCAAGAGGAATCTGGCATATGTTTTGTTGTGAATAATTAGGACAAACACCCAAAGTTGTGTTATTTTAAGGTAGCTTTTATCTGGGTTCTCTTGCTCCAGACATTTAAAACTAGGAGTGGACAAGGCACTGGAGAATGGATTATAAAAAACAAAAAGTTTTCTCCTGCACTAGCACAAGTTGAACTTGATGATTTAATAGGATTCTGAATAAAGACAGTTTCCAGATAAAGTTGCAAGATACCTAACTGCACTCTGAAAATTCAACCATATAAGGATGCCACCCTGTACCAAGGATTTTCCTCTCTTTCATGTTAGTGTTTTAAATGTAAAGCATTTTTTAATTAAGAAAATGGATTACACATTTTTTCATATATTATGTACGAGTCTTAATATATATGTTTGGATAGATTATAAATTAGGTTTTTCAGGATAATGGATTATCCTAGTTTGTTCTAACTATGATCTGTAGTTAGAAAAAGACGACATGAGATCATAGAAGGTAACCGGAACCTGTTGAGAGAAACTCTTGAAAATAGGATACAGTTCTATCATATGGCTGTCCAACTTGGTGCTAGGCTAGCAGGCAGCCTGTAAGGGGTTAATTTGTGGGCTCCCACCTGCTCAGCAGTTCCCCCTTCATTCTGGCTGCAACAGCAGATAAGGTTTCCAGGCTCCATCTCCCTCCTCAAGCTTCTGTTTTTCACCCCTACCCCATGGAGCAGTGCAGCATAGCACAAAGCAGCGCAACACAGGGTGTCCACCACACATGCTGTGCAGCAGGGGAGCAGCACGCTGCTGCAAGGGGGTGTGCATGGTATGGTGCAGTGGCAGGCAGATGGCTCGTACTGGTATGGCCAATGCAGCATGTAGCCCCTGGCTGCTTGCAGTTGTACAGCCCTCTTCTATCAGAAGAAGGTGGTGGCAATGGCCTCAGTATTGTCATCATTTTGTCATAAATCTTGGAACATTTGGGTGAGTTCTAAAGTCACACCATTTTGAGTCCCGGGAAGATGTGTGCATCTGATGGATGCTTCTAGCCCTCACAGTTATGGAGAAATCCTTAAGGGGAGGGAAACACAGCAAAAAAAGCCAAAGAGCATTCTGAAAGACAACAACAAAGAACCCAAACTGTTTTCTTCCCCATGCACATCCTCCCAGTAACGTCTCATGATTTTTTTTAGGTAACATCATGATTATGAGGGTGCAGCTGAATCACCATTATCAAATAGTTTGCCTCCCTCAATCACTCCAGCCTGCAGTTCTACCTGTCAAAGTGTGAGATGTAGCATTTGTGAAGTAATACATTGTGATCTATTTCCCTTGATATCTTGGGCTGTGTCTGGTTTTTCTACACCTCATAAAACAGTTTTCTAGACATTAGTTCAAAAGGCAATAGGCTGACTCAGCTTCCAAGAGGTAACTAAAGAAATTAGGTGATGTTGCACAGCGGACAAGTGTTCTTCAGTTCTGATTGCTAGTGGCTTTGCTAAGTAAGCCAATCACCATGGCAAAGGAGAGGTACATGTATCAGTGAAGCTTTTTTAATGCTTCTTGGAAATGTTATCCCATATGTCCCTTTTACAGCCTGACTCTACACTTCAGTGAGATGAAGAAAAAAAAAAAACCAGCTGTGGAAAAAAATTCATTCCCTTTGACTTAATGCAAAGCCCAATAAAGCCAATGGAAAAAACTTATTTTAAATCTGATTTGGTTTTTAAGGTCTCAACAGAGCAGATACAAATTATTAAATTCTTACATCAACTTGTCATCAGAAAATGCATTAATAGAGACCCCACATCATTCACATGCTGAAAATATTCATATTACTATGAAGTAAATTACTGCTTATATATTTGTAAATATTAATTTAGGAGCCTGCCTATCAAATTGTGAAGGCTCATTTTGTTTATTAAAAATAAATTTCCCATAGCTCAGAACAGTACTGAGGTGGAAAAGAACCAGAAGCAGATGACTCTTAACAGGCGAGAGATGTCCTTGAAACAGCTTCAGAAAGAAAGAAAAACTCCACTATCAGTGTGCTGGCATCTAAACTGGATCTAGAGAAACTACTAACTTAAATGAAGTTCATCCAGATCCTACTGACTCCTGCCATAAGCCACAACTATTGTAGACATACCTACAATAGGCCCAGGTGATTGTTTTTATGGATGAAAGATATGCTTGAAAATTTAAACAGTTATTCCATATTTATACTAGCATAACTTGGAGCAGGTCTTGCTTCAGAAGGCTTCAAATATCTAGAAAAGTATAATGCTGTTCCTGAACTCATTTCAATTCTTCTTCCTTTAAGACATAAAATTGCCAAGTATAATTTAACTACGTTTCATAGAACATCTGGAGGCAAATTCTTTTTGATTTATTCATATGGGTACACCCAATACATTCAGTGAATTACTTTCAAAATAATTTATTATTTGCTAATAAGGAAAAATACAAATTCTTTTACACAGAACACAGGTTAAATTCCAGCCCAGATGCCAGGGAAAAGACCCCCTCCAGCACTACACAGAGACCCACTCCCTGCCCCATGGTGGGGGGGGGAGAGGAAGGAGGAGGGGGAAGAGTCCCCCTCTGGGGCCGGACAGCGCAGTGCAGCACAGACCACCCTCCTCATCTTGCAGTGGTGACGGCAGGGAAGAGGGAGGAGGAGAAGGAGCAAGAGTCCCCTTCTGGGGCTAGGCAGCCAAGCTGTGTGTCAGGATTGCTCCTGCCTGTCAAGGAGCTGCTGCGGTGGGCAGGGCTCTCCACCTCCTCCTCCTTTCCCACCACAGTGGTCTGGCCACGCTCCCTCTTCCCCCACCCTCTGAGCCCTGCAGGCCAAGGTGGGGCTTTAAACCTCCTCAGTCTTACTTAGGCCTGCTGGGACCTGGTCACCCCCCACACCTTCTTAGCTCAGCTTCCCTGTGGAAAGGAAGGGAGGGCTGCTCTAGCGCCCCTGGGCTTCTGGCCTGAGCCACTGCAGACATGTGCCTGCATTTCTAGAATAAAAAGTGGATGTCTGTTCACTTGCAAATAAGTTAAATCTCTGCAGGTTAGATTAACCTGCAAAGATTGAATCAATTCAGGCTCAGGCTTTTTGAATTCCTGTTCCTAGCCTGGGTGCACGATTCAACAATACTGCCATTAGTGTGCCCCACTGCTGTATACTTGCCCCACTCACTGCACACAAATTGGTTTTATTTTGAAATTGCTGTTACTTTCTGAAGCACCCTCATATTTGTCTCTATAATTATAGTCAAATAAATTTGATACAAGGATGCATTATGGTAAGCATTTTCATATAGAGTCATGGAGGATTTATTAGCAAGTCTCCAAGAACAAACATTTCCCAAAGCCCAGACAACGTCCATCTCAATTGTAAATAGCAACTGAGGTAATTACCAAAGGAGAATACACAGAGAACTATCACCCTGGCCTGCCAAATAAAGACTGCTCTGTTGCACCATTATACATCTATATATAATTATTCACAGAGATATTTTAAAAAATAGAAGTAGAACAGTTTATCAGAAGATGGCTTTAAAGAAATAGGGTTGAATAGCTTCTGGTGTTTGCATTTGTTGGTAGGGAGGGATCTCAGGATGCCCAGAACATAAATGGAATACATCCCCCACCCCACTCCATGAAGTTAGACTGAGCTAGATTGAAATTAGACTGAGGAAGTCAAACAACCGAGTCAAGGTTTAATTAATAAAAATGGAGTTATCAAGAACAGATTGTGACTGGACTTGTACAGATGCAAAAGATGAGGCAAGGAGGGGCAGACACAAGCACCTGCTGATTTTCTTTCTGGGAATAAACATGAGAGGATTGTTAGGACTGCCAGAAAACCCAAAGGGCTCATGCAAGGCAGAGCATGGCCCCACACCAGATTCAGGCCAATACGGCAAATATGGCAGTGGACCCCCTCCAGAAGGTAATGTAAATCTTCTCTAAGCATGCACCTCCAGCCTTTTAAGATATTCTGCTCTCACAGTTCCAACTAGAGCTGGTGCAGTCCCTGATCAACAGTAATTAATAAAGCAACAATCACAGCCTGCTCTATTTTTCCACTGCAGCTCCCTCCCTGTGGCTGACAGCAAGGGGCTGGGCAGCCAGTCAGGGATGGCCTTCACTTGGATGGATTCAGCTGCCCTCAGCAATGTTCAGTAGTTTGGGAGAGGTGTAGGAGGACCCCCTCTTTCCCCCACCCAAAGCCTCAGCCAGTGCAGGCATCTTGCCTGCCTTCCCCAGTGAAGAGCAAATGTGAATTCCATTTGTTAACAGTCCAAAATTATGCAGCTTAGAGAAACCTGCATAGATTTGGATTGATTCCACCTCAAGCTTTTTTAATATTTCTACTTTGCCTAAGGATCAGCTCTTCTGGATTTGGAAAAATCACATGTTCAAGGGACAGAAAAACCAGTTCCTGCCCAGCAATAGTCTCCTTTCACTTTGTTCACTAAATAATGAAGACTAAGGAAGAACCCGAGCACCTCCAGTGTTTGAAATGGCCTGATCTGAATAATAGAAAAAGAAAGTAATGGTAGTGGTCCATTTCTCATGGAGACACAGCACAGCACCTAATATCGGGAAGGCTGAAACTCTCCAAGGTGAGCCCTTGTCACCCTTCCCCCGCTTCAACTAATTTCTCCTTAACATTATGTATGGGTGTATGTGCACATGCACAAGTCTACTGGTGTGTGTAAAGACTGAAATTAGAATTAATGAAACCTCACACAAGTTTCCCTTGCCAACATCAGGAAATCAAAGGTAATTGGCTACTATGTATGAAATCATGCAGACTCTAATTATACTCACACTAGCAGGACAATTCCCTCTTCAAGAAGGATTCACAGACTCAGACAAAAAAGCCACTGACAAGTCACACAGTGCCCTGAAGTAATACAGTGCAATTTGAAAACAACAGCCAAAGGCTTGGATGAGTACTGCAGGACTCTGGTACCCAGCTTATGTGAAGCAGGTTTGTAGGTGGACAGTCATTCCAAACTGAAGCCACTTTAATTGTCAACATTAAAAAATATAGTAGCTGGAGAAACAATGACCATATTTTCCTGCATACCACACACTCCCAAGCAAGACACACAGATTAACACTTTTCTCCAGAGTTTTCCCTAACCTGCACAAGTTCACTATTACAGAACTCTCCCAGCCTCATGTAGGAATGGCAGAACCCACTCCTTACTATCACTCAACCTTTCACCACAGCTGCACAACAGAGGTTTAGCCCTATCAAAACAGCTGCTGAATTTGCTGCTCAGCCAAAAGCTGCTGTCAGTTCAGCAGTGATTGTGATAGGGTTAAACCTTTAGCTGTGCAACTGCAGCAAGAGGGTGAGGGATGCTGAGAAGTGGACTGTTTCTTCTGCACATAGCTGGGGAAGAAGCATAGCCCCCAGCAGCCATTCCAGCATCCTTATGCCTCCATTCTGGTGTGGAAATCAGCTTCCTTGCTTAAAACACACACCTCACTTTTGAATGACTAATTTTTGGAGGAGAGGTGCATGTGCTGTGTGTGTAGATACAGGTATTTGGCACTTGTAAACACTGCAGAGCTGTATAAGAGTTCCGAACATCATTTAAATACATTTCAAGCTTTAATTAATTCCATGTAGCAGGGAAAATGAATCTCAGCTGAAGAAACTGTGGTTTGCCCAACCCTACATGCTGAATAACTGATATGGGAAATGAGGGGGATATGGAAGTGGCCAAATCAACAGTATCTGTTCATTTATTCTTAGAGAATAAAGCCTTTGATTACTGGAGCATAAGTCACAGCTCAAACCTAACCCAATTGCTCCTTTGCTGGAATTACAAAAACAGTTGTTGAAGGGAACAAATATGATATATCTGGATTTTAAAAAAACATGTGATGTAGTGTCTCCCTGACTCCTGCAAAATTCATTCAAAGTTGCTTGGTTATGAACATTAGCACATGGATTATAAACTAGCTGGCAGATGACATACAAAAAATAATAAAGGTAGCATAGCAGTTGGAGAAGGGGAGCTAGTGAATGCCAGAAGAGTGTGCTTTCTGTTTTGTCATATCTGATATCTGGGCTCATTAATTATGTAAATTTCAAACTCTTTGTTACAGGAATGAGGGTTTTACCCTGCAGTCCAGCTGTGCTCCATTCAGCAAAAAACTGGAGTCTCTGACTTGTGATGACTATTGACAAATGAAAAAAACAGAAAGTCCGATAATTAATTAAAGAAATTCTCAAGCAAATATAAGATAGCAGCTTTGCAACACATACCATAAGCTACTGACAGCACTTTTCTCTTTGTATAAACCACTTAGTGCACTATACAATGGATTATCAAAATGAAATAACATATACCTTTTTTTCTTAAGTGATTCCTCCAAAGATTTCTTCTAAGTGTCACACTAGCACATGATCATGGGAATGTGAACACAGTATTGATCTTGTCTGCATAACATTTGTGTTATAATTAATGCCATTTATCTTGTAGGCAATACCCAATGTACTATTCTGTCAACATAGGAATAGCTTTGCATAGGGTACTGTATCAAAATGACTGAACTGGTTTAGTCTCAAGGCTTGGGGTTGTGGAGTATAAAGACTAGTTATTGTAAACTTTATATTTACTGTGCGCAGAATATTGCACATTACATTTCACAGAATACGAAAACAAGGCACGGAGAAAAAAAGTTTCAGAATGATTTCCACATAACTTATGTGGCTGCTGCTTGCACAGAAGAAATAGGTTTTACCAACTAATATGGTAAAATATGGATCAGAAGGTGTTGTCTAGTACTTAGACTGCAACTAGAAGGACAGGACACATGGATTCCATTTCAGATGCAGTCACTGACTTGGTGTATGTTTTTTTTGCAAATCACTTTAGCCTCTGTGTTGTTTCCTTCACTTTTGTGAAAATGAGGCTGGTAGTCTTTATCTCCCTCACAAAAGCAAAGTGTTTTGAGGCTTAACTAATTATCATTTGTTAAGTGCTCTAACACATTTAATCAAACAACTACTACACCCATTTATGATCCTTATTTAACTTATGGGGTAGTAACTGAGCACAAATAACAGAAATAATTGCAAACTACTACTAAACTACAGTACCAGTTTAAACCAACTATGGTCTGTTTTCCACCACTGTAAATGCGATATGCAAATTTTATATGAGGTGTGAAACAGCTCCTGGTGGGGGGAAAGGAAAGAGGTGAGGAGATCAGATAAATATCAGCCAGAAATGTGAAAGAAGTTGCAGAAGGTGTTATCTTGATCAGGTCTGAGTACTTGGGACTTTGCAAGCAAAACAGGCTAAGTCCAGACAGTGAAAAAGCCTGAGGCTGAATTGATTCAGTGTTTGAAGTTAATCTAAATTGCAGAGATTAAACTGAGAAGCAAGTCAACAGACATTCACTTTTGATGCAGGGAATGCAGCCACATACTTGCAGTGGCTCACGCCAGAAGTTGGGGGCTGCTAGAGCTTGGCTCCCAGCCTGCCAGCCACTGCCAAAGAGAAAGGACTCCAAGCCTTTCCCCCGCCTCTCTGCTTGAGCAGAGGGGGTGTGGCCAGGCCCTGGGCTAGCCAGGGGGAGGAATGCTTTAAAACCACCATGGCCTGCATGAGACCCATGCCTAGGTCTGCCTGAGTCGGGGGGGGAGGAGGGGCAGTGCCTGCCAGGCTTCTGTGTCCCCCCACTCAAAGGTGCAGGCAGCCACTGCCAGGCTGAGGAGGGGGTAGGTGGGGAAAAAGGTAGTGACATTGAATTCATAAAAACTTAAACAGGAACATCCTTTCTCTGAAGCAAGCATGTACTGAACACAGCAATTTGCAACCTCAAGAACACAACAAAAAACAACCAAAAATCTGTGCCTAAGCTAAGATACAGCTCAGTAAAACACATTAGGAGCACACATAGCTTCGTCTAACTTAAAATGGAATGTAATAAACCAGAAAGACAAGAGAAAGCCTTGCATAAGTCTTATGTAACCCTGGGGGCAAAGCGTCTCCACACAGCCAAGTATTCAGAAAGTTATTCTTGGGGAATCAGCAAGTGGTCTTAGGTGTTGCAGTGGAGATCCCACAGGTCTCATCTCTACTTGGGTTTTTATAGGTGCACTTGCAACCCCTTCTCCCCCTTGGGTGCCTTGACATTAGTATGCTTGTCACCTATGGCACAGGACTCTCATGCATTCAGTGTCTTTCAATTCTTCTTAGGTATTCCAGTCTCCCACCTTTTACAGGTTCTGCTTTATAATATAAATATAGTTCTCTGCTTTCTTTGGTCATGCCAACCCAAGCAGTCTGGGATCCTCTCCTGTTCCATCAGCTCCATCTCCTGCACATACATGAGATGATTGTGCAAGTCTTGGCCAACACCTCCCCGCTCTGAGTCTGGTCCTGAGGTCTTGGCCTTGTGCTCACAGGTGGCAGGGGACCCATCTCTCCAGCCCCAGTCCCCCAGCCTCTCCCCGCATTCCATGGCCTGGGGGAACTATGGGGAATATGCCCATAGCCCATATTATCAACTGCTTGCCTGCCTCAGTCTCCGCCAGAGATGGGAAGGGGTGGAATCTGCTGATCTCCTGTCTCCTGGTAGTCTCTCCCAGGCTATTCCCCCTCCCACTACCCCTCACCCTGCCCCTCACCCCCTACCCACCACCCCCTCTGCTCCAGCATCAAGCAGGGAATAGCCTGGCAGAGGCTGCCCGCCCCCCAGGCAGACCCAGCTGCAGTGCCCAGCTGGGTGTCCCATACCCACCCCCTTCTCAGTCAGCCCTCACTGCTTCTGCAGAGGGGTGAGACCAACCCTGATCTTTGGAGCAAACAGCACAGCCCAGTCCAGGGCTTCACAGCAGGCTGGGGGACTGTGATTTAACTTGAACCAGAAAGAGGCCTGGGATAGAAGTTTCATAAACTGGTTAGACCTAAATCAGTTAAATCTGATACTACATTCAACCAGGTTTATCTTAAACCAATTTCAGCCATTTTGAAACTGATTCATGTGCACTAAGTTTCTGTTCTGTTACAGACTTAAACCAGTTCAAAACAGTTACCACTCCCAACAGAAAAACAGGAACCAAAATAAACATTTTACTTGCCTTCCAAAGTTGTATTAGGCTAATCTTGATACACCTGTTTCTAGTTAAAGAAACTTGTTTGCCATATGTTTTCAAAGTGCAACAGTTATAAACTTCAAATTATTATTATTACTCAGAAATGTATAGAACCTTCTTTAGAACTGGATCAAAAACTATCACATAACAATTTAGTCACTTTATATACAAATACCCCAACTCATATCTGCATTATGAAAATTCCACTGGTTTAACTGGGGGGGAGAGGGTTCTGTTTGGTTGGGGTTTTTTGCAAGGGGGGGTTAATGTATTTTGAGTTTGAAGACTCCTGCATACACATGCACACCACAGTTTTAGGTACAATATTTTCTCTTACTATTTAATCCCCTGAAGCTATAACTGAAAAATGCTAATATCACCTTCCACGCTTGAAGCAGCTTGTTAAAAGAAAGGCAATTTTCTCATGTGTCAAAAGATTCCAATCCCTGGAGATCTTCCAGTTAATTCGTGGAGTAATTTAATCATAATTAAAGCAAAATTGCATCTAACTCAACTATCATGTTTGGATTTAGCTAAAAAAATCTGAATCTATGTTACCAACAGAGCACGTAGGGTCGAAAAGGATGGTTAGATTGTGCCTTCTTGCATCAGGGCAGTGGTTCTCAATCAAAGTGATGCAGTGCCTTAAAAACCTTCCCACAGTGCTACAGAGTGCCATGCAATGTTAGCATTGTTAGGTAGGTAAACAAGATTCCCAAGACAGACCCAGAGATTTCAAATAGGAATCCACAGTGTTAAAAACATTCTGACCATTCTGACCACTGTACTCTTTTAGCCAAGAGCGGACAGTCAAAAAGCCCGAGGCTGAATCGATTCAGTCTTCGCAGGTTAGTTTAAGCTGCACAGATTGAACTGATAAGCAAGTGCACAGAAATTCACTCTTGATTCCAGAAATGCAGCCACATGCTTGCAGTGGCTCAGGCCAGTAGTTGGGAGGCCCTACAACATGCTCCCCTGCTCAGCTGGAGGAGACAGCTTGGGCCAATGTTAGCTTGCCCACCCTGTGAGGGGAGATTTGTGGGGGAGGTGCAAAGCATCCTGGGATGCTGGGGGACTGTGAGTTAACTTGAATCTGGAGGGGAACTGGAACCAAAGTTCAATAAACTGATTTAAACTAAATCAGTTCAGTCTGATTCTACATCTAGTCGGATTTATCTTTAACTAGTTTTAGTTATTTTGAATGCAGTTAATGTGCACTGAACTTCTCTTGTGTTATAGCTTTGAACTGGCTTCCAATCACTTATACCAGTTTATGTGTAATTTCTGTCCCTAGCCCCTGAGTTCTTTGAAACAGGAAATTATTATTAATACTAATAATATAGTATTGTTTTACTATAGCCAAAATAAAGAGTGAAAACTTAGAACTGGCATTTTTCAAGGAGTGCCTTGAGTATGAAAAAATTGAGAACTACTACATTAGGGACATTCGGAACCACAACAAGGTACAGTCTCTTTCAGAATCCCCCAGCATGCGAAAAGCTATGCAGACTCTACTCTTCAGTATAACATAGGGCTTAGCTCTCTTATATGCATCCTCTGGGAGGCAGAAGGAGGATGGCTAGGTGTACAAGCCAAGGTTTCTGTATTGCTTCTCAAAATAACAAAAGTATAGCCTCTGCACTTCCCATAGTCTGGGGTGTGCAAATGTCCCTGATACCTGTGAAATGCACAAGCAAGAAGTAGAGAAAGGTGGGGAGTTTTCCCCTCAAGAATCACTCGAGATATCAAGGACAATCTAGTCTGAAGTGATGATTATATACACAACAGAAAGCTGAAAGGTGCAGGCATTCCTAACTACACACCCAGAATGGTCTCTTTGTATTCTGATGCATTTCCTAAGGTAACAGATACAAACCTAAGAAAACATTACAATTCAGCTAAGTGGAACTACATACCTCTAATTGACCCTGGTGAATGAAGGGGATATACCCCCTGTATAGACTGAATTGTCACATAGTCAATACCACAGCTGAAAAAGTAAGCAATATGTTTTCCAAATTGGGCCATTAAAATCTAAATGCCCCTTTCTCTTTCCTGTGAAGAAAGCAAAATAGTTGACAATGCTTTTCTTATTTAGGGTTACCATACATCTAGGTTTCCCTGGATATGTCCTTTTTTTGGGTCCCCCCAGCTCTGTCCAGACGGTTTTTTACAATATCAACAAATGTCTGGGATTTTGCTCTGCCTCTGCTCAGCATTGAAGTTTTTCCCAGCACTTCCTAGCTTGCCTTACCAAAGAACTGCCTGGGGCTGGGGGGAGCAGGGAAGGGTGATTGGAGGACAGGGCATCACATGCTTCTGCACGTGTGGGCCAACAGCTGCAGGCAGGTCAGTCTCTGTGGGAGGGAGGCTGGTGTATGGGGGGGGGGGGGTGCTGGCCAGCATTTGGACTGCAGCAAAACAGGGAGGCAGGGGAAGTGCCTGCTCCTCCAGTGAGGGAAAGGGGTGGGGGAGTTCTTTGGAGGAGCTGTGGGTTGGGAGTGAGGAGAGCTGGCAGGGCTGATGGGGCATAGGGCTGCGGGTCAGGAGTGGGGGCACCAGAAGAGCTGGAAGGGGGGCTGTGGCTTGGTAGTGAGGAGCACCAGGGGGGTGTGGGACTGTGGGTCAGGAGCATGGGGCACAGGCAGTGCCATGGGGCTGCAGTTCCGGAGTGAGGGGTATTAGCAGGGATCGGGGCAGGGTACTGTGGACCTGTAGTGAGGGGAGTAGCAGGGATGGTGGGGCTTTGGCTTCAGAGTGAGGGGCAGGGGCACGCCATGGGCATATCACTGCCCCCCCCGCCCCCCAGTATCCTCTTTTTTGCAACTGGAAATATGGTAACCCTATTCTTACTGCAAAGGAAAACGAAATGGAAATATTTTTATATAAACAAAAGTACTAAGAAACTTGAACAATTTTCAGTTCTGTGAAATTTAATCTGGTATGCCATGTACAAACTATTTTTTTAAAAAATCAAACACTGCCTATCTTTTGCTTAAATCCGCAAAAGAATTAGACAGATCAACAGTACATTATGGAGGACAATGAGAGTCAAGTCAGATTGGGAACTCATAAAAAGAAATTGATGTGTAAGAAAATTCTTCCCCCTCCTTGTGGCTGGAGACTGGAAGTATCTTAAAAACACTGTCATACTTCAAGGTACAGCTGCTCGCGTGCGTGTTTTATGAAAAAACTACTCTTGCTGCATTTCCTGTCAGCATTTACAATGTGAGGACATGCAAAATGCCACACAAAGGCAACCAGATAATTGAACTGTGGGGCATTCTGGGGAGCCCAGGATTATGACAAAATGTCTTATTTCACAACTCTGCACAAATATAATCCATCAGATAGGTAATCAGCCTGCAACTGAGACATTCCACCCCATCACAGATGCAAAGTAATGTGTAACAAGAGAGTGATATTATTTGGCAGAAGGCCACATGACAATCTAATAAATAGCATTTGTAATACAGAAGACATGGACTTGAGTACAACTTTAAGCAGGGTGGATAAAAATCAAAGATTTGTTTTACATAAAAAAAATCAGATTTATTTTTAAAACAGATTTTTTATTTAATAGTATTTATTATTATTTTTTGTTAAGATGCTTTTTTTAAAAAAGAAACCTATATTAAAATAGTTTTATATAGTAAAAATATGTTAAAGCTCAAAGATATCATCATGGAATATGATATAACTTCCAATTATATACTATTTGAGACAATGTATTCATGTAACCTTTTTAGAAAAGTTTTATAATTAGGTCACAACAGGCTATGGACTATATTAGGGGCCCAATCTTATGGGGTTCCAAGAGGCTCCTCTATAAATAAGTAAAAATTAAAGAAAGCCACTCTACCCAATGGGACTCAACAATCAGTCTAGACTATCCTATTAAACATCTCTGTAGGCACATCTACACATGCCTCTTTAAAGCAGGCTTAGCCTAAAATCACCATTTTTAAGGCACATTAAGGGCATACGTCCACACATGCATGCCTTTAATGAACCTTAAAAATGGCGGTTTAAGGCTATATGAGGCTAAATTTGATACCTGCTTTATGCATGAATAGCTAAGTCACATTAGTGCATGGGTAGAATGCACTAATGTGCATTAACGTGGTGTACATCAATGGAGACACACTGTGGTAGTGCGCATTAGCATGTCTACACATGTGCTAATGTGACTTAGCTATTCCTGCCTAAATTTAATGTGCCTTAATGCATGTTAGCACGTCCACATGTAGACATGCATCTAAACTGCCTTAATGCACCTTAAGTTTAGGCGGGTGTAAATACACATGTAGACATGCCCTGTGATGCTTAGTTTCAGTTCTCAAACTGTGGATTTCTGTCTCCAGTGATAACATCCTTGTTAACAGCTGTATATGGAAGTGAGAAATAATAGACCTGATTACCTATCAGCCCTATTATCTCTCTGGAAGCTTGTGTACACAGAGTCAAGCCCTTTCCTCTCTCTACAAGTGCAGTTTCAAGTAGTTAAATGAATAGAGGAATGTTGGGGGTAGAGTAGATCTGGGCAAGGAGGAGGACTCTGGAGATAAATGCAAGGAGGGAGGGACAGTAGAAACAAAAGAAAAACGTTTTAAGCAGAATATTTGAGAAGTGTGTGGGATGAGTTTCTGAGTATAGCTTCTACATTGTTTTGAGATCTAGTGAGGGAATGGTATGTGTGGACGGGGATGAGAAAGCTCAGCCCGACCTTCCCCTTCACTCACTGTAGGCAGGTCAATGAGTGGCAGCTACAGGTGGAAGCCAGGACGAAAAGCTCAGGGTGGGGCCCGGGAGAAGAGCAGGCCCATGAAAAGGTGGCCAAGAAAGTGCCTGGGGAGGGAGCGGAGGAGAGATTGCTGGGCAGCGAAGAGATGCTGCAGAACGCCGCTCAGCATGGCAAGGAAAAGGTGTGCACCAGCGAGGTCGGCAGGAGCAGGCTGTGTGCCACATCAGAGGCACACCCCGGAGGAGCCCTGGGGGGGGGGGAATGTGCAACACTGCCAAGCACAGTGGGGAAGTGGGGCACAGCACCAAGGTCAGAAGGAACAGGCCATATGCTGCAAGAGAGCCATGCCGCTGGGGACCCCCTGGGGAGAGGCAGAAGCTCAGGGCCAAACTGGGCAGCAGAGTGGTTGATGGCATGGAGCCACAGGGCCGTGGCAACAGGGGGCCAATGCACAGCAGGGAGCAGAACAGGGCTACCAAGACAGGCAGCTGGCATGACCCAGCCAGACCCAGCCTCAGGTCAGATAAGGCCAAGGTGGGAAGGGACGGTGGCTTATCAGAGGATCCATATTAAGGCTGTGAAGCTGCCGAGCCTGTAGAGCACAGCTCGTTAAAGGGGCACCCAGACAGGCGCCTGCGGGCCTGGCAAAGCACAACCCAGGGCCCACACCAACTAAAACCAATCAACATCCACTGTTGCAGTGGCCTATGAGGAGCTGATAGCCAGGAGGTTTCTCATCCCCTCAACAGTGGGACTTCCAGATGAGAAGTGATCATCTGCAATGATCACCTCAGAACACTAACATGAGTTTAGGCCTTGGGTGTGGTAAGGGAGGGGTAAAAGGGAGGCTATTGCCCCACAAAGCAACCAGGGCATGGGATCCCACAAGCCACCCGCCAGGAACTGTCTTCCAAGAAGAAGAACATCAAATTGTGGTGGGCAAGCAGGAACAGCTACCAGAACATGCAGATGGTGCTAACTCTGGGTCCCACCCTTACATCGCCAGGGGGTAGGGCAGCAGTCAAACGGGGACCCAAGCCCTACAACATGTAACAGCGACAGTATGGTAGAAGAGAAAACCTATCATGGCAACAGGTTTGCCAGGCCATAAAAGAGACCTTGTTTGGGAATATCTTAATGAAGTTCCTCTACCTGTGAGTAAGACAGGCATGTGTGCAAAATGCAAACAGCACAACAAAGAAATGTAAGGCCTGGTTGTCCGAATGAAACAAAATCATGAGAAGTGCTCCTTCTCTTCAGGAGGAAGCTGCTTTGAAAATGATGAATGGAACATGTCTGAACATGCAGGATCTCCAGGTTAGTAATCTTTCTTATTTCATATTTCTTTCTTCAGGACTGTCCCTGTCCATACCTTTTGGGTGGACTTCTAGACTACCTGAATTCTCATAAAAATGTTTGATCAAAACTACAGTTGTTACTTTATGGAACTACCATATTTTTAATGCAGTTGTGATACAAAATAATGCCTGAAAAAGGCAGATCTTCCTTTTACAGTTTCACTTCTAAAGAAGTACTGAGGACAATGAGTACTTCTCATTAAATGAGCATTACTGTGGTGACTGCATTGACTTTTTTTTTTTGTTCAGGAGCATCCATCCTCAACATACAGGATTCTGATGATCCATTTTCAACATCATCTTCACTGTCTACAGTTTCAGAGTTATCTCTTAATGATACTAGTGTTCCAGTCAAATGTATGTCACATAGTATATATCACCTGTAGCAAAAAGGAAAAAAACCCTCCATCATCCAAAAACAACCATAGATAAATTTGTAATAAGAACCAGCAGATTACAGCAAGAGGTAATCGATGAAAAATTGCTCGGTTTGTTGATGCAACAAACTCGCCTTTCCATATGGTTGAGAACACACGCTTCGTTGACATGGTTCAGTCATTATGACCAGAAAACAGTCTGCCCAACAGAGCAGATATAGCAGGCAAACTGCTGGATAAAGTTATGAGAAAGAAATTGAACAGTGTGCAAAAAGTCTAGAGGGGAAAACTGTTTACCTGAGTCTTGATGGGCAGAGCAATGTCCACAACGATCCCATAATATGTGTTTGCATGACAACAGAAGAAGGGACTACCTTCCAGAAACAACTGATGCATCATGAAATGCGCACATAGCAGAATACTTACAAGAAGTACCAGTAAAAGCTATAACAAACTGAAAAAAATTCAAATGTCTAGTACATACCTTTGTCACAGACAATGCTGCAAGTGTATCAAAGATGAGAAGAAATCTAGAAGACGATGAAGGCTGCAGGACTCATCTGATCCACCTCTTAGTCAAAGACTTCAGTGCTTCAGAAATAAAGGCTAATGTTGCTGAAATTGCAGAATACTTCCGTAACAACCATTTTGCAACAGTTGTTCTGAAGAAAGCAGGAGGAACCAAACTAACTCTCCCACAAGACATGCGATGGAACTCAGTAGCAGACTGTTTTGAGTGATATATTGAGAACTGACCTAATTTGATGGCAATTTGTGAACAAAACCGTGACAAAATAGATGGAACTGTAATAGTCAAAGTTCTCAACATTGGCCTAAAGAGAAATGTAGAACATATGCTGACTATCCTGAAGCCTATTTCCATAGCCTTGAACAAAATGCAGGGAAATCACTGTTTTATCGCTGATTCTGTTGAAATTTGTGAGGAACTAAGTGAGACCTTGAAAAAAGAATGACAGAGATAAACTACAGGCATTAAAAAACCAAATGGATCAAGCACTATCTCCAGCTCATTTTCTTGCCAATATTCTCAATACTCAGTATCAGGGTCAATCCTCAACTGCTGAAGAAGAGAAGTTGGCTATGACATGGGCATCCAGCAATCATCCCTCCATAATACCAACTATTATGAATTTCAAGGCTAAGGGTGAACTTGTCAAGAAAGGTATTTTTGCTGATGAGGCTTTAAAAAAAGTCACGCCAGTGAACTGGTGGAAGTCACGTAAGCATCTGGATCCATCAAAGACTATTGAAATGATAATCCAGCTTTGAACAACAATAACTTCTTCTGCTGGTGTAGAAAGAATATTTTCTTCCTTTGAACTAATTCATTCTAGATTGAGAAATCACCTGGGAACTGAAAAAATCAGGAAAGCTTGTCTTTCTTTTCCAGTCTATGAATAAACAAGAGGAAGGTAAAGACTGAGTTTTCTGCATAACTTAGTATTTTAAGTTTCTCATGATGACCTAGCTGAATAATCTATTTAATTTTGTTAAAAACACATCACATTTATGACTAAAATAGTTAAAAAATTAAAAATATATATGCTTGTTTTGTTACAATAATTATACGTTTGTTGTTGAAAAAATATTCAAAATACATAAGCTTGTTTTTCTCTTTTCAAGGTCTCACTCAGTTTAGTTAAATAAAACAATGTAAATGTCTCTTGCTTTTGCTGATGCTTGTTGTTGTCCTTCTAATGCAGTGTGGCAAAAATATCCCCAATCATAATTCAGTTTTCTGATGTAGTTTCAAAATTAATCTGAAAAAAAATCAAAATAAATCACTGCTTTAAAATGTATAGTGTGTACCTTCTAAAAATGAAACCTACGTCTATCTCTGAGTTGTGAATAATATGTATTAAGGTTATATCACACAACAAAAATGCACTCTCTGTAGAAAAGAATGATTACATCGAGGCTTCCTGACCCAAGATTTAAATCGGTTTGATTTAAATCAAATCCACCCTGACTTAGAGTACACCTCCTCAGTTACTGAGAATGAGGAGATCTACAGTTAAGCTGATCAGTATTTGATAAAAATAAAACAAAATGCCTCAGTGAAATTGTTCAAGTTCTTTTTACTGCAGAGCTGCTTGAACTGTTTCAAAATTTCACATCTCAAAAAAGAGGGGAAAATTTTCAATAAAATTTACCTCCCTCTCTTCAATTTTGTTGTCTTTCTCATGATATTTTGAGAAAGAAGAGCTGCAGACATGTCATCAGCAGCTACACTAAAAGTAGTATTAGCATCTTGGAAGAAACTACTTATCCACTCAGTCTCAGCAGGATGAATTCTGCAGTTGAAACATTAGAGGCATAACAAAGTCAAGGTGAGAAAAAAGGTCAAGTTGCAGACCCAACTTTAATGGAAGCAATTCCTCTCTTCTTTCACCTTTCAACCAAGGACTGAGGTCTCTCTCACCCTGTAAAAGCACCTCAAAATGAATCCACAGGGATGAGCAAAAGCTCAAGTTCAAATATTTGCAGCTCTTCCTTGAAAACAACCTCAACTAGGGGCTATTTCAACTGGAAGTTCTGAAGTTCTGGAGAGTTTTAACAAGTTAAAATAGCCAATAGACTTGTCATGTAGGAAACTTCTATTTGCCAAATCATTTGGAACATATTAAGATTACTATGGCTTCCCCCAATGTGCTAATATAACTCAAAATAGAGATGGTAAATCACTTAAATTTAGTTAATTATTAATATAAATTAGATAAAAATAGCCTAGTACAGTTTTTTATTTTGTGTTTACTGCCTTTGAGATAAATAAAAGGAGGAACAGCTTATATGGGACTTATGTCTGGTAACAGAATAGAAGAAAAATTGTATTACATTCCAAAGTACTAAGGGCATATAAAAGCTTGCCTTTAATTCTCTTTTTTACAAAATGTCAGTACCTAACCTAGTCATTAAATATCCTAAATCAAGGCTGTCTAGCGTCTAAGAGCCCACACACTGTGGGGGCCACACTGGCAACCCCCACAGCACTGTGCCACAAGGACGCCCTAGCCCCTACTTTCAGCTTCCCAGCCACATCCTCTCCTACCATTGCAACATGTTTTGCACCATGCTTCCCATGGGACAGGGGCAGGAAATGAAAGCTGAAGGAGAAGGGGGAGCCCAGAGACCCTGGCTGCTGCTTCAGCTGGAACAATGGGGGAAGAGGAACCTGACTGGGAGCCCAAGGCCTGCAAATTAGCCTTTTGCAACTCAAACATCCTGCAGACCATCAATTGGAAATCCCTACTGATAAATAACTTCATACCCATTTATTATATCAATTTTCATATCAAAATATTAATAATTCCTAAAGCAAATCAACTGAATATGATGTAATTTGGCACTCTTAAGTGGGAGCCACTTTATAATGTGTTCACGTATGTCCCAAAATATTTATATATACACCCAAACATCTGAAGCAGGTGATGTTAATCAAATTCATTCTCAGAAGTACATCCAAGGATAAATCATACCCAGAATCATTTAAAAAATCATGGTTAAATTCTATTTAGACAGTTCTGCCCCTAACATATATGTTCCTAGAACCCAAGAAAAAACCTTTTTGTAGTAGCTGTAGAGGTGAATGATCCTAAATTCATCCAGTAGAGGGCAATGTTATGCATACTCTAGTTATTCGCAGGACAATATCCTTGAAGAATCTGTCCTCTCCCCCACTTCATTTTGTCCTGGACCTTCCAGCCACCATCTCATTCTAACTATGCATAAACCCCAAGATCTTTTATGATTAGGGCAAGCAGAACTTAACTACCCAGAACATAGTGCTGTGCTGACCCTCAAACCTTCAAACTCTAAAGATTTTTAAACACACCTACATTGTAAGCTTTTCCTTTAATAATATAATAAACATTTACACCCAGAAATAAGGCCCCCACAGAAACATCCACTAACCTAAACGTGAGGGTTTCTTTTTTGTGTAAACTGTTTCTCTTAAAATATAATGATTAAAAGCCTTGCATTTTATTGTAATTCAGATAAACACTTTGCTAACATAACATTCAGTATAGCAAGTGCAGTTTTTAAATGTTAAAATACTTAAGCTTCTTTGTCTCTTTTATGGAAAGCTCTGGAGAGGGACAGGATGCTTTTCCATTCCTTTGATCTCGTAGAAAGATGAATGAAGTACAGTGGTTAACATCTACACCATATGCAGAGCTATTTTCAGTCTGATGATAAAACCATTAATAATAAATATTATAAACTATTTATTTCCTAAATGCTGTTATCTAATGCCAAGATACATGCAATTATACAGTCAAAGAAAGCACGCACAGAAGAGACATACAAGGTCTCCAATGCATTTCCTAGTGCTTTCTCTAGACTATTTATAAATGTTCTACCCAGGGATGGGTCTTCCACCTCTTCCCATGGGAGATGATTAAGAGACTACTAGAATTGAGGATCTAATGAATCACTCTGTCAGGACATTCTTATGAAGTTTAAGATTTATTTTATTTCATCCCATTACTTAATAGCCTTTGAACCTTCTCAAACCACTCCTTTCATCCTTAATGTTTTTGTCTTTGCAGTACTAGTAAATTATCATTTTCACTGTCTCCTAATTCATCACTTAGCCAAACTGTATATGTTAGTAGTACCAAGCACACTTGCAGGAATCCAGGCACCACTTGCCAAGGAAATTATATTAAGAAAACTCATGAATGGAAAACAAAGATTATCATTTTGTTACCAAAGAAAGAAAAAATAGCTTCTATTTACCATCCTAATAGATCAAATTCCTGCTGCCTATGCCTGATGATTCAAATTAAATCAAAACTTTAATTTTAAGTTAAATGCAGTATTATATGTTCCTCCTTCAAGTAAAGGCTGCCAATCTGAGGTTAAATACCCTGACTGCACTGACTAACAGATCTGAACAGAGGTAGATAAATGCGCCTTTGACCTCAGGATGCTCATAAAAAGTACTGAGTGCTAGTCACACCCCAAATTTCAATCTGGGGAGAATACAGACATTGAATCTACAAAGATTATGAAGCACAGCTGACACTGAGCATAGCCAGAGGAGAAATTTAACAAAGTAGGGGAATTGCATGCATCTATTTTTATGTTGATTCATCTTCTACCCAGGGAAAGTAAGGCAAAAGGCCAGTTCATTCTTGGCCTCGGGTTAGACATACTGTTCAGTCAATGCAAGAAGGATTTTTAAGTCTGGGTCACCCGCATGCATAACAAATAGTAATTAAGCTTCATCTGTTTGGAGTGGAGTTTAGGTTATCATGCACTGCCAGATAACAGGATAGTTTCTAGCCTGGTCCTGGAGAGGGAGAATAGCAGGTTTAACTGTAACTTGATAACACCCAGTTATAAATGATAGGCTCATTTACACTAAGAGTGAAATCCTGGCTCCAGTGAAGTCAATGGCAATACTCTCAGTTCATCATCATGTTTGTTACCGTAACACTTCTGGGTCATGATCAAATACAATGGACAAATTTCTAGCTCAGCTAAAAAGAATAAAAAAATTAAAAAAAAAAAAAAAAAAAATCAATGGGAGTTTTGCCAATGGCATGAGTGGAGCCAGGACTGGCCTGAATATAATTGTCTAATGTCATCAAGCCAAGAAAGACAACAACCAAGCAAGTCAATATTTCTCAGAGCTTTCTTTACCTCCTACTACCTAGAAGCTGATGCAGTCTGAAACATTCTACCTCAAATGTCTTTCATAATGTCTTTACAGCCAAATAATCTTTTTGCTTACAAAACAAAATATCTTTCCCACTTCTGCTAGTACCAAACTGAGATTGTTTCTGGACCACACAGGGAAGAGACTGATACAAAAATTATCTCCTGCAGCTACAGAAAAAAAAAGTTCAAAGAACTGTTGCCAATACTGATTTCAGTAAATTAACTGCTACCACATATAAATGGTTAGTAGACAGGTTAGTATTAAGAGCCACTCACTAATAGAAAAGGGATCAAGTTATCCAGTTATCTAATATTTTTACAGAATTCTGATAAAACAATGGATGCACTAACAATGTGATATTCAACATGCCTGTTTACACAATGCATACCTTATGAGCCAGAATTTCAATATTCAAAGTCTAAAGAAATATTGTATCAGCAATCTAAAAGTAAGAGCACCAGTGCCCCCTCTACACATGCAAGTAAAGGCACGATGGGATGTAACGCATGATTCACTCAATTGCACCTCCTGCTATACCACACGTGCATGGCAGGAGGCATGATTGTGGGATCGCGCATTAGATCCCATCATGCCTTATTGCCAGCCCAGGGGGAACCCAATCCCAGGCTCCCCCTGCACCTGCAAGAAGCAAGCTCTCACAAGCTGGGAACCCTCTCAGCTGAAGGGCTCCCAGCCATGATGATGCTCCACTCCCATGGCTGGAAGACGCAGTTCCCATGGCTGGAAGATATGGTGATCTCCCCACCCTAGGAATTTCATGCACCCCTGGGGCAGAGAGTTCATAGCTGCACCTTGCAGCTGCTGGGACCCAGCCAGGTTCCAGCACCAGGAGGCGTGCTGTGAAGACCCAAAATTCACAGCTGTAGGACTCTGGGTCCCAGAAGCTCCAGGGTCCCAGCAGTTGCAGGACTCGCACCTCTGGCTGGCCATGGTGCATTCCTCTGACTGGAACCCTACAGCTGACGAAGGAGAGACCCTGCTACAAGTGCATATTAAAACTTGATAGCAACCAGCTATAAAGGTATTTCATATTTTTGATGTTTAACTTTATAGTTGTTTGGAGCTTTTTATGATGCAGTAGCTACTTTGTACATGTAGCTGGTCTCAAGGCAATTGCACAATTAAACAGTTAATTGCATGATACCTGTAACACATAGAGAGGGTCAGGGGGAATCAACAGGGATCCTGGTTTTCTCTGTTTAAAATCTCAAATTCTCTGATTTAAAACAAACAAACAAACAACAGAGCAAAGGAAAGAGGGAAAGGAAGTATTATTTGTCCCCATTTTACATATGGGCAACAGAGTCATTGAGGTATTAACTTCACACAATCACAAGGAATTTGTAGCAGAGATTGGGACTGAATGTACATCTCCTGAATCTCAGTTCATTGATTTCAAAGACCAAATGGGTACTTTTAGAGGTCAGAGTCCACTGACTCCTAAGGAAGCAAGGTCCATGAAAACCTTAAAAAAGAAACTAGACTTTTAAATGCAGCTCTCTCTTCCTGACAGCAGGATTAATAGCTGCTTACCGAATAGAATGGTTCAAATGCTTAATACAACAACTCAGCTGTAAAATTGGGTCTGTACAATAAATACCTTTTATTTTCATGTAGTATCATTAACAGAGTTGTCAAATGCATCTTCTGGTATTAGACAGTGGTCCTAAGACAAGCAAAAAATAAATGTGTACTTTGTATTCTAAGTTCTGGTCTTCTTTGTATTCTAAGACTTCTCTGGCTTACAGACCATGGCATTAGACATGAAAACAGATTGTACGTTTATAGAAAGTGGTACAGCTAAACCAAAAATTAAAGATCACAGTACAATAGAAATATAGAATGCATAATTACATTATTAAAATATGTTCTACAGTTAACATTGCAATATGGTACAAAAATGTTTTTCATGTAAACCTAACTCTGTAACAAAAGGTACTGTACCAACTCCATGACCACCTAGCACTTCACGGTTGTTATCCTACACAGCAGGACCACTTGGAAATTTAAAGCAAATGACAGGATATAAATCAAGTGATCCTGCTTCAAGAATCCATCTGAGCTAAAAGAAAATCACAATTCTGGCAGTGTACAGAGCCTGTGTTATATAAATGAACAATTCAGACTCCGTCAATAGAGCATTTACACAAAACATATCCAATTCATTACCATTACTGTGTTACTGCAGCTTCTCAGAGCACTGATCATTGATCAGGACCCCACTATGGTATGCAGCGTTCAAAATCCTAAGACCTTGCAAATATAAAATCCTTTAAAAGTTCACCTAACCAACTTTGTGTTCTTGAATTGGACAGCTCCTTGGATTGACAGCCCCTTACCATTCTATCAAGACATACCTCCCAGTCTATTACAGAGAGAGGGAGACTTTTGACTTTTAAAACATTTATTGTACAAATACTTAAAACAAATGGTGAACGTGCAAAGGTATGTCTCTCTCCCAGGGGATAACCACAAAATACTTGTTAGCAAAAAGAACCCGACATCACCAAAGAGCAAAACCCCCTCCTCTATACACTTCAAGGGATTACACATGTAGGACTAGCTATCTGTCTTCTACCTTGCAGAGAGTCCCCTCAATGGCCCAGTGCAATGCAAACTGGTTCATGTGTTGTTGCAAGATAAACTGTCCAAATTCGAATATGACATGTACTCAGGAAGCAGAAGAGTTGAAAGCTGATTTCTGTGGCTTTTCAGAGTTGCCATCTTGGTCTTTGAAAACTGGCCAGGCAGATCATGTACTCCTTGGCCACTCGGTATGGGACAGAGAAGATGCATAGTCACAGAGAAGTCCAAGTTCAGCATACAAAATCACGTGCTGAGGGCAGCAAAGAACAGCTGCACCCAGAGGAATCCAAGACGGTGTGGAATCACAGAATCAGAGAAATCGGGCTGGAAGGGACCTCTAAAGGTCATCTAGTTCAGCTCCCTGCCTGAGGCAGAAGAGCCCTATCCAAACCATGCTATACAACCCATAGTCTAAACTCTAAATAAGACTAGCATCAACCCTGATGCAACACAGACCTAACACCATAACCTCCCACAGGTAAAGCAGGGGAACAATGGCAGCCAATGTCCTGCTTCTACGAAGTGTTGTCAATATATGCTCAAGAGATCCTGCGTAGAGGGCCAACAGAGGAAGAAAACTCCCCACAATTAGTACCAGTATGACCATGGAGAAAATTCCTTCCTGACTCTAAATATGGCTATTGGTCTGACTGAATGGAAAGGAGAGAGTCTTTTCCATCTCCTCCTTGCAAAAAGGGCAGACTGCCAATGCCACCTAGCCCAAATGATGGACAAAAGTGCCCGTGGCCAGGGCCCCATGCAGCAGCCACAACCCCAGAATGGGAGGAGGGGATTCTTACTTTTCAGTCCACCAAGCCCCTGCTGGCCTGAAGTGCAAGTCGCTCCAAACTTCAGCAAACCCATCAACATTTATGCAGCTCACACCATAACGTATAACAAGGCCCTAAGGCTGGTTGGGATTAACAAAGTAGGAGTCCTATGTCTAAACCCCCAGCTGAGCCAATCCACCTGGAGTGCTTGGAGCATGTTAAACACACAGACTGCACTAAGTCTAGTTCAAAATTCAGCTTTGATAATTAAATTCATGCAAAAATATGACTGACAAGGGGGCAGGTTAAAAGCAGCAGCTACCTTTTATATAATAACCTACAGTTCTAGCACATGTTTAAGTGCAGCAACTCCATTCAATTCCCTATTCAGGTCTGTTCAAATCCACAACTGTCACTACCATAAGAGTGCCCAAACCAAAAGACTTAGTGAGTTGTGAGCCCTCTTCACCCCTCCTGTTGAATGTGAGCTCCTATGCAGAAAGAAAAATATTAAAAAACCATGGCATGCAAAGCACAACTTTGCAGCACAACAATGAGGAGACACCTCTGGAAAGACCTGAAGGGAAGAGGACAGGGAGGTCTAGTGTCTTTGTCCAAAGTCTTTTCTTTTTCTTTTTTTTTTTTTTTTGCATTTTATTCAGTCACTCTTGGATGCAAAAATGGAACACAAGCACTCCAAATCCTCTCCTCTTTCAGAGGAATAGCCTCACCACTGAACTACAAAAGCATGCTAATTAATCTACATAGCCCCCTATGACGTGACTGAGTAATAAAATCTTTATTTCAGAATTGGAAAAAGTAAGAAACAAAGTTTTGGGGTCCAGTTCTACAATAGACTAAAAACCTTTATCTCCCATTCAACTTTCACAAAAGTTGCAAGTGTTCAGAACTAAGGCTGTTAATTAATCACATAATGTGCATGATTAATATGTTACTTGGTTCTTGTGTTAAGTTTTTTAATGCGTTAATCACACACGTGGTTTTGGAGCCTGTGGCAGGGCTCCTCTCCACCGCCATTACCCCTGCCTCCAGGATGGCCAGTGGGGCAGCAGTGGCAGTGCAAAGGACTGCAGAGCAGCCTGGGCGCAGGCTCCAGGATGCTGCAGCAGGAAGGCAAGCGGGCAGATAGGTATTGCGCGCGCGCACGTGCACACACACACACACACACACACACACACACACACACACACACACAGGAGCAGCAGCATCATGCCAGAAATATAGCCCAGCAGCAGTGCCCAGCATGTAAGTCTGTGATGGTGAAGGGGAAGAAGTAAGAGAGAGGGCAGGGGCGAGGTGGGGGCAAGTTGAGGCCCCCACAGTGAGGAACAGAGCAGAGCAGGGGCTGGGGTGAATGGACCCTGGGGCCAGGGTGGGTCATGCGACAGAGCTGCAGGTGGCTCATCCGCAGGCATGGTGGAGGTGGGGAGCTCCCTGCCATTGTGCGCACCCGAGGAAGGCATGGGGGGGCATGTGCCCCTAAAATTTGTGCACGGGATGGAGGCTGGGGCTCTGTACCCTGCTGCTTTTGCTCTGAGAGCTGTGTGCTGGTCACGCCAAGTGGCCCCTGTCTGCCCAGTGGCAAGAAGCACAACATGGCATCAGCTGGCTCCTGGCCTGCCTCTGCCCCATGCACCAATCCAGGGGGCCCACGATGCCTCTCTTGGGGGCATAGCAGCAGGAAACTTTACCCCCACCCCTGAACCCTGGATGAGTCACCCATGGTACTGCCGCACAACCCATCCCAACCCTAGGGTCCCATTCACTCCAGCCTCTGCCCCTGCCCCACTCCCTCCCTCACCATGGAAGCCTCCATCTTCCCCCCCACACCTATTCCCTCCCTCCCATCCCATCCTCTTCCCCTCCACAGACTTACTGCTAGGCACTGCTGTATGCACTGCCAGGGTGCATTCCTGTAGGGTTACCATACTTTCAGTTTCAAAAAAGAGGATACCTGTGTAAGGAGGGGGTATATGAGTGTAGGAGAGCAGTGATATGCCCATGCTTTGCCCCTACCCCTCACCCCCAAGCCACAGCCCCACCCAACCCTGATGCTGCCCCTCACTCCTGACCCACAGTACCCCATAGCCTGCCAGAGCATGCAGGGTCCTCCTCCCTGGGCTCCAGATCCCCCTGCAGGGACCTCTCCTCCCCAGGTTCCAAACCCCACACACACACCCACAGTCCCCCACACCTTCACAAATTCTTGCCCCCCCACACAGACACCCCACCCTCCCCAACCATACAAAGTACCTGCATAATTTTGCATAATTTTGACTTTTTCTGCACATAATTTTTAGTTTTTGGCTGTGCAATTAAAATCACTATTAACTGCAACTAATTTTTTTTAATCGCATAACTAATTGCAATCAATTTTTTTAATCATTTGACAGCCCTATTCAGAACCTTTTAGGATTCATCTCTAATTGGCTCCAAATTGCTGATGGAATTTCTGGAGCCCAGAGCTTAAAAACAGGCAGTGCCACTCTTTCTAAATGGCTTTATTATTCTAGTGTATTCCCAAATTATTTTCCCTTGATTGAAATTATTTAACTGGTATAATTTCCTTCAAGGAAAATGATTCTACACTGTACTAAACCTTACAATATATCCCCAGGTTACCAGCCCAAATTTTCCTTTGTACATTTTTTATTACATTTCAGCACACCTACTGTAAACAATTTGTTCCCTGCCTTAATAATTTCTGCTTTTCAAATAGTTGCAGTTATAGCTCCCTCAGTGTTCATTCAGCCAAGCAATACAGATGGGTTAATAATAACCATTGTGATAATACTGTCTAACACTTATTCCCAAACATAGGCAGCTCCTATTTCCTTACTGGTATATTTAAATGGATCTAATAGCAACCTACATACTGGCGAGTCCTAGGATCGGTAAACAACAAAATACAGGATATCATTAGATGACCTTCCAGTAGAGGATTAATACAAAGACAGGCGGGTGAAGAACACTAAATTTTTTATGGCTAAGGAGCATTAAAAACATCTCTAATCATAATAAATCAAGAGTATTCAAAACAAAAATAAATCACAGCTTTGCAGTTATTCTGTCTAATTCTAAATCTATATTTGATAGGCTGTGCTACTTGATGCTGACAGATCATGTACAATTATCTCTTGCACAGAGGGCACAAGATGTGTGTGAGCTATACTATTATATTCATATTATGCCCTGTTTAATAGCATAAGTGCACAATTGAACAGAACAGAAGACCTGAACAATGGTTTCCAATTCTCTGTTTAAAAATATTGTAAAGCTAAATTGACTTGAAAAAGTCTTAAGATGGAAGAATGTTACAAATCGATGCCTTCATGCAAAAATGATGTTTAACCAAAACTGGTTTAAGACTAGGCAATATTAATCTGCTTTTTGGCACACTGTATATTGAGAGTTGTTAAATGCACTTACTTTCTACCTAGCAATATACTTCCAGGTGCATGCTCCTTCTGATATAGAGTGAAAGTCAATTACCTTTAGCAAGAACTGCTGTGTCGGTCGGGGCTTTTTAAAGTGAATTTTGTGCCAGTGAAGAGTCGTCCAATTATCTCCTCATTGACCCTTATGTAACTGCATTTTCCTTAAGTAGGTCTGCATGTATGTTGTTGATGACACAGTCTGAAGACAATGGGGTTTCAAAGGTAAAACTGAAAGCCAGATTTGGCCCCAAAGACCTCTATTACTGGTTATGATGTGCAAGATGAAAGAATACAGCTTGACTTTCACGGCTTAATAAGAGTTTGTTCAGTTGGCTGTTAGGAAAAAAAATCCTTTTACTTACAAATAGGATCTGGACATTAGTGTGATTCACTTTATAGAGAACTCCACTAAACTATTACATCTTCTTGTGTTGCTTTTAGTAATATACAATCCTACATGTTAGCTTCACTTGAGATTTCTCCAGAAATCCTATAATAAATCGTTCCTTTCCTGTAACATAGGCAGAGCAGAAAGGAGACTTATGGGACTCCAATATGAGACCCCTGAATTACTAGGAAGTAAGAAATTGCTGAGAGATTACTGGATATTTAAAAAAAAAAAAAAAAAAAAGGTCAAGCAACACAACTGGTGAATACAATAAATCCAATATCATTTAAAATCAAAGTCTACCCAGGCATGATATAAACAAGAATTAGGCTTCATAAACCCCTGAGAAGTTTCTGTCATTATATAGATGGGAAAAGAAAGGCACAGAGATATTAACCAACTTGCCTAAGGTCACAATGACTTCAGGCAAGGAATAGAGCCCAGGATTCGCTTCCACATTCTTTGCTCAAAACCTGTGACTAAGGCATTTTTCAGGTAATAACTGGAAAGACTTGGTTAATGTTTTGAGATTAAAACATTTTTGAAGAGACCTTTCTAATCTGAAAACTTTCTTTGGGTATTTGAATGAAACCTGCTTTTAAAATGATAGGTGTTGAAAAATCCTTTTTAGTATGCTGCTGAGTATTCTGGTACGGATCACGCCATCTGTCCAAGCTGGTGAATGCATATTAATCTATCAATTTTTAAAATATAATCTTAAAAATATTCATGCAATATGATTTATTTTTAAAAAATCACACACTCCTTCCATTGCTATATTACAGTTTGACATATGCTGAGAAAAATGTAATTTCTCTCTTACATGCATGTTCCTAGTTACTAGAAAACACTATGGCTCCACTGGTCTTTATATAAAAACAAGGCTTCTGGCTTTTCATCTGAATATTACAGATACAATACAAAGTATTTTGTTGATATTAATGTGCTTACAGCTTATTACACAAAGTTAATTAAAATCTGAATATGGCAAAGTCTGAAAATGCTGCATGTCTAATTTGTCCACCAAAGCAGCTTGTATAATGAATAGCTTTATAAGAGCATAATGTTATCACAATGCAGCATATGACTCCATTCCAGCTCTGTTCATTTCAAAGAAAAATAAGGAAAGCACCATGGCTTTGTGGAAAAACCACATTAGCTTATCGTCTCTGGGGAAATGATTCAAATCTGGGTGGAGTAAAAATGCCTTAATTTCAACCTACTCTTTGTTGGACAGTATCTACTGGCATGCAACAAAACCACAAATGGCATGTCACACTTGGGACTGCTAAAGCCACCCACAGCCTTGAGTAAATGGACTTTGAAGGTCAAAGCCCAAACCACTAGCAGTTTAAGCAAACGAAAACCACACCAAGGAGAGAATACCTATATCTTGGCTAGGGAAATACAGGAATCAGACAACTCCCAAAATGAGTTTATTGCTTTGGAAGTTAAATTGCTTTCTTAGTTAAATTGGCACCTTTTTAAAAAAAAATGCGTCTCTTTTTAAGGCAGAGTCCCACAGTACTGGAATGCAGAGATACACATCCAGGCAGAAGCTCTTGAAAGCATACTCAGCATGCTCTTAAGAGGACACAGAATGAGCTCTGCTCACTGTGACTACTACTCAAAGCTCCCTGTACCACCTCCCTTCTTCCCATTGCACAACCATGAAAGAACACCACCTATTTGACCCTGAACACTGATTTAAACATACTGAGCCAGATTCCTCTCTTCACTTCCACCCTATACCATGTACTTCTCAACCTATATGTGGCATGCCCACTCAGATTGGGAGATGCAGGATTCCTGTGTTTACCTAGCCAGGGATAGGTTGAGGTATTTTCTCCTTGGTATCATTTTCCTTTGGTTAAACTACTAGTGGTTTGGGCTTTGACCTCCAAAGTCCATTTACTCAAGGCTGTGGGTGGCTTCAGCAGTCCCAAGTATGACATGCCATTTGTCAAACTGCTACAGTCCCAGTGAAACTAGGACAAGTTACACCAGCTGATGATCTGGGATTCTGTGGGAGGTTAAGCAAGAGTGGATCTTAACTAGAGGCTACTCAGAGCTGCCAAAAGACCACTGCAACCCAGTTTGGTTCCTGGCTACTCACTCCCAGTCCTGACATATAATATAAATGGCTTCACCTTAGAAATGTCCCCACTACTATTAGAAACAAAAAGTTTAATTAACATAAAGGTAACGTTATTTTGCATGTGTATTCTGGTCAGCCCAGCACAAAGTTCACAACACACCCTGCTCAAAGCCCCAGCTCTTGGAGTCCTGCAATTAGGATGAAACAGATTTCATTTAGTTAACAAGTTTTTGGTTCTTATCATTCGAGATAAAAGCTTGAAACTATGAACCACTGGCTTCAAAAGAAAAAAGAAAAAAAAAGTCTCTAAAATGTAGTATTTAAAGATCTCATAATGTTGGGCCTATCATAATATTTGATAGCTTGGGGTTGGCAGCACCATGGTAAGAGAAGAGGGAATGGGTCTTGGATCAGCTCTGGGTCAATAAAAAGTCTATGCAGTAAACCAGGGATGTGAAACTCGTCTAGCCTCACAAGCTGGATGAGTGACAAGCAACTAGTTGATGGGCTGGATGAACAGTGCAGAGCTTCCCTGAGGGCTTGGCAGGGCTCATGGACCCCCATCCCTGCCCATACATGCTGGATCCAGCACACCCATGCCCACTCCAGTGGGTCCAGGACAGCGCCCCACATGGGTCTGTGCAGAGACAGTCTGTGATGGGCACCACGTAGCAGTGGCTTTAGCCAGTCAGGGACCTGGCAGGAAACCGGGCATCCCAAGTGCTTAGCTACCACCACAGGAAGCCAGGTTCCCCTCCCTCTCCCACAGTGCTGCTGGGGCTACAGCACTGTGGCTCTCACTCAGGTGCTTGGCTACTTTGAGAAGGTCCCCATTGCAGCCAAGGTTGGGGCGAAGTCAGTCTGGCCTACAGGCCATAAATTTGACACCCCTGCACTAAACCAAACATAAGGCTGTTTCTTAACCCCTGAAGTCTGCCCCAGAATGCTTTCCCTTGTTGATCAATTCGCACAAGTGGATTTTAGAAGAAGGCGGGATAAGAGAGAAGCAACACCTTGAGCTACACACCTGGTTACAGCAGTCAAGTCTAGGATACTGTCCACTGCAAGAGGACATTAATTTTTTTGGTACCAAAAACATAAACTACACCTGCCTTTTCTGCTGCAGTTACAGCTGTAGTTACAGCTGTAGCTGTAAGCAATGGCTCCTGATACTTTCTGTCAAGGTACACTCTCTGATCTCCACTGAGTTTTATAGCAACAGACAATTCATCTTTCATAATTGCATGTTAACACTCAATGAAGAGCAGTGAAGTGGAACTCCAGTTAAATCTATCCCCAAATAATTACAGGCAGCCACAAAAAACCAAACATAAATACAAAGAGAGAAAGGCATCATTGTGCTTGTAAATCCTTTAAACTGCTAATATTTGTTAACATAATGCAAAATTACATTAACGTTCTAAACAGCTAGTTAATTCCTTCATAGACAATTTGTTTTGCAATTCGCTTTCAATGCACACCCCACTAAAAAACAAAATCAGAGATTGCCAGATGAAGTCAGTAACACTGGCTTTTTGTCAGTTTTTGTGTCATGTTTATACAGAATTTTACATTTCACTTAGCAAATCTGCCTTTGAGTTCTTAAAATACTGGCCAATTTTCAGCCTCAAACCATACTCTGAGTATATAACATTCTTTCTCTATGGGTCTGCATTACCGTTGCAATTACTTCATGCCTTAGTAGCTGTAATTAACCATTAATGTATTATCCATCCTTAAACTTCTATTGGCTGAAAACTTCACAAACTAGTGAAATTAAGTATGCAGTATAATGATAGGGCTTCAAGAGTGGTGTCAAAAACATTTCAGGAGCACCCCCCTGAAAGGAATTAAGGGACTAAGGGCTATCCAACAATAAGGGCTGAACAACCATTGCCCCTGCAACCATAGTCATTATTCAGTCACTGTTATGGACAATACTGAGTAATAGGTGGCTGTGTGTCCACCTGGGTGACAGAGTCAGCTCACCCTGGTTCCACAGCAGTGGACTGCCACAAGACTTAGTATTTACACCAATGCTCTTTGATGGCAATATGCCATCAAAGTCACCCAAATTTGTATATGCAGATGACCTTGCTTTGGCAATGCAAGCAGCCACCTTCAGTGATATTAGGTCCACCTTGAATGAGGACCTGAGTATTACAGAGGAGCATTCACGGAAATGGAGACTCCAGCCAAGTTTCCACAAAACAACAGTCACTGCATTCCATCTTGATAAAAGGACACTAAGCCTACCCTGAAGGTAACTTTTGCAGCAACACTGAGGCATGACCTCACTCCATCTTATCTTGGAGTGGGACTGGATGGCACATTAACCTTCCACGGCCACTTGAAGAAAGTAGCGGCCAAGACTAAGATAAGGGTCAATTTGGTCTAGAAATTGGCAAGCACAAGCTGGGTATCAACATCAGTATTACAGACATCATGCTGACACTTGCATACTCCATAGCCGAGTACTGTGCAGTTGCACTTGATTTATTGACATCCAACTGAACACTGCAATATGGTGCATCACTGGAACCCTCAAGTCAACTCTAACCCCTTGGCTGCCCATGCTGGCACACATTGCTCCTCCACCTATTCGTTGTGAGGTAGCAACTCTTACAGAAAGTCCACCAGGACCTCAACAGTATCTCTCACCATTGCCTGAAGTTGTGTAAGCCCTTCTGGATCCATGCACTTAACCTTCAACAATGTGATTTCAACCCTGATCAAGTTGGGAAAACCGAATGGAGTTCACAGGAAGTCCCAAATAAACATCTTGTGATAGATCCAATGCAGAAGGCTTTGATCTCCCACAATACTCCTGGCAACTCTAAATCATATCCTCACAAACCATGCGAGATGCAGATACTTGATACACAAGTGGAAAATTAAAAGCTCTCCAGTGTGAGACTGTTGTCACCCAGAACAGACCATGGAAGATATAATGACTCAATGCCCAATCCACAAATATGAAGGAGGTATCACAACAATATACTTTGCTGCTCCTGTCAAAATTGTCAGGCTCAACCATGTAAATATAAAATTATTGTTGCTCTTCTGTATCTACATCAGCCAGAAGAAAGAAGATTATTCAGCCAACTGGTATGAGGGAGACTAATGACAGCTTTTTGTTATCATCTGATTGGTAATATTAAAGCAGGGGCAACCCTGTTTTGGTTAGCCTGAAGGAGTATAACTATGGCAAGTGTAGCATAGTATTATTAAGATAAGCAGGGCACATTTACGCTAGTTATCAGGAAAAATGTCCTAATTAGATTTAGTAGAGCATGGAATAGTGCCTCAAGGAGGAATTACGGCACTTGATTCATTTCAGCTTTCAACAGGAAACAAATTGGGAAAACGCTCTAGGTTATTTCTCCTTCAGAAAGAGACTGAACAGGATCACCTCAACAGGTTCTTCTCAGACCCTAGGGCTGATCATTACAAATAGCCACAACTCTATTCTTCATCAAAAGAGGCTGGAAGTGTGTCCAGACAGAAAGAGAGACAATGGCAACTCAGCATCAGTCCATTATAGCTCCTACTACAGCCAATAGTAACTGGGGCCTTCGTAAACTTTCAGATTTAGATCCAACACGTAGTTCCATACTCCTGGTTTGCTTTCTGTTTAAATGAAGACAGGAAAGACAAGTAGTTATTTTCTCAGGAGGTGATTACTTTGACTCAAGAGGTTAACAATTTCACCTTTGCAGCAAAAAAATACTGTTCTCTTTACAGGAGATGTCACTCCTTCCACTTTGCACCAGCCTAAAGCTAAATTTAATAGAAAGATAGCTTTGATGAGTATATGAGAAATCAAGGACTAACATAACATGATCTTACACATCTCAGTCCTTTATCTAGCACTTCTCAAAGTCTCCTTCTCAGAACAGTAACCGGCAAGGCTGTAGAAGCAATGTCTCACTACTCAACAATGATCTCTTTGGCCACTTAACAGAACTCTCCTTGACCAAAAGAACAAAGAACGCAATGTAAGGTTCAGAGACTGGAACTGTGAAAGCAAGTTAATTCAGGTTTTTGGAAAGTGTGGCATCTACACTGAGAACAGCCAGTAAGGAAACAGGAATGAGGGTAGGTTTTCCTTCTTTTCTTCCAAAAAGCTTTTGGCAGAAACTCATCATTTACTGATAAATCAGACAGTTTACACAAAGTTTCATTTAGTCAGAACATTTTTTTTAATTACAAAAACAGTTTAGATGGAAATATGTATACTATCCCTATATTGATGGAGTCCCTACATACTTCTGCAAAAGAGAATTTGCTAAAACATGGGGGTGTCCAGCTGGGAGTCTATATTCTCATTAGACACAACACAAACAATTAGCTAGATCAGTGGTGTGCAACCTATGGCCCACGGACCCCTGGGGGGTCCAAAGACTATGTCCAAAGAGTCCGCAAAAGATTATTATGATTAATCAAAAGTATGCAAATTTCCACACTTACAATTCAAAGGGGTCTGCACCTCTATTCAAAATTTCCAAAGGGATCTGCACATGAAAAAAGGTTTAAAACCACTGAGTTAGATGCAGTACAATTCCTGCATAATCCTGAGATGAAGGATGAGTGTTGAGGGGAAAGATGTAGGAAGCAGACTCACTACTACGTGACTGGCAAATAAAGACTCCCCAGCCACAAGTTTTAAAAGGGAAAGAGAATTTCAGATGTTATTTTCAGGTTCCAAGTTCAGTCCCCTCCACTGCTAGTAAAAAAATCAGTCTACATTATGGATCCCACTGCCAGCAAGTCTACTGCATTTGCACAGTAGATATGTAAATGTATGAGGATAACTTATTAACATTAAAGAAAGGTACATGTACATACTTCAGGAGGACTTACCACATCAGGCTTATTCCAAATATATGTAATTCAGCATTTTGGACATAATTGTGAGGGAGTGAAGGAGCGAGCAGGCTCCGAGGCTTCCCGCCACGGCGCAACCGCACTAAGTTCCCGCACTCAATCCCAGAACCCGGGGCACAAACTCACCTTCTCCAGGTACGCGGAAGAAGGTGGGGCCCGGACGGCAAGGGCCAACATACAAGAGACGCTGGCGCTAGGACGGGAAGCAGCGGAACGGGAAGAGTCTGGCAGGGGAGTGGACACCGGCGGGAGCACGCTCGTGCGGATGCGTACTGTCCTGAAACGCGGCCAGACTTTCTGGCACAAGGGTAAGCCCCTGCGGGGTTTGTGAACCCGGGCAACCAGCCCAGTGGGGCTGCAGACGGTGGGAGGTAGCCGGGAGCAGCTGGAACCCGGTAGGCCCAGCTACCATATAGACTGTAATAAAGGAGCAGACACGGACTGTGAGAATGCTGCTCCGGCAGTAGACGACCAGTCGGTCGCAAGGAGCCCGAGGGGGGGCTGAAGAACTCCTTGGGAGTTGGACTGGCACGTGCCAGACAAACATCACTGAACCGGAGTACAATCAAAGTCGTGGCAGGAGAACCGGACACGTTCAGCCCTCAGGTGAGCGACCCTTAGCTACATGGGAGCAGTCCTGACACGGGGAGGCAGAGGGTGCGGAGAAGATCATACCTTCCCCACCCCCACCCCCCACATTGGTGCATTGGTCGGGAACACTCTCTGACAGCGGCCTCTCTAGGAGTACTAAGGGGCACAAATGGAGTATCAACCCGGATTACCAGGGATTGAGACATTGCAGCAAGCAATGAACCTGATGGCCCAGGTGCTGCAACAGCAGCAGGTTATGAGGCAAACAAGCCTACATGAACTACATGCTACATGAGCAGCTGTGGGCCCAGAAGGGACCAGGGGACTTTCAGATGCCAAAAATGTCTAAGGAGGATGATCCGGAAGACTTCCTGGAGACATTTGAGAGGGCAGCCATAGCAGCAGGTTTAGAAAAGACAAAATGGGCTGGACATATAGGTACCCTACTAATTGGCCAGGCGCAAGCAGCGTACAGAGCTATGACAATGGGGGATGCCTTGGACTATGACAAAGTTAAGGCCAAGATACTACGAAGGCTAGCTATAACGCCAGAGAGATACTGACAGGCCTTTAGGGAAAGAAAGTTGAGTGAGGAAAAAACTCCTCACATATTATGGCAGAACCTAGCAGATCTGATGAATAAATGGCTCAGGCCAAAGGCCACTTCAAAGGAGGAAATCTGTGACCAAATTCTCTTAGAACAATTTATTGCAGACCTAGAGGAAGACACTCAGAAATGGGTGAGATGTCACTGCCCCACATCATCTCGGGAGGCCTTGCAATTGGCGGAACAATTCGATATGGCCCAAGGGGACCGGCGGAGATCCAAAAGTACAAAAGGACAAGAGACAGCTACGAGGCGGGGCTCAGAGAACAAAGCGGGCAGAAGGGATGGTCCTCAAGGTCTAACATGTTTCTCGTGCGGGCAGAAAGGACATTTGGCCAAGAATTGTCCCCAGGATTCTCGGACAAAGTTCTCTAAGGACATGGACTTTTCTGAGACGTGGTCAGGGTCGGGACAATGCCAGAAGTCGAGTCAATGGATTGCGGGGTGGGCAGTCACGGTGTAGCCCAGATTCGACCCCTGCCCGAAGTACGAGCCTGGGTCGAGGGAAGACCCGTCCAGGCAGTCGTGGACACTGGGTGCGCTCAATCTCTTGTCTGCCCCTCCTTGATCAAATGGAATCAGGCACCGCAGTGTGCAGGAGTAAGCATGGTTTGTCTACACAAGCAAAAGACCTACGTCGAAAGAAGATTGTTGGAGGTACAGGTGCAGGGGATCTGGAGGAGAATCCCTGTGGGGTTGGACGAGGAGATCCTGTACCCAATGATCTTGGGTCACGATTGGCCTGAGATATTTGAGGTAATTGCATTGCTCCAGGGTCGTGAGACACCAAGAGAAGGACTTATTGGGACCGAGGCCAATGCAGCAGATGATATGGAGGTAGAGGCTTTGGCCAATACCAGTCAATTTCGGGAGGCCCAAGAGAGAGATGAGGAATTGCGACCATTCAGAGAGAACGAATCATCGGAAGTCAACACTCAGGTAATCTCCCCCAATCGCGGGAAAACAGTTCCCTGGGTAGAGATAAGGAACGGGCTACTGTACAGGATCAAGCGGGGTTGGGTCAAGGGAGAGGAAATCGCACAGTTGGTTATACCACGACCCTGCTGAGAACCCCTCTTACGCCTAGCACATAGGAATCCCCTTGGGGGGCATTTGGGGAAACATAAGTCGGAGGCCCGTTTAACTCGGTGTGCTTCTGGCCACATATATATGAGGATGTGGAGGAGTACTGTAAAACCTGCGAGGTGTGCCAGAGGGCGAGCACCCATAAACCCCCTAAGGTGCCGCTGCAAACAATGCCGAATGTGCGGGAACCTTTTACAAGAGTGGCCTTAGATATAGTGGGCCCACTGCCACAGAGTGTAGCAGGACACCAGTTTGTGCTGGTCCTCATAGACTATACAACCCGGTTTCCGGAGGCTATTCCTCTGAGGGCTGTAACCGGACCTAAGGTAGCTGAAGAATTAATGAAGTGGGTGGCCAAGTTCGGGATTCCCTGAAAGATTATTACAGACCAAGGACCCAATTTCATGTCCTCGGTATTGAAGGCCCTATGCAAAGTGCGGCAAATTTGCCACCTTAAGACGGCGGTGTACCACACACAGACCAATGATCTGGTAGAATGCTTTAACGGGACATTAAAGGGGATGCTACGCCAGTGTGCCCAAGACAAGCCCAGGAAATGGAACCTACTGGTCCCGCCCCTTCTGTTTGCTATAAGGGATGCCCCCCAGACATCTCTGGGCAATTCCCCTTTTGAATTAATGTTTGGGCACCGACCCCGCAGCCTCTTTGATATTGTGCGGGAAGGATGGGAGGCCGACCCGAACCCGGGTAAGGGGGGCCTCAGAATATGTCCGGGACCTAAGGAAGTGGCTCCAGGTAGTCCAGGGAATAGCTCAAGATAATTGGGAGCAAGCCCAAAGATACCAGAAGAAAAGGTATGATGCTCAGACTAAGGGGCGGGAGTTGAAGGTGGGGCAGAAGGTACTTGTTCTGCTGCCCAGCTTGACCAGAAAGTTCTTAACGTGCTGGCAGGGGCCATTCTCCGTAGTGAGGAGAGTAGGCCCCGTTGATTATGAAGTGCTACGCCAAGGGGCAAAAAGGGAGCGGCAAATCTACCACATCAACCTCCTGAAGGAATGGCATGAGTCCGAGGGCCTCTTGATCTCCCCTGACCCTGAGGCAGATGAGTTTGGGACACAAGTCAGAGACAATCTAGACACGCCCACGGAAGGCGACCTAATATCAGTAGGGATTCAGTTGGAAATTAAGCAGCGCCAACAGCTGATGGGCCTAGTGAAACATTTCCCTGATGTCTTCACAGGCCAACCAGGGAAGGCGACCAGGGTGGAACTGAGAATCATCACCAAAGAAGGACAGATAGCGAGGGAAAAGTGGCGCAAGATACCTTATCATAAATGCCAGCCAATTAAAGAGGAACTAGAGAAAATGTTGGAGCAGGGGATCATTACGCCTTCCCGTAGTTAAGCGAAGTTTATTTCGACCCTGGACCTGTCAAAGGGTTATTGGCAGATTCCGTTACGAAGGGAAGATCAGCCAAAAACAGCAAGAGAAACGGAAACATCAAAGGGCAAGAGAAACGGAAACATCAAGTGGAGCGAAGAGCGGAGAAAGGCTTTTGAAGAACTCAAAAGGGCTCTATGCCAGGAGGTAATTCTACATGCCCCCAATTTTGCCCTTCCATTTACATTGCAGACTGATGCCTCAGCCTACGCACTTGGAGCGGTCCTGTCGCAGGAGGTAGACAGACTACAACGGCCGGTAGCATATGCGAGCCAGAAACTCAACAATCATGAAAAGAGGTACTCTACTATCGAAAAGGAATGTTTGGCTATCCGATGGGGGGTTGACTATTTTAGATACTACATCTTAGGGCGTGAGTTTAAGCTAATCACTGATCATGCTCCTTTGAGATGGCTAAACACTGCTAAGAATGATAACTCTCGTATCATGCGATGGGCCCTAGCTCTCCAACCCTTCTGTTTTTGTGTGGTGTACAAGCCGGGAAAAACAAACATGGTGGCAGATTTTTCATCAAGGTGTAATGGGGATACTCCCAAAGCTCAGGGCGGAGCCTCGCAGGACCGAAGGCAGACAAGAAGAACGCTTAGTAGCGTCTTGAGGGGCAGGATATGTGAGGGAGTGAAGGAGCGAGTGGGCTCCGAGGCTTCCCGCCATGGCGCAACCGCACTAAATTCCTGCACTCAATCCCAGAACGCGGGGCACAAACTCACCTTCTGCAGGTGCACAGAAGGAGGCAGGGCCCGGACGGCAAGGGCCAACATAAAAGAGACGCCGGCGCTAGGACGGGAAGCAGCGGAACCGAAAGAGTCCAGCAGGGAAGCGGACACCGGCGGGAACACGCTTGTGAGGATGCGTACCGTCCTGAAATGTGGCCAGACTTTCTGGCACAAGGGTAAGCCCCCGCGGGGTTTGTGAACCCGGGCAACCAGCCCAGTGGGGCTGCAGACGGTGGGAGGTAGCCGGGAGTGGCTGGAACCCGGTAGGCCCAGCTACCATATAGACTGTAATAGAGGAGCAGACACAGACTGTGAGAATGCTGCTCCGGCAGTAGAGGACCAGTCAGTCGCAAGGAGCCCAAGGGGGGCTGAAGAACTCCTTGGGAGTTGGGAGAGGGATTTCAACCCCACGGCGTACAGGGAAAGAGCAGAGGACATCCGAGTAAGATCGAAGCGGGCCCCAAGCTCTGAAGAATCCCTGGCCGTACCTGTTTGTGTTGACCCTTTTTGGTTTTCCTTTTTGTGGAATCAATTTGAGAGATACCTTATTACGTGGCCGACCTAGATAAGCTGCCACGACCGGAGGATCAGGCGAGGGTGTAGGGGTGGCGGAGCCCTCATCGACGCGGGACCTCAAGAGTCAAGGAGTCCCACTTTGGGACTGGCACGTGCCAGACAAACATCACTGAACCGGAGTACAATCAAAGTCGTGGCAGGTGAACCGGACACGTGCAGCCCTCAGGTGAGTGACCCTTAGCTACACGGGGGCAGTCCTGACACGGGGAGGAGGAGGGTGCGGAGAAGATCATATCTCCCCCACACACAATAATAATCGAACAATTTATCGGTGCTCTAGGTTCTAACCTTATCCACATTGTGGACTCTGCCTTTTTTATTGTTATTTTGTTCTCTGATCTTCTTGTTTTTCTGTCTCCATATCCATGCAGTACAATGCTGTAAATCTAACCACTCATGCACAGGGAAAGAGAAGCTGTTGCAAAAAAGAACTAAGGAACTGTTCCCACAGTCCCCCAATTCTTCCCTATCTTGATCCTTTGTTTGGAAAATTTCATAGATTTCATAGATTTTATAGACATTAGGGCTGGAAGGGACCTCGGGAGATCATCGAGTCCAGCCCCCTGCCCAAAGGGCAGGAAG
>NW_017728947.1:30275186-30315184 GCF_001723895.1 Crocodylus porosus
AGTCACCCATGACAACCAAGGTCCTGGAGCAAGTGGCCTCAGTCAGTTCCCGGGCGAACTCCTGGTCAAGCTCAGGACTTTGAGTGGGAGTAGATTTGAAAACTAGATCTAATCATTTCCTTCACAAGTGAGGATGATATGGAAAACCTAGAAAGATTCCCAGTGCTCCAGGACAGGGAGGACAGAGCCTTCTGTGGATGGGCGGGGGAAGGTGCAATTGGGCAGTAAGGGGCTTCAGCAGCAGTTGCGTGTCCCATACTGGCACAGGGTACTGCTCACAATATATGGAGAATCAAGACTTCACTTAGTCACACCCTCTCTAGAGAGGAACATTGCAGCTAGGTAATTCTATCACAAAGGATTAAAACTTCCCCTACAGCACTGCAACAACCATTTCCCCCTCACTCCAGTTTATACCACCAGAGTCCACTAAAGCCAGAAATTGAACAATACCCCTGTTCCCTATTTGGCCATCAAAAAAAGGACTGGTTTATGGTTAAATTACAATAATAAGATTCAAGGAGGCTTGTTTTATTCTAGTTTCCAGAACAGACACCCTTCCCTCCTCCACCCTCCCCCTAACCTAAGCAAGTCACACAATCACTTTTTCCTCCCTGCAGAATAGGGTTAGACAGAATCACCAACCTCAGGCATCTCAAACTTGCCTCCTGTCCCAGACTAAATCCAGACTGTGAGGCTGCTTGCAGGCTGGATCCAGCCCACAGCAAGGTCTGGCTCTGGTGATAGGGGGCTCCCTAAGGGTCTGGAAATGTGGCATCAGGGGAGTGGAAATCAAACCTAACACCTTTACCCAGTTGCCACATTTCCCAACCCCTTGAGGAGATTTGCAGGCTGGATGGTCTTGCCTTAGAGGCCAGATCTGGCCTGCAGGCCAGAGATTGAACACCAGCACTTTGGGCAAATATTCTGTTTTTTCCAATCATTTCTACTGTAGTATATCTTATGTTGGGTCATATTTAGAAATGCTAATGCTGATATGCAGGAAGATTCCCAGTAGCCAGGGAAACTGGTAGAGACCAGACAACAAAGCAGAAACTAAAAGCAACCGCTTTTCTCCTGCAAAAGAATAATAAGAGTGCTACAAAGCAGAGCATGTAGGTAGAAATTCTAAATATAGCAAGCCATCAGAGCTAGGCAAAAGTTCTCAAGCCAACTCTGTAGCATTGTGAAATCCCTTTCCTAATTCATTTTTACTTTGACAGGAATAAACCTAGTCCTTTTACGCTCAACTTCCTAAAGGTAAAAACATAAAAAATTTTCTAACTAGGAGGTGGTAAGAGATATTTAAGCTTCTACGAAAAGGCATAAAATATCTCTTTTTACCATTACAAGATACGAGTTAGATCGGCTTTGCAGAAACAGAAGCAAAAACATTTAGAAAGAAGGGGCACAAATGGCTTCATAAAGGATGACAAATAATTTGACATACCCCCTCATCATCCAAATTAAGATGAGTTTGAGGGGTGGGGGAGGAGAGGGGAGAGTTAAACTAATTTATACCAGTTAAGCTAGGGACAGAAGTTACACATAAAATGGTTGAAGTGATCAGAAACTGGTTTATGCCTGTAACAGAACAAAAGTTCACTGCACATAAACCAGTTTCAAAATGGCTGAAACTGGTTTAGGATAAACCTGGTTAAATGCGTATCAGACTTAACTGATTTAGGTCAAGCTGGTTTATGGAACATTCATCTCAGACCTCTTCCTGGTTCAAATTAAATCAGAGTCCCCAAGCATCCCAGGATTCTTTGCAGCCCTGGGTTGGGCTATGCTGTCTGCTCCAGAGAGCAGGGTTGGGTCCTGCCCATCTGCAGGAGCAGTGAGGGCTGGCTGACAAGAGGTGGGGGTGGGAAACCCAGCTGGGGACCACAGCTGGGTCTGCCTTGGAGGCGGGGTCGGTGGCCCTTGCCAAGCTATTCCCCACTCAGCGCTGAAACAGAGGGGGCAGGGGGCAAGGAGCAGGGCTCAGGGTGGCAAGAACAGCCTGGGAGGGACTGCCAGCAGACAGGGGACCAGCAGACTCCAACCCACCCACCTCTGGCAGAGACTGAGGCGGGCAAGCAGTTGGTAAGCAAAGGGGGAAGCTGGGGAACCAGGGCTGGAGGGATGGGTCCCCTGCCACCCATGAGCACAGAGCCAAGCTCTGCAGGACCAGACTCAGAGTGGGGAGGTATTGGCAAAGACCTGGCACAATCATCACATGTATGTGCTGGAGATGGAGCTAAGGCAGGGGTGGGCAAAATGCGACCCAGGGCCAGATGCAGCCTGCCAGGCCATTCTATCCAGCCTGCAGGGCCCCTAAAAAATTAATATTAATCTGCCCTAGACTGCCTGTCATGTGGCCCTCAATGGCTTGCCAAAACCCAGTAAGTGGCCCTCTGCCCAAAATAATTGCTCCGCCCTGAGTTAAGGGAACAGGAGAGGGCAGCAGACTGCTTGGGCTGGTGTGACCAAAGAAAGCAGAGAATATCATTTATATTATAAAACAAAACCTGTAAAAAGCAGGAAACTAAAATACCTAAGCAGAAACAAAAGACACTGAATGCATGAGAGTCCTTCCAAGGGTGCTATAGGTGACAAGCATACTAATATCAAGGCACCCAAGAGGGGGAAGGGGGTGCACAATGTGCCTATAAAAACCCAAGTAGATATGAGGCTTGTGGGATCTCCACTCCAACACCTAAGACCACCTGCTGGTTCACCAAGAAGGACTTTCTGAACACCTGGATATAAGGAGACACTCTGCCCCCAGGGTTCATAACATTTGCTCTTGTCTTCTTGGTTTATTACATTGCATTTTAAGTTAGACTAAGCTGTGCCTGCTCTCACTGTGTTTTACTGGGCTGTATTTTAGCCTAGGCAAACATTTTTGGTTGTTCTTTGCTGTGTGCTTGAGGTTGCAAATTGTTGTGTTCAATACATACTCACTTCAGAGAAAGGACTGTTCTTGTTCAAGCTTTTATGAATTCAGTGCCACTACCTTTTTCCCCACCCACCTCCTCCTCAGCCTGGCAGCGGCTATTCTCCTCCCCCACCTCATTTCAAGCATGGAGCAGGAGGTGGGAGCAGAAGCCTGGCAGGTACTGCCCCCCCCAGTGCAGGCTCAGGCGGTGGTCCCCTCCAGCATGCTAGCTCTCAGGCTGGGGCCTGGCCACACCCCCTCTGCTCAAGCAGGGAGGGGAAAAAAGCCTTGGATCTTCAGTCCATTCCCTTTGGCAGTGGCTGGCAGGCTGGAAAGCATGGTGTAGCACCCTCCTTTGTGGCGTGAGCCACTGCAGGCATAGGGCTGCATATCCTGAATCAAAAGTGAATGTCTGTTCACTTGCTTCCCAGTTGAATCTCAGCAATTTAGAGTAACCTGCAAAGACTGAATCGATTCAGCCTCGAGCTTTTTGACTGTCTATACTTAGCCTTAATTTATTCCTCTTACATACCAACAGAATATATTTAAAACATTTACTCCGTCCATAAAATATTTTCATATCTTGACAATCACATAAAAGAGCTGATACACAAGAAGAGAGACTTGTATATGATTAAGTATCCCTATTACAAGATTTAATTTTAATCACTTTACTTCTGAACCGTATGTAGGCAAGGTTTTTCTCTTATTTAATTAGCAGTGCAAACTTTAGCTCCAAAAAAACACAAAGAAACCCAAATATAAAGTAGATAATCATGAATTTCCCACAACTTTTGTCATTTCAATATGCCACAGTTCATAGTTTATAGCTATAATGGGATTCTAAACCTGAAGGACAGCCAGTATGTTACCAAAGTATTAATGCCTTCGTACTGGAAGCTAAAGGGACATAAGGAGAATCCTGGTGTTTACAGCAAAGAAAGCGGCAAAAGAAGTATTATTGCACAGGGAGTTTGTATTTTTTTCCTTAATGAGAGAGGAAACAGATTAACTAAACTGAACAATCCCCTTAAATATTTCTAGAAATACCTGTTTCAGAAGCAACTGCATGTAATTACTACTGGTTAATCAAGAAATATTTCCTGATTATTTCAAGCAACTATTTAGCATTACTATGTAGATTAGTAGAGGTAGTCTTCTGAACAAGTTAGTCTTTACAAGTGCCACCCTGCCCTGCCAACTATCTTGACAAAATGACTAGAACTTCTGTCCAGTTACCTGTCCTTAGTTTCTCCATGTGATTGGAACCAAGAATATAAATTATTATTTTTATCGTATTACTTAAGACAAAAATAAATACAAGCGTAAAGAGTCTATTGGATTTTGGTACAAATCTGCCATTAGATAAAAAATCATCCATTTTGAATGCAGGTGTCTGCATTCATAATGACATTTATGATAAGGGATCTTAGTGGGTATCCAGGTTAGTTAAAGCTCTCTTCATTAAAATACCATTTTCACAGGTGCTGACTGATGGTATTAGGCTGTTTTCATAGTTAAATCTGAAGAGGGACCCAGGTCAGCAATGTGATAAATGTATTTTCATACTATTTGCTCCAAGCACACATTTTGACATATTCTGAGGTCAAAAAAAATCTTTGGTTCAAGCTAGATTTTTTTTTTTACTTTATCAGTTCTACCAGCTAGCACATTGAACAATGAAACAAAGCACTACAAACATTTTTATTTACTGTACGTTGCATAGAAATTAAGAAGCTACTAAATAAAAACTGCTACTTTGGCAAAAATAGCTGTTACAATAAATTATGCACAAGACATAACAGATGGAAACATTTAACTCTATGATCAACTGAAATATCGCCTTAAATATTCTTTTGGGAGAAAAGCAGAAAGAACCCTCTTACAGAGTAAATTCTCTTTATATGTTTTATTACCAAAAGAGATCACAAAGATTACTCTATTATAGTAAGGCAAAAACAGTCTCAGGTCTAGAGTGATAAAAGGAAATGGGAAAGTATAGCAAGACCCTCTAACAAGTCCCTCATTCCTGCAAAACTTAACATGCGCTTAACTTTATGAACTGAAACTCACGTACTTGATTTTACATCAAGCACAAGGAAAACACATCCTTAAATCCCACCCAATGTAAATAAAAAGAGCATCTTCGGAAAACTAAAGCTAACAGCATTTTTGACACAGAAAGGATGGATTTTGGTCCTAAAATCAAGTAGCCTTCCAAATCTCTCTAATATTTCATGGCTAATTCATTAATGCACACCATTCCTTCAAATCATAAAGGACGGTTCCTGCATTAACAACAGCAAATGTAATAACTTGGAATTTTAGACACATCCTACTTGTTTACCAATAGTATGAACATATACATTTAAAACAAATCTCTGAATAATACCTATATATTGGCAATTATTATTAGATGTATTTTTATAAATGCAATATCTAAGATAGACTATGGATCTTTCCTCTAAAGTCAATGGAGCCTAAATTATTAAGTCTAAAGTTCATTGCTTAATTTATTATTTTTAAACCAAACTCAGCATGCCTTAACTTCTTACTCCAATTATAGCTTCCAATATTAACTGATCATCTTGACTGTTCAAAGACAAAACCTATTCCTCAAATGTTTATTGCTCTTTAATAAATCAGATAGCTGTTTCTTTCACACACATCAGAGAACAAATTAGTTCATGTTAATTTCCTAGAATTAATAACCCTATAAGAGGAACTGTTACAGGAATTATGACAATAGGCACAGACTGCAAATATATGTCTATTCTTATTCTATTTTTATTTATAAACTACTTACATGGCAAATGTTTAGACCAAATCAACTTACCAGAACTATCACCTTTATATTATACAAAAACCTGCTTAAAATGCCCTTTAGTCCAGGGACAAAAAGATTAATGAATTAAATATAGGCTGAAATTATGGGACTCTTCAAGTCAGTATTTGAGAACAAAGGAATATTGTGTAAAATAATGAAAAAAGCAAATTCAGTAAATGATGGAAGATTACATGGACAATTCTTCAACTGCAGAACACCAGAGGCCTTGATTCTTATCTTTCAATTTAGGATTAAAATTGAAAGCAAACACTCTCTAGTAATGAGCACAGGCAAAAACTCAATAATGATTACCACTGATTTTAGAAAGCCATTTTTATGTGCATCATTAACATTTTTTTTAATGTTTTGGACTTGAAACTGCACTAATATATTAAGGGCCCATTTCCTGTAGAAACATAAAAAATACTAGGGGATCTTGTTACAATCATCGTACTAGGATGACCTAACTTGCAATACTGACATATCCAAAGCGTTTTCCACAAAGTGATTATAATAAAGTTAAGTCTAGGCCATGATAAAATACCTTCTATTTCACCAGTAACAAAAGAGAAAGTTTAACAGCAGTTATTAAAGTGCTTTTTAAAACCAGCAGTTCTAGACAATTTGCATCCAAAAATGAAATAGCATCGTGGTGCAGGGTCTGGCTCTTTCTCCTGCGGCCCCTTGGTTTTCAGTGAAGTGGAGAGGAGAGGAGCAGGGAGATACCAAGGAGTTTCACAGGACAGTGTCCCTTGGCTGCTGTCAGGGGCAGTGACGCCACTTTGCCATTCATTTCTGCACCCAAGAAGTTTCCTGTGATTTTGAGGTAAAAGACAAGTAGCTGCATGGAGCTGGATGCACCTCCACTCCCTGCTGCCCCAGATTGAATCCCTTCTTCCGAGTTCATAGGAAGCAGCCAAGGGACAGTCCTGTGAAACTCCTCGGTGTCTCCCTGCTCCTCTCCTCTCCCTTGTGCTGAAAGTCAAGGGGCTGCAGGAGAAAGAGGCAGACCCCACACGACAATGTTTTCCCAGAAGCTGGGCAGGACAGGCCACATGGGGTACGGGGAACTCCAGTACTGATTCAGACAGGAAGCTGTGTCCCAGGCACCAGGGACCACACACGTGGCTCCAAGCATCTACACATGGGTTAAGGTACCTTAACTAACTGCACCTAAATTTGATACTTGCTTTATGCAGGTACTAAATTTAGGCACGATTAGCCTAAAATCACCATGCCTAAGGCACATTAAGGGCTACACATATAGACTCATGCCCTTAATGCACCTTAAAAATGGCTAATGTGCCTTAAATCTCCATCTGTAGATGCACCCAGTGATCTGGATTACTTGTCAGCTGGGAGAAACAAAAAATACACATCACACTATGCCTAAGGAAAAATCAAACGTACAAGTAAAAAAAGTGGGAAACAACTGGTAGACAACCCTACTACTTAGAAAAGAATCAGGGTTATAGGAAATCACAAACTGAATATGAGTAAACACTAGGGCTGTGCAAAGCTTCGGGTGCCAATTCAATTCAGAGGCGATTCGGCCTGATTTGGCAGCCGTATCTCCAAATCCAAATCGAATTGGGAGACCAACAAAAACATTTTAATCGATTCAAAGCTCTCCAAATCAATTCAGAAAAGATTTGGAGAGCTTCAGAGACTCGGGCAGTTCCCTCATGCCATGGCAGGGAGCTGGACCCAGACTCCATTCTGGTAAGTGCTGGGGGCGAGGGGCTAGAGGAGGAGGAAGAGGACCATGGGGGACCACTGCCAGACCCCATCCCCTGCCTGCTCCCCCAGCTCCCCTGAGCGCCCCCCCCCACACGCCTGCTCTCCCAGCCCTGTCAACTGCTGCCCCACCCAGCCCCAGCTCCTGGTTCTTTAAAAAAAAAAAAAAAGTCTTGTACTCACCAGCGACTGCAGTGGCTGTCAGGGCTTCTGGGGGCTCATGACAAAGCCTCCCATGCAGTGAGGGACAGCAGAGATTGCCTCCCACCTGCTGGTGAGTGCAGACTTTTTCTTTTTTTATTTCAGCACCAGGATGCTGGGGCTGGGCAGGGCAGCCATTGATGTGGCTGGGGGAGTGGGCAGAGGATGGCAGCTCATGGCAGAGCCCACCATGCAGCATGGAACAGTGGGTGGCCAAAACTCTGACTCATATCACTGTCCCCCAAATCAGCCAAATCCGAATCCAAATACTACCACTTCAGGCAGGCCTAGTAAACAGTATGTTGCAAAGAAGACAAATGTCATGCTTAGATGTATTAACAGGATTGTTACATTTAACACCCACACAGCAACACTATGGCATTATCTGGAACACCTACTCTGTTTTTGGTCACTGCACTTTAGAAGACATGCATGTAAACAGGAGGGAGTCCAAAGATCAGCAACAAAAATAAGAGGTTTAGAAACCATGACTTATAAATAAAATAAAACCAAATTCTTTCAAATATTAATCTAAAAACAAGGATGAAATAGGAATTATTATCAGTCTTCACACATGTTAAAGGCAGTTCTAAAAAAAGACAGTGCTTGATTGTTTTTAAGTACAAGAGACAAGATCAAATAAGTTAGGTTTACACAAAGGGACATTTAGGTTATCTATTAGAGAAGTGGTCTCCAAAGTGGGGTGCACAAGATGATCCATTGGAGTGCAGGAAGAAAATATTAGAACTTCTAGTTATATAGATAGGGGTGCGTGATCAAAAAATTTTGGAGACCACTGTATTAGAGAACTTTCTGCTTCTAAGGACAGTTCAGTATTAGAACATACCTAGGAAAGTAACAGACTCTGTATCATTAAAGGTTTTTATGAACAAGTTGGTCAAACATCTGTCTGAGACAGTGTCAGTGTCAGAGTCTCCCACTGTCTGTAAATTTATAGAGAATCCATAAAAAACAAGCCTAAAAACACCTGTCCGTGAGGACTGTAAGAATACTGAGACTTTTTTAAAAAAATAAACAAACGACTTAGCACCCCTGAGGTTGATTACAGCATAATATGGGGTGCAGTTGGGGGTTTCAGGATATGGAGGTGAGTTGGAGACCCATGGGAAGGGGCAGCATGGTATAAAACCATTGCTACAATCAAGTAGTGTTCACCAACCCATTTTTCTTTGTTTTTTACTGACAACTATACTTTTTTCACTAATGGTTGGTGTTAAAACCAAAAATTTGAACCCAGCCCTTATCCAGGGCTTGGCAGAAGGGTTATGCAAAACATATGTCAATAAAAATATAAGTGTCGGTAAAAAAAAGTTTAATTATAAGTAAAAAGTTGCAAGATTGCCAGTAAAAAGAAAAAAATTCATGGGTTGGCAACCCTGGATGGTCCTGCTTTACTACATCCTGCCTAGACTGAAGACAAAGTATTTTTTTCTAAAAAGGACTTGCTCATAGTTATTGGACTCAAAAGAAAATTAGTTTTTGGAAAGCTTATGGCCCATCTTATGCAGGAAGTCAAACTAGAGGTGATCAAACCAGTTCCTTCCACCTTTGAAATACATTAACTTATGAATTCATAGTTGTAAGCATAATCATGTTTCAACTATGAGGTATTAATACTGCAACTGGATCTGATAAACGGGATCTATACACTATGCAGAAGTCCTACTGAAATCATAAGTAGCGGTACACAGATCTATTGGTCTGATATTGGATCAGTATCGATGTAAAGAAAATTGGCTGCATTGGAAATCAGCCCAATGCATCCAATAATTTGGCCAATAAATGTTGTGTGTGCATGCAGCCACAGCACACAGCATGCAGGCAATGAGGAGCACAGCCTGGAAGCTTGGAGAGCTGCATGCAGCTGGTAGTTCTGGTGTGGTAGAAGGGGTGGGAGGAGAGAAAGGGCATGGGGGGGTAGATCAACATCCCCCATGGTGAGGGAGGGAGTGTGGAAGGGGCTTGGGCTGGGGCTAAGGTAGGTGCTGCCCAGCCAGGGCAGGGTGCAGGACAGAGCCATGGCTCATCCAGGGGGTGGGGGTGTTGCCCCCCCAGATCTGCATGGGGCAAAGCAGGCAGGCTGCAGCTGGGACTGCACTGGGCTATTCTCAGCAAGGTCTGGGCTTGGGATGGGCAGTGGCAGCACTGGGAGGGAGCTACAGTGGGGGCTGAAGCCACCCCAAATTTTACTGTAGCCTCCCCAACCCCACCTCCCAGCGTTGCTGCTGCCCACCCGGCACAGCCCCTGCTTAATCCTCCTCTCCACCCATGCATTGGGAAGAGCCAGGACTGTGCTAGGCAGGCAGTGGCAGTGCTGGCAGGGAGGTTGGGGGGTTACAGTGAAATTTGAGGAGGCTGCAGCCCCTCTCATAGCCCCCTCCCAGTGCCACTCCCCACCCCAAGCCCAGCCCCTGCTAAGAAGAGCCCAGCACAGCCCCAGCTCCAGCACACAGCTGCATCCTGCCCACCCTGCCTTGCTCAGATCCAGGGGGCACATGCCACCTCCCCATGCTCCTGGGGTGTGCACAGCAGCAGGAGCCTCCCCCACCCCCACATCCCCCACATAAGCCGCGGCTCCATCCCGTGCTCTGTCTCGCCCCAGCTGGGCAGCATCTGCCCCAGTCTCTGCCCCACTCCCCCCTTCACCACAGGGGGCATTGATCTGTCCCTCCCATGCCCCTTCTCTCCCCCACTCCCTTTCCACCACAACAGACTTACCTGCTGGATGCAGGTATATCAGAAATCAAATCGGTATCAGCCAATATGCCTCCTTAAAAATCAGCTATTGGTATTGGCCCCCAAAGTCTCTATTGGTGCACCCCTAATCTTAAGTGAAGTTATGGCCCAATTGAAGTAAATGGAAAAGATATACTGATATCTTGGGTCCAGGATTTCTCCAGGATGTCCTGCTTTCAAGACTGACCTAAATATGCATCCCTGAGAAAGAGGATGACAAAAAAATTGACAATGACAATACAAAAATCCCTTATCTCCCTTCCACCTTCATGACAATAGCTAGGCATTATAATTTAATGTGGACTCATACTAGATATTCTTATCCCTATCAGAAGTCAGTTCTTGCACTAAGAAATCAAGAAGTACTCTCAAGTTTTCTTTTCAACATTTATGAAGGAAATGTAATCATCTATTCCAGCTATGAGAAAAAATAGTTACCAGAAATGCATTTGATTAACATATTTGTTACATCATATAGCATGTGTTCAACATTTTTTAAAGGTTAAATGCTATTACAGTGTTGTCATTCTTTATTGCTTTTACAATATACTAGTCTCTACTTAAAAAGCCAAGAAGATTAAAAAAAAAGAAAAAGAAAACCCTCGTCCTGGGATAGAAACCATTTCATAATATTCTTTAACACAGAGGCCAATATTTTCAGTCTTAGAAACCCAAAGCCAGGCATTTAAAATAAGTGGTGTGATTTTTCAAAGAAAAAGTATTGTATTCATTTGGGTTCATTTGGGTACTTGTATTAATTTGGGTACTTCTGCATCAGTACAATTGAGACTAGAATTTATCCCCAAAGTAGTAAGCAGTAAAAACTCCTTTGAAGTAGAAAGAAATATTTATTTAAAAGAAGAAGATTTTTACCTTAAAGGGAAAAATGCTGGATTAAAAAAAAATTTGAACTGAACTAGAAATTCTTCATTGTGCTTGAAAAAAAAAACTTGCCTCATAAAGATAAAGCCAGTGGTTTTTTTAGACTGTCAGAAACAAAACTTGCTCAGTATATATATTACCAAAAACTTGCTCAATATATATATTACCAGGGTGGCAGTAGTTCATGCTGCATCTTCTAGCCCAGGGATGGGCAAAATATAGTTTATGGGCCAGATCCAGGGTCATGGGATGTATGGCCGGCCCTGCCACCCCCGGTGTGCAATGGGGCTGGGGTAGCATGGCAGCTGAACTCCGCTTCCCAGCAGTTCTGGTGGCAGTGGCTCCTTCTGGCTGCCAGTGTTGCCACCACTGCCAGACCCAACCCTGTTGCCCAGGCACCCCAGCCTAGTCACCCCATGCCCAGTGGTAGGGTGCTGGGCAGAGTGGGTGGGTGGGAGGGATGGTTAGGTTGGGGTACCTGGCCCAAGACCCCCAATGACAGGATGCAACTGGCCAGGCAGATGGGGTGGAAGGGAGTGGTGTCTGGGAGTGGAATGAGCAGAGCCACCATCGATCCCTGCACGTCCCTGTGATGGGCATTGGTTTGTAGCTCTGCTGTAGGCCCTGGACTTGCACTATCACTGCCCTGCGGTCTCACCCATCCCACTCACAGACACCACCCCCTAAATTTCTGTGGCCCCATCCAATCAACCCTGCTGAGCATGTCTTGCCTGCAGGAGTCTCGAGCCAGTCTCCATGGAAACCCCACCCTCCTGCTCAATCTGGGGCCCCCAGCAGTGGGAGCAGGGCAGACAGGTCCAGGCTAGATAGGAACAATTATCCCCTGATCCTCTTACTGGGTCAGCACCACCCCCTGTCACACCAGGTCAGCTCTCTCCTGCACCCCACTGGGCTGGATCAGTACCTTCCTGGCCCACAACAGCTCACCAAAACTCCCTAAGTGGTCCTCTGACCCAAATAACTGCCCACCCTAATTGCCCACCCCTGTTCTAGCACCTCAATCACCATGGAACCAATGATAATGTATGGTACTCTGTACTCTTTTCTCCATTATAAACCCTGTTTCCTCTTTCATAACTTCCATCACCATTACTGTGGTTCAACAGAACTGAAAAGCTTAACAGCTGCAATGAGGTATGCATTCTGCAGTTGCTGTATGATTCTAAAAATGCAGTCCCAACTTCTCTCAACCTCCTCTAAGTAATAATTTAATGTTTATCCAGTCCTGCCACGTAAAACAGCTGCCCAGCTACCAAGAAAGCTCTGCGTCCTACTTGTGCTCTTAAAGTAAATAAAACAGAACTGCACAATTATCATTCCATAACTATGCTAGTAGCTGTGTAAAAGAAAAAACATGTAGGTAATAGTTAACTGCTCCCTCCCTCATGTACATTCTAGTCTTACAGCAAAATATAAGCTTGTCAGGATCATAAAATTTTGCACTATGTTCAAATCTTACTGGGTCAAAATTTGCACCAAATTTCCCATATGTAACACTGTCTATTTCGATGAACTCAAAATAATTTGTAACAACGTATTTATTTACATCTATATAGAATGAGACAATCTTGTGTTTGCTGCAAGCATCTTAAGTCATTTAATATAAGTACTTTTCAATAATGCATTAACAATATGAAATACATTCTTAAAAGACAAATATAAAGCATTCATATTTTATGTGCCGTGATCTATAGAAGTCTTTAGGGCTATTGATCACTTCCTAAATCCATTAGAAGCTAGTCTGCACTAAAATAGCTAGAGACAATCTGCAAAGAAATTCAGTAAAAGTGGTATTAGTTATTTTGGGAAGAGACAATTTTAAACATTGTGAGTCTCATCAACATTTCTGAGAGAAATGTATATTTTTAAATTTAATTAAATTCTGAAAGCCTAAACACTTACCATGGGCTCTCTGTAAGGGATGTTTGGGAGAATTGTTTCATTATTGTTGTTGCTTTAATATGAATATTGGGTTCTCCTTTTTCTAATTTAATATAATTGGGAATTGAGTTCTCATCAGGCAGCACTTTATATTATGGATTTTCACACTGAAGACTTGTGATTTCTTAAAGCAACTATGAAAATGAGCATGTAGAGATGAGCTAGTTACCAGCAGCAGGTACAAATCATACCATGACTTAAATTGGAACAAGCAATATTTATTTTCTCTTCCAAGTCCCAGGGATTCATCTTTAAAACTAAAAAATCAAAATTATGACCCCCTATTGAACAAAGCACTTATAAGCAGAGTCTCCTTTAAGTATCTGAACATCTACCTGCAGACTAACTTCCTCTGAGTGCAGTGGAGTTATACACTTCTCTGCATTGCTGTATGATTTTCACTAAATAAAGCAACCTCTCTCTGCCCTGGATTGATACTTAACTAAAATGGAGGTCAGACACATTGCAATCAGTGGCGACGCATAGTGGGTACACAGGGGTGCAAGTGCACCCCCTGACAGGCTGCACTCCCCGCTTAGGCGATGGGCAGGGGAGGCAAGTGGGAGCGCTGGTGCCTTCCTCCCCCCGAGAGCACTGTCCAGGAAGTGGAAGTGCTGAATGAAGTGCTGCGGTCACATCTGGGAGCACTGTGGCCACTTCCCCCAGTTGGCTAGATTGTTCCTCTGGTCACTGACTGGTTGCTGGGGGGGCATGTGCCCCCCCCAACTAAAGGTGACACCAGTTGCCCATGATTGCAATGGAACTCCATGTGCTTATATTAGAACTATAACAACTTTCCCTTCAAAATAAGTACTTGATGCTCCCAATATTTACTAGCATTAGGAAAAACTGGATACACAATATGGGACAGATTTTTATAGGTGCAAAAAAGAACAAGATGCCATCTTCAATTCTTGTCCAGAAAGGTTTCCCACTTCCTGTATAAGAGATGGATCAAGCTTCAAGTGCTTAATTCCCCAATAGCTTCCAAATGGATCTAGGCCTCTTTCTACCCTTTATGCTTTTGAAATTCTCATCAGTCCTTTTTTCAACCAACAAAATAAATTTCTCTGAAATGCTAGACTCTGTCCATATAGAGCCTAATAATTCTCCTTAAAAATTAAGAGAAAGTATAATTTTTTTCAAAAGCAAAACTCATTTTATACAAAGCTTACTACAGAAAGAAAAATCTTGATTTAAAACTTAATTGTCCCTCAAACCTAAGGAACATCTCAGGACTACCTGTTACTAAACTGGGGAGGCAGATTATATGGGCATTAACGAAGAGAGATGCCATCTCACCAAATCCTTTAGCAATTAGGCAAACAAGAATTAACAACACTTTTCCTGTGAAGAGACATTATAAATAATGGAATCAGACACAAGAGTTTAAGCAAGGTTAGGGAAATGGTTTTTTTGGAAAAGTTTTAATTTACAGCTGGTCCATTTGTCTGGTCAAAGGGGAAGAAGTGAGAGAACCTATTTGTTTAAAATCATAAAACAAAATTATGTCTTTCCAAGTCATGCAAGAGGAATGGTCAGAACTTGGTGGTAACAGAAAACCTGAGAGAGAAAATGAAATGAAGACAAATTAGTTTCTTGCCCAAAACTGTTTATGGGCATTCCAGTAAACAGCAAAGATTTATGTTAGGTAATGTAGTGATCTATGATAATAAACAATACATATTTTGACAAAATTAGGATCCAAAAAGAGCTGTTACAAATGATCAATAAAGGATCCTGAACCTATAATCAATCAGTATCCCACTTGAAACAAAGACATATATTCTTCCATATGCCTACAACCATATAAACATGGAGGGAGTAATATATGCAAGTATTTGTATATCTCTGAACTGAATGGTTATTTTATCCAATCTCTCCCCAATCCCATAAGATAGAAACCAGGTTACAAAACTGCCTTGATCTCATCTCTTTCTACAACGCTTTCATTTATCACAGCACAATGCATATTCCAAACACGCTGAGAGAGTGATTGATGACACATACTTCAAAATCTTAAATCCAGAAAGAGGGTAACATGTTTACTATCCAACAAGACTAAGGGTTTAACAATGGTCTTTAAAATATCACAGAGCCCGCCCCAGAACAAAGACTGCTTGATTGATTTTTTTTTTTAAAGTGTGAACTATCCAGCTCAAAGCCAGCTATGTGATCTGATCCGAACGGGATCATGCTAAATTCATCACAGCTGATATATCTGTACACACATGAGAAAGCTTCACATTTTTGTTCCTAATTTATCTTCTAAAGCAACGAGTTGCAAGTGCCCTGGTCCACAATCTATTAATCCTCAAAGATCACATTTCTTAGTGACCTTGGAATTATAATTCAAGGTCTCTTTTTGCAGTAGTATGACTTTTTAATTGAAAATAGCCTTCTTATGCATAATAGCCTTATGCATTTTAAACAACAGCTATCAAACGCAAACACAAAAATTATACTAAAGCACTGGCAAAAATAATTTTCATAAAGAGGCAATCCAAGCAAAGATAAAACAAAAAAAAAATATAGTGCTCAATAAAGGCTTTTACTAACATTTTTAGGGCTAACTGAAAACTGCTGGTTGACAACAAAATAGATTAATACAGGTTGTACAATCTAGCATCTTTCTTTTTAAAAATATTGTCTATCCTGTTTTACTGCAGTTATTTAATGAAGTACAATATTTTATATTGACTTTTTTCTGGTGTCCTAAATAATATCACAACACACAATTTATATTATGCAAGAAATACAGGAGTTTTTAACAAGCTAAGAGATTTAAATGCTTCAGGATATAAAGGACAAGATTTATACCAGCCGCAAAAATAGAAATAGCTGCTGTAAATTGCTGGAAGACATGTCTGGAATTTGTACATCTATGACTGTAGGTCCCAAATACCAAGTCCTGGCTTCTGAAAGCCCTGCACAGCAGTGAAATGAAGAGAAGATTGTCTTCCTGCCACCAGTAACTGGCAACTCCAGCTTCCCCTGAAATGCTGATAAAGCCTCTCCATTCTTGAAATAAAGTATGTGTAGGAGGACTGCTGATCTCAGAAGAACTACTGAGATATAAAGCTTTTCACCTCTAACTCATTGGCTTGAATGTGGCCCATGTCAGCAATACCGCTGAGTGACTTTGCATCTCACATGGATGACTTTGGAAGTTTTAATTCACTTCACAGTGAACAGGTGACTATGTTACTGAAAGTAATCATCATACTTACATTAGCTAGCCTATTTGCTGGATTTTCTCAGCAGAGATCAAGGAGAAAAACGAATAACTGGAACCAGAACTAACCACTCACCTCTTGGAAGGTGACCATTAAAGGCAATAAAAAAAGGGAAGCCTGTGTTGTCACTAGTCATGCTGTATCTGCTAAAGAACTCTGAGCTATACTGTTAAAGGACTTCAGTCTACAAGGCAGTCAATCTTTCAGCTTTAACAAACATTACATTCCAGGGAAGAAACTCAGAAATAGTCCATATACAAGCCATGCTGAAACGGTCAACCTTGAAAGTGACATAGGAGCCGTCACGCAGCAATGAGCATAGATTTCCTTCACTATATTCATTCAAACACAAGGGAAATATAGAAAGTTGGGGTTTCCAGAACGATGCTTAGCACTGATAAGGAGAAATAAAATGCCGCCTTAATTCTTGCTGATAAGATGCCCCATTATCAATTCCAAACATCTGTCTCAAAAAGCCCTCTTAAGCTTCCCCCCTCCCCCACACAGGCCCTGAATCAGAAAAGCATTTTTTCCCCTGAAGTGCACATTTAATTTTAAGCAGATGCTTAAGTCCCACTAAAGGCAGAGTAAGCACTTGATTAAGTACCCTTCTTCAAATGGAACCCTAAATTCCTTTTAATTGCTCTGATAACCTCAGTGGTTATCAGAGGACTAAGGGTGCTAACAGACATGCTGCTCCCCGCTCTAACATATGGCACTTCACAAAAAGCATCATGAGTTAGACCAGAGGCAGGCAAAATATGGCCCGTGGACTGGATCTGGCCCACCAGGCTATTCTATCCGGCTGCGGGTCCCCTAACAATTTAGTAAATTAATGTTTATTTGCTCCTGGCTGCCTGTCAAAGATGACAGGAGCCAGGGGAAGTAGGACGCAGGGGCAGCTAGCAGGACAGAGCAGCCTACCCCACCCCAAGCCATTTCCCCTGCCTTCCTGCCCCCACACTGCTCCAGCACCATGTGGCCCTGAGCTACTTCGCCAGACTGGGGAGCACGGGCCATGCCAGTACCTTGGGTCCAGGAGCAGGGGGTGTAGGCAGAGGCAGAGTGTGTGTGTGTGAGGGGCAGAGGGTGTACCTGTGGGGAGGCACAGAGGGTGTGCCTATGGGGACGCACAGAGCATGTGTGTTCATAGGGCAAGTCCCACACTCACACACCTCACCATTCACATGCACCCATACCCCCCCACACTGCCATACATGCAGACCCCCACGCCCCTTCACACATCCCAGCCACCCTCCCCCACACACAGCCTTCCGCAAACCCCATGGCCATCCACATCCCACATATCCACACACACACACACACACACACACACACACATGCTCCCCACCCCACATCCACACACCTATCCACCCCACAAACATACCCATGCCCTCCCCCACACCTCAAATACCCACACACCCACAGCCCCCCACAACATACAAGAGTAAGACTTTATTTTAAGCTACTGTGTAATCACCGCTATGTACACTACACAAAAGCGTGTAAATCAGGACAAAAATGTTTTTTGAAATCAAATTAATGAATGTTGTAGATGCCTTCTTTTAGAATATAGTTTTGGTATTTTCCTGGTTCCAAGATGGCAAAACCCCTTGCTGAAAGGAGTATTTCCAGGGTCGAGGGGGGTGATTTCTGGTGGCAAAGGTCAGGAGTTATGGGGCAGGACTTCCGGTAACAAGATGGCAATCAGGGGGCAGAGCACCTGTTAAGGAGTGGGGCTACCCATGTGGCCCTGAACAGCTTGCCCAAACTCAGTAAGCAGCCCTCCGCCCAAAATAACTGCCCGCCCCTGAGTTAGACCGACCTTCCCAACCAAACAACCATTCGCTGCTGGTTCTGGAGGGTGGAGGAAATAGAGCTCCATTTTGGAGCTAGTCCAGCAGAAGAACTGCGTGTCTGCAGCTTCTCCCCCTAGCCCCACTCCTCCTCTCAGCTCCAATGATACCTGCTCAAAGGGAGGGGCGCAAGAACGAAGGCGGGGGAGCTTGGGCTGCAGTTTGCCCAACCTGCGCTAGAGTGGGGGTGGGTGAATTGGAGGCCCCCCCCGCCCAAGGTGGAGGGGGCTCCAATCCATCTCCCCTGCCCTACTCCCACTACTAGCACAGGCTGGGCAAACCACAAACTGAGCTCCCTCAGCACCCTTCTCCCCCATCCCATCAGGCAGACAGCAGGAGGGTCAGGGCTGGACTTTATCAGCCCAGCTGTCTGAGAAGGCAGAAGTTAACGAAGTACTCCACTTTGGATTGGGGACTTTTAAAGCACTCTGCAGCTATGCACTTCTGTCAAGGCATGGCTATAGAGTGCTTTCAGGGAGCTAATCGCACAACAAATGTAAGTTCTGTCTGCACCCTAAGTGGTTAAATTTGCCTACACTGTAAATACAACTGTAGCTCTATGTGTGAGGGAAAGACTGGATACATTTCAACTGATCCTGGTCCCAAGAACTACTGGCCATTTTCCCAGACCTCACTGCTTTGTTCTCTTTAAAACTCCCTTGTACCATCAGATGCACTCAACTTTTAGAGCTCTCTAACTGCTGTGTAAAGCCACTGGCCCATGAGCTTTACAACACAGTATGTGCCTTTTACTTTTTGGCTTAACTTGAGACCTTTCTATTACAAGTTGGAATATTTTTTCTTCAAAAAGAGACATAATCCAACTGCATTTGGCCAGAAAAGTTCAAGCAAGATATCATGACGTATAATGCAAGGGAGGTTGGATCTAGAAACACAGCTTCTGCCCCTCGGCTAAAGGTGGAGAGGAGAGACCTCACTATTTGGATAAGCAGCATCCATCTTCCTGGGCAGATGTAATGAAAACTCCACCCGTTTCATTATGTTTTAGCTACTGAGAAAGACTTGAGGAAACTTCATCACAGTGTTGCTAGATTCATGTTTCCCTTTCTGAAAAAGAACTTTATTTCTATAAAAAGTTATCTTTTCCTCTTTAAAATCTGAACCACCTTCCTATAAGATGTGCGGAAAAGCAAGCAAAAATTCACATCACTGTGAAACAGCCTCATAAAATTTTCAATAACACTATTTGAAGTGTGCTTTTCTCTGCACTTGTTGTATTGGAGTTCCCCTGTTTGTTTATTGCTAAGGATACAGAGAAGCAGGTTCTTTCAGGATCTCATCTGTTCTTGTTGTTTCCATCTCATTGATCTATTTGTGATTCCATATTTCATTGATATGGAAGTGGCTATTACGTAACTGAAAAGAAACAACAAGAGCAGATTAATTTCACCGCAAAGGGATCCTGTTTTCATGAAAAGAAAAGTGCAGGGAACAGAAAACATGCAGAAGATAAGGAACAGCATCACAATTCTCTACTGAGGATATTTTTAAAGTTCTCCAGGTTTCAATGGCTTGTTGACGAACGTGAACGGTCTATCACAGCTCAGCTACTTGGACTACTCTGGGGTATAAATTCCATGCAAAGGGATTTCCCTGCGATATGAGATTTAAGCCCTGCAGCCAGTAGCACCATCTATTCTAAACTATATTAGGACTCAGTTCTCCAAATCAGTAGCAGGGTCATACTGGAAAAGCTTATATATAGCACCAACAAAACACTGTAAACAGCTAGCAGCATCACTGACTATACTCTGTGTTTATAGGCATATACTTTCTTGTAAAATTAAGATAATGACTTAACCAATATTCCACAATGAAAGCAAGAAACTAAACCCAGACCTCTGGCCTCCTCATCCTGTGCTTGACCACAACATTGGCTTTCCTCTTTGGTAAATCCCAAGTTCTTTTCTTAATTACTCCTGCCTTTACATAATTTACAGGATGTATTTGATTTGGGGCTTTAGAATGGTGGATCCATTGCTTCTTGTAAGCAGTTGCCACACAGCTTGAACAGCAAGTCCTTCTACAGCAGTGCCTCAGACTAGGACTAGACTGAAGCTTTACTACTTCCAGGTGTTAAAAATAAAAACAAAATGTTCAGTCAAAACCTTTACAATTCAAAATGAGGATATTTCTCTTAGGCCCCCTGAGAAGCATTTCAAAGTTACGCTAGCTTGCAGTATAACACAGGAGAAGAGAATCAAGAGGAATTTTCTACTTCAGAACTACTGCAGGACTGCTCAGGTGGGACTTGTTCCCTCAGAGAGGGAGTACAGACAACAGAAATTGCACATAGTGCAGGAAAAAGGTCAAAAGTGAAATGTTTTGTCTGATACCAATGCTTCAGCAAAAGGTTTCAGGCCTTTTTTTCTTTCCAACTAAACAGAAATAGTCAAAACATACTTTCTGAGGAAATCAAAATAATTAGAGCACGGAGCATTAAAAAAGAAAAAAAAGACCTTGCTCCTAAATCAGTTTATCTCACTCATCTTACATTCAATCTAAAAAGGATTAGCAAACCATCTAAAAAGTCAGAGACAAAATTCATCTCCAATGTAACTCAACTGGACTAAGTACCATTACACCAGGCATGTCTACACGTGGAAGTAGTGCACAAGAATAAATTCTGGAGCCAACTGCTCCAGACTTTTTTGCTCCCAGGCATGTCATTTGAAGGTGCACCCAGGTGCAGATAACTCCAGAGCATATTGCTCTTGAGTTTATTCATGCATAGCACATGGAGCAGCCCCACAGCAGAGCAGCCCCAGCAGTCAGGTAACTCACCCTGGGGCTGCTCCAACCTGACTCAGTGTGCTGTGAAGGGGCTGGCTGGGACACAAGGATGGTTCATTGTGGGGCTAGCCAGTAGGCAGCTCTCTTGCCCCAGCCAGCAGGTCAGTGGCTATATGTGCACTGCTGCACACAAAAAAACTCTGGAGCAGAGTAGTACTTTTATTTACAAGTCCTGCCCTGCTGCGGAGTTTATTAGTTTTGTGCACCCTAATAGGGGTGCATGTGTAGATGCTGAGACCATTACTGTGTGGTTAATTAGGCATCTATACAGTAAACGTCTCATATAGATGTACCCACCCAGGATGGATTTGGGCCACACTAATTTTATCTTAAGAGATGAGATTATATTTCTGTGGATACAGGTCCACAGGGAATATCTGGAAACCCTGAGCATCCAAAACACTAAGCATTGTCATGAGTAAAGCTCTAAAGAGCACAATTTTAAATAGTCTTCTAATTCAAAGGACTCCATACCCTGAAAACAGATTTAAAAAAATCACAAAGAAATATGTGAGAATGGACAGTGTACAGACTAGCTAGTCAACTGGCATCTAGGGAGAAATCAGACAAGGACTGAGGGGAAACAGGTTTACCTAAGAGCAGTGCTTAGCTGTTTTGACCTACAGGAGGAGATACCAGAGGGACTGTTTATGAAGCCAGTGGGAGAAAGAAAATGAGATTTCTCAGAAACCAGGTAGCCCAGCTCTTTCCATTTCTATTAACATAATGGATGTAAATTTGAGACATTCAGTGTATCATTCTAGTACTTTAAATGTGAGGAAAGAGACAGCATACTGCTTGGAGCAGCCATGCTTCCCCAGAGCTCCTGCCAAGCTGTTCAAGAGCAGCCAATTTAAGTGCTTTATAAACATTTCTGAGAGACTGTAAATACCTGGTTCAGTGGGAAACACCAGCATACACAGCTGGAATACAGAAACTCAAGCAGCAGTAAGTAGGACACATGCTTCTGACTGCACATGCCTCCGCCTCTTAAATTCAAGCACTGGTATTTTCTATCCAACCTACAGAGTTTGTCTAAACCAGCAGTTCTCAACCCTTTCAGGCTGTAGGCATCCCTTGTTAGACTTGAGGCACACCTTGGAAAATACCAGCTCCCAGTTTTCACTCATTTTTTCACTACAGAAAAATAATAGAGCAGTTTTATGTTGCAAAGAACTCAGTAAGACCACAACAGGTCACTGTGTTTTTAATACTATGGATTATACCATTGAAATGACTGGGTTTATAGTATGAATCATGTTTACACACTGAACCGTGCGAAGTGTGGTACTTCAGGGCAACCTTGAAAGGATCTCAAAGCACCCCAAGATGTTGTGGCACATGGTTGAGAATCAGTGGTCTAAACTGCAGTTAGCTAGCAAGTGGCACGTAGGGCTAATCTAATCCAATTAGGAGCTTCCCAAAGCAAAGGCTTACCTTTACCATATTACTGTGTCATCATCACTGTTTTGGTACTCACCAAAGTGAGTCCGGGTACATCCCAGGATTCTTTGTGCTCAGACTTCCTAAGATTTTTATCCCACTCTACTGTGTCAACTGTGAGAAAACCTGTTTACCATGGGAGAGGGAAGAAAGATTTGTACCAAGGACAAAGGAGGACTATTGGATCTCTGGGGATTTTGCCGGCATCCCCATTATTGGATAGGTACTACACCCAGCTGGGCTAAAACTGCAGCTTAGGCTTTAATGTATTGTCTGCAAATACGTAAGCAAGCATAGGTTCAAAGTACACAAAAAAAATCACATGTTGAGGGAGAAGGATGGCACAGGGAGGGAGAGTGAGAGGACTGGAGAAAAACAGATAGAGAAGCATTGGTCTAAGGGTCTATGGAACAAAAACAAGTTACAATGCAACAAGTAAAATGCACATTTGTACAGTATATCTACATTGTAGATAACGATTTTCTTGGCCAATGCCAATAGCTAATTATTAACCAGCCACATCCACCCATACTGATCTAATAATCAATTTGGTTATATGTGATGTCAGAAGCTGCTGGAGCATGCCAAAAAAAGGGTTTATTTATGTCAGTACTTTAAAATGTACTGACATAAATAAACCCTTTTTTTTTATAATGCGCTCCAGCAGCCTCTGGCATCACATGCATCAACATCCTGGCACTTAAGAATGGCTGCAGAGGCACTTGAACTAAAGCTCATTGAATGAACTTTAGCTCAAGCACTGCCATCACCGTTTTTAAGTGCAAGGATGCTTTTAGGTGGGGCAGAGCTGAGCAGGGTGAGGGCAGATGCAGGCTGCCCACCGTGGGCTTAGGGCTCTCTGCTCTGCTGCCCTTGGCCCAGGAGCCCCATTCTGGCCACACGTCCCCTGTCCACCTGGCAGCAGAAGGCACAACTCACCACCCCCACTGCTGCTGTGCAGGCAGGGGGCGCACAGCCTGCGTGGGCTCCTGAGGGAAAGGCAGCAGAGCAGAAAGTCCTGAGCCCACAGTGAGCAGCCTGCATCCATCCTGGACACAAAGTTGGAGGGCACATGCCCCAACAATGCCTTCCCCAGGGAGGTGCACACAGTGGCTGGGAGCCATCCCGTGTCCCCCAGACAAGCGGCCCATAGCTCCATCCCATGTCTCATTCACTGCCCTGCCTGGGCAGTTCCCCCAGCCCTAACCCCAGCCCCTGCCTCACCATGGGGACCTCAATCTGCCCCCCCCCAAGTCCCTTCCTTCTCCCTTGCCCCTTCCCCTCCATACACTTACCTGCAGGGAGCTGCTGTCCACACTGCCCAGCTACTTTCCTAGCCACATGCATGCGGTGCCCCTGTATCTCACTCCCAGCAGCCCCAAGCAAGACTCCTTGCAGGCTAGAATGCTGCCTGCCTGCAAGGGGAAACCTGTCATTTCCCAAGGGAATCCAGGCTTCTGGAGACCCCGGTTCCATGGGTGAGAGGGAACCGGCCAGAAGGCATAATTAATTATACTTATCAGAGAACACTATCGGCTACAATGGCCAAAAAAAGCCAACAGCCAATAATGTAAATTTCCCTTTTATTGGTGCTGATCTGATATGCAATTGATATATCAGTGCACCTCTACTATATTAATTTACTTTCCCAAAAGACACCACCCTACATAATGCAGGCTATCTCCTATCCCAAAAGCAGCTAAACTGTATTGCACAATACTTCAGGTGGGCTAATTAACCCAAAGGGACACCTGAAAATGTATGTTTGGGGGGTACCACTTCCTGGCACAGTAGGTTTGCATGGTAAACATAGCTACAAGTGCATGAACTGTTTCCTGGTAACTGTCCATGCTCACACTCTTGCTTTGTAGTAAATGAGCTGACCAAGCTGTAACCAAGCTAATGGTTTATCAAGCAGTTGTGATTCCCAGCTTACTGTACAAAGCTGAGATGTGGACAATGACTCAGCTCAAGTCACTGGAGATGTACCATCAAAGCTGTCTGCAAAAGATCCTTCAAATCCAGTGGGAAGACAACACACCAACGTTAGCATCCTCTCACCACCAGCATCAAGGTGATGATGATTCAAGATCAACTTCACTGGGCTGGCCCTGTCATCTGGATGTCCAACTCCAGGCTCCCAAATTAAGTTTTATTCTCCCAGTTCAGTCAAGTTGTGTGCTCCAGAGGAGGGCAAAGAAAGCACTTAAAGGATGTCCTTAAGGCCAACTTGAAGAAAATGCAGCATCAACATCAACTTGTGCCCAGGACCACCCCAAATGGAGGAAGAGTCTGCTGTAAGAATCTCAGTACTTTTAAACATTACAATGACAACAGGAAATGGAAAAGCTAAAGCAACAGAAACAGCACGTCACAGACTGAATCAAGAATCTATGGCCACCCACCCCACATTTAAACATGTGCCTGAGTTGCTACACAGTCTGTTGATTCTGGATAGGCCTTGTCAGTTATATTCAGATTCACAGATAGGACAATCATGGAAGACGGATCATCCTCGACTGTGGGGGGATTGTCAAAGAAGAATAAGTATGTGAAATCTAGATCACAACAGCTTACCCCTCCATCTTTGAGAGATAAACTACTATGCATTCAGCTTCACGTATTGAAAAATAAGAGTGTGCATCCATGCAGCTAGATTGTCTGATCTGTAGAGCGGCTAATGTGCCACCCTCACATACCAAACAGTAATTTGTTTCTGTGTCCATACCCTAAAAAACTGCAGCATAATTAAATCATGCTTTCTTGTATCCACACAAGGGAACTTTCAGTGATGTTGAAAATTCTTCAGCGAATGTAAGGCATTCTAACCGCCAGGGCAGGAAAAGATGGATGGGTCAGTTAGCTGTGTATGTCCAGCATGCAGCTCCCAGGGCAAAGGTAGCTACAGCAGGCAGCCTGCATCTGCCCCATTCACAAATCTGGAGGGGCACATGCCCCCCACATGCCTCCCCTGGGGGATGTATGCAGAGGCAGGGAGCCGTCCCCTTCCGAGGAGCCACCCACGGCTCCATCCCACTCCCTGCCCCAGCATCCCATTCACCACCCTGTCTGGGAAGTGCCCCCAGCCCCAGCTCCAGCCCCTGCCCCACTCCCTCCCTCACTGTGGGGGCCTTGATCTCCATCCCATCACACACATTCCCTCCCAAACACTCATTCCCCTCCACAGATTTACCTGCAGGGCACTGTTCTGCACACTGCTGGGCTGCATCCCTGGCCACGTGCAGCTGTACGTATGCATGCAGAGTCCGGGGGCTCTGGCCAAAAGGCACATTGTATTTATCAGTACATTATTGGCTACATTGGCCAAAAAAAAGCTAATAACCGATAACATTAATATACTTTTTACTGGTGCTGATCTGATATAGTACCAATGTATCAGCACACCTCTGGTAACTGGGTGTATCTAAATGCAATGTTTACTGCAGAGTAGACTAACTCCACAGTAACGTCTCTGCATCTACAAGTATGGTCCTATTAGGCCGCAGTAAACTAATAAATGCCGCCGTCAGTTAGTACTTGTACAAGTACTATCCTACAGCTGCATTAGTTAGTGCACCACAGCATCCGCACAGACATTGACAGTAATATCTAGGGCACAAGGGTGCTTCAATGCCGGAGCTGCCTTTTGGCTAGCCCTGCACTGGAGCACACTCATACCCCAGCTAGCCTCTCTGCAGCATGTTGAACCAGGTCAGAACAGATCCCGGCTGGGAGGCTGACCCCCTCAGCTTCGTGCCAGCCAGGGCTGCTCCAACCCCGCTCAATGTGCTGCAGTCCTGGGCACATACAGAAACATCACTCCCGGGAGCAATAAATTCCAGTGCAAACTAGGCCAGTGTTTATTCATTCACATTAACAGCATGTGTGGATGTGCCCACTGGGTGAAACAAAACTGTAGCGGTGACTGAAGGTTGCCTGTTGGTTTGGATTGCCAAAGGATTGCCAAACTCTTACCATATATAGACATGTGAGCAGTAAGGGAGGCTGTAGCCACAGAGCAGTGGAAGAGCCAAATAAAGGCAGGAGGGTTCTGATTTTACACTTTTAGTGACTTCTCTAACCTTACAGACCTCCTAATCTAGCCATATGCTTACAGCTCAGAGCACCAAACTTCTCGAGTTTTCACCAATCCTGCAAATAGTTTATTTTCATCTTAATTTCTCATTTTCTCGGCTTCTGATGGCTCTTCCTTAACTACAATGTTTTATTCAGGTTTTTATCCTTAAGGTACTGTTGGGAACCTTAAAGCTTTTCTCTATCTTAACAATATTTGTATATTAGATATAAAATATACTATATTAAATGCAAAATTATTCATTGTTCTAGTAAAACTACTGCAAATGCAACTGGAGATGAACCTCTAAAAAATTATTCATCTCACTTTTAAGTTCCTAAACTCAGAAAATGTTGCTGCACAACTATAGTTTGGAAAGCAAAATAAAAACCCTTGAGGTAGACAGCCAATTATACTGCTTTTATTCAGTGTTTCACTAGCAAAAGCCAGTTTATGTCTCCTGGGACAGGGAATAATTATTTTAATCTGACAGTTGAAGTGACTACCATTGCAAAATTTAACCAGAGCTTTGGAGGTTTCTTAAATTTACACATCTGATGTACAAGTGCATAGCTAAGCCAAACAAAAACACAATTTATTATAAACCAGTAGGAACAGACAAAAGATAGAGAGCTTTCTCTAAATCACTGAAGTACAAAGATAGAGTATTTCATATTCAAGGTTCAGCCCACTTCAGTAAAGACTGAAACAAGCAACAAAACCTTCATTTCAGGTTTTGATTTAGGATTCATTCTCAGGGAGGGAAGGTTTTAGTAGATAAAACACACAGGTCCTCTACCTTGTTCAAGGCCATACAGAGACCCGAGTAAGATTAGATTGATGACTTTAGTTTATCAGAGTGGCAGTTTCAGAGAAGGAATGATCCAGAATGAATGTACAAACAGAAAGCATGATTTCCCTGTAACAGTGGTTTTCAAGCTTTTCAGAGATGAAGCACCCCTCATTAGACTTGAAGCACCCCTCAGAAAATTCCAGCTCTTTCTGTTGTCAAAAAATGAACACCAAAGAGGAAAATGAATGCCAATAGAGGAATTCTTCTGTTGCAAAGAACTCAAAAAGACCACACCAGGCCAGAAATGTTCTTAACACTATGAATTCCTATTTGAAATCTCCAGGTTTATCTTGTCAGTCATGCTTGTACACCTAACAGTACTAACATTGTGAGGCACCTCGTGGCACCCTTGAAGCCACAGCCCCCAAAACAGCAAAAACTCTTTGTGGAAAGGACAAAAAAGGGAGTGCTTATATTTCAGTCTAGAAACTTACATCTTGAGAAAGAGTGAAATGAAAGAAGGTATTATAGCAATAGCATAACTAGAGGTGTGTGAGTGGCGCACCCATCACAGGCACTGATTTGGAACAGACACCAAAATGGCAGCTCCTGTGGAGCCTGCACCATGGATCACTTCTTTTTTTGGTGAACTCCTACAGAAGCAGCACCAGCCCACACTGCCACTACAGCCATGAGAAGGTAAGCTGGGGACGGGCAATTATTTTGGGTGGAGGGCCTATTAATGAGGTTTGATGAGTTTTCAAGAACCGCATGGGTAGCCCCACCCCTTGAGAGTTGTCCCAGCCTCTGGTCAGCATCTTGGGACCTGAAGTCTCGCTTCTAACCCCTGACCTTTGCCACAGAAATCTCTCCCCTTGCCCTCTGGAAATACTCCTTTTGGATGAGGAGGATGCCATCTTAGAACCAGAAAAACACCAAACCATATGCTAAAAGTCTAACACCTACTGTGACATACTTTCATTTTTATTACAAAGAACAGTTTTGTCATGATTTGTGTTTGTATACTGTATATAGAAGTGATTGCATAACGAGTCAAAAATAAAATCTTAGTCTTGTATATTGTGTGGGGGTGGTTGGCGGGGTGTATGTGGTGGGGTGTAGGGGTGTGGAGGCATTGGGTATGTTGTGGGGGGTATGTTGTGGGGGTGTAGATGTGGGGTCTTATTGGGGCAGGGTGTGGATGTGTAGCATTTTTGGGGTGTGAGGGAGGTGGGGGGAGTGTGGGGACCCCTTCACACTCTCCCCAAGTCACAGCAGCAGGAGGCAGGAGAGTGTGTGCCCGGTGCAGGCACTAGTACCCAGGACGCAGCTCCAGCCAACGCTGCACATGGGGGCAAGGAGCGCAGCCCGGCTGGGCCACTTCTATCACTGGTGCTCCCCACCACACACATGCAGCCCCCGCACTTGCATGCCACTGGAGGGAAGTGCTATGCACTGGAGCCAGCTGCTTTCCTTGCCCCGCAGGACTCCGCAGGGATGCAGCGGGCAGGGCTCCCCACTACTTCCAGCACAGTCCCGGGACCTGCTCAGCAGGGAGTGGCACAGGCAGCTGGCTCCAAAGCATGGAGCTTCCCTCCGGTGCCACACAAGTGTGAGAGTTGAACATTAGAGCTGTGTGAAGCTTTGGGTGCTGATTCGATTCAGAGGAGATTTGGGCTGATTCAGTGGTCGAATCTCTGAATCCAAATCGAATCAGGGACCAATGAAAAGGGTTGGAATCAATTCAAAGCTCTCTGAATCAGTTCAGAAAAGATTCAGAGAGCTTCAGTGATTTGGGCAGTCCTTGCCCACTACAGCAGCGAGCTGGCCCCAGACTCCAAGCTGGTTAAGTAGGGGCCAGGAGAGTAGGGGCTGGAGGAGGGGAGAGGGAACCATGGGGGGACCCCTGGCAGGCCCCATCCCCTGCCTGCTCCCCCTGCCCCCTGCATTGCTGCCCCACCCAGCCCCAGCTCCCAGCCTTTAAAAAGAAGCTCCCATTCACTGGCTGCTGCCAGGCAGGACCTGGGGCAGGCAGTGCAGCCATGGGGGGGCTGGAAGATTGGGGAGGAGGTCAGGAGGCTCGTGGCACAGCCCCCGCAAGTAGTGGGAGGCAGCAGGGATCAACCCCCGCCAGGCAGGAGCCAGTGAGTGGGGGCTTTGTTTTTCAAAGAGCCAGGAGCTGGGGTGGGCAGGGCAGCCAAATCTCTGAATCAGATTCAGCCTAACTGAGTCAGGACAGTGATTTGAATCACTGAATCAAATCATTGTCCCCCAAATTGTCTGAATCCAAATCCGAAGCAAATACTAGCTGCTTCACACAGGCCTATTGCACATGTGCAATGAGCAGTGCTGGTTATAGAGGCAGCCCAGCCAGGCTGCACTCCTTGCCCCCATGCACAGCACTGGCCAAGGCTGCACACCACTGAGCAGCAGCACCTGTGCCGGGCACGATCACCGCAAAAGCCCCTGCCTGCTGGTGCTGCTGCCACCACTTCCTGCCAAGGCTATGCGCCATGCAGAGAGTATGGGGGGATCCCCAACCCCCACATCCTCCCTCACACCCACACCCTGCCCACCCAAGCTCTGTGTTCTCACTGCCCCCCTGGGTGACAGCCACGTGCTGCCACCAGTCCCAGTCCTAACTCACCTCTTGCCTCTGTCCCTGTCACTTCCCTTCCTGCTGCCTGGAGTGAGTGGGACACCAGAGAAGCCAAGCAAGGCCCCCCAGAGGCTGAAGCCCCACCTGGAAGCTGCCTGCTGGCCTGGCAGGGCCCTTCCGTGCACAAAGGTGGGAGCAACGCACAAAAGGATATGCTGTTGGGGGGTGTGGACCAGAAGGGTGCCTCACTCCCACCCTCATGGGTGGAAGGGCTGGGTGGGGTACAATTTGTTCATGGCACCATGGGCCGGATGAAGGCGTCTGGTGGGCTAAATGTGGCCCATATTTTGCCTGCCCCGAGGTAAGAGCTCACCACCTTCCCCCACCCCTCCACTGCTGTCCCATACTCAGCAGCTTTCTCTGCCTGCTTAAGGCATCAAAATTCCTAGTTATGCCCCCAGATTACAGTGTCTTAAAATGATGACAATAGGGGCAGGGCCACTAAAAACATAGTCACTGTGTTACAAATTCCATAATCTGAAAGTCAGTTCATGCTGTTGTTTTTGAGCAATACTAGTTAAAAAATTGTAGATCAGCCCAGCCAACAACTTGTGTATGCAGGTGAGTTTATGTTGTAATACATATTAACATGTATCACATGTCCTTAATGTAAGAAAAGCATTAACCGTAAAGAATAGCTCTGAACAGGGAGGGAATGACCTTTATATTTGGAGACAACTTTTTTGTTTTCCCCAAGGGCAAACTCCTATAACCTCTCAATAAACTTAGGAAGAATTTTGTCATCAAGGCCTTACACTGGAACTCAGAAAACCTGGGTTCAATATGCCACAAATCGTTTTGCAAAATAAAGGGTGATATAACTTACTGCTTTAAATGACCATTTAAATTGTCATTGGCCTGGGGAACGGATATTCTCTTACTGGGGGTATGTAAAATACCTAATACCATGAGACCTCAACGTCTGCTGGGACCACTAAATCCAACAAGAAATTCAAAATAATACTAATTAGTGTAGCTCCAAACATCAAAGAAAATATTGATAAAGAGCAATCACCAGAATAAATTGGAGCAAGCTCCAAACCACTGGGAGACAGAGCAGCATCAGAACACCCAGGGTAGAGGTTGTGGCGGGCCAGTAGGGGGCACTCCTGCGTTGAGCCGCCCACCTCCCTGCACCCGACCACCTTCCAGGCTCCGAATGCCTCCCTAGGGGCGCCTTACACTTGGCCGACCCCTCTCATGGAGCACACTCACTAATCTGGGGGTAACATCGCCACCAGCACCCCGAGAAGGGACTGTCTCGGCCCTGTGTCCTCGGGGAAACACAGGCCTAATAGTCTGATGGGTACTCGACCCGGTACAGGCACTTGGGGCACGTCCCCAAGTCAGGGGGCAAAAAGCAAAGTCTCCCTTAGTCCGCAGACCTAAGGGGTCTCTTAGGCATAATTTAGACCCACCCCACAATAAGTCTCCCACACCAGTCAAAAAGGAGAGCTTTATTGATTACAAGGGGTAAGGTAAACTAGGGTCCAGGATTGGGCAATATCTTGGAAATCCTAAAGAGCAAACAGTGTGGCTGAGGTAGCCTTTTGATTACGCATCTGAGTTACTGCCAGCTAAATATCTAATCAGAGCTCAAGTAGCTTACTCACAAGCATCTTCCAGAGGCTGGTGAAATTCCCCTCTGTAAGCAGGTGGTTTCTAGCTCATGAGTTTGGGGGAGAGAGCCAACTTTAGATGGTAAAGCTCCCCTGTGTCCCCCGCATGGCTGCTGCTTCACCTCATCGCCGAAGAGAGAGACTGCCTCCTCCCCCCACAACTTATATAGCCCCTGTGACCTCATTCACCTGGGCCAGTGGAGGTCAGCCCCAGTTGGCTGTCAGCCAACCAATTTGAAATACATCACCTGTTACCAGGCAGATTCCAGCTCCCCAGGTAAATGCCCCTCACCCAGGTGGCTGATGCCAGTCACGTAGGCAGAGGGAGCAGGTTTCCCCCCTCCCTCAGGAATGCAGCCAGCTCAGGTTACCTAAAGAGACAGGCTGAGGTGTGAATCCTCTGCTGGCCCATCTAATCACATAGTCACAGGGCAGAGATTCTGGGGAGAAACCAAGGTGGCTTTCTGCCACAGAGGTTAGCTCTAATCACTTGAGGGGGAAAAAAAACCCTCGAAATAATATTGTCTTGAATTGGATACAGAAATGTCCATTCCTAAAGAAAAGTCCCAGGTTTGAACTTACAGTTTTAAAAGTAATATTTTGACAAGCTTACAGATTTGATCTGCAAACCTTGATGTACAACATGGGACTCTTCATATGAGTCAGGGTAGAAGTCAAAAGGTTTTTCCAACATCAGGCTCTTAGATTAACTCTTTGAACATTGCAACTTCTTAGATGACCACTTCAGATACACTAGAACCTTAGTACCACCTTTGCTGCCGAGTCTAATTCCACACACTTAAAATCAGTTGCCAAACTCTAATCTATAAATCTGCAGGATGTTTTATAGTACTTCTTGCCAGGGCTCAACTCCTAATAAAGTCAAACCCAACCCCTTTCTGCAAACTCTTACTTTAAAAAAATAAAGACAAAAGAAGAAGGAAAAAAGAATTAGTAAATGTGCTGAAGGACAGCAGAAATTATAAAGAAGATGAAAGGGGTACAAGAGGGTTTTGAGGGGAGGGTTGGTTTTGTTTGTTTGTTTTTTAAGGGAAGAATAGTCAAGTCTTCCTGCCTAAATTGTATCTGGGGGTTTTGTGTCCAGAAATGATTATTGTTTCTTTCCACAAGAAAAAAAAGGCAGATTTTGGGCTAAACAAATGTTGTACTCACATAATTATTTTTACTCGACTTATAATTAAAACCTTTAAAAGCAGTAGGGAGCCAATTAGAGAAATAATGTTCAAATCCTCCAGTAACACCTGAATTATGAAGTAGTGAGCCAAGAGTCTTAAAAAAAATGGTATTCCTTGGTATTGGAAACAGCTTGTAAAAGTAAATTTGGAAAGGCCTGCCAAGGGCTAACAAAAATAGTTGCTATGCATTAAACCCAACTGGTAAACTAAACCATACAACTATTTATAACAAAATGCAGTTTTATAGGTTTCCCAAGTTATTTTACACACACGGGTAGATACATATTTTAATGGGTTACAACATAAAAACTTATGTTTCATTATGTGACTTCTCTTTTACATCCACCTTCTTGGATCAGACATGCAGTGTGTAATGAAATGCATTTGTTTCAAGGTACCACTGACAGCCATGTGTTGTGTTAAGGGTGGAGTAAGGGGATGCCCACAGTCACTTGAAAAAAGTCACCTGAATTGTCACTTTTAAAAATCATTTTTAAATTGAAAATGTGTGAGGGAGAGAGATCTGTATATGGTCACATAGCTCCATACTGGCACAGTATAGGAACCAAGACAGTTAAATAGGTCACATGGGCTCTGCTAGATCATCCATTGAAGGACAGCTTCCCTTCATCATACAAACACATACAGTCAGTACATTACAGCATATAAGCCTTGAATGAGAAATGTGCAGTTGCTGCACTAGGAAAATATTAGTAAGTCAATCAGCTAACAAGTAGAAATGGGATTCTGAACAGAACCATAATGTCAGCCTTCTCTACTTCAGTTCACACCATGGGCCTAATTCTAGATGCCTTTTTTGTTAAAACCCCAGTTAAGCTTACCAGGAGGTCTGTGTATAGGGAGAGATGCAGAATTGGAGCACAAATGATGTTATGTGGGCATCCCCTTACTCCACCCTTAACACAACACATGGCTGTCGGTGGTACCTTGAAACAAATGCATTTCATTACAGACTGCATATATGATCCAAGAAGGTGGATGTATAAGAAAAGTCACATAATGAAACATAAGTTTGTATGCTGTAACCCATTAAAATATGTATCTACCCATGTGTGTAGACAATTTGTCACTTTTAAAAGTGACAATTCAAGTGACTTTTTTCCATCCTGCTCTATTTAAAGCCACAACATGAGCTGCACCTGGAAATAAACTGGAAGTTGAGCAGTTTATGGAGCACAGGTATAATCTATTATCCCTGCAAGAAGCAAGATGACAGCTGAATTTTAGCAGTAGTCTTTAGCAGTAGCCCTATATGTACCACAATACAGTAATTCAATCCAGAGGTGAGTTAAACTGATTCCACATCCAAAAGAAATGGCTGTAATCTTCTGGCCAGGCACAAGTAGAAAATATTACTTGTTCACTGTATCTCTCTGCTACTAAGAAGCAGAACCACCTCCAGCCAGATTCTTAGATGCTGAACTCTGGTCAAAAAACTAAGGCAAAATACAAATACCTTACCTTTTTATCAGCAAAGTTCTCATATGAACACTGATCTTAACCAAACACTGCGAAAGTCAAGCAGCCACACATATGGACACTGCTGAAACTGAAACCTAGACCTAACTGCTACATTCACATTTTTGCCACTTGCAGCTCATGGTCTCTCCAAGCAACCTCACAGACTATGTCTACCCTTTGTCCCTAGAGCTGCCAGGGGCACCTCTTCTCAAACACACTCCATATACACAGTTCCACTTCCTTATACCAAACTCAGTCACATAGCCACTCCAGGAGTGTACACCAGTGGTAGTGGTGCCCAAGCTCTGGCCCACAAAGTCGTCATCTAGCCCACAGTTGCATTCTCGTGCTGCCAGATTTCTGGACCTGTGGGGAGCCTCACAAGCCAGATGATGCGACCCTGCCCACTAGATCAGGTGGGCATGCATGTAACTCACATATGGATTTCAGCCCACAGACTAACCCCATATCACTCATTTGGCCATTGGGGCCGAAAGATTGAGCACCACAGCATTATGCCACACAAAGCATACCAAAAATCAAGATATTGAAACCTGTCACATTTTTGAGTTTGGCATATTGGAGCAGGATTGGGTGGGTAGGGCACTTCTAGAGAAACAGTGCTGACACACTTACGCTTTCTTTGGAGAAGAGACGGAACAGCACCCAATTCAAACCCTGAAGAAAAAGAGCTACTTGGGCCACAAAATGAAAGGCTACCGGCAGATCTTAATGTCAGTGCAGTTAGTTCTCATTAACATGAATGTCTCTTTACACTATCTTGCAACATGAAGGGGTCTTAAAAAGTTGCTAGAGCCATGTAAAGAATAAAGCACTAGATCCATCCCCAGCTGTAGACCACTGCAACATCAGGAGCCCTAACAGGCAGCCCAGCCTCAGATAATGGTTTAGTTGACAACACCTGCTTGGGGCTTTGACTGGCAGCCCTACCTCAGCTAGTGAACCAACTGGCCACTGGTAGGGCATCCTAATTGGCTGCTGGGCAGAGCAGTCCTCCCATTTAATTTCCACCTGTGGCAGCAGACTAGTGGTTGGCCAATAGTTCTTCTGAAGGTCTGTTGTGGTAAGCCTCGCTGAATCCTGGCTTAGTAATCATAGAAAGTGCTGGAAGGGACCTCAGGAGGTCCATCTACTCCAACCCCCTGCTCAAAGCAGAACCAGCCCCAACTAGATCATCCCAGCCAAGGCTTTGTCTAGCCAAGTTTTGAAAGCCCGCCCCCCAAAGATGGAACTTCTACCACCTGAGTAACCTGTTCCAGCTTCGACTATGGGATGGATGGTAACTCAGAAAGCAAGTTTCCATGGCTTCGGTAATATCTAAATAGTTTAACTTTTAACAACTGTAAACAAGAGCTAAAAGCATATCCATAATGCAACCAGGGTCCCTGAGCAACCCAGGGGCTTGCACAGGTGGCTAGCTTACACTGCCCTAATGGTGCCCCTGTCTTCACCAGGCCAGAAGATAAATCAAATCTTTACACCAGGGCTGAATTTTCCCATTTTTAAGAGAAACTTTCGGAGGGGGGGGGGAGTAATAAACATCAAAACAGAAACTCACTAATGAGTCCTCAAAACACTTGTCTGCCATCTCTGCTGTAGTGCACAAACTAGGAATTTTGATCTTGATTTATACCTCAAGATTGGCTAACCAAAAACCATTACACAGATTCTCAACATAGATCTACATGCCACACCACAGACCCTAGCTTAGACTTTGAAATGTAAACTCAGTCCTTACCCAGCTAAAATCAAGATCACTCCAGTTCTAGTTTCAGATTATGAAGGGAATGATTTGAATGGTGAATTCAGACTCAGTCAAAGGATTCCGTTTGAGCCCAGCCCTAACATAATTCCTGACACTTTCAGCAAACCAACTACTCATGTTTCACATATCAAGAGCCTTCTCTTATTTTAAAAGCCAGACCTAGAACTCCTGTTTCTCTTGTTCACCCTTCCCTTAGCAGGGCCGAAAGATTCCCATCATATCACCAGCTCCCACATACATGAAGGGCATGCAGGCATTTCTGACCAAATCAGGGAACAATCTCTCTATCTCTCTGGCTGTCCCAAGTTAAGAGACAACTGGCTCAAACTCAGAGCACCACTGGAGCCCACACTCAGTACCACTCCAAGCTCTACCTAGATGACAGTTCTGGCCATGCCCACACCAGGAAAGCGAGTGGGCTGGCTCTCATCTTTGGCAGCAGCCCCAGGTTTGAGAGGGTAGTGGTATGGGCAAGGAACTTTCATACAACTCTGAAACAAAGAAAATCTTTACTGCAGTTACAAGAAAGGGAAGGTTTCCAATAGCCAAGCCTAGGAGCTACTTTGGGAATACATGAAAAAGATTTATATAGAAGTCACAATTCATACTCTTGAAAAACAATACTGAATATTTGTGAACAACTTTGGATTCTGTTATTATGCTGTATAGAATTAAATAAGAATGTGATACATGTATATACATATATAGAAGGACAGTCATGTTTTCCAGAGCCTTTTTTCAAGAAATATGAAGGGTTCCTAACAAAATTTCATCATAAGGTATCTCTCTTGGTTGCCTTGTGGATGTTCACGCCCTTGTCTGGCTCTAAGAAATAAAATTAGATACTCCACCAAAAGAAGTATGGGAAACGGTGATCTCAGGAGGTCTATAGAAGTGAATTTCACTGGCGATTCATGGTGAAAGGGTGAATAATATATGAATGCATACAATCATTCATTCACTCACACAGATTGAGTTTGAATTTCAAAATCTGTACGCAAGGCCAGTCACACATTGCCTCTGCCCAAGGCTGACATTTTAGCTAATAACAGCACCCAGCAGGCAAGTGTAAAACAAACCCTAATTGAAAAACTGTTCCCCAACTAGCATGATGCCTTTTCACAGCCTTCTCACTAATGTGTATTTTAATTAACCATAGTATAGTGCTGATTGCTTGAAAATAATTGTCTAACAAGCTGAGGCTACAAAGAAAGCCAGCGTAAGAGTTTCCCTACTGACAGACTCTACCTCTGCCAAAGCAGCAACCTCAGTGTTCAAATTTGCATTTAAACATCATTCTTTCATTCTTTGGATTTTTTCATTTTCCAGAACCACTCCCCTCCTCTCCCTGCCCTTCCCACCCTCATCCCCTCCAACCCTCACCCTCCAGTTGTTAGGCAATCAAAAATGATTTGTTAAAAATAGTCATAAAGAGAGAATCCCTACCCTAAATTAGCAGCCCTCTTGTCTTTTCAATGTATTATTAGGATTTCAGATTGGATTAATATTCATGTAAGGCACTAGAGATATGTTAGATGCCTTAGTGTCATAGTCAAAGCAATGTGACACTTCAGAGCAAACTGCCTATATAATGTGATACCCAGAGCAATTCTGATTTTGCAGATCACTTTCAGATCTGCTTCTGCATGTAACAACATTCATCTCTAAGCAATTTAATGAAAGTCTGAACACTCTCCTTATGGAAACATGCACATCATTATTTTGTGACTGATAATTATAGCTATTTTCATGTTGCTCTGCACTTCAATATTTGCCCCTCTAAGCTCTAATTGCATAAAGTATACTGCCATTTACAAAGTGATCTTGGAAATGCAAGACAGAAACACACTTTCTGGATTTTTCTCATTTACAAAGCAGCTAGTCTTCAGCAAGTAGGACCAAGGAAGCATGATCAAAAAAAGGCATTAGCTGGTTACTGAAAATAATTTTTATACAAACATTTTGGCCTCCAACTTGCATCACACATGCAGAGGGACCTTCAAGGATAGATTGGAGAGGCAGAACCCCACCCCCAACAAACCATACTGTAGGATTGAAAAAAAAAAACACCTGCCCCCCACACATACAACATAATGAACAGTTCTTATCTTTACAGTGGTATCATAACAAACAGCAGAGCTCAAATTCCTATTAAATTTCTAAACATATTTTGCTTGCAACGCATATCAAAGATTCCTGGCTTTCACACACCTTCATATCATGTGTCTGTAGCTGAACTGATAAGACATTTACCGCCATAATCTGACAAGCAACAAAACAGAAGAATAAGGTGATGGTTGTTCCATGCAGCAACATATTGCACAGGAAATAACTAATGGAAATTTTGGGGGATGGGGGGAAGGCTTGTAATTGTATCAAAAGCCTTTTTTCTTCTGTGCACATCATTGAACAGACACCCTCAAGATACCTTGTGACAGATTTCTATGCCAAATTCATCAATCTAAAATGCCATAACTAACAACTATAGGGAAGATAAGTGCAAACAAAATCAATTTGTGACAACAAACCAAAAGCATATGATATATCTAACCTATGTAACAATTTCTTTGCCTCCATTTTTCTGAGTAGGGACCTGGTCATCCCCCCCCATTGGGACCCTCGTAGGCCCCGTGGGAGGCACACCCAGGCCTAGGGTCGGCGAGGACCTAGTCAGGGAACTTCTGGAGGGACTGGACGTATTTAAAGCAGCAGGTCCTGACAATTTCCACCCCAGAGTGCTAAGGGAACTAACAGAGGTTATTATGGGGCCTCTGGCACAGCTTTACGAGCACTTGTGGCGCTCTGGTGATGTGTCGGAGGACTAGAAAAGGGCCAATGTGGTTCCCATTTTCAAAAAAGGGAGGAAGGAGGACCCAGGAAACTATAGGCCCATTAGTCTTACCTCGGTCCTAGGGAAGCTTTTTGAGAAAATTATCCTGGCGCATGTCCATGAGGGGCCAGCAGGGGAGACTATGCTTAGGAGCAACTTGTCAGACCAACCTGGTGGCCTTCTATGACCAGGTCACCAAATCCCTGGATGCAGGTGTCACGGTAGATACAGTCTTTCTGGACTTTAGGAAGGCCTTTGACACAGTCTCTTACCCCATTCTCATTAAAATACTAGGAGACTGTGGTGTTGACACCTACACAGTCAGATGGGTCACTAACTGGCTGGAGGGCCGCACCCAGAGACTGGTGGTGGATGGGTCTTATTCGACCTGGAGAGATGTGGGCAGTGGGGTTCCACAGGGCTCAGTCCTCCGGCCCGCACTGTTCAACATCTTCATCAGTGACTTGGATGAGGGGATAAAAAGCACCCTGTTCAAATTTGCAGATGACACTAAGATGTGGGGAGAAGTGGGCATGCTAGAAGGAAGAAATAGGCTGCAATCGGACCTAGACAGGTTACAGGGGTAGGCAGATGAGAACAGGATGGGATTCAACACTGACAAGTGCAAGATGATGCACCTGGGGAGGAAGAACCAGCAGCAGACCTACAAGCTGGGGAACTCCCTTCTCGTCAGTGCAGAGGCAGAGAAGGATATTGGAGTAATTATTGAGGCCAATATGAACATGGGCCGACAGTTTGGGGATGCCGTCAGGAAGGTCAACAGCACCTTGTCATGCATCCACAGATGCATCTCAAGCAGGTCCAAGAAGGCCTGGTCAGGCCGCAGTTGGAGAACTGCATCCAGTTCTGGGTGCCGCACTTCAGGAGGGACAGGGACAGCATGGAGAGGGTCCAGAGGA
>NW_017728947.1:30315693-30349720 GCF_001723895.1 Crocodylus porosus
CACACACATCTATATCTATATCTAGAGAGAGAAGGAGAGACAGAGAGAGATTTATATAGTTATATATATAACAATACATAAACAGGAAGTAAATGCACGAGGAATATTGCGACCTAAAGTTTTGACTAGGGAAGAAAAAGCAGTGTTACAGCCAAACACTAAGCACCTAGCACACTGGAGTCCTGGTCCATGACTAGAGCTCCTACCCACAATGATAAAGAAAACAAAAACGTTCCCATCCTTTCCCACATAGTGAACTTTGAGGTCTAATACCAAAGCAGCTTGCAAATAAAGCAAGCTCCACAAATGAGGAAAAACTGTATATTTTCCCTTTTGAATAGTTTCCCATCTCTAAATGTTAGTCATAAAAGTTACAGGTCCTTAAACCTGCTATTCATTTAGGTGTGACTATTACCATTCTTGCATTTCAGATCAGTGGGTTTGGGGTTCCCCATGATGTTATTCTCTGTCCCCCCCCTACCCACGTTGGTTAAGGAGGAAAAATTCCAACTTCTACTGAATAATGGAGTTAAAAAGGAAATACTTCTCAATTTTTCATTTTACTACTGGCAGCTAGTTGAAATGCTCAAATAAGCCTCAAAAGACAGGAATTAGTGACTAAAGTGCAAGTGTCCAAGGTGTATGATAAATGCAACCAATCAGAGTCATCATTCCTACCTCTGGTATCTGGCTAGATACACTGGTTAATATAACACACAAATGCCACCAGTGTATCATGTGAAAATATTATATACCTCACAGTAAGTGTTGGACTCTTCATCTTCAAGGATCTTCCCAAACATTAATTCTCAAAATACCTTTCAGACATACTTGGACCAATGCATGCCAAATCTTGTAATCTCTGGAAACTTGCAAAACTATACTGAAGGAGATTGTTGCTAAAATATGCTCTATTCTATGCAAATCAGATGCTCCCACTGGGATTCTAGCAAGCCATCAACGAAGAAATCATTTGGGCAAAGTTTGGGCGTGTATTGTAGTAGATAAAAGGGCATGGAATAAAAAACCTTGTCCTCCTTGTGAAAACATAATTTTTTAAAAATTCCCAAGCCACTTCTACCAATCACTCTTTGCTTAAATTTACTGATTCCACTCCTCTGATAGCTCAGGCACTCTGAATAACATGGGACTCTGGTAACAATGGGATACATTCATTATTCTAATTGACCTCATCTACAATATACAAGTAAAGTAACTACCATGTCTTGTGGAGGTGTGTGGAGTTGATCCCATTAGTTATAATTTTTAAAACATCTTCCTTCTGCAGCAAAGAAGAGGCAGAGGTGAAAGTGAAGTGAAAAATACCTGTTACAACTATAAAGAACCCCAGCTTTCAGCACAAGCAATAGTGGCTCATTTTGGCTCTGGAGGTTCCCGATTCAGTCCCCAGTGTGCCAGCCAAGATGATAGTGTCACATAAATGGAAACAAAGCCTCCTACCTGGCTTGTAGAGGCTAATATCTTCAACAGGCAGACTGCCAGACAAAAAGCATGTTTGTCAATGGGTTACCTACACAAGCAGGAAGCTTCTGTCACAACCAAAAGTTTCTGAAAAAAAGCAGTAGGGTAGGGAACACCATAGAAGCATGTCTAACTATTTGTCCAAGACTAATACAGTAGTAAGCATCATAGCCCTACCAGGATAATTTACTCAGACAATGTTGAATGCAAATATTATTCCAGTGTTTCAGAGAGGTTGATGGATTTTTCTAATAACTGATTTAATAGAATGAGGCAAGGGAACAGTATATTCAACCAGATGGGGAATGCAAGGAAGGTGAGGCAGCTCATACTATTGAAGAGAAAGAAGTAGCTTCTATGTTTCATGCAAAGCAACATGAGAGACTCCTGCCATGTATGATATTATTATTAAGAAAATGTCATGTTGAAGATGGGGAATTGTCACTTATGTGACTCCCCTAGACATTCTGTTCAAGTATGACTAACAGTCTATTCTTGCCTTTTGACTCCTTACCAAAATAGCTTTTTCAGAGCAGCAGTTTTCTTTTAAGACCCAGCCCAACCAAATCTTATTCTAGAACAAGTGTTTTTATGAGACTGTAACAAAATAACCTTTCTGGAATACTTATTTTAGTTTAGAATTATCCAATTTAGAAAAGTGCTTAATGAAGTTTTAAGAGACGATTTCTCAGAGTATTATTATTATTATGATATGATGATAATCATCATCAAGTAGCTAACTATCCTATTTTCTAACACTAGTTTTCTCTCACAGTTCTTATTTGAGCATGTGATTCAGCTTCTTTCAGAAGGACGAGGGAAAAAAGATGGAGAAAAGCATATTGTACATATAAAATCTGTCTAACATTTCATTCATTTACAGCCTACGGTCAGCTACAGAACTGCTTGGAAAACACTGAAACATTTTAATATTCAGCTCCAGAAATGTTCAACTCAATTTTTTGTTAATACTGAATTCAGTTTTTTTTCAGCCACCTTTATTAACAAGACACTGAGGAACAGGATCTTTTAGTATAAGAGGCCTTAAATAAAGCAGTCCATCTTTTTCTAGAACATATACACAAGGATTTACATTGCTTAGGCCACAAATACCTTAATTTAGCTCACAAGGACATCCATTTTAAGAAAAGAGTATGAGTTAAAAATGCAGCAGAGAGAGAAAAGAGAAGTTTCAGTACAGTTCTAGTCATACAGTTTTTATTCACATTACTGACAACTTGCAATAAAATACAAAATAGGGTAACATGGATAAACAGAAAAGAGCTACAATCCTAGCTTAATCAATTTCCACAATTTTGATCGTACCCCCAGGCTTGGCTACATCACAGATTCAACCCAGCATAGCACAGCTGACCTATGATGTCTATATTTTGATCTGAAAAATTAAATTGGATCCTAAAACCCAGAAGAGAAAAAGCACTAAAAGAATGACTTTTATTGGTAAACGTTTAGGATTGGGAATCCAAAAAGAAAGATGACAAAGCCGATAGGGAAATACAGATCGCCCGAGCGAGGGACTAACAATAGAGGGATGGGGGTAAGGAAGGGAACACAACTAGGTTACAAGAGATACAATGTTAGCCAACTAAGCCCGGAGGTGGGGGATGGGGGTAAGGAGGAGGGGAAGGGGGAGGGAGGGGGTTCGCGACACTGAGAGAGAAAGGAGATAGATACACACAAACCCGTTGTATGTCCACAATGGTCCGCAATGGTGGAGGAAGTGGTTCAAGGGAAGTGTCTCAGTCCATATAGAGTCTCATCGCGGGGGTCCTCTTCAGGTGGAGCGAGGTCGTCCACGGTCGAAGAATCCTCTCGGAGTGAAGTGAAAGTCCGTCTGGCGCGGGGGGAGGGGGCAGTTCAGGCAGCTCCTGGTGGTGGTGGCAGCAGCAAGTCTTCACACTCTGCTCCGAGTCCTGTCCATTGGGCCATGAAAGTGGCTCCTGCCCATGCCAGTCTGGTGAGGATGAAGCCCCATGTCCTCTGTGGGTGCATTCCTGCCCCCAACTCCCATCCACTGCTCCACACACTGGGCGGCTGGGGGCAAGGCGCAGTGGGTCAGGAGTGAGTGGCACCAACAAGGCTGGGGGTTGTGACCGAGGGGCACCAGCAGTTTTCATTGTGCAAACTGCACAGTGATGAATGTCACTTGGGAGTAATGGAGGGTCATGTGCTGATATTGTTGTCAATGTTCATTTCTGTCTTTAAAATTAAGACGGTTGAGCTGCTTTAACTTGTAGCATATAATTAGTACATTGGGGCCAAAATACTTGCGTGTTTTCTACTTAAACTATTTACTGGGTCAGGACTGGCCATCGATGTTTACAAACGGGTCCTGGTACAAAAAAGGTTAAGAATCTACACTTAAAATACAGGCCAGTACCAGTGGATAATGACATAGTATATATTATTTTTATGGGATTCCTTCTCACTTTTGCAGATGCTCAGCATGTATTTGGTATCTCTTCTAAACCTGAAAGACTTAGGAAGATAGATATCAACTCTAAAATAATTGATTTTGTAGACTACAATAAATAATGTATTTTAATTTGGATTCTATTATATTATACATTGGGGGATGAGTGGGTTGTTCTTTTTTTTAAATGTTACTTGAAAGAACTTTTTCTATTCCGTATCGCCTGTTCCAGGAGCTCTTTCTACCCAAGTCCTTTGTAAGCACAAGTACCGCTAAAACCCACCATTACGCTAAAATCCATCAGAGTATTTCAGCTTGAATAATACCTTTCAATAAGCTCAAATTCTTGGGAAGAAAAAAAAAAGCAATGAAGGGACTGCTTTTTACTCCTCTGCTATCCCATCTAAACTACAGTTAAACAATTCATCTCTTGCCTCTCCATTTGATTTATAGCATATTTCTTTGCAAAAACAATTCTTCCATTTTTTCTTCATGTTATACTCCTAACTCCTGTGCAACACATTATCTACGTTCATACACAAAGACATTCAGTTTGTGTATCTCAGATATTTTAGGTTCAAGCAATTTTACATGTGTGCACTTAATTTGTGTGTCTGACTCTGTGTTTTCATTTAGATCATCTTCCGATGAGATGTCCAACTCAACCCCTCCGAGGGTAATCAATCACCATTCCCTTGATTTTGTGGGATTGTGCTCAGGTTCTACAACTCTACTAATAGTTTTTATGTATCTGTCTATCATTTAAGCTTGTCCTGAAATGCCAGTGGTTATCCAATCAAACAGCCCTTTAGCCTAAGAAACTGATTAATTTCAGCACGAATTCCACAAACAAGATGACTGCAAGACTGGGTGCCCTGCAGACATTTGCAGCGCAACTCAATACAGTTACTAAAGTAATCATGACATGAACCGGAAAAAAAACCCACCAGTTAAATATGTAGTGTAGTGGTTTTTAACCTGTAGTCCATAGACACCCTGGGGGTCTGCAAACCATGTCTGACAAGTCCACAAAAGATGACTAAGATCAATCAAAAATATGTGAATACCCACACTTACAATTCAAAGGGGTCTGCACTTCCATTTGAAACTTCCAAAGGGGTCTGCAAAATGTGAAATTTTTTAGGGGTCCACAAATGAAAAAAGGTTAAAAACTACTGATGTAGTGGATCATGTGTATGAGAACAGATAATATATACTAATATCTTTCTCGTCCAAAGTTTGTTCTGTTTGGAAAGGCTTAAGATTTGGAATTAAACAGCCAGCGAGATGGATGGTGCGGGGCCAGTTTGCAGGCCAAAAAGGGGTCTGGGGACCAAACACTGGCTCCCATGTGCTGTGTAGGGAGCCCCATGGGCTGGATGACATGACACCAGGAGTTGAGCGCCCCTAGGTTCGGCTGTAGTTTCAGTAACACCAGTGTAAATCAGACATTAATCAAGTTAAGTAAATGGTATTACATCGATTTTATATGAACCTAACAGCAGGGTCTGCTTCTTAAATTCTTTTCATTAGTTTTCTATTTTCTAGACAAATCCTGAGAGATGAGTGCTCAGCATTATGCACTTATTGTTGGGTTCTTGGGGCACACTGGAAATTACAGACAAGTGGACACTCGGTGATTTTTTTTTGGTTTTTTTCCCCCACAATACCCTTTTCTGATTTGGCAGGCATAATTCTTTTCTTTATTATACTTGAAAATAAAACAATGCATTGGATATCAAATGTATAAAAAAGATGATCTATTGATAGTTCTTCTCTGACATTTAGCACTTGGGAATCGAAACAATTTTTGAATTTTGCAACAGAGTTTCAGATGAAAGTAACTATCATTGTTCCATAGACTTCTAAGACACCAATCCCCATCTGAAGATCTGTCCCTAAAAAATAGTTTAGACTTATAAGCTAAGGACAGAAATTACACAAACTGGTATACATGACTGGAAAACAGTTCAATCTGTAACACAACAGAAGCTCAGTGCACATAAACTCCTTTCAAAATAGCTGAAAATGGTTTAAGATAAACTGATTTAGGTAAAATTGGTTTACTGAACTTCTGTCCAAGATCCCCTCCAGATTCAAGGTATCTGCTCCTTGAATCTGGAGGTAGCAGGGCAGGGAGGTATCTTCTAGTGACCCCCTGGTTTCTGGTCTAGGCTACTGCAGGCATGTGGCTTCATTTCTGGAATAAAAAATGTCTGTTCATTTACTTATCAGTTCAATCTATGCAGCTTAAGCTAACCTGCAAAGACTGAATTGATTCAGCCTTGAGCTTCTTGACTGTCTGTACTTAGCCATACAGTATAAAACAGTTCATAAGATCACTGTTGTATTGTCTTAACTACAGAATATAATCTGTAAAGGGAAGTAGAATAGTTCCTCAATTAGATGGTCTTTTCCCCATTATCTTGAAACTGGTATTTGATGCAGTGTGAAAATGTGTGCAACACGTTATCAATCATAGTCAACAATGTGAAAGGTCACAAAGAGAGCTGCTGATCATTTGAAATCTGGGCAGTTGGCCAGCAAGAACAGGGAGATGGCGGGGAGGAAAAAAAAAATAAAAAAAAAATCAATTGATATTAAATTGTCATCAGTTATGAATAGATGTCAGCTACCAAAGTTCAATGACCAAACATTTGCTATGCTGTCTAATTCTACCACAAGACAGCCCTTAATTTCAAAACAGTTTATACTGGAAAAGTTCTTATTTAACATGGCACCCATTGAAATGAACAGGGTGCAACTACAGGCTGACAATTTAGGTACATAATAGTTAAGACATGAGATTCTCTAACACTTAAATCTAGATAATTTTCTAAAATGAATATGAAGCAATTTATCTATATGCAATAATGGAAGGACTCTAACCACTGAACCCAACTACAAAACAGCTGCACTATCTGCACTACCTGCTGGAAATTTCAGCTGGTCTTCATTCAATCATTAAATCAGAAGCAACAATTATTTTATACTGATTATTTAGAATAAAGAAGTAGACAGAAAAGTGGTCAATGCTCTACACATAAGGTGGAGATGTGAAACTTTTAATCTCTTAGCCATTTGTGACCTGGTCTATGTTACTCTACATCTTCTCCTCCGTTCCCTAACTTAAATATTTTCCCTAGATGCTACTAATGCACACAATCAGAATTAGTGCTAAATATTTTTAGTAGTGTTAACTTATCCAGTCTGATAAATGGAAGCTGAGGGGGAAAATGTTACACAGTAGTAGAAGAAAGACTAAGGCAGACCCTCAACTACCGGTCCATTGACATCTAGACCAGAGGTTCCCAAACTTTTTCTTATTGCATGCCCCTTTGCTGATTTACCAGCTGCCTACATACCCCTACCAGCATACATTTTATATTTTAACCTCCTAAATGCCAATGATTACTATAATGAAAATTAAATTGCCATTATGCAATTTCTCCTGCATTCCCTAACTCAAAGCAGTGTTGTGTACCCCCAGGGTGCACACACCACAGTTTGGGAACCTCTGTTCTATCATCTATACCATTTTACACTAACTAAAGTTCCGGACACTTTTTAAATCCTTTCTAAAAAGCAACATTATTGAAAATTGACTAGAATTGCTACAAGCTATCCCAAATTGGAACACACATTACACTTGACTAAGAACACATAGGATAACCAGAAATTAACTGTGATAATATCATAAAAAGCATTTGTAGATTAGTAATCTAAATTGGCGACTAAAAATTTCATTAAACTGCACTGTAGGAATTGATTTGCAATGGGTAATTTTAATGTACTGTAATCTTACAGAAGAAAATTAGTCATTCCAGACTCCCAAAAGAATATAGACATGACATCCGGGCATCTATTAAATTTGCTTAAAAAACCCATATGCAAGCTTTTTTAAAGAAACATAATTACATCCTGCTGGAACCTCCAAGGACAGCTTTTGTATTATCCCTGTTAAATAGGCATAGTCATACTAGTCAACTACAGTAGTACTTACGATGCATCCAGGTGCATTTTTTTGCAGCATAGGGTTGTCATTAGGATATACAATTATCTTCAAAAAGGAAAAGCAAATAATCTTCACAAATTAGGCCAGCACCCCACTATGGAGAACAGGGCTCATCTTATTCCCTTTTAGAAAACTGCTGAATCTAAATTAAGTTTCTCTGAACTTTTCAGATACACCATGACTGAAATTACTATAGCAGAATTTCACCATTTAATCCCAGAGGTAAATGAAGTAAGATTAACACTATTATTTTATACAACATGGTACTTGCATGATTTGGGATCAAAAGCTATATTGCCTTTTATCCAGTTGATTAAGCCCAGAATATCCCATCTTACTGATCATAAAAAACAGAGGCAGGGGAAAGGCGGAGAGGAATAGTTCATTTTACTGGCTAGTTAAAATAAGTTGTCTCCAAATCACTTTTTCCCCTCATACATGTAACAACCCTACTCCCACTGAATTCCATGACAAGATTCCTATCAAATTACATGAAAGCAGGGCTATAACCCAAAACTGCATAGAAATCAAACCATTCTAAAAACTACAAAAATTAAATAAACTGAAAAAGCAATTGACATCCTGAAGAGGCCTATTAAAATAAGATGTTAATGTGTTCTTTTCTGGTTGATTCATTCATGGGTATCATAATAGAGACACTAGAATATTGAGGACAAATAATGAAATGTACTGCAACCATTTTGCACTACGTACAGCTATCAAACACCCTGGCTTGGCTGTGTCAATCCCAACTTTAAAGAGCTGTTGCTGTAACCTGAAAGATTTTTTTTTAATTGGGATTTTTGTCCTGATTTAAACTTTTCATCACAGAAAAAATGTAAATCAGCTTGCTGCAGTGTGGGACACCACTTCAATGATACAGGCTCTGCTTCCTACAAGAGTGCTTTTTCTTGAAGCAATTAGAGTGCTTGTATGTAGTGCTGCGCAGGTGTCAAACACCCCTGAGAGTCCAAAGCTAAGTACCACACTTTAGCCACTGTACTGTTTCCGACAGGTTCCCAAGTCTGAAATAAAATGCAGCTACCTTAGTGTGGTGCTATATGGCACCAGAGCCCATTGGCACATGCACAGTGCCATTCTAAAAAAAGCTTAGGGTATGCGCACATGCATCAGTATTGGTACCATAAGGTCCTAGCTGAGACAGCCATAATTTCAGTAGCTTTAGTATCATGTAGATAGCAATTATTTTCTGTGAAGCAAACATAAATAGCTACAACACATCATCCCAGGATAGAGAAAAGGGGGCAGAAGATAGCTTTAATGTTCCATCACCTTAGAGACGTGTGTAGCTGGTACAAATTACAACAGCTCTCAAGCTGTCCTTGCATAACCTTGGGGGCCACACAGCTGTCCCAGGATCAGGAATACGTGAGGGTGAGCTCTGCACTGATTGGTGCTGTGTATTCCTCTAATCTTTTTGTATTCTATATTCCTAGATAGTGAAATGATGCTTCAGAGTATCAAATACACAGCTAGAAAACTCCACAACCATACACTCCTTTTCACTAATGCATTAGCTCAGGGCTATCTAGCTGGGAGCTGAATTGCAGCCTTCAGGGCACATCAACACAGCTGCCAGAACCACTGCATTGCTGCAGCTCCAGAACCTGGTGGGTGGGAGAGAAGAACAATACCACGCACCCCCACATGTGCCTCCACTCCATTGCCCACCACCAATTTGGGGTCTTCGGTTGCTGTTGGCAACTGAAATTGGCAACAGAGAAAAGGGAGAAGAGTGACAGGACTCTTCACCCCCTGGGTTGTAGAACTCAAAGCTACTAACGCCACCACTGGAGGCCCCAAGAAGCCCCACAGGACAGATTCAGCCTACAAAGGCAAATGAACTGGACACCCAATTGGTGTAATGGGATTAAGATCCGGGGCACCAGTGCAACAGGAGCCTCCAGGTCTGTATTAAGAGCATTGTGTTCACCTTCTAATAGGTTCTTCCATCATAAAGCCAGCCTTACCACAAGAAGAGAATGCAGGAAAACCTTTCTAGTGTGGTATAAGATGTTTCTAATGCTACCAGGGTATTTGTGTCACTTGCTTGTTATTTTAGGGTTGGCAGGAAGAACAGATTTTCAAGTAAACATTTATAATTTCTAAGTCTATCCTAGTTATTCTGTTGCAGAAGGAAAAAACACAGACCTTTATGCTGCCTTCATATTTATTCTAATCTTAGGTCAGCCAAGCAAACTCCACATTTGATCCATGTTGGGCCAGGCTGTCAAAGGCCATGTTTATACATATTTCCTTTATCATCAGAACTTCCGGAAGCAGTCAGTAGCCACCATTGCCAAGTTGTCAAAATGCATGCACATCTATAGGAACCTTAGCTGGCTGCCGGCTGTGTGCACCTGCCCAGCCACTGAGGCTGAGTTGTGGAACTGCTGGGGCCAGAAATGAGGCTGGCACAACCTCCCTCCTCCCTGCCAGCATAATGAATCCCAATTCAGTGAAAAGCATGCAAGGTTTGGGTCCCTTATTTCTTATTATTTTTTGCCATTCCTTTCTCTTTATTTCTCCCCCCTGCCCATTCACTTCAAACTTTTTTTTAAAAGACTTTTCCCCCTCCAGCCACACCCGCATGGTGGTTTCTCCACCCAAGCTACATTCCACCTTCCCACCTCCTTTCCTAACCAGAAGTCCTGGCTCCTGTCCATGTCCGTGCTCACCAGGCCCACTAGACTAGGAGTAGGCATTACACATAAACTGATTTAAGTGATCAGAAACTGGTTTAAACCTGTAACAGAGCAGATGTTCAGTGTACATAAACCAGTTTGAAAATGGCTGAAAAAACGGTTTGAGATAAACCTGGCTGAATGTGGTATTGGACTTAGGGTTACCATATTTTCAGGAGGAATATGATGGGCGGGAGGGACAGTGACATGCCCGTGCCCTGCCCCTGCCCATTCTGTTGCCCCTCACTGACAAGCCAAACCCCTACAGCTGTGCTGCTTCCCCTCACTTTGGACACACTGACCCAAGCCTTACCAGTGCCCCTCACTCCCAAACAACAGTACGCTGCCCCCCACCCCTTGCTGGTGCCCCCTCACTCCTGACCCGCAGCCCCCAGCACTGCCAGTACCCTGCACACCCAACCCACAGTCACCCATCCCATCCCCCATGCCACTCAATCCTGATCTGCAGGCCCCTGCCTGCTCCCCTCCCGGTCCCACCAGTGCCCCTCACTCCCAACCCACAGACCCCTGCCCCCCAACCCTGCTGCCAAAGCAGCTCCCACATTTCTCTCTCTCCCTCCCTCCCTCCCTCTGGCTTTCTGGAGCCCATGTGGGGCGCACGTGACCCCCGACAGCCCACTGCTCCCAACCCCAAGCAGCCAGCCCGGGAGAGCAGAAAACCCAGACATTTGCTCTTATTTTAAAAACCTACTTCCGAGTCTGCTGTCAAGCATGCTGAGGATCCCCCCACACTCCTGTGGGATGCTCCGTCTGCCCCAGAATCTCAGCATTCACAAGCCACCTGGAACCTTGAGTTATGTAGAAAAAACATTTAAAGCTCTGTCTATATCCAAATCATCAAATCTTTCTGAATTGATTTGGAGGGTTCCAATTTGATTTGGAGAGCTTGAAGAGTCTCCTGATTTGATTTAGATTCAGAGATTCAGCCACCGGATTGGACTGAATCTCCACTGAACTGAATCAGTGACCGAAGCTTTGCACCACCCTAATAAACACTGAGTTAGGGGTGATAAACATTCCCTGCTGGGCTGTTCAAGAGGATGGGGGGAACCCCTCCTTAATCATAATATCCTGCCAGGGTCTGGCCATGCCCCCCCTCAGCTCAGCTCTGTGGAAGGGAAGGGAGGGCTGCTCTAGCGCCTCCTTCCCCCCACCCCAGCTTCTAGCCTGAGCCACTGTAGGCATGTGCCTGAATTTCCTTGGTCCAGAGAGAATGTCTGTCTAGTTACAAACCTGTTCAGCCTAGCCAGGTTAGACTAACCTGCAAAGATTAAATCAATTCAGACTCAGGCTTTTTGAATGTCTGTCCCTAACCCTAGTGGCAAGTCATGGTTGTGCAGATCTGGGACAGCATTAAGCCTTAACCTGCAACTGCTCCAAAATTCTTCTAACATTATGAAAGCATAACATTGCACAGATTTAAATGTTTTAGAGGTAGCATGTAACCGAGCCCAAAGTCAGTGCTGTCAGCCCTGTTTTGTAGATTTGGAAAATGAGGTACAGAGAGGGACAGTGACTTGCCTAAAACCACTCAACAAACCAGCAGCAGAGGTCAGAACAGGACTCAGGTCCCCGCCTGGTGTTATGCGCACTAGACAACATTAAATTCTTTAACTAAACAATTTTTATTGTATTTCTCCTCCTTGTGTCTTAGCTACATTTCAGCAGATCCTAGATTGCCCTTTATTTCAAAAAGTGATCTTCACCTTAAAAAGGTTGGAGACCACTGATCTAAATAAACATGTGTTGAATATACTCTAGCATTTAAACATACAGTTGTTCAATCAACAGTATGTTCCTTAGCTTCTTGATGCTAAGGAAAATGAAAAAAAATCATCTACTACATTAAATTCTGATACTCTGCTAGCTGATATATTATCACACATAATTTGAGTGTAGAAAAAGACAGCATCTGTGTACTTATTTTTCCCCAGTTGATAAATATTTATGAAGATTTTATTCCAATGAGTACATATATGCTATGGCTTATTTTTCTTTCATTTACTCAAACATCTTTCTTTTTCTTAAAAAAAGAAAAAAAAATAAGGAAGGTATTTTAAAAACAGAGTACTCCTAAAGCTGAGCTTCAGGCTCCAGAAACCAAAACATTATGTGAAATGATGCTTAGCTGCTTTTGGAAGACTTACATTCGTATTCCTTTGAATACACATTTGAACCTAATAAATCATTTGAATCCAAAAAATTCTGCAGATGTCTAAGCCATGTCACAGACAGATCTATGTGACACCAAGCCACACAGTATGTATGACATACAAGTATGGGTTCTACAATAAGGGATCTCACTCTAATGAGTACTAAGAACCTGAAAACCAAATTAAATATATGTTTCCAGCTTTGCCATTAGAGCATTTTGGGCTCAGGAATAGGACTTTACAATCTATTTTCCATCTGCTGGGAGATGAGCAGATAGCCAAAATGACATTGAAGCACCGTTTACCACAATGAACAGATAATTCACAATATCTACTCCTTTCCATTATTTCTTTTAATAAGTTTCTACCATGACAAAATATTGGCTGATAGATTAGACATTAAATTAGATATTGATAGTATTAAGTAGAAGAAAATTGTATATGTTATTTACATTCATGATATAAAGATGTGTTTCGCTTAAGTATTATTCACCAACAGCATCCTACTTCTCTAAAAGCAACTTACTGGTAGTCCCTGCATTTCCTGCTTCACCAGAGGATTCAGGTTTATGGAGAGGGGAAAAAAATTAAGGGCACTTCTATGGAGGCAATTTTCTCCAGCTCTTACACTAATGAAGAGAGCTACTTTTCCAACTATCTTAACAGTATCCTGTCTCTTTCTCTATTAAAAAAACTTTGGGATAGGGACTATCATCACTTCTTGTACAGTACCAAGCACATTTTTGTGCTAAAGAAGCAATAGCCAGTAATACAGTTTATTTTCTGAGCACAGAAAAGGATGCTTAAACCCTGTGATGATGTGAAACGTGGTGTAAAAGCTTGATCTAAAGCCTACTCAAAGTCACTGGAGTCTAACTTAGGGTAGAAACAGATGCTGCCTTTTCTCACCTTTGTGCCACCATAAAAATGATTATGGTGGCACAAAGAGCAATTAGATGTCCATACTCTTTATTGCACCACAATGTGGTTATGCCAAAAAAGTGGTAATAATTTGTGCTGTTTTATTGCAGCAGATGTCTATTTGCTTTATGGCAGGACAGCATCGGCATCATGGCCTCCATTATAGCTGCCCTGGGAAGGCACTCTCAGGGTTGGTCCTATATACCCTGGGAATTTCCACATTGGATTGGGCCCCTTAAGCTTTGGGAGTGCCTTCCTGGTCATCCCTGCTTCCACAGATGTGCCCCCAAGATTGCCAGGGGCATGTCCTTGGAAGTGATGGCCCTCGATTTTGGACCCGTAGGCCTTCTTCCAAGGGGGAACCCACCCTCAGACCAACCACAACGTTTCGATTCAATAACAGATAAATTTATTGATACATCATAATAACAGAAAAGAAACAACACAAATAATCAAGCAATTCTATACAGCTACCAAATTCTAGGGCTATCATCAGAATCAAAAGTACATCTGGCCAGGATACAGGCTTTACTCTGAGGCTCTCTCTTACGTGTCAGATGTCAGCAGCCTGGAGTTGGGATGCCAACACCCACACACCCCTCCAGTGGGGTGGATGAGATGGGCTGGTGGTGTGCCCTCTGTCCATGGTGGCCTTGGGGACCCTTCCCAAGAAGGAGGAGGGGCGGGGAGAAGGGATGGAGAAGGACCCTTTGTTACTTCGCAAGTCTCTTCTGTTGTATTCTCCTTCCCCTCCTGATGACTCTTCACCTATAGCTGTTGCTGGTTGGTCTTTCTGTGTGGTTGTAGTTCATCATAAGCACGCATACTAATTTAGTCTTTCTAGGCCTTCTCTAATTTGGTCTGCTCCCCCAAAACCATGGCTCAGGCCCCCCCTGCTCTGAGGCCTTGTTAGCTGGTGCCATCCTTATCTCATGTTATGGAACAGTACAATACATGCCCCCGTCTTTCCCAGGCTATGTGTCCTTGTTGGCCTTGTTATATTAGACAGCCTGTCTGCTTCAAAGGCTATGTGAAGCTCTGTGTGTGAGACCCAAGCTTTTTAGAAATCAGTTAACCCCTGCTGCCCATCCCGAACCATTCTAATGCATATATATGTACCTATAAGCCAATTTCCAAAAAGCAAACCTTTAAAATACCATTCTCTAAGCCAACAGGAAGCAGGGAATGCATCACCTGTTGCCCTGCAAGAACACCAGGCAGGATAACAGGCAATGTACATTTTGCCCAAAGAAGCAGCTCAGGTGGTGACTAAGCTGCATATACTCACACTGACTAATTATTGCTTAAAAGTTAGACATGTAGAAAATACCTTACTGAATGGGGACCCAAATTGCTCCATAGATTAACAATAGGTGAATCCATTTCTGTCTTCCTAGTTTATTTTACTTCTAGCAGACTAATGTTGCACAGCATCTGGTACAGAAAGCTCTAAAAAACATTACCACAAAAGAACACTACAAAAATTTCCTATGAAACCTCAACCAGCTCCAAAGGAGATCAGTATGTGACAAGCCATAAGATTGTGCTTACCCAAAAGGGGGAGTGTCTCACGAGAAGCACAGCTGGGCAGCAGCATGGGAAGGCTGCCCCTCTACAGACAGTGTGCTGAGAAAGGAGGATGTTTGTCCCAGAAGGTACTCTGGGCATTTTTACACATGCAAGCACCCGGTGCTGTGACACTTCGAATTGTATAAGTGGTGAAATGTGCATCAGTGCTGAGAAAATGGCAGCGGCGTGCTTTTGAACTAAAATACCTCAGAGGTGCTTTAGTTCAAAAGTGCACCACCGTTTTCTGCGCGCTGATGCCGGTTTCACTGCTTATACAACTGTATACAGCATAGCGTAGTGCTTGTCAGGTCATGTGCAGAGCAGACTCAATTAATCGAGTCTGCTCCAAAGCAGTGGATCTCTGGCATGTCGCCAAATGAAAAAGTATGTGTATAAATGTCTTTTAGTGTGGGTGGATGAAGCCCATCTGGAAAGACCCATTTTGAAAGAAGGGAACATGGCAGCCATTGGGGAAGCCTGTGGAAAAATCCCTGTTTGGGATTGGCTAAGTAAGTTCCTTAACAGGGTTTTTTTTCCCCAGGACAGGAGAGAGAAAAGGCACATGCCACAGGCTGAAATGAGCCTGGATGAGGCAATTCTTCCCCAGAGCCTGCGGAGCTGCTGAGGGAGTTGCCGTAGGATCAGGGAGGCGTCCGAGCCCAGGAATCCTCCCTGGGACAAAGAGGAAAGCTGAGCTGCGGACCTAGCCAGGAAGAAACCCATAAGCCCCAAGCGGGGCAAGTATGAGCTGGGAAGGCAGGACCCGAGGGACATAGGATTGAAGGAGGTGGGACACGGACCAGAGGGAGTCAGAGCATCCTGCCTGGAGTCACAGTAGGGGAATGCTAGATCCTACTTTCCTGGGGTGAGGCTTCCTGTGAGAAAGCCAGGACAAGGAGGTGATGATGCCCTTCCTCGATTGCCTGGAGGGATGTGTGTGTACTGGCCAGGGTGACTGCCTGAGCCAGTAGCCCAGTCCCCATGGCCTGCTGTGTAAGGGGACATGGATCAAGATGAAGACAGCTGTCTTGCAGAGATGCCAGTTAGGGACTGACAGCCTGCAGTGTGTGACACCTGAAGCAAGCACAGAGGGACTCAAGCCAGGGATGACCTGCCCACGGCTCCAATGAGAGGGGCAAAGAGGTGGCTATTCCTCTCAAGGCGTCGCCCCAGACTGCTAAGTGTACAGAGAGCCATCATATTCATCCTTGTGTATAAAAGTTATTTATTAGATGTGTAAATAAGTATGGGCAAGCCTATAAGTCTGTAACTCAATTGGCTCAATGTCGGTGCCTTATTATCCATCTGTGATTATGATTCTCCTTTTGGGTAAGGGGTATCCAAAGAAAAGATTATGTGTTGTGACTGTCATTACTGGGGTTGTGGGTGTGTATTGCATGTTCTCTCTAACAGCCTAATTGAGTTAAACCTACTTAATTATGTGTAATTTATATTGTATATTGTAAAATCCTGTATATTATCATATGTTTGCAAGGCTCATCTTCTGTAAAGGGATGCCCTCTTCTCGAGAAACCTGCTGCAGCCACTAGAAGGGCTGGGTGAAGTCACTGGCTACCAGGCACCCCAGGATCCCACGCTATTCAGTGGTGGCTGTGGGCAGCACTGTACACCAAGGTAACAAGTATAGAGATCAAACAGTCCGAAGTAGAATGTTCCTAAATCATACACATAATGAAGATTACTACAGTACTGTATCTGAAGCAATAGTCATGGATACGTGGCACCAATATGTATCGTATGTGAAGTACTATAGAGAAGCAGAGATATTTGCATTGCAAAATAAAATGTAGATACACCCAGATAATAACAAAGGCAATTCTATCCATCTGTTTAAGTCTTCAGAGGGACTTTGTTTACCTAAAACATACACTCCAAGTTAGTGAAAACCTGATAGTCCTGGCTGTCATCACAATGGAAAACTGTGAGACTTCTAAAAACACATTTGTTTAAATACATAAACCAGGGAAAGCTGAATGCTTACAGCACAAGCTTCTAACCTTATCCACCTAGGAAAAGAGACGCAAAGTGAATATGTTACAAAATCCATCATGGATTTCTCAACTTACAACTCTCTCATATCTTGGAAGCAGGTTTATTTTTCCCCCTTGATGCAATTCGTTTTTTGCATAGAGAGCTCTGAAAGAATGGAGGGGCTCCACAACTTGGAACATATTTATTGCCATCAATATGTAAGAGTTTCCCTGAGACATCTATGAAGCACATTCTTTTAACGACCCAAGGGTTCTGCAGCTTCCAATACCGTATCATTTTCCTAACACCACAACTACAAGGGCTAAATTTCTGGCCCAGGTCACCCTCTCCCACACTAACAGAGTTATAAATCTTCATTGCGCTCCTCCCATATGGTTACACCAGGACAGCAGAAGTACCCCACTGTGGGAATATTCTGCTAGCTCTACCCTCCCAGCCTTATGGATTCTCAGTGATCTACGGAGCTCCCAGGGAATTTAAAAGATGCCCTATGTCTCTGAACTGGCTCTTGTTCCAGTGGCTCTTTCCTCCAGTCACAAGAGGGGTTACAAGAGCACCCCCTGGCATAACAAGGAACAATGGACACAAGTTATTAGAGAGCAGATTTAGATTAGACATCCACAAGAACTACTTCACAGTTAGGGGGGCTAGGAGCTGGAACCAACTTCCAAGGGAAGTGGTGCTGGCTCCTACCCTGGGGATCTTCTTTAAGAAGAGGCTTGATGACTACCTGGCTGGACTCATTTGAGTCCAGTCTTTTCTCCCGCCCAGGCAGGGAGTCGGATTTGAAGATCTACAAGGTCCCTTCCAACCTTACTTCTATGATACAACAGATTATGAAGGACAGTGGAGATGGTGATTCTATACACTTGACTCCAAGGTTGGAGCATGACCTAGATTTCATTTTCACTTATCCCAGTGAACTGATTCAGAGTCCAACCAACTCAAGCCATCTCAGGCAAATAAAAAGAAGACATAAAATACTTTATCTATAGTAAATCTGGTTTACCACATATTTCAGCAACATCCTACATACTCTTTATAGCAATCCTTTGTAAACAGTTGGAATTTAAAAACATGGATAATATGAACAGGTTTCTTTTTTGAAAGCAATTCCTACAAATTCCTTCATCTGAACGCAGCAACCAGTGACATGGTTCCAACAAGGATGTTTATAGCAGCTCTGAGAAACATGAAGACTAACTTCATTGAGCCTCACCACTGTAAAATTAGCAGTAAAGGTTTAGTACAGAATTGTAACTTGTTTATATGGCTTTATAAAAGGCATTAAAAATGTCAATACTGTACTGCAGGAAACCTTATCAAAAGAAAAAAAGCAGCTACAAGAGACCCAAGCGACTCTGTCCAAACTAAAAAATAATCTAGCAAAAGAAAAAAATTGTATTAACCACCTGGCCCTAAAACTTTGACCCCAGAAGACCAAATCTACCCATTGACACACATTCTTTATATGTCCCTCCCTTCCCAAAGGCCCATGAAGTAAGATGGGCTTTGCAGTGTCCTGAATACCATTGTTATCCCAGAAACTATTTTTCTCCTTTTCTCCCCATGGATATGAAAATAGGTGAGGGATATCAGGATATGAAAATAGGTGAGGGATATCAGGGGTAGCAGACACACTTCATGACAGACAGTGACAAGCAATGTCTGGCTCTCCAGTTGCCTTAGTTAGATAAATGATGAAAAAAAATTAATATTACAGTCTATATATTATGATATATGACAATTAGTTTGGAGCCAGAGGCTACCCATTTGCATGATAATGAAACATTCTTCCAAAGAGGCATGCAGGAAACCAACACACTAATGAGTTTTTGTGTGTAGCATCAGAAGACGACACTCTGACTGCAAGATGGGGGAATTTTTTAAATCTTTTCATTAAATGATTCTTCTTTAAGTAAAGATTGAAACAGGAAAAGAAACAGAAAAAGTAACAGACAAGAAAAACAAATAAAACACACACACACACACACACACACAAATATTCTATCATTTCTGCAATCCTTATCTGAAGAGTCCTGCTGACTTGAATGGAGCTATTTCCATAGGTAAATACTGTAAGACAGACCTGGGATCTTAAACTGCATCCAGAATATATTTTTATGGCCTTTCAACACAGACTGTTTTACTGCATAGCAAACAAGGATAGACTGACCTGAGGAAATATTTCATATTTTACATCAAAGATTGCTATAAATCAACAGAAGCTTCACTGATATTAGGGGAGAGAGGAGGAACGAAAAACCACATGTGTTTGCTGGAAAAGACACGCACATCATGAATACATATTAAAATGATGAGAAGGTAGCCTTTAGGCTAAGCGACAACTAAAAATTATTAGGTAGGTAATGTTCTACCATTCTGTTCCATAATACAAAGTCTTCTGTCCAACCAGATTCCTTTTATTAGAATATTACTGAGTGAGTTTATTCATAATTATGCTCCATTTTGTAATTTCTCTGTTTTTAGGGCGCACTCTAACAAACCCTTACTCAGACAAAGGATCCCACTGACAACACAAAATGAACAACATCTTAAAACCAGGATCATCACTAACAGTTCCTCAGAGAAAAGCGAACAGCCATCTGATCTTAATGGAGTCAAGGCATGAATGAGGTAGTGGATTCGAGCCTCCCGTCAGAGTAAAAGGGGTTATATTCCTCTGTCAAGAACTAGCTGCTGTCAGTGATGGCACAAAGCAAATAGAACAAGTTGAATGGTGTCTGGCATGGTTAGACAGACAGCATCACTATTCCCCGCAGAAAGGGAAAAATTATCAAGATGTAAGTCTTTAATTATTATTTTCTTACTAGATTTTACTAGCTGATAAAATCCTTGAAATAACACAGAGCTATCTTGAAATGTCTTTGTTTGACTTCATTATAAAAATGAATTGTCTGTGAGAGTTCTAATAAAAACTGAATTCAAATACAAAATTCCACAGAAAGGCAGCTGCACTGCTGACTCCAACCTCAGACCTTTTGATTTACTACTGAAACTTACTTTCACTGTGGCAATCTAATGAAATCTGGGAACACAAAAAGGAAACAGTATTTTATGCAGACTATAGCCTACCTGTAGAAATCACTGCCACAGGCCAATTCTCACAAAATCAGATTGCCTAGTTGGATTTCAAGATACTCTAGGTAATTTTATAACCATTAATATTTGTGGCTGTGAAGGATAAAAATAAGGATAATTATATCTCATGCCTCAGGGTATAAGCTCATTTTCAACAGAGGGTAGAGGAAGGAAAGGAACTTATTATTCTCCACCTATGACATAATAAGCTGGATGCATTAGGCTGTTGTTTTTTTCCCTTTCTGAGGCATCAGATATTGATCATTGCCAAAAGCAGGATACCAGACCAGATGGACTGCTGGTCAGATCTGTTATAGCCAACCCTACAATCTATTCTTAATCTACCCAAGGGAGGGGGGGCAAACACACACACACACACACACACACACACACACAAGCAGGGAAACCTGTATGTAAATTCACATTACAATGCGATTTAATGCCTGATAACAAAACATGCTCAGTAACTTCAGCTCCGCTGAGTCCCATAGGACCTGAGCACATTGCAGGGTCAGGCTCTTCATATTTAAATTATTTCTTTTTCACTTCTTACAGTTTCATTTAGAGCTGACTTTATATTGATCTACTGTATTTCTCAGTAAGCAGTCTCCTGCATTCAGACTTTCCAGAAGCATGCTGGCAGTCTGGAGTCCTACCACTGGGAGAATTTTTGTTCGCTTTTTTCTGATTAAGTCACTCTCTCTAGGAGTGCTGCTCTAGGAGAATGGTGTGATTTCTCCTCCATTCTCCGGGCTTCAGTTAAGAGAACAATCCAAAACTGAACACTGCTAAAACTATGCATTAAACCCCCATTAAGTAAAAAACCATCACAAATGCTTACATGTTTTTTTCAGAGCATTCTAGCTTCTAATGCCATGCTTCATGCTTAGTAGTTTCTTTAGTACTTAGAGCTACAATAAGTAATGTTTGTAAATCCATACTATTTTCTTTACCAGCTTTCTGCTCAGTCTTTTAGCACAGTCTTCAAACCAAGAGCCTACAGACTGAGGCAAACTTTAACATCACCCATTATGGTTGACCTTGCTATTTATCCAGAGAATTAAGTGGGATTTTCAAAAGCATCTAGAATATACTTGGGAGCGCAAGTCCTATTTGTAGATCAGAGTGCAGACATGACACAATCGCTTCAGAGAATTTTACCCCAGATTTTACACTGTACTATAAAGTAAATTTATTACAGAGTGGACAGACAACCAGCTCTCTCAAGCTAGTTCCCCACAGTAGGCAGGAGAGCCAGTTTGCCTTGAACAAATATTTTCCCCAGGATGAAACTGAGAAGAAGAGCACACACACCAACAGTGTGATTTACATCAGTAGTCACACTTTCCCAGAGATAACTTTAGTTCAGAGGAATTGATCATTACTGTCAGAATGAACACTGTGTGTTCACTCCACTTTTACCTTGAAGCAAAGTCAAATTACTGTGGAATACAAGTCATGTGTTCTTAAAAATCTAATCTAGAATTTTAGAGTGTCTCTAGGAGTAAAGGTAAAGGAAAAAAGAAATTCTGGATAATTAACCTACTTCCTGTTCTGCAGTGAAGTAGACATGAGACCTTAGTGATTTTTTAAAACATTCACAGAAAAATGAAGTTTTGGAGTTCACTGAATTGATGCACAAATTCAAGACTAATTATGTTGTTTCAGCTGATTTAAAATTTAAAAAACAAAAAGGTTTGAAACAAATCATTTCAACAATGCTGAAACAAAATGCTTTGATTTTTCAAGCCAGATTGAAAGAGAATTTATCTGCAGTCCAAAAAACTGAAATCTTAGACTAGCACTTAGGGCAACCACACAAAAAGTCAAAAATCTGGATTCAAATGCTATTCATATCTGTCTGCTTTAGAGCAGAAATTTGAACAGAGGTCTCTCACCTCTCTTGAAACTAATCTAACTACCAGGTTATTGGGTATCCTGGGATGAGTCTCTCTCAATCACGGAGACTCTATATAGTCTGGCAGTGAGCTGTTACTGGGCAAGAAGACACCTGGGTTCCAGTCTGTGCTCCAATGAATATTTAATTGTACTATTCACAGTATATTACAACAGGAAAGACTGAAAGCAATTCACTGCACAACACTTTATAGCCCACTTAAGAGCATTTTCCTAGCATGAGGAAGAGATCAGATTATATCCCTCTTCTGAATCAAGCAGAGGATTTGAACCTGCATCTTTCATGTCCCTGGCAAGTACCCTGACCACTAAGATATAATTAGGGCCAGACAACCTTCTCCCTTTTGTGACAACCCCTTGCACATATAGCTCTTTGTTTCCAAATTGCATGTGCTTTTAATGAAAAATAATTCAAAATAAAAGAATTTGTTTTGGAAGAATTTAAAAACTGAATTCCATTTTTATTTTCCAGTTCAGTCACTGAGCTGCTAAATCATTTCCAAGCAGAACCCAGATTCTACTGCATGGTCTTTGGTCGAACCCTAAGATGAGGGTCTGCAAACTAGCAGTGGGGCTGCAGGGGCCACTGAGGTGCTGTTTGCTCCAGCTTTTATTTCAAAGAGTATCACTTCTCCCAATAGCTGTGAGGGATCAGTGGCATGCTACAGGGCTAAATACAGACATTCAAAAAAGCCTGAACCGAAATTGATTCAATCTTTGCAGGTTAGTGTAACCCGCATAGATTGAACCAGCAAGCAAGTGAATAGACATTCACTTTTCATTCTGGAAATGCAGCTACATGTCTACAGTGGCTCAGGCTAGAAGCCGGTGGCTGTTGCAGCAAGCTTTCTTTTCACTTCCACAGTGGCCAGAAGGCTGAAGGGAAGCGAAGCTGGGTGGGTGGCAGGCCCTGGCAGGCTGAGTATGCTTCAGGAGCGGTTTAAACCCCCACCCTGGCCTGCAAGGACCCCAGCCCGGGTGTGCCTGGAGGGGGTGGGGAAGGGGGAAGCAGCCCTTGCCAGGCTTCTCCCCAAGCAGCAGGGCAAGTGGCCAGCCTGAGGCCCAGGCAGCCCCTCAAGAAGGTAAGGGGGAAGAAGGGAAATTACACCCCTCTGCTTCCCCTCTCCCACCAGCACAGGACCCCAGCGAGGGTCTGCCCAGCTCTTCTCCTCTGCTCAAGGCTCAACACAGCCTAGGATCCCCAGAGCTTCCCCCCACAGCCAGGGAGCAATCGCAGTCGCTAGGACAGGGATTTTGCTTGGGGCAGCCCAGGAACAAAGGCCAGGTCGGGGGAAAGGGAGGGGAGCAAAACTGGCCCCAAGACCATGTGGGGACATACACAGAGCAGAGAACGGAGGGACTGCTGCAGTGGTGGCTCCATCCTGGATGCGAGCCCTGAGAAGCAGAGGGACCCAGGCTGGGGCGGGCAGAGAACTAACGTAATTCCATCCTGACTTCAGCACAGACAAAAACTGAAGCATGGTACTTTTTTCAACTGCAACATTTTTAATGTCTGGTATAAGGCCAGATCCTCAAGTAGTACAGATCCACTGTATTCCATTCTGTTGTAAATGTACAGCAGCCAAGTGTCTGGCCCATTATTTTAGAAATCTGCAAAAACAAAATAAAACATTCAAATCAATCAACTGCCGAATGGACTCATGTGAGCTTAACAGTCATAACCCAAGACTAGTTTCACACGCACAAAAAAACCCCACATTTCATGTGATAAACAGGAAAACACCTTGATTTTAACTACTATTTGAGTAAAATCTTACAAAATTATTCCCATTAAAAGATAATGAATGTAGACTGCAGCTCAGAACAAGTGTTGCTTAGATTAGTAAGGGTTGCAGGACCACTGCAACTAAATACAATACAATTGTCATGATAGATTTTTAACTGCCCAGTCTTCTACTCCAGAAGTCAATGAGGGAGAGGGGGTTGCTACCGATTGTATTGGAAAACAATCTGACCCTAAACTGGTAAATAATGGATGAAGCAAAAGAGATTCAGATCCTGCTTAGCACACATACACAAAGGAAAACCGAGAGGCTTCTTGAATATCATTTGTAAGCACCACAGAGCCATGGGAGGGCATGGGTAGGCTATAGCCCACCCAATTAGCATCCAAGCCCACCCAAATCTGACACTGTGTCAATACCAAGTTTAAACAAACTTATTAAGATGCCTTTTTTTCTTTGAACCATGCAACCTGAAGGCAAGAGCTCAGGTATCAGGCAAACAGGCTATTTTGTATGTTCAAGATTTAACTTGTTTTATGCCATTTGCGATATAAAGGATTTGTTAAAACGTCAAACACTAACCAACCACCACACGCTGGGAGCCACCCAAATTTTTATCCCAATTATGCCACTTCTTGAAGTCTCTTGCTAGATGGATTTCTACCCCACTTACGTTCCAGTAAAACACCAATAAGAAAGTCTGGTTCTACTAGCATACTACATGACAGCTTGGTCCTATTTCATAAAAGCAGCTCTTGTTGCTTCCAGAAGTCACCACAGTTCAGTGCATGCACACTGGCTCAGATGTGCAGTGTTTTGCAAAGTGCTTTGAGATCTGAACGTGAAAATCACTGTATAAATATATGAGTCATCCAACCAAACGATTTACCACACCTTAAGAAACACAAGCTCTGAACATGTAAAAGTTAATACTTGTGGGACCACTTATGCTCATGAAACTGGCTTTGATTGATGCTATGGTAGTGGTAATGTACCTCAGATGCGCTTGATGATACAGAAGTAACAAACCAGGGGGAAAAATAATACACCCAAAAACACTGCAGAAAATGAAGCTAGCCATGCATATGATGAAAAATGTTTAATAAGGAAAACTGCAAGGGAAGCTGTGCATCAACTGTATCACACCATAATAAAAATAATATTTTAGGCCTTCCTTTAATGCAGACTTAAACTGATTGTGTGTTTGTTTATCGCTGCAGTCACAACCATTTATTTAATCACAGGAGTAAAAAGAAAATATTCTTCCAGCAAACCAAAACAAAAAACCCAACACCATATCCCTATTCTGGGTTTTTACTAGACACTACAATAAGCAGTATCTAATAAAGTCAGCAATCAATTTCTCAGTCAAATGGAGAACATATACAAGCACAGAAAAATCTTTTAATTAATTTAAAAAGTGAATGAAATTGATGGCTTATAATCAAATGCAACTTTTTTAAAACCACAGCTAGTCAAAGACCATTCATCTATTGACAACAGAAAGGTAACATTTCAGAGAAACCCCTTTTGCCAAAACTGACACCAGCTGTATAGAAAATCCACATCCGTTTACGATATTACATATTCCTCAATACAAAAAGCTACAAATCTGAATGAGAAACTCAGCAGGTAAGAAAAAGCGGGGAAGCAGAGGTGGGAGCGCAAGGAAAAAAAATAATTAATCCCAAAGATATTCCCTTTTGCTGATCAACAATTTTGTATGATAGAAAATGTACTTCTCCCATCTGGATGGTTAAATGGATTCTTATTGACCTAAACAATACTTACTTAACTAGATTATCCCAGCAGCAATTTTCACTTGCACTACAGTGATTTCTCCAAAGCCCTTCTTCAAAAAATATCAACTCTGAATTTACTAATGATAGATGAATGAATTCATCTGTAACTGGTATCAAAATAATAGCCTGGAAACATGACAGCTTCAAATAAGGTTGTAACACTCTTATTATTATTCCATGTGTTTAAACATTTGTTAGGATCAAGCATGGGATCAAATCCTGGTCATTTAATTCACATTAGGAATCCATTTGAATTCAGTTACTCTTTACATGAACTAAGCGTGGCTCTTAATGCTGATTCATTTTTACCCTTCAATTAAGAGCAGTGTGGGATTTAACTATGTAATTTTCACTAAATCCATTGAAAGTTGTTTGGCTAAATCCAGTGCAACACTGAAGACTATTAGTGTCAATCCCATTTTAATTCTGTCTGGGAAGCTAATAAATTGCTGAGTTAAAAAGGACCTGCTCCAATTAATTTCTGAAGGGTGTCAGTGCAGCCCCCAAATTTCTACTCCTTTCTGAAGATGAATCCAAAATACAAACAAAAAATAGAATAATCCAAGTTTTTGAAAAAAGAAATCAAATTAAGGAATAATAAAATTAGTCACTGAGAAGTTTGAGAAGTTTACCTAAAAGAAAAGCAATGTGCTAAAAAAATCATTTCTCATTGTCATCTGAAGCACACTACAAGAATGTCATTTGGTTTTGAAACCAACAAAATATGTAATTTCCCTGATTTAAAATGAGTTTGGCCTCACTGATCCTCTGCTTGTCCAATTTTTATTTGAAATGTTCAAATCTGTACCAATCACTACATTTTATCATTCCTTGATCAAATCTATAATAATTTTCTATGCCACATTTCTAAGGATTCCGTATTTACTATATTTGAGAGATAACATAGGAGTTATTTTTATTTGCATCCACAATAACAGAAAAAATTCTCTCTCACACACATATACTCCCAAACTATTTTTCTCCATAAATATAAATCTGAGCAAAGAAATGTTTTGTTGGTACCAATCCTTGGAAAATTCAATAGGAAATGAAATGTAATACTCTATTAAGACTTGTTTTGCAAACAGAAGTGAGAGAGATCACCCAAGCATGAAGAGTCATTAAAATGAATCTTACATATATCATTATAAATTTAATAATCTCCATGACGGCTAGAGTTCAAGTTAAAATGAATGTCAGCTAAGCATGACCAATTGATGTTATCCCAGCTGCCACTGAGCCTCACTTGGGGTTATATTATACTTTCAGAGGCCTGTATTACATGTGCACCAAACACCAAGAACCAAGAGCAGATGGGAGATGTAGGCTTCCATACCTAACAGCAAAGAGAGAGAGTCATAATTGCATATTAATTTTGGTGTTCTAGAATAATTAGAATATGCCTTGGTGTCATGGATCCCAAAAAGGTTTCTCCTTTAGGATTTGTATACAGTACACTTGTGTGTGTTTATATATATTAACAGCCCCTCCTACAAACAAAGTTAAAAGAGGGATTTTCTTTCACTGATTTATTTCAACCTTAGAATGCTTTTTTGAAAATAGGAGAGGGAGAATCTTGTCAGCTTTACAGTTAATAGATCAAACTTAATGCACCAAAATCCATTTAGGATTTCTAAATATGGTCATTTCTGGCACTGTATCTCAATTCCAAAAATCCTTCCAGATGTTTTGATTTCTAATGAAAAAGAAATAAATATTTTTATTCTTTAATAGACTCAGTGAAATTATGCACATAATTCTTCCTCCCTCTGGTTAGGTAGCCTTGGTGAAATAGTATTATAGCTGATAGCTGAAATACAGTGGGCATGAAAACTGTCTAAGTCGTATGTTGAAAGAGAGCTCTCCACAAAAAACAGAATTATGTAATATCTTCTCTTTCCAATTAATCCTAATAGAAAACAATATAAAAATGATTTATATAGCAGAGAAATGTCAAGTTTTACAATTTGCTTGACTGGTGCCAAGAAAACAGCTTTAATCCTCCAGTTGTTCCTAGGCCATAGTTACCAGTTTGCCAGAGATGGTGGATTCATTTAGGTGAATGTAATATGCCACAGCTATTCAATTATGATTAAATAAAGCAATGCTATCTTAACATACAGGTTTTACAAAACACTCCTGGCTGGGAGCTAGGGGACTGCTGTGACATCAGTTACATCTTGTTGTGATATATTTCATCAAAATGTTGTTGGCTGACTGAAATATGGAATACATTATAAAAATCAGACTGGTCTCAAAATACAGGCAAGAAACAAAGTACCAAACACTACAAACCATTTCAGTGTCTCCTGTGGCAAAATCACAAGAAAGCCTGAAAAACTATAATCATGCAGGTAAAAATAACATATCCCAATATAATTATCCAGTCTGACTTTGTAAGGCAGGAGTCACTATATCTCATTTATACCACCAGTCCCATTTTTACACAAAAAAGTCCCTAAGAATAAGCCCTTCGCTCCTGTCACCTGCAACAAGTCCAAACAGAAAGGCCAGAACTGTTTTACATCCAGGCAAGCTAACTCCCTTGGCTAAACAGTGGAAAACAACTGCAGTCAATATAAAAAATTATAAGTGGCACTTTTGCTCCTTCCATCATGTTCAGCAATTTGAGCACAAAATGTCACTGGTGATATCTTGTCACTTACCCTTTTTTGATCTTCCAGTCCATGTGTCACAGGCTTTCTTTTCTGATGTTGGCTAGATTCAGATCCAGATTCCATTTCCCAGCTACAAATATTCCTCGAGTCTCCTTAGGCTTTCCCTCAGGATCCGCAATCCAAACAAAAAAATAAATAAATAAAAATAAAAAATAAAAAACAAGGAATTCCTTCAAACCTCGCCCATGTTTCTTATGAGGCTTTCAAAAATCATGTTCACCATCACTGCTCATTATGTTAACAAGCAGGCATGCCGAGAACAGTTATATCCTATTTTAACTCAGATGTAGAATTCCATTTTTGTGCCTTACAGAAGGACGGCAGAGCTGAATCCATATACAATAGTTTGTGCCACATTATTGCTCCATCCGCATTCCTTTCACTGTATTTTTGGCATGGGTCATTCATATGTCAATAAAGGTGTAAATGTGCATTTAATCCACCGTGTTGATAATATCAGCATCCCTCTCTTGGACCACCTTCTTTCCATAAATCAGTGTAAACACTTCAAAATGATAATTGCCTTTTGCAAATCTGGCAGGTGTTAATTACGTAAAATCATCCATGCAAAGTTGTCATCATCCTCTTCCACATAGTCAAACAAATGCCTAAAAGAAGAAGTGATATTTTATCCATCTGATAAATATATAGCTGCTATTTTTCACTCATGCCAGGAGCTGCAAAGTCCCAACTGATGTGTAATCATAGCACTTTATACGTATAACACTTCATCTGAGCATCTCAAGGTACTTCACAAATATTTATGTCTATTTAAGACCTCACCTGGCCTTTGGCATTGGCCATATTAAGGAATAACATAGGCCAGTGGTTCCCAAACCTATTCAACTCAAAACACCCCTCATTAGACTCAAGGCACCCCATAGAAAATGTCAGCTTTCGGCTTTCACTTGTTTTTTAACTATGAAAAAGAGCAATTCTCCTGAACTCAGAAAGACTACAACGGGTCGGAAATGTTTATCACATGCTGGATTTCCACTGGAAATCTCTGGATTCATCTTGTGAATCATGTGTAGTCTTTATGCATCTAACAGTGCTACTATTGTGCAGCACCCATAAAAGGATCTCATGGCACCCCAGGGTCCCACAGCACCCTGACTGAGAATCACTGCCATAGAGAAAAATGATTCTAAGATATCTATAATAACAGTACCTAAGTGCAGATCAACTGATAACTGGAAAAGTTACCTCAAAGGCCAATCCTGCAGTCTATCAGCACTGGCCTTCATTGGCCTGCCATCCCTTGCTCAGGAATCCTCTCCAACAGTTTCTAAGGTAACTTTGTGCCATTCCCACAGAAACTGCAGGCACATGAATACATGAATGAACAGACTATAAAATTATTTCAGAAAGAAATTACTTGCAGCCTGAGTCCTGTCTCATAGTTTAGCAACTCAGCTATTTTATTATTACTTCTTTGTACTGAAAAAATCTAGTAGATAACAACACAGCCAGATCACTTCCCCTGATAAATTTTTAAGTAGGGGCAGGATCTGAGGCTTCCATCTGTAGCAGCCAAAAATGGTGCATATGTTACAGTTGGTCCACTAGGGTAAATCGTGTTCCCTCTAAAGTCAATGGGAGTTGTGCTTCTTATTTCACTTAGTAAAATACTAGTGTTTAGGAAGCCCCAAAATAGACAGAACCCCACTGTGCTGGCCATGTCACAAATGCAAAACATGATATAAAGCTCTGTGTTACTTCAGGGCAAGAAAACCAGCCCAAATCCAGTAATTATTTTTATACACAAACATTAGACATTTGTGCAGAAATTCCAGCCTACTGCAAAGTTTTCACACCAAACACATTCGACAGCTGGGCTGTGATCATCTGTACTTAGATAATGGTGTATTTTTAGTTGGTCGGCTTTTCTGACCTGGTTTACTATTCACTAAGCATGCAAACTTATATTTCCCAGCGAAAAAGATCCAGAGAACAAAGACAGAGAACAAAGTGGAAGGGCCACCTCTAACCCACCACAAAGTTTCTCTTCACTAAGATTCCACTTCTAGTTATGAGACTTTGGAGCACTAATTCAGCCTGGGCCTGTCTGATGAGACTGCACATAGAAGTCCATGTTAGTGCAGCTCTAGTATTGTTTTCATGCTTAACCACTCGTGCATAATCTGAGAACACCAAACTCATTTCTCATACAGACAAGAGGCTTCCAACTTTTGCACTGAGCTGCACAGCCTGGCTAATCAATGACAACATTCCTATTGATATCAATGGGAGTCATGCAGGTAGCTTGAGGGCAGCATTACAGCCTTTAATCTCAACTACAACAGAGGCAAGGAATACTTCTGTAAATATCCCTAAGTCACAGTACTGAAAACTTTTCTTCCCAAGTGATTTCGCCATGATGTGGCACATGAAAGTGCATCAGTCACATTGTGTAATGCCTTGCTGTGATAGCATGACATAACCAGTGCAAGTAAGGACGTCTCCCTGAATGAAAGGTCCTCTGAACCATAAACATTTGCAGCCCCTTTCAAAATCCAGTTCCATTCTCATTTTCAGGTTTTAACCATCTCGACACCAGCTCAGATGGAATCCCCAAGGCCCTATGAAATTTTTATTTCTGTTCATGCTGCCCTTGGGCACAACCCCCTTAAAGGCATGCCTGCAACCCTTTGACTGGATATTACTGCATAGCTAGCCTCATTAAGGTCATTTTTAAAAGAAAAATCAATGTAATATAACAAAATAAAAGCCATGCTACTTGAAGAACAAAGTAATTTTAAGAAGTATTTACTAGCCAAATATTTCAAGTCACTGATGGCTCAATTTTATCTCCCCCTCACACTTCCACTTTCTTATTCTTTAAGTCTAATTGCAAAGATGTAAGATGTCACTTGAGCTGGCAGCAGCCTGGCATAAAAAATAAAAACAAATAACTAGCATCTTTTAAACAGTTACAATGTTACAATTACAAACTCAGTTACAACATGCGTGGGGGGGAAGGGAATTCATTTTTGGTTGCTGGAAAATCATTAATTTTGACTTGTATCACAAAGCAGTCAACAATCTTAAAGCTAATGCAGTGCCACTGAATACTGCTATTATTCAGTCCTTTTACTCAAATAACATCCAGACGCCCGAGTCAGGATTGAAGCCCCACTGTGCTCCAAAAACATCTACAAAAAGATGGTCATTGCTATCAAAGGCTTACAGGCAAAATCGACATACTTGCTTAACTTTGGGCATGCAAGCACTCAATAATCCTCAATAAAACCATGGCCCAATCCTGTAGCTGGGCCTCTCATAAAGAGCTCCACTCCTAGGGACTTCATGGCATATACAGGAGGTGATCTTAGATGACTGAGCTGAGCTATGGAACTAGGACTTCAAAATGATCACAAGACAAAACAATAAATACCTGCTTCACAGAAAACCAAATACAAACATAACCAGCTAGTTACAGTTGCCTACCACTTCCCAACAAGCGGAGTTTGCTAGAAGAGATGCATGATATGCAAAAAGACATACACAGTGGTCCACTCATCTCCTAAACTTGGGGTGAGGGGAGGCGGGGATTGTACGAAGTTGCTCATAGCCAGTACAGCATAGAAGAGCAATTCTTCTCTGTTCCAGCAAGGATTGCTCCCTTGATGGGGAACAGGCACTGCACCATACTAACAAAAGCTATTATTAAATATACGAACAACAGCAACACTAATAACAGCACTGATAATAAATATAACACTAATAACAACACTGATAAGAATCAATATAACAACATTAATAATTGAAGCACGAATCTTCTTCGTCACCGTGTCTCCAATCCAACCTTTCTCTATGGTCTGTTCCTAATATTCTGCACAGGCCCACTGCTTCGGGTGTTGGTGTTGACAGATCTTGTGGGATGCAGTATGGTGCTACAGAGCATCTCAGGAGATGATCCATGGTTTGCTTCTACTGACAAACACACTGGTTGGTTCCATAGCGGTCCCATGATTTCATGGTCAAGTTGCATCTTCCAATACCCACTCACGTTAATAACAGTAATACTAACAACAATAATGATAACAATACAAATAATAACAATAACCATAGCATTAATAACAGTAACATTAACAACTTTCACAATAAATAGAAAACCAGTAATCATAGCATTCACAGGAACACCACAATTGATAACAATAAAGATAATAATAATCATAGCCCAGTAACCCTGGGAATGTCTATACGAGACACAGTGCAGTAGCCTAATAACATTGGGCAGTAGTGTGCAGGTCAAAAACCATGCTAATATGCTACTGCGCAGTGTTATTAGGCTACTGCACCGTAACCATAAAAAAGCCATGCATCAGTGCTACTGTGCAGTAGTGCAAGTTATTGCACATTGAATTTGTACCAAACTTAATGCGCAGTAACTCAGGTGCATTAATGAACATGTAGACATGCCCACTGACTACAGCACTGATAACAAATAGAATAACAATCATCACAGCATTAACAAGAAATAGAAGAACAATTACAGCATTAACACTAACACTAATAGCACTGATGACAATAAAGCGAATAAAAATCATAGTGGTAACAACCGTAACACCAGCACGCACTACAACACTGATAACAATAAAGATAATAACAATAATCATAGCATCAGCAACTATAACATTAGCTGCAACATTGCTAATAAATAGAATAACAATAATCATAGCATTAGCAACACGAACTACAACACCAATGACAATAAAGATAATCATAGCATTAGCAACCATAACATTAGCTGCAACATTGCTAATAAACAGAATAACAATAATCATAGCATTAACACCACAAACTACACCATGATAATAAAGATAATAACAATAATCAAAGCATTAGCAACTACTGCTAATAAATAGAGTAACAATAATCATAGCATTAGCAACATGAACTACAACACTGATGACAATAAAAGATAATAACAATAATCATAGCATTAGCAACACTACCTACAACATTGATAATAATAAAGGTAATAATCATAGCATTAACAACAGTAGCATCAACACTACCAGAAGACATAACAATAAAGGTAAAATAGCAATACTCACAACAGTAGCAACACGAACGGCAACACTGATAATAAGCAGAGCAATACTCATAGCATGAACAACACTAACACCCAACAACAGTAACACTCACATGGATAATAATCAAAATAACATAATCACAGCTTTAATGACAGCCGCACTGATAACAGCGCCAAGAACACCGGGTCATCCTCATCATCACCCCCTCGACGAGGAGACGCTCCCAAAACAGGAATACAAGGAGCCTCCCTCCCTCTGTCAAGGGGCGGCTGCTGGTGGTGCAGGTGCCGCAGCCGCCTTGGCAGAGGCTGAGCCCAGCCGAGCACCCGCTCAGGAGCGCGGTGGCTGCGGCAGCCCCGGAGCCCGCCCCGCCGCACCTGCCGGCTGTCCCGCAGGTGCCGGCTCCCCGCGCGGCGCACGGGAGAGCG
>NW_017728947.1:30349900-30354839 GCF_001723895.1 Crocodylus porosus
TACCGCAGCAACCGCCTCCCTCCCCGCCCAACCAACCCGGCCCGGCCCGCGGCGTTCACGTGCGGCGCCGCGGCCAATGGGAGAGAAGCGCGGGGGGGGGGGGCACCCAGGGGAGGCGGGAGACACTTGGCAGTCGGGGCTGGGGAAGTGGCAGGGCAGGTTAGAGGGTCGGGCTCGGGCTCGGGCTGGGACCATCACCTCAAGCCTCTTCCCTAAATTTAGGCTGGAGCTGGTGGCACTGAAGTCAGGATAGAAATTACACATGGCCCGGTTGATAGGATGGGAAACTAACTCAAATCTGTAAGGTGACAGATGTGCAGGGCGCACATAAGCTATTTTCAAGGTGGCAGAAAGTGGCTTAAGATTAACCCAGATGGTGTTGGACCAGACTTCACTGATTTGAGTGAATCGAGTCATTGAACTTCTGCCCCAAATCGTAAAGGCCTTGGACCAGGTTAGTGGGTTCTGTGAGGAGAGGTGTGGGTGCATTAGCTCAGGCATTCACTATTTTAAGCATCTTGCAGTGATGTACTGTGGGTCTCCAGCACCCAGGGGCCAATGCTTGCATTTGCACCCTTCCCCATCTCCAGCCAATCACTGGGGGGGAGTCCCTCAGCAGCCAATCACTAAGTGGGGGGCCCTGGTGGCCAATCGCCAAGCCCAGAAATGCCAGCAGCAAAACCGGATGTGCCACCAGCGCTTCTCTGCACCACTTCCAAGTACCCCCTGGAGGGCCCAACTGGCACCCCCGCAGGCTGGCACCCAGGGGCATGGTGTCCCCCCCTTGTTGGTATGCCACTAGCATCTTGTAGGAATCAGATTTGACCAACTAAGGAGCAGTGGTCTCAAGTTGTAGCAAGGGAAGTTTAAGGTTGGATATTAGGAATAATGTTCTCACTAAGAGGGTACTGAAATACTGGAGCAGGCTACCCAGAGAGGTGGTGGAAGCTCCTCCCTGGAGGTTTTCAAAACCCAGCCAGACAAAGCTTTGGCTGGGGTAATATAGTTGGGGAGGATCATGCTTTGAGCAGGGTGTTGGACCTCCTGAGGTCCCTTCCAACCCATAGGTGATGCATTGCAGGGACACAGGGGCACGTGCCCTCTCCAAGATTGGCCGCCACCAAAGCTGCCACCAGCTTCTGCAGGCGGTCACCACCACCCCCTCACCACCAGCGTGGCTGCTGGCAGCTGCAGGCTGTCCCTGATTACCACTCACTCCTGACAACAGCACAGACAGTGTCTGCAGACAGTCCCCACTCAATGCCCACTGCTCGCCCCGCTTTCCTCACTACCAACACTGCAGTGGCCGCCTGTGGGCGGTCCCCGCTCAGCCTGCCCTTGCTTCCAATGTCACCATGGCCGCCTGTGGGCAGTCCCCACTCACCGCTGCCACGCCCCCACTGCCAACACTGCCGCCACTGCCTGCGGGTGGTCACCGTGCCCTCCCAGCCTCTGGAGGCATGCATCAGTCATGCTTCCAACCATCATTTTCTATAATTCATTTGTAAGCCGGGTGGTACCCCAAGAGGTACCCCCTCTCCAATTGAGGGGATCAAAGCAGGTGCACAAGTGCTGTGGGAGGTGTAGGGACTCTCCTCCCCTATAGAGCAGAGCCAGACCACCAATGGGGACTTAACCATATACCTTTTAATACTGGGAACATAACAGGCATAAATCAGAGGGAATAGTGGACACTACAATGCCTCAAGCAGGCAGGATTCAACAAAGGTTAGACACTTACAATCACTGACAAAAACAGGGTTAACAAAACAGCAGAACAAACAATACGGGTTGGTGAAATATAAAAAGGCACAAAATGCAAAATGTCAAATGACAAGGAAATATAGGGCCTTGGTACCTGGAGGGAGAGAAAGGGGGGAAAACACAATAGCCCCTTTGCAAGAAGATTTGCTTCTTGTCATCTCACTCACCCCAAGACACCTCAGCTGGGACTTGAACCCACATGTCTACATGGTAGACAGGAATGCTACCACACAACCACCACTGGTGGCACTGCTCCAGCCTGCTAGGGGTCTTGACCCTTCCGGAGCCCCGGCCTCATGTTAAGCTGCCTGGCCTCTGATTGGAGGAGCTGGAAGCAGAGCTGGGAACCTCTCAGGTTGCTGCTCAGATCCTTCCTGGAGCTGGGGAGCCTCTCCTGCTGGCTGCAGCCTCTCTCTGGGGATCCTGGAGCCCAGTGGGGGGCCTCTCCTGCCAGCCACATGCTACGCTGCCGAGGGTCCCACTGCTGCCTGCAGGTCCTGGTCTTTCAGGCTCTTCTGGGGTGCTGCTCCTGCCCCCCTGGCTCAACTCTTACCAGCTCTGTGAAACCCCTTCCTCATTGTCCCTCACTAGTCTCTTCCCTGAGTCAGCCCATGCTGCCCCTTTTATCCCCCTCCAGGTGACCCAAGGGGCCAATCGGGACACAGGAGAGTGAGTCTCTGGGGCCTGATTGGTGCGGAAAGGGAATCTCAAGTCCTCCAATCATCTTTTGCCCTTTCAAAACCCCTGGGCTAGGTCACTGCCAGCCAGCCCATCACACTGTGATTATATGATTCAGTGTAGGAAGTATCTGAAGTCCTGGACTAAAGCATGTGGGGTGGAGGATGCTTGCCTGCAGGTTCTGGGGGCATCCCAATCCCAAAACCACCTGGCTTGGGCCTGAACGTAGGATGCCTGCCAGTGTATTTGGGAGTATCTGAAGTCCCAGGGTGAGAGGCTGGGACACAGGATGCCTGCGGGTTGTAGCATCATACATGGTGTTTGGAACAACTGACTTCTGCTTGCTTAATCAATACAGTTTTTGGAAGGATTAAGTTCTGCTCAATTTATTTGATTTGGAGTGATATGAGCTGGAACACAAAATATATTATAAAAAATAATAATAATAATGACAAAGAACTAACAAAAAAACTTACCTCAGGCACAACAGAAACTTTGGATAAGTCTTAGTTAGTCCCCGGTGCAATGTTTTCCTGAAGCGGGCCAGGTATTCCTGAGTCTCAGGGGCCCACAGTTCTGCTTGGCATGTGGGGCAGGGGGCCATGGTCCTTAATTTTGCTTGCTGTCTTCTCACCTTCTCTCCCTTGGGTACCTTGATAATGGCATACAAGGTTCTTTGGGTAGATGTGAGATCTTTTATTAGACTAACTAAATAATTGGAAAAATTGATAATGGAACATCTTTTGCCCCTCAGAATGTTTGTCTTTTGGTTCTGTTATCTTTCTATGCAGTTTTTACAGCTTTTAAACTATAAAACCAGCTTTTAAAATAAAAAAAACCCCTATAAAACCATTGGGGTTTTAACATGGCTTATTCAGTCTTATAAAGGTTTTATCATGTTTATGGCATAGGTGGCACTGCCTGCCACCCACTTCAAAATATCTGTTGTAGTCCCCTGCTTCCTTAGATCTCATAGGTTATCTATGCCCATGTAAGCAGTCTGGATCTCCTGCTTCCTTAGGTAACATAGATTATCTCCTCAACATCTTTTCTCATCCGCTACAGAATTAAAGAATCAAAACTGTTGTGAGTATGCCATGCATTTGCCAACAATCCCCTCTTTGATGGCCCTCCAGGAGGAGCTGTCATTTTTATTTTTAGGCTTGGATGTAGTAGAAAGTTGAGACCTATCTGACTCAACGCCTGGTGGGTTGCAGCCATTAGTAGAGCAACTGTTAGTTCTTCTTGATACTGTTCTTACTATCCTCATCCATTCTTCCCCAGCCTCCATTATGATATTTATTGGGGTTTTAACATGGCTTATTCAGGCTCATACAGTTGAGCATTGTAATATGTAAAGGAAAAGGATAGGGCAGAAAAGAGAAAAAAGAAGGAAGAGACCAAGGGAATATATATATCTTTTCTAAGACTACATTACTATTCTTTTATTCTTTTTCCCACAATACCAAGACATTTTGTTCATTCATTCGTCGTTTCCATTGTTTTACAGACAGATATAGCCATAGTACAATAAGAATAACAATGATCTGAATCAATAATACAATGAGTAATAACGTGAATGAGTCCTTGGCTGAAGTACCAATGAAACAGTTTGTCTTGAAAATTTTCTGTGATACTTCCTTTGATGCAAGCACTCAGTTCCTTTAACTGCTTAGTCTTTCGATCCATGAGCGTACCTGCAACCTTTCCTCCTCCACCTACGAGAGACCAGCCTTTTTGTATTTTAGCAATTTCCTCCAACTCCTTCCATAGCCAAACGCACAAGTTAGTGACCTACATAATAATGCTTCACTATGGTTTCTGGGTCGATTTATTGTGTAACATTTCAGATATGTGGTACTTGAAACCCATAGTATCCTTTAGCCCTAACAGTTTGCATGGAAATGTTACTGAACCAGGTTTCTTCTTGTAATTTGTCTTCTCCTACCATTTGATTCTGCCTGACATAGGTGACATTCATTACTGAGGACACAATGCAGGCATACATGCCCCTCAACAAAATGCCTTTTATTTAATTATAAATAAATAAATAAAAATAAATAAAATCATAAAATCACATGCGTTTTACAGGTGCTGTTTGGTTTTTCTCAGCTGGTCTGTCCATTTTTCATTATTCCACCTTCCTGACAAGCCCACCTACTTAGCTGGAATTGTCAGCACACCCCTGTGCACTTATGGCTATCCACTGGTCATCTCCCCACATGACCTATTCAGAGGCTCCAATGGGACGATGACTGTACCACTTCCCATGCCCCCAGTGTTTACAACAGGGTATGCTTTACCCACAATTCTGGTCACTGGACTCAGTGTGTATATAATGCATTATTTCCTGGACATTATCTCCTAGCTCGCTTCCTACCAATCTACTCAAAGCATATCTGACTGTGGTTAGCACTACAGAAGAAAAAGACTTGGGGGTCATCATTGACCACAAGATGAACATGAGCCTCCAATGCGATGCTGCGGCTAGTAAAGC
>NW_017728947.1:30355404-30366003 GCF_001723895.1 Crocodylus porosus
TGACTTCCTGCCCTTTGGGCAGGGGGCTGGACTCAATGATCTCCCGAGGTCCCTTCCAGCCCTAATGTCTATGAAATCTATGAAATATCTTTGTCACTAACCACTAGTAACAGGGGGCAATCTCTATGGGATGCATCTCGTATCACTGATTAAATTTCCTCTGCTTCCTGTAGTTCAGCCACTTGGCACCCATGGCCCTTGACACATTATGCGTGGCTGCAGCCTGCATTAATACCAGGTTCTTTTGTCCTAAAATTAGATTTTCAAAATTTTTTATCGTATTTACCTCGAGCTTCGTTAACCCTGAATTTACTGCCAATTGATCTTGCCACACTTAAGACACATAGCCTCCCAGTAATTGTAACTTACTCTCTAAATTTTGGGTATCTCCTGCATTTAAAATACCTATCCCTGTACCAAAATCCTCTAAAATAGCATCTTTTATGCTTCATTTGCTGCTTTCCTTTTGACTTTTTTCTTGTTTTTTTGTGATTGAAACCTATCCAGTCCCATAAGGTTTTTTGTATACTTAAGATAGCCATACTATAATTGGGATACCTTTCTTGGATGGATACCCTTTTGGGTGTCCACTCCCATCTGGTCAGTTTTAAGACTGCATTGAATATTATTTGTTTGGGCATGTCTACTTTGACTTGCAATGGAGACACCTCCTCCTATGCACTGTAGGGATCTTGTGCCATAATAGATGAATTTGTTAATACGGTGAATTCAGCAGGCAGCCCTATAAAAACCCATTCAACTTTTCCCATTAATGGGGGAAGAGTGTTTAATTGCAAAGTCACTCATTATTCCCATTGTTTTTCCTATTTGTCTGGTATAGCAAGTCCCATAGAAGGGATTGGTTCCATACTCCCCATCCTACAGTCCCAAAGGAGGCATGATGGACTATTCTTCTTCCTTAATGCTTTGCTTCAAGTAGGGTAAGATTAAACCCTTCACACTGGTGGAATTACACACATAGTGGCCTTTGGTCCCAGTTACTATTTGGTCACAATTTAGTGTGGCCTTACCACCATTACTTTTGCATACCCTCATTATACAAATGACTACAACCACAATTTTCATCACATGTATTCATTGAATCACTGCTTGAGCCATTCTTCCAGGTCAGTCAAACAGCACCTGAAATACAGTGGCCTTTAGTTGTAAGGAGTGAAACCATTTTTACTTACATTTTGAATTTTGGCATACTTCCACTTGATATACGGTTGGACTGGTTTTGTTAGCAATTCTGACTTAGTGCATTACTTTCTTTCACCTCTCAATATGGCATCTAGTCCCCAATTTCCCATTTCTAGGGGTGCAAAAATGGGGTCTAGCTGCTTGCCCATTTTCTGGACATTAGCTTTCAAGCTATGGCCTCTGTGTGGTGGCCACCAATTTTAACAGGTTTTGTATGCATTGATCTGTTAGGATACAAGGTTGAAGGTGTGACGGGCTGGCTGGCAGTGACCTAGCCCAGAGGTTTTGAAGGGGTAAAAGATGATTGGAGGACTTGGGATTCCCTTTCCACACCAATCAGGCCCCAGAGACTCACCCCCTTGTGTCCTGATTGGCCCCTTGGGTCACCTGGAGGGGGATAAAAGGGGCAGCGCTGACTCAGGGGAGGGATGAGTGAGGGACAACAAGGAAGGAGCCTCACAGAGCTGAGCTAGTGGGGCAGGAGCAGCGCCCCAAAAAAGCCTGAAAGACCAGGACCTGCAGGCAGCAGTGGGGCCCTCAGCAGTGTGGCATGTGGCTGGCAGGAGAGGCTCCCCACTGGGCTCCAGGATCCCCAAGGAGAGGCTGCAGCCAGCAGGAGAGGCTCCCCAGCTCCAGGAAGGATCTGAGCAGCGACCTGAGGGGTTCCCAGCTCTGCTTCCAGCTCCTCTAATTAGAGGCCAGGTAGCTTAACATGAGGCCGGGGCTCCAGGAAGGTTAAGACCCTTAGCAGCCTGGAGCAGTGCCACCAGTAGTGGCTGTGTGGCAGCATTCCTACCTGCCATGTAGACATGTGGGTTCAAGTCCCAGCTGAGGTGTCTTGGAGTGAGTGAGATAACAAGAAGCAAATCTTCTTGCAGTGGAAAGGGGCCTTTGTGTTCCCCCCCAGTACCAAGGCCCTATATTTCCTTGATATTTTACATTTTGTGCCTTTATATTTCACCAACCCGTATTGTTTGTTCTGCTGTTTTGTTAACCCTGTTTTTGTCAATGATTGTAAGTGTCTAACCTTCGTTGAATCCTGCCCCCTTGGGGCACTGTAGTGTCTACTATTCCCTCTGATTTATTCCTGTCACCTTCCTAGTATTAAAAGATATATGGTTAAGTTCCCATTGGTGGTCTGGCTCTGCTCTATAAGGGAGGAGAGTCCCTACACCTCCTACAGTGCTTGTGCACCTGCTTTGATCCCCTCAATTGAAGAGGGGGTACCTCTTGGAGTACTGCCTGGGGTACAAAGGCTATCTGGAGGTTCTCCTTCTAGGCACTATTGTTCTGGTAGCCTACTCTTACCCTTTTATAGCTTTGTGTGTGGTGATTCCATGCACGACTATAGTTCCTCCCAGCACCATCAAATAGGGGTAGTGTTTGATCCCAATCCTTCCCTTGATGGACTACTTTTCACAAGGCAGTTTTTACAGTTCTGTCTGTCCTTTCACTTGACCTGAGCTCTGGGGATACCCTGCAATGTGCAATCTCTGTTTTATTTCAAAAGTTTGACAGGCAGTCTGTGTGGTTTCTCCAACAAAATGAGGGCCCCAATCCAAATCAATTTCTTTTGGGACCCCTCACCTGCAGAACCTGCTCCACCAACACCCATCTCACCAACAATCATGAGGTGATGTTACGACTTGGTATAGCTTTGATCCACTTTGTAAAAGATATCTATCACCAGGCAGTATTTATTTCCCTTTGCTGTTTGAGACATGGGTCCAATGTAGTCAATGGGTAGCCTACTCCAGGGTTTGTCAGCGGGTACTTGGGAAGGACCTAGGGAGTAGATGCAGCTGGCCGGGGATGGAGCACTGCCACCCACCACCTCGTGCTGCTTCCTCCCTGCTTCCTCCCACTAGCAGAGCCAGGGCAGCAGGGTAATGATGCTTCTCTGCATGCTGCACAGAAGCCACCTGGTCAGTCAGACATGGGGGGGGGGCGGGGTAGTAGGGGGGAAAGCTTTCATGCGGCAGTAGCACCGTACCGCTCCGCATTTGGCCACACCCCCCCTCCTCCCCCACCCAGTTCTGCATCTAGCCATGCACCACCCTCCCACCCCCAGCTCCACATCCGACCACTGGGGTACACTTATTTAAAAAAGGTTGAAAACCCCTGGCCTACTCCATGGACTATTAATTTTTTGATGTCCCAAGAGTCCCTTAATTATTTTGGTATCAGGGTTATTTGCTGCACATGGTAAGCAGTTGTCTATGTATTGTTTTACTTCCTCCCTCATAGCTGGACACCATCCCACTTCCTACAGTCTTGTTAGGATTTTGTCTATCCCTAAGTGTCCATGTTCATGTACCAGAGTTATCATTTCTACCCTTACTCCTTTAGGCACCAACCACGCTGGAGCCTCCCCCTCTTGCTTCTGGGCTAAAGCCTGACGGTTCTTGCCAAAACTTCCATCCTTTCCACTACCCTTGGTTTACTAAATCTTTTCTTTCTTTGCTTTGAGCCTGTAATGCTACCAACTCAACTGCTGCTTGTGTTTTCTTAGCTGCAGCCGCTGTGGTGCTGTGTCAAGTATCCATTCTGACTCTCCACTGGCTCCACATCTTGCCTGTAAATCCCCCCACCCCCCTTCCACTTGGCTTCTTCAGTTCCCTTTTAATGAGCCTTTACTAATATAGGTGGGTTTAATCCTATTCTTTGCTCATTCCGATACGCACAACAATTTGGTGGCATGAGCCAGTGTTTCCATCAGCTGACTTCATAACTCTTCTTGCCATACTGGAAGTCAATCCAAAACAGCTTTTACTACCCAAGCTGAGTCAGAAAATACTGCCACTTGTTCATCTATTGGGGTATTTTCTAATGCTGCTGCTACTGTCACAATCTCAGCTGCCTGTGCCAAATGGGGGTGTACTTTCTTTTCACCACCTCTGTTTTAACATTAACTGCAGCATATCCTCTTAAGGGAACCCCTTTATCATAATAACTGGATCCATCTACAAACCAAACAACAACATAAGGTTCTTTTTCTGCTTCAGTGAGGATCAAGTTCCCTCTAATCGGAGAATGCCTCTCTGGTTTTGTCTCAGGCAATGGGTATTCTTGCTCTTCTCCCTGTGAGCAAGCTATATGGGATAAACTGGCTTGACTTTCTGCACTGACATCATTGTTTATTAGTGTTAAGATCCATTTTGCTAACCTTGGGATGGATATGTGGCCTTCATCAACTTTTCCAGACAGTATGTGTTTTACTAGGTTGTGCCTTGTCCTCAGTATTACTGGGGCCGAATCAACCACATAATCTCAATCCTGCAGTGCCCACACTAATGCCAAAATGTCCTTCTTGCATAAGGTGAAGACTTGTTCTATTGGAGCTAGATGTTGGGGCACATATGCCACAGACCTCAGGCTGGTACTGTGGTCTTGACTCAACACACTGAATCGTCATGCAGTGGTTGCTAACTGGAGAATATATAGTCTATTCACTTGAGGATAGGCCAAAGCCAGTGCTGTACCAAGCCTTCCCTAAGGGCCTTAACTGCTTCTTGTGGCTCTACCACCACCCCTCATTCCCACAGATTCCTTTTTAGCAGCTTGTATAGAGGAGCTGCTTCTTCTGCATGCCCCTCTCTGAACTCCCAAGAGAATCCCATCAGTCCCAGGAAGGATTGCAGGGTGGTACCATCAGTTGGGACAGGTAATTTCGGTATGAGATTTATTTCTTTGCTTGTCCAAGGAGCCCCCTTCTTGCCCTAAAGTTACACCTAGATAGGAAAACTATTGCTGGCATAGCTGTACCTTCTTAGGCCTTACTTTAAACCCTGTCTCTTGTATCAGCTGTAGGGCCTGTCCTAACAATTCTAGATTTTCTTCTTGGGTACTGGAGTGTATCAAGATATCATCTACATATAAAATCACTTTCCCTAGGTTATCCAGTTTATTCCATATGTACATCATGTGAGTGTGGCATATACCAGGTGTGTTATGAAATCTCTGCAGTGCGCAAATAAAAGTATATTGTCTCTCCCAAACAGTGTACTGTCTCTCCCAAATATTAAGTGCAAACTTATACCAAGAGTCAGGGTGAAGCAGGATGGCAAGGAAGGCAGATCTAGCCCCAAGAACCACTTTGCCCCTCTGGCAATTGCTGCTATCACTTTGGGGTACTTTGCTACCACTGGGGCTGTCATAGGAGTAACCTCATTGAGAGCCCTATAATCCACTGTCAGCCTCCAGGTTCTCCCATCTGCTTTTCTTACAGACCAGATTGGGGCATTGTTTGTACTTTCCTGTTCAACCACAACCCCCTGTTCTAGCAAAGCATGTATGGTTTCCTGTAAGCCACTTTCAGTCTCAGTTGGCTATTTGTATTGTTTGGAGATGGGGAATCAGGTCCAGTAATTAACACCTGGGCCTCAATTTTTCTGTACTCTAATCAGTTACTGCCTGGACATCTTTTTCCCATTCAAGTTTCATTATGCTCTCTTTTAAGAGCAGCGCATCTGTGCCTTGCCACAGCCATATGAGGAAGCTCGTCCGCCATGTTACTGCCATCCACATATCACTGTATTATTGGTCAAGTCTAAAGTTACTCATCCTTTTTTTAAACTATCTATATTCAGTATTGCCCGCTGCCCTAATTTCATCATTCCAAATGTTCCTGGGACCCATTAAGTCCCTATTCCAAATTGTTTCATTTGCAAAAACGGTACTAATGATTCTTTTCCATTAAACCCATCAAGACATTTTCCCCCTCCTCACTTCCACTGCGAGAATGGAGCTTCCTAATCTAAAACTCACAACTGAAAACAAAGCACTGGGTTCTATTAGCATTGTTTGCCTCAGTGCCCTACCATTTAGATCACTTCCAAATTATACAATCACTCTAGGACAGCCCCAGCTGTCATATTATATGGGTGCTAAGAAAAGGAGGCTGTCAAGCACTGGGCAGTCCTAACACAGTAGAGGCAGAGCATCTGGTTCCAACCTTACTCCTTCTTCATGAGGAACTAACTGTCTGAGTAACTCCACAGTAGACAGGCCATCAATTTCTCCTTTCTTTTCATATTTAATTAACTGGCACCAGACCTCCACTCTCCAGGGATCTGGCTTTCTTTTCTCTCCCTGAAAGCCTACTTTTATTGCCCTCCCTTTTTCCTCCTGCAGACTGCTCCATACACTTCAGCCCATTATTGTTAAAGGTGATGGCTGTGATCTTTTCTTTCCCTTTCTGATAAGCTTTGTTGCTGTGCCACACTTGCAGCCCTGCAGTTAGTATCTCATTCCAGTTTGACTTTGAGTCATACAGCAATGAGATCTTACTTTTTGTTTCCCTGTTGAATGCTCCAAACAGGTTATACAATGGGTTAACATCCCTCAGATCTTGCACCTGCTGGAGCATGTTTAAAACAACCACTATTTAGTAAGCTAGCCACAGTTTATTTACAAATATCTTCACATTCTCAACCAGTTTCTGCACCATGGCCAGTGCCCAATCATTTCCCACAAATATTTTTGCAACATCTCTCAGAATGACCATCATTTCTGTTTCTGCACCTTGATGAATTCCTTCAGACAGTAAGGAACTACTTTCTTTCCAGGCCACCTTTACAATTTTTTGACACCTCTCCCACTGTTAGCATATCTGACTCCTGTAGCTGATTTAAGGAGTATAACCAAACCCACAAATTATCCCCATTTATGGATCCCAAATTTGCCTCCTCTCTGGATAGAAGCTGAGTGGTATGGGTGGTTGTTTCTCATCCTGTCCCTCTGCACACATGGAAACATTTTTAACAGTAGGTGCCATAGGTCCCTAGCAGGCATTGTTTAACCCTGGGGTGGGACTATGGGCCATGGACAAGATCTAGCCCACCAAGTGATTCTGTCTGGCTTGTGGTGGGTCCCTTGGCCCCTTCCAGCCCAGGTATGGGGGGCAGCTCGGGCCATGGTGCATGCAGCTGGTGCTACCACCCCCTACCACAGAGGTGTCATCTGGCAAGGATTACAGCCCACCTTACCCCTGCACCAGGAGCTGTAGCCCGTGGGGTTGGGTGGCATGCCAGCAGGGTGGAACAGTGGCCAGACTTGGCTTCCTGGCAGCCCCCATTGCGGTGGCTCCCACTGCCATTGCCAGTGTCTCTGCCAGTGCCACCAGACCCAGCCCTGCTGTATGGACAACCCAGCCTGTCTTCCTCACACCCATTGCTGGGGGCACCAGATGGAGCAGGCAGGTGGGGAGACCAGCCCAGGACCCCCGTGGGCAGGGCACACTTAACCAGGTAGTTGGGATGGGACCATGGGTGGTCAGGGAGCAACATCCAGGAGTGGGATGGGTGGGCTGGGCCAGGATCACAGGGTAGTGACAGCAGACGGCCAGGCCCCAGGGCAGAGCCACAATCTGCTCCCCACATGTCCCTGCTATGGGCATTTTTTCTGCAGGCAGGGATGGAGCAGATAGCATGAGAAGCACATAGTGGCTCTGCTGCAGACCCTGGCTCCATAGCCTGGCTCCAATCCCTGTCCTAGCCCCGGCCCAAGCCACCCATCCCACTCCCAGATGCAGTTCCCTACCTGCCTGTGGCCCCATCACACTTGCCCGGCATAATGCACCCTGCCCACAGGGGTCCCGGGCCTGTCTCCATAGAGACCCCACCTGCCTGCTCCTTCCAGCACACCGAGTGATCACAGCCTGCAGTGATCTCCGGCTGGCATGACCTTAGGTACTGCCTTGTCCCTTCACCGAGCCTGTTCTACTGCCGCACAGTGAACTGAGCTGCTGAGCTGCCCCACTGTGCGGCCTAGGCCCCAGGAGTCCCACCACCAGTGGTGGCCCCCACCTGGACAGGCAGAAAGCAGCAGTGCTCTCCTCCAGTGCTCAGCACCAGCTAGAAAGGGAGGGAGTTCCCCTTAGCTTTTATTCTGTAGTAAACTGACTCCATTGGGAGGAGCAGACACATGACGGGCTGCCTGCAATAGGCACTAGGACATAGCTTTGCTCAGGGCTAGGCAACCCCCAACACGGGGGCCAAAGCATGACATGTGAAACCATTTTGCTTGGCATGCACTCCTCGGGGTGGGTGGTGAGGAAAGGGCTAGGGCTGCACTGCCACAACAGGGATTGGGCCCCTTGCAGCTCTACCACTGTCTCCCCCAATGCACCAACATCTTAAAAATGTTTTTGGGTGTTTTTGGCACTCTGACCAAAAATGTTGCTGACCCCAGCCTAGCCACTAGGAGACAGGGGACTGAGTTTGCTACCCTATAAGTAAATCTCAGTGGTTCTGTGAGTGGTCACACAATACTTTTCATGCCAGTGATTTTTCCATCAAGGGAGGCCATAGCACCCTGGGGTCCTTGAGGTCCCTTCAGGGGTGCCACACAATATTACCACTGTTAGGTGTGCAAATATGATTCACAAGCTAAGCCCAGAAATTTCAAACCCATAGGCAATGGGGAACCCCTAGTGTCAAAAATATTTTGTCCTGTTGTGGACTTCATAAGAGAAGAGCTGCTCTGTTATTTTTCTGTCTCAAGAAATGATTGAAAACTAGGCGCTGAGGTTTTCCAAGGGGTGCCTTGAGACTAAGGAGGGGCATGCCTTGAGGCTAGAAAGGTTGAGAACCACTGTTCTACACAGTAACATTTCCTTATAGTGAGCTACTACACATGTTTTAAGGGGTAATTTTCCCCCGCATGAGTGATTTACTAGGTAAATGTGTTGTGTGTCTCATATCCACTCTACTTTTACTATGTGAGAGAGTCTTCTACTGGTCAGTAAATGTGGTGTCTGTCCACAACCCAAAGGGCTGTAACTTCATCTGCCCAACGTCAGCTTCCTCAGCTCAAAAATGAGAATGCAGGGTTAGATGCAGCAGGGCTGCAGTGGCGTGTATGTACCCTTACTTTCAGTCAACTACAGCAGGGGAGTAGCAGTGCATGGGGAGGGGAGGAACATGGAGGAGAAAGCAGAGGGAAGGTAAAGCTTTTGCTTGTTTGAAGGACAGAACAGTCTCTGATGATCGAATTCTAGCACTTATTTATTAAATTACTAAAAAAAATAGCAATCTTATGTCATCCCTTTGCCAAAGAAACATATGTCACCAAATCTGTATGATAAGTACTCTTGGAACCTTTGAAGAACAGATGGTTTCCATGAGACCTTCTGTCAATGATCAGTCCTCTATGAAACCTTATTTGCAGGGCTCCTAAGCAAATATTTTTCGGTGCATTTGGTACATATTTTCTTTGGTCAAAATTGATATTCCTGTCACTTCATATATCCTATCTGACTCTTCATATCCAAGGGGGGAACTCGGGTGCAGTTCAGACAAGACCAAAAGGACTGAGAAACAAAGAATAGGTTTTTGCTCATGAAAACCTAAGAATAAGATACCACTTTAGTACAGAAAGAGATAAATAGTAATATATAATTAATCCAGTAACTAAATATTCACTCATCTGTTTATGTTTTTAGGAAATCTTCCCTTAAAATATTTTGAGAAAATATAAAAGACAGGCTCCACTATAGCCCAATCCATGATAGAGGAAAGTTTCAATTCAACAAAACTTCTCTGTAAGTCCCTATTTATTTTTATGAGCAGCTATATTTTTCCTTTTTGCCTGCTTGTCTGGAGCACAGGTTTCTGTGGAGGTTTTCTGCTGTAAATTCTTCAAAGAGATGGAGTTTCACTTTGAAGGAATGCTTGACTATATAAAAAGCTGCAAAAGTGTAACGCATTTTATTTTGTGTGTGATGTTCTGCACTTTGAAAAGACAGGTACACTGCCACCTCTTTTGTTAATTTGCATTCCAAGAGCTTGAAAAATTGAATTTTTGGATTCATGCTCCTCACTTGAAAGAAAAGCCATAGTAATCAACTCATTTTTTTTCTATTAAAGTTACCCTGCATATATGTGTGCTTAATTTACCTTCTTACCTAGGTAAGTGGGACATTCAGCACATCAGTAAATAAAAACATACCTTTTTTTTCTTTGGTTCATAAACCTTACAGGGATTCTGAGAAGCTGTAATATGCAAGCAATGCAAATAAAACAAGTACAACAGCAACAGTCCCGGTCCTGAAGAGCTTATGATCAGGAATCCTGGTTTTCTCTGATAAAAAAATTGCCATTTCTCTGATAAACCCCCCCAAATCTGCAATTAAAATGAAAAACCACTATATATATAAGTATCAATTGAACAGAATGTTTCCTTGATATATTTACAATTTTAAAGGAAATTGGAAGCCTACCAGTGCCTCAATCACTATAATAAAATACATTCTAAGTACCTATTTTGGTATCTGATTTTGGGTTTTTTATCATGGAAAATCAGCTTCTCCTGCTCCCTTAGCTCATCAGGACAAAGGTCCAGGCTCCTCACTCCCAAGCCACAGCCCCCCAGCCCTGCTGGTGCCCCTCAGTCCCC
>NW_017728947.1:30366103-30400023 GCF_001723895.1 Crocodylus porosus
CCACAGCCCCCCAGCCCTGCTGGTGCCCCTCAGTCCCCACCCACAGTCCCCTGCCCCACCCCACCCTCAGCCAAGTCAGGCCCCCAGCTGCAGGGGGGCTATGGAGCCAAGGCTACAGGGCTAGGGACCCAGGCTCGCAGACCCCTGAGCCCTGCTTGCTGCCTGATATGACTGCCATGGTCCAAGCAGGGAGCCTGGCTCCCCCTTGCCCATGGACAGCATTGCTGAAGCAGAGCCCATGGCAGGGGAGGGTATGGGCTGCCCTCTATGGGCATGTGCAGGGCGGAGAGGGGACAGATCCCCACTGCTGCATGCACTCCCAGGGGGGAACAGAGTTGGTATGTGCCCCCAGATGTGTGCGTGGTGCAGGGGCAGGCTGCCAACTGCAGGCTTGGGCTTCCCACCCTTCTGTCCCCCACCTCCCCTCCGGGGCCTCCACAGCCCAGCAGCTGAGACCTGGTGCAGTAGGGCAGAGCAGAGCTGGGCGGGGAAGCCCCACACTATAATGGTGACGCTCCCCCTGCCCACCCTGCAGCAGCGAGGGGCACAACCCTGTAGTGCTGTACTACTGCTCCATGGCGGGCGGGAGGCAGCGTGGAGCTCACAGCAGCAAGCAGCTTCCCTGCCTGGCCCCACTCTGCCCTCCCACACCAGGCCCCACCCACTGGGCTGCCAATGCCTCGAGGGGAGGGCAGCAGGACAGGGAACCTGAGCCCATGGCAGGCAGCCCACCCCACCCCTGCTCTGCGCACAGATCTGGGGGGCACATGCCCCCCCGCCTCTCCAAGAGTACACACAGCAGCAGGGAGCCAGCTTCATTCCCTATCCCCAGACAAGCCACCCACCACTCCATCCTGCTCCCTGCTAGGGCTCTGTGGCCAAATATTGTGTCCTCAGGCCCCAAGCCCCATGCACTGTCCAGCTGGGCAGCAGCCCCAGCCTCATCCTGCCCAACTCCCTCTCTCCCTATGGGGACCTCAATCCTGCCCCCCCAACTTACCTGTAGGAGCTGCTCTCCAGGCTGCCTGGTGGCTATATGCATATAAGTGCACATGGCACCCCCTGCCTGACCGCCCTTCTTCTGTTCCCCCAGCCCTTTGCAGGCTAGAACTCTGCAAGCCTATAGAGATCTCTTTGCAAAAGAGCAAAATCCACATGTTTCTCTGTTTAAATGAAAAGTCTGTGTTTTTCTCAGGTAAAAGGCAAAATCCTCATTTTTTTTTCCTTTTTTCCATGGGAAACAGAAAACCCAGATCCCTGCATATAATCTGGTCTCTGCCATACATTATATAATGATGCAATTAATTGGCCAATTGTGCAATAAATTTAGACTGGCCACACATGCGAAATAATTAGCACACCATAAACATGTCCATCTAGCCATAAAACAGACAAACAGCTACAAAATCAGTGCTTGAAAATGTGTAACAACTTTATAGCTGTTTTTTATCCAGTTTTAACTTGAATGTGTGGGTCCTCGGAATATAAAAAGAGCAAGATAAGGGAAGCAGCATAACTCCATAGAGAAGCTGCGGCAGAGTTAGAATTTGGACTTGGGTTTCCTAATCCAGTACTTTAATCATGGGACCATCCATACTCTTGGTGGTTCCTATTCTACTGGTGTGCTCTAGCCTACAGGATAGGGGAATGATCATATGTCATGAACTAGAGAGTTTCAGCAGCAGAGGGATAGTGACTAGTGTCTCATGTCCATACTGTGGTGCAGCAGGACAGAGCCCCAGGGGTGACCATAATACCCCCTAGTGGCTGTGTGGCTCCTGCCCTGCTCTGGCCCTCTGGGTACCCTCCCTCTTTAGACCTATCAACTGCCATGGCTTGTTGATATTATTGAATCAGGAAAAAGGGAGGCTACCCAGGGTCCTAGACTGAATTGGTTATTATCTGTCAGTGAGACCTTCCTGTCCTACTGATCCTGATCCTGCCCTCAAAGGCTAAGTAGGCCTTCTTGGTTGGTCTGTGCCCCTGGAGCACTAATTGCCTTAAGGGGTAATTTTGAGGGCTAATTTTATGGTCTCTAACCTCCCCTACAGCCACAACCATGTCTTTCAGGTGTCACCATCGATTGACTAAGTGGACACCTTGCCCAAATTAATGTCAGGCCACCTCAGGCCTCTATTCCCTTGTTTGGGGCCTCAGCCTTTCTGGCCTCCACCCATTTCCTCTAGCTGGACCCTTTTGCCTGAGCCTACATCCGTCCTGGCCTCTGGGTCCCAGCCCTAGTCTGGCTTCCACCTACCCTAGGCTTCAGCCCCTTGCAGTCTTTTATGCTGGCCCTCTTGGCCTCAGGTCTGCCACCACCCCACTCAAGCTTGTGCCCTGGGTCCCTGTCCCTGGCAGGCTGTCTGTTGTGCATCTCTGGCACTAGTGGGACCTGCTCTCCTCTGTTAATCCCAAGTGGTATAACTTAACCAAACAGTAAACCCTCTGGCTACAACACAAATCTTCCCTTCTGAGCAATCAAATACTATGAAAGGAAAAGCACGCTACTGCTTTTAGAAGAAAACCTCTTCCCCACCCTCAGAGCAGCCTCCACACTGGGCTCCCATGGCTCTACTCTGGTTCAGGGTCCCTTGGGTAGCTTTTCCCTTCCAGGGAGCTCCTCTCCCTGGCAATAGCAGGAGCAGGCTGCCTACTTGGCTGTGGTCCTGGGTTTATAAGCTTCCCCTTCTGGCCAGGTGGCTCCCCAGCCACCCACAAGGGTTTCTAATCAGAGTCTGATGGCTAGTTCTCAGAGAAGCCTGCAACAGCCATTCTGGCTGCTTTGGCAGTGTCCTTGTTGCCTGTAGTAGGGCTCAACCCTATTGCCCTATTGTAACGCACATAGCACTGCAAAAGGCACTGTTAGTCTCTGACTATAGTCCCAGGCTGAAAGGTATACCCACAAGGCATGGGGCGTGGTGAAGAGGAGGATTTGGAGCCATGCAATTAGTCTTTAAAGCTTGCGTGCCCCGAGTAGCACAGTTATGGAATCCCAGCAAAGGGATAACTAGTGGGGTGACAGGACTAGTTATGGTGCATGGCCCAGCAAGGGGAGGACTAGTAAGAATTAGTGGGATGTCAAGGAACCCTAACGGGAGTTCAGTGGAATTGGGGCCATGCAAAGGCCTATGGGCAGCCTCCCTATTTGTTATTACACCACCAAGGCATGGAAGGTGAGACAGGAAGGTGCCCTAGGGATGGAGTAGGCATGGTTATGGACCCAACCAGGGGGCATCATGGCCACCCCTGGGACTCCAACATGTTACAGTTTTCTAAAGTGAATATTTTATAATGACCATGTCTGTACCAGTAACATACTGGTCTCTGATTGTACAGAATCAGAAATATTGTGGCCACCTCGGCACATTGCTGCACATGAGCTAATTCACTTGATTATTCTTTGGTTCAGATGGGAATGCAAACCAGTGTCATTTTTTACCCTATTAAATTATTAAAAATCCATTAATACATTGTTTAATACTTCATGTGTTAAAAACATTTTACACCCACTAATTAATGAATGAAGGCATTATCACACTGCAAACACTGACATTTCAAATTAAAAAAAAATTCTGAAAACCTACTCCTTAGGAAGAATAATACAGTGATGGGGTTGCTAAACTGGGACTCAGGAGATATGGGTTCAGCTTATATGATCTTTTATAAATGTATATCAGTTACCTGTCTCTAAAACAGAGGAAACAATAAGTCCTGTGTCTTTCTTGTCTTTTTTGATTTTAAGTTCTTCTTTGGAGTAAGCACTGTCTTTGTCTATATGGTCTGCAGCCCCTACCATAATGTGGCCCTGATTTTGTCTGGAAATTCTAGGTGTAATAAAATAATACTTAGCACTTCTCAGTATAATGACTTTAGTAAGGTCTGCAGGTTTTGACCCAATAGGGTAATTTTAATTACCACAGCAATACAATATAGTTTAGATGCAGTACACACTGTGATGTCAGACCTTCATTCTCTGTTGCATAATTATACAAGTATTGTTTCCTTAGTGATTTGTTTTAGATCTTGAAAAATTCTTAATGTCTAGTTTCAATAGTCTTCAAAATTTCCAGAATTACCCCTAGAAAATTCACCAGAATTTTCAAGTAATGTGAACATCTTATTCAAATAAATAAAGTATTTTAATGTGAAACTAAGCATAAAATAAATACCATCATTAGAAAACAAAAATCATTAACAGCTCCATGCAATCCATCATCTAAAGAACTTTAGTAATTTAACTTTAGACACTTCATCTTCAATCCCAGACTTTGCAAGCCAACATTTCCTAAGGGTTTTTCACAGATTTTAAGGACAATCTCAGAGTTCATTTGTCTGCATATCTGCTCCAGGCAGTGGTAAAATGTTCTGCTATGAAACTATAGAAGCTGCAATGGTAGAGTTGTTTAGAGAGCAGAAAAACAGGGATGTTAAACTAAAGTAGCAATGTTTTCATTAATTTTTCAGGCTCTGTTATATACCTTTTAGCTTCTGGCTGTAACCAATCAAGTTTAATGATCACATGAGCTGTGACATAAGGCAATGAATCCTTGACAATGTCTTCCTTCATGTTCTTACTATAGTCTCCTATGAGATCTGTGCATTAAGAGGAGCCACTGCTTTTTCGGATGGAATGTATTCTTAGCGATCTACCGACACTTTGAAATTAGAAAAATATTAGGGCGATTCCCTTTGGAGGATTTACTCTTTAAACCACTGCCAGGTCTCTTCATTAATCAGACACTGTCATTTATTATATGTTTCTCTTTTCTCTTTTTCACTTAGTTTTGTATGAATGTAATACTGTGAAATTGAACTAGCTTATCTCACTTGCCTGGACAATGAAGTCCACTATTATTTTTTTCTAAAAACAGCAAGGTCACAGCGAGATCAATAAACAGATCATACTTCATCAGTCTACTTCTATAATTACCTGGGGGGACCATTTCAAAAAAGAGCTCCACAATAGTAGTTTTATAATGGTGTACATCTATCCTGTAGGATTGCACCCAATGAACTCCATTTAAAATATAGAACATTTGGTTCTCCTTTAAGAATTGCCTGCATAAATTCCTCCCACAATGTTCATTAGGAAAGATCTTTGATAGTATAAAGTGTTATAAAGCACAATGGATCACTAACAATTTAGATCAAATAAGGATCTGTGCCCTAGTTACATATGTTCATTTACAATATCCTTGAACAGTTCTCGCCTTTGGTAAAAAGCCATTGTTTCTGCATATTCCCATTCTTTGAACAAGGTCCTCTTGGGGCTGCATATCTTGGGGTCCTCCATATCTTGCATTGATCTGGGCAATCTTTTTTAGTAACCATTATTACTATAGTAATAAGCTTTTGTCAGTACTAATTAGAACTGCATTGAACCATGAGTGAGGAGATGAAAGATTTGACAGAGCATTGCCAAAATCCTAAGCCATCTTGTCCTTCATATTAGTCACTGTATGTATTCACCCACAGTACCAGAATTTGGCCTTTTTCCTTGTTATATAGGCTTGCTCCAAAAAATACCATTGACTCAAATGGAATTATTCTCATCATAAGGATGTGCTCAGCATGAGTAACAGTTTCTGAATCTGTCTCTTAATCTGTGTGCTGGAAGATAAAATTAAATTTCTCTACCTGTTTTGTCTGTACATTTTTTTTTTAAAGTATTCTACTATATGATTTTCAGAGCCCCTAGCATACTTAAATTATTTCCTGAGTTAGTGCTTAGCCTTAGAGGCCTGTCACATTACCACTGAACTGAAAACAAGATCCTTTCAGAGTCTATCAAAAGGAGTAGAACAGATCAGCCCCTAGTCCATGCTAGCTCCTGGAGTTGGATTGGGGCTGGGTGTTAAAACTGTATTGCATAGCATAAAATGAATATTCTTTATCATTCTAAGTCAGTACTACTCAACCACGGTTTTGCAGCACCCTAGGGTGCTACAAGATGGCTTTATGGTTGCCATGGGCTGCTGCACAATATTAACACTGCTAAAAGTGCTAACTCTACACATGATTCACAAATAAACCCAGAGATTTCAAATATGAATCCATAATATTAAGAACATTTTGACCTGTTGTGGTTTTTCCCAGTTCTTTGCAACAGAAAAATTGCTCTGTTCCTTTTCTTTAGTCAAAAAATTAATGAAAGATAAGACTTGGCATGTCTTGAAGCTAACGAAGGTGCCTTTAGCCTATAAAGGTTGAGACCACTGTTCTAGGCAAAGAAAAACTGTCTCATTTGGATTAATCTTCATGAAAAGTCTCTGATTTACTTTATACCTAATGCTATTCAAGGATTGTAAGAATTCTGACAAAGCAAGACACAGAGTATTTAAAGTACAAGTTGAAAATCAGATGTATACTATAACAAGCATCTATCTCCAAGGCACATTTTTAAACTAATTTTTCTCTTATCTGGACTGAATCTTTCTTGCAAGTGAATTAATCAACCTGTAGCACCATACAGGAGGGTAGGATATACACCTTTAATGAAGCCACATGCTCCAAGAAGAAGCAGTAACGAGTACAGTAGTTTGTTTATTTAACATTTATGCACACTCCAGTAAAACCTTGTTAAGTTTGTTTGGTTGGCTAAGCTTGTTTTCAAGAGGGACCTAGGAGGCTAAAAATCAACATAAGCAATTACACATTACAGCACAACATTAATTTGTATTATCATTTCTAGTTAGGCAGTGATTAGATCTCCTTTGAGAGACAAGTGATGTTATAATGAAGTCACAGTTTAAACATCTAGTATCAACCTAAAAAATGGTTTAAAAAATTCCAGAGTACTATACAGACAAGGTTCTTTGGGTGAATCTGATATCTTTTATTAGACCAACTTAAATAGTTGGGGGGAAAAAATTTAAGGAAGCTTTTCGGTTCAAAACCACTTTGTCAAGCTGAGGAAGAGTCAGCAGTTGGTGTGTGCTCTTCCTGGATGGAATGAAAAGTAAAGAAACCAGAGGCTGGTATGCATACAAGATAGGCAGTCAACCTACACACCAGAGTACTATACCATACACCAGTCCACACTCAGCTTTAAACTAACTTTCCTTGTTTGGTCTTTAAAGACAGAGCCCTAAAATAAGTTCCCAAACCTTAATTTGGGCAGTTTTACATGGCAATCACGTGCTTTAAAGAGGTATTGTGAGAGATCTTTAATTAATCTTTCATCATTGATTGTATCTATCTGAATATTCAAATACATGATTTTGGTGTTTAATTTCCACAGCTATCATGGCACTGTAGACATCTCTCAGCTCTGCATCATGCAAGGAGGTCAGCAGAGTTCTGACCTATAGCAGATGAAGTAGAAGGGTAGGTAACTGGCACATCAATGCCAAACCCACCCCCCCAAGTTTTAAACCAAATTAGTTTATTTAGAGTATTCATAGAACCATCTGAAGTGATGGCAAGGTATCCTTTCAGCACCGTACCTAGACTCCTGGCAGCCCTGGGTGAACTTTCGGTATTGGGCCTCCCTTCGCCAGAGATAAAGATAATAATAATTTTTCAATTACCATTTTCAGGCTCCATTTCTGTCTGGGGCCCCCTCAGCTGCCCGGTTTGGCCATGCTTGTGTCTGGCCCTGCTTTCTTTACTGTTGTTACCTCTATATGGATATGTCCACCGGACCTGTCCTAGACAGTTTGTTATCTAGTCAATAAGGATTGCTTTTGCTTCTTCCTTACTCCTCCACTTGGCAGAGATGTCATCTTACCTTCTAGGAAAGACTGATACACTTGCAGAGCATTCACCCACTTGTCAGACCTACAAGTAACACTGGAGAGGAAAACATTTAACCCTCCCTGAATGAGGGCAGGTCTTTCTTTCTGATTCAGAAGACTCAGTGTGAAAAAGACCCCTTCCTTCTTTGGCAGGTTAAAATCAATGTGAGGTTACTTGGGCCCACTGCTGAAGAGAAATCATTAACTCCTAACTGAAGGAAAAACAATTTCATGTCCCTTAAACAATAGTTCAAGAAGACTGAAACCAGAGATTGAGTTCTGACAGGAGGACAGGGCACTCTTTACCTGAGTCAGGGAGATGAAAGCAAACTGCACTATTCCCTGGTTCTTCTTACTGGAGCTTCAGCCCTTAACCATGTAGTAGTCCCAGTTGTTGAACTAACATTGTTATTTGATGCCCACTCTCTTGTCAGCAATTACTGCTGGCTCTCTCTAATCTTCCCAGCATGAAGAAAGGTATTGGGAAAGTGCTGGTAACCTACTTTGGCTATATTTAGCTGCATCCAATATTTTAAAATCCTTCCAGTCAAATTTCACATCTGAATATGGCAAGGAAACAGCTGAGTTGACTGATAATCTTCTCAGGGCTATGGGAAGAAAATAAAACGTGGAGATATGATAGAAATGAAGAATGTGTTTAATAGAAGTTAGTTTAAAACTGAATATTAATAATAAGGGCCTAGCACCCCCACGCACCAACCCTGGCACATGAGCACTGACAATAGCATCCCTGGGCACAAACCTGAGAAATCTGGTTCAGGTTCACTGGGGGATGGAGAGGAGACCAAAGCCATCAGGTAAATGGAGGAAGCACAAGCAGGAGGGGGCAACAGGAGAGGCCTTCTAATTCTCCCTGAGAAAGTAGGGCAATCAGCTAGTTACCTCAAGTGTCTGTACATGGATGCACAGAGCCTGGGAAGCAAGCAGGAAGAATTGGAAGTCCTCACACAGTCACAGAACTATGATGTGATTGGAATAACAGAGATTTGGTGGGATAACTCGCATGACTGGAGCACTGTTATGGATGGGTATAAACTGCTCGGGAAGGACAGCAGGGAAGAAGAGGAGGAGGAGGAGTTGTGCTTTATGCTGTATGCTTGCTCAAAGCTCCAGTAGGAAACTGGAGATAGACCTGTTGAGAGTCTCTGAGTTAGGGTTAAAAGGGAGAGCAACAAGGGTGATGTCATGGTGGGGGTCTGCTATAGATCACCAGAGTGGGAGGATGAGGCTTTCTTCAAATAGCTAGTGCAAGTTTCCTGATCATAGCCCCTGGTTCTCATGAGGGACTTTACTCATCCTGAGATCTACTGGGAGGGCAATACTGCAGCACACAGGCAATCCAGAAAGTGTTTGGAGAGTGCTGGGGACAACTTCCTAGTGCAAGTGCTAGAGCAGCCAACTAGGGGCCATGCTCTTCTTGACCTGCTGCTCACAAACAGGGAAGAATTGGTGGTGAATGTAGTATAGTGGATGGCAACTTGGGCAGCAGTGACCACAAGATGATTGAGTTCAGGAAAGGAAGGAAAGTAGCAGAATACAGACCCTGGACTTCAGAAAAGCAGACTGGCTCACTCAGGCAACTGAAGGGCAGGATCCCCAGGAGCCAGTCTGATGAGGAAAGGAGTCCAGTCGAGCTGGCTATACTTTAAATAAACCTTACTGAGAGCACAGGAATGAACCATCCTGATGTACAGGAAGACTGGCAAGTATGGCAGAAGACCAGCTTGGCAATGAGCTAAAAGGCAGATGACTAGCTTGGCAAACCCTCAGTGAGCTAAAACACAAAAAGGAAGCTTACAAGAAGGGGAAACTTGGGCAAAGAACTAGGGAGGAGTATAAAAGTATTGCTCAGGCATGCAGGGATGAAAATTGACTAAATGGGGGAGGCAGTCTAGCGACAGAGCATGCAAAAAAGGCTGAAGTACTTAGTACCTATTTCACTTCAGTCTGCACAGGCAAGGTCAGCTCCCAGATTACTGAACCTGGCAAAACTGTTTGGCAATGAGGTGAGCAGCCAACCATGGCACAAAACAGGTTAGGGACAATTTAGAAAAGCTGGACATGTACAAGTCCATGTCGCTGGACAGAATGTACTCAAGGACACTGAGGGAGTTGGCTGATGTGATTGCAGCCACTGGCCATCATCGTTAAAAACTCATTGCAATCAGGAGAGGTCCCAGACAAATGGGAAAGGGCAAATCTAGTGCCCTAAAAAAGGGAAGATGGAGGATCCAGGGAACTATAGGCCTCTCAGTCTCACCTCAGTCCTTGCAAAAATCATGGAGTAGTTCCTCAAGAAATCCATCTTGAAGCACTTAGAGGAGAAGAAGGTGACTAGGAACAGTCATCATGGATTCTCCAAGGGCAAGTCATACCTGACCAACTTGATGGCCTTCTATGATGAGATGACTGGCTCTCTGGATGTGGGGAGACCAGTGGCTATGATATACCTTGATTTTAGCAAGGCTTTTGATACAGTCTCCCACACCATTCTCGCAAGCAAGCTAAGACGGTATGGGCTGGATGAATTGGCTGGGAGGTGGATAGAAAGCTGACTGGATCATCAGTAGTAGTCAATGGCTCAATGTTTAGTTGGCAGCTGATCTCAAGTGGAGTGCCCCAGGGACTTGTTCAATATCTTTGTCAAGGACCTACAAAAGGGGATGGAGTGCACCCTCAGCAGGTTTGTAGATGACACCAAGCTGGGTGAAGTAGTAGATATGCTGGAGGGTAGGGCTAGGATTCAGAGAGCCCTCAACAAATTGAAGGATTGGGCCAAAAGAAATCTCATGAGATTCAATAAGAACAAGTGCAAAGTCCTGCACTTAGGATGGAGCAATCCCATGCATCAGTACAGGCTGGGGACTGACAGGCTAAGCAGCAGCTCTGCAGAAAAGGACCTGGGGGTTACAGTGGACAACAAGCTGAATATGAGCCAACAGTGTGCCCTTATTGCCAAGAAGGCTAATAGCATACTGGGCTGCATTAGTAAGATCATTGTCAGCAGATTGAAGAAAGTGATTATTTCTCTTTATTCGGCACTGGTGAGACCACACCTGGAGCACTGGGTCCAGTTTTATGTCCTCCACTGCAGAAAGGATGTGGACAAATTGTAGAGAGTCCAGTGGAGTGGAACAAAAATGATTAGGGGGCTGGGGCACATGACTTATGAAGAAAGGCTGAGGGTCTTTTTTAGTCTAGAGAAGAGAAGACTCCAAGGGGATTTAACAGCAGCCTTCAACTACCAGAAAGGTGGTTCCAAAGAGGATGGAGCTGGACTGATCTCACGTGGTGGCAGATGACAGAACAAGGAGCAATGGTCTCAGGTTGCAGCAAGGGAAGTTTAGTTTAGATATTAGGACAAACTTTCTCACTAGGAGGAAAGTAAAGCACTAGAATAGGTTACCCAGAGAGGTTGTGGAATCTCCATGCTTGCGGGTTTTTTAAGACCTGGCTAGACAAAACCCTGGCTGGTATGATATAGTTGGGGATGATCCTGCTTTGAGCAGGGGATTGGATTAGATGACCTCCTGAGGTTCCTTTCAACCCTATTTTTCTATGATTTTATGACACAAGAGCTTATTTTTTCACCCCAAAATGACAAATCAGTCTCTTTTGCCAAGTCAGAAGCACAAAAAAAACTATAGTTCCTGATGTAACAGGTGGCACAGAGAACAACAGGATCTTATGCTGGTATAATAATATCTAATTCTTATGTCTTTGAGTCAATTGATGTCAAAGTATTTTCAAAGGAGATAAGTATCATTATCCTCATTTTGTACATGGGGAAACTCAACACACTAAAGCTGAGTTTTTCTGTTTCTTGAAGAGTGAGTGTAGAAGGACCCTGGCCAAGCAGCCACACTGGGCAAGGCTTGGATGCTACATATTAAATGGGTGTCTAATTCCCCTGTTCCTGTGTCTCACTGCCATAATTTGGTGTTACTGGAAAAGCTGTCAAGAAGTAGTACCTGATAATCTGGGGTTCATTGAGATGATGTGGGTCCCAATGTCTGCAAGTGTTCTGTGGGGCTCCGCCTCCTTTACACCCCACCCCTTTCCACTCGGGGGTTGTCAGTGATTGGCATGGATGCCCGGTCTCATTAAGCACCTAGCTTTGCTTGTTAGGCAGATGGGTACACAATGGAGAGAAACAAATACACAACTATAACTCAAATAATGTTTGTATCTGCTTCAGGCCTCGTTGGCGCAGTAGCATACCTCATTTGCTTCACCTGGGGTGATCAGGACTCTTTAGGGTGTACCCCCTTCTATGAGTCAAGTCCAAGAGGGATGGTCTATCCTGGGCCAAGCCTTTTGGATACTCAGGGACCACAGGTACCATGAACCCTCATGGGGACCCTATTTGTGCCTGATCTGCATCAGCTGAGGGACCATCAGGGTTCTCGGTGGAGAGTCGATGGTGTGCTGGTCCTTGACCCAGACCCTGGGTTCTGATGGGAAGATGTGGCATAGGCCAGTGCCCCCCACCTTATCTGAGGCTGGTGCTATTTTATACCAGAAGTATAAGTATAAGTATACCCAGGCCAACCCAGATCCCTGCTTGTTCCCACATACCCTGTGCTCACTGCCAGGTGTTGAGAGCCCCAGAGAGACTCATTAGCTCTTGCACCTGAGATTTCCAGGCCCTAGGTGACGTTATCTGCTCTTGCCATCTTCTTGCTTTGCTGCCTGGGCTCCATGTTCGCATGGAGCCCAGGCTCCAGCTCTCACTCTGGCCTGGAAAAGTGGCCAGCTATGAGCCTGCTCCCTTCCAGCCACTCATGTCACCCTGGGGATGAGGAAGCAGTGGCGCATCCCATTGTCCCACGGGCTTACCACTTCCCTGCTGAACTGGCTGTCATCGCCTTGGTAAGTATGGGGCTCAACCGGGTCCCTGCTGCAGTGAGGCATAGACGTTGGGAACTCCACTGTATAGAAACTTCCCCACTGAAAAATATCATTTTTTTATCATTTAAAAGCAAATAACCTATATGTGTAATGATAATTATCAATAAATAAGCCAATTGTGATGGATTCTTTGACATTTCCAACTTGGAAACTGTCAATTACTGCTTTTTACTGTTCTTAAATCTCATCATTTTTTTAATCACAGCATATTACAAACATTAACATTAATTAATCAGCTTAACTCAGTAAGATGAAGATATTCAAAGATGATGTGGCATTTAATCATGCAAAAACTTCTATGGACTTCCAATGAAATCAACAGAATATTTCCCTGAAGGACCGGAGGATCTGACCTATCATCTTAATTAAGACTTTAGGGCACCTATACATATGCTTACAACACACAAGCAGTAGGATGTATATATTTTTTCTTCTCCTTTTGAGATTATATGTTTAATATCAACTCTGTAGTACACAGATTATTCCCTGTGCAAACAGGAGGCTTCCAGGCAAACACCATATACATTTTGAAAAGAAAGAGCAAGTTAGCATAATTCAGTGACAGCCTGGATATTATTCCGAATTAGGAATCAGCATTTCCCCTCATAAGCATATGGTAAGAATAATCCAAGTTTCTCAACAATTAAAGCAGTACTATGAATTCTAAATTAGGACAATTCCAATAGAATTATACTTCTATAATTATAATTATAAAATATACTTTTGAACAGAAAAAGAAACAGAAAAATAGGGCAAAGAAGACCAACAACCATGCTAGAAAGTGATTGACATTAATGCAAAGCTTCTTTAAAATGGGCTCCAGCAAGTGGCTATGATCTATAATCAAGCAAGGAAAGAAAAACGGTTGTCTGAAGTCTGAGGTAAGTTTGTACCATTACAGAAATTTTACTGGAAAAGGTAGGGGAAGAGGTTGTGGGTTCACATTTTTGTTTTAATATTAATAATACTTTACGCTTCTATAATCCCTTTCATCTGAAGATTTCAAAGCACTTTGCGGACATTAATGAATTTAGCCTCACAGTACTCCTAAGAGACAAGGTAATGATTTAGAGATTGAAATTCAAAGAGATGAATGGATAAAAGTATGAATAGCATTCTTAAAATTTCACTGTCCTCCTCTGCATTTATATCATATGTGCCTTAAAGGCAAAACTGAGTGCTGAAGAAATTGTTTACAACTGCTTACATGTAGCCAAGTTCTGTTTTTTAGGTATTTGGTAACAAACCCCAGCAGTTTTTCCTGCCCATGCATAGAGGATTTGGACCCGATGCTCTCATGAGGTCCCTTTTAGCCCCTAACAACTATGAATCTATGAAACAGGATGATTAGATCAGATTGGAAGGAAATTAATGGAAGTGCTTTGAACATGTCCTAAATTAAACTAATTTTAACTTAATTTCAATAAACTGATTTGGCAGGTTTTGTTTTAAAATTGCTTTGCTCTAGATATCATGCAGTTTAAGATCCCACCCCAAGCTGCAATTGCATTACCTAATCTTGTGCTGGCTGGCAAACACATACTACTTATGTGTTGTAAGGCTCAGTATCCTCATGCTACCCAGCAACAAATACAATGGGCACTAGAGAGAAAGGTAGAAGTCTTTGCACCAGGACAGGAAACTCAATATTGAACAGATTGCTCAGGACCTAGAACCCTAAGACAAGCCTAACACAAAGTTAAAAGGCTGGAAGTAATATGGGTAGTTGAGTTTAATATATAGATTATGGACAGATTATAGGACGTATTATGTCATAGTGTGTACAGCTCGGCACTGAAAATGGTCAATTAGCCCTACAGGGATATCTGAGCATTCCTCAGCTTACTAAAGAGTATACACAAGGTTATACAAGTCTTCCTCGTTTTATGCTATACATGTGTTCCTGGAAAATGGCACATAACTTGAATTCGCATAAAGGGAACCCACTTTACAATGTAACAAATAGGGATGTGTTCCAAGACGTCGACTGTACTGACCCCCAGACCCATTTCTACCACTTTCACACGACAATTTTGTTACTCACGGACAGCAGAGAGGTGTAGAAGGTAAGTTAGCAGGGTGCTTAGAAGCCATCGTGGGGATGGCAACTACAGAATCACGTGTCACAGATGTGTGAGGAGCACAGATCCACACAGGAGACTATATTTTGGAGCAAGTCACTCCCACAAAGCAGCTGACTGCAGGCTTCCACCACACCAATTGCATAAGAGTGAATTTACCTCGCATATAACGGATTTTTTATATGAAAAGGGTCATTGTGGAAGAGCAAATTCACACATACAGAGCCCACATAAAGTTAGGGAAACCTGTAACTTAGTTCGTGGTATGTAGTGTAGTGCCAGTAAGAAAGTCAGGGCCTGTCAGCTTTACTCAAAATGACATCATATTAGAAGTTATTGGTAAATGGCTCACAAAACCAGTTAAAAACAAATCAAGCAATGACTCATAGTAATGTGAATCTGAAGTAACTTCTTTAAATCAATGGAATTATAGCAACATTCACCACATCTGATCAAAAGCCATGTTTCCGTGCAACAAAGAGCATGGCATAAATAAGGGTTCTTACTGCTCATTTGGCAACAACTATAGAAATAGCAGGAATTTTTGAAGCAGACATAGAGAGTTAGAAAATACATAGTTCACAACAAATTCAGACGTATGTTTCCTTAGTGATTCATTTTCTATTGTAGGTCTGAAATCTGATCACTTGCTCTTTTGCTTGCTTGCATACCACTGAGGCCTGAATGAGATAACCAGAATTTGACTCATACCAGTCAAAAATATGTATTTTGCATGTAGAATCAAGAGCTTTGTTTTCTCCAGTGACAGTGTATTTTTAGAAGGCATGTCAGGCTTTTTGATGCATAGGCTCATGAATTCCCAGAGCTAAGCAAGTGTTCTCTGGGTACTTGTTTCTTCTGCTGTGTGTTAGCATTCTCAATGCATATTTGTATTTCTCCATGATGCAAAAATTCATGCTTGGGACTAAAAGAGAAGGTGCTTCATATCTTTCCAGTAACATACATATTGTTTCATAGTTTGTAGGGTTGGAAGGGACCTGAGCAGATCATCAAGTCCGACCCCCTGCCATGGCAGGAAAGAGTACTGGGGTCACTCCTCGTAGGGCTCAGGGGGAACAGGGACTCCCCCAATGCCTGCTGGTCCCCTCTGACTAGTTTGTAACAGGCCACTAGATCTCCCCTCAGCCTTCTCTTGTGGAGGCTCAACGGGTTCAGGTCCCATAGCCTGTCCTCGTAGGGCCTGCCCTGCTGCCCCCGGTCATGCGACTGGCCCTCTTCTGGACCCTCCCAAGCTGTTCACTTCCCCCTTGAAGTGCAGCACCTAGTGTAACTATGTGCTCTCTTGATTTCTCTTGCTGTGCAGCTTTCTTCAATGGAAGAGTCAACAGCCATGTAAAGTGTACGTAATTTCTTGGCTCAGGAGTTCCTGCTGTTCTGGAGTTTTAGGAAATGAAACTCCCAACCATTTGGATTTTTTTTTTCAATTTTTAGTTGATTATTCATAGTTTACACAGAGCTAGAAACTGAGAGCTATCTGCTTATGCAAAGAGAAAGTAGGTTCACATCAATCATAAAACATGTACTTTACAAGTAGAAGCTCATTTCACACTCTCATAAAGAGCAAATATGAAGAGAAAAATTATAATGCATGCATATCATTTACCATTATAGTAATCAAGTTTCAGAATAAACATCTAGAAACATTTTTTCCCTGTAAGAAGGCTCTGTTCCAAGTATTCAAGTACAGAAACTAATGGATGAATGTGGCCAATGGTCTTCTGGTTCAAATGAGGTCCAGTGTTTAATTTCCCACTCTAATAACCTATGTTATTCTCTCTCATATGCCTCTGATTCTACAATTAGAAGGGAGACCTGAGAGATTTGCTTTGTCCATCAGTAATGCCAACTTCACACTGTAGATTAAGTATGTGGAAAACAGTAGTGGATCAAAGCAAGCAATATCTTTACCCCAAAACCACAGTAAGCCCTCGAGTCTTAAATTCATAAACTGAAAGGTACTTAAAGCGTAATAGTGCTTAGCGTTTACATTGCCTACATCATAGGCACTCTACCACCTAGTTACAAGTTGGCACTGAGCAACTGCCTCATAAAATTCCTGGCAAAGCAAGTGGGTGCCAGAATAAGGAATCCTTAGAAATTGCTCAGCAGAAAGCAACTTAAACAAATAGGAGTGAAATGTCATGGTTATAGGTGGGCTTAGAAATAAGTCAGAGATTAGTGTCTGTCTCCAGCCAGGCAGTTTCCTCTGCTTCGGATTCCTATCCCTGAACCCTCTCTGTTAGGTGATCTAAGTTAGGTCAGCTGCTCAAAAACACCTTCCCAGTTTCCCTGTCCAAATTGTGAAAAAACGGAGACTCTCTAGAATAGCCAACAACTGTAATTAGGCACTTCCCTGGGTTCCAGTCATCCCTGCTGTGCTTGAACTGGAGTAGGGACTTGAAAAATGCACCTTTACATTCTAGGTGAGTGCCCTAGTCAATAGGCTATACGGTGTCTCAGTCTGTCCTGCTAGACCTGCCATACTTTGTATAGATAATCAAATGTATTGTGCCACAGGAAATGACTCTATAGCCAAAAGGTTACGGTACTCACTTCAGATGTGGGTTCAAGCCCTGTCTCCAAGAGAAGGTCATTATTTCTATAAAGTGAAACAGCTTCATTTGGAAAGGATGGGAGAAGCCCTCCCAGAATAACCAAAGCCTGGTGTTAGGGGAGGCATTTGTCTCCTCAGCACTCCTGGATGAAGTGTTGGGACACACATATATATACCCTGCCTCAGAGCAATATCTAAAGTATCAGGACCCTCTGCCAAATAAGAAGGGGAATATGTAGTTTGAGCATCCTGCTTTAGGGCTTCACCTCAGCTAGGGCTCTAACTGAGCTTGTTAGCTGTAGCACAGTCAGTGTTTAGGCTGTTTTGTGGATGTTGATCAATAAAAACATATGGGATTTAGGAGCCTATGGTGTTATTCAACTGCTGAACAGTGTTTTTGAGAATGGAAGTGGTGACTAAAATGTGGGTTTAGGTGACCAAAGAGGCAAACATGTGCCTATAAGCCTTTAAGGAGTTGACCTATGATCTTAGTGCAAAATCTTCAAAACTGATCAATCACTGAGAGACTGGCCCCATAGGCCACAAAATAGATATGAGATATTTAGCTTTAGGCATTCATATTTGAAAGTATTTCCTTAATTTCAGTTTAAATTCTATTTCTTCTGTATGTTAACATCAGTGGGGAATCTTCTGGCTACTTTTCTGGTGTAATCATTCCAAAATACAGCTCAGCCCAGCATTAATAAATAAGCATCCACATTTTGGTCCTCATCCTCTGCTGGATAAGTCAATAGGAGTTGAATTCTTAAAATGAGATTTATTGTACAGCAAAAAACACAGGTGTAATTATTCTGGTTCTGATTTACATCAGGGGTATCAAACTCACCCCATGTCCTAGGTCAGATCCAGACAATGGGGCTCCTCCCAGGCTGAATTTTTGGGCCAACGTCAGCTGTAGTGGTGGCTGCAGTGACAGCAGCAGCTGTGGCAGGTGCAGTGGCAGTAGCTATGACAGCAGTGAGAGTGGTGGCAACGGCAAATCCAGCCGCAGGGGTGGTGGGGCAAGCAGCACTGAGTGTCCGCTAACCACTTGCCATGGTAGAGGCAGTGAAAGTGGCTGTGAGCCAAACAGCTGCAAGGCAAGTGGAGCTGTGTCAGCACAGCCCTTGCTTGCCCATCTGCTGCTGAGGGCCATGTCCAAAGACGCCCTGCAGTAGGCTCTGGCTACTGCTAGCTATGCCTCCAAATTCCTGGGCCTACCAGTAGCTTGGCAGTCTAGATGAAGAGGCTCTATAGGCTATATGACACCTCTCATTTAAGTGGTCTTTTCCTCCACATGAACAATTTCCTGCTCATGTCATGGTCTGTGGCCTTCTCTGAAGATTCACAAAAATAAAATACCAGTAATTACCAACACCTGTTCCCCAGTGTTTTTCTGTGATCTCACCTGAAACTCAGTTATAACTGCTCATTTCCTAGGAGAGCATCTTCTCCACAGGACATGAGTGCAAAGGTCAGGTAAATGTGAAGGAGAATAGTTCCTTACTAAAATACCTCTGGGTTGATCCTCTAAACAGAGCATATGTTTTCCCATTCTGTGAATGTGTATAGAAGAGAGAGAGAGAGAGAAAGAGAGAATGTTGAGCAAGAATGTTACAACTATTGACCTGAGACAGTCTCCTGGAAATAATCTAACAGCAGGGAGCAGCGAGTCCTTTTTAAAATCAATGAAGCAAGAAAATGCTGTTGACCAAGCTATTGTGAGGTTTGAGAGGGAGAGGATAGAACTGTCCCCTAGCAGCAAACCCAATATTCCCTTTGATTTTTTTCCCAACATATTTTCATGCCCATCACTGTTATGCTTTCTCTACTGTAACTAACCCTTGCTCCAAAACAGACATTTGTTTTTAGTGGCAGCTGACCAGCATTCTTAGGCACATGAACCCATGTTTTTGTGCACAATGCACAGTGCTGGACTGCCTTTGATTCCCCCTCCTCCATCATCTTGGTGATGCCTTCAGATAGCTCTTGAACAATATTCCTTTAGGCACAGTGTCAGTGCTACCCTTTGAATGAGAGTCTTTCCATCTGTATACTGGACTTTTATTCATCTGAATAAAAATATCAGAATATCAGAATTCTAATGCTTTAATTTGTATTTATTGTACAAAGCATGCAAGAAAAGGAAGTCCTTGCCCTGAAGAATTTACAATCAAGAGCCAAATCCCATTTGTTGTTCACATGAAATCAACATTACATTCATGTATAGATACAGTGCCACCTACACAGAGGCATTAGAAATACACAAGTCCCCCTTCCCACATAATGCAAAACTCAAATATCCAGTTGTATTCTTGGTATTTTTGCAGGGAGGGAGGAGGAGACAAATCCTTCCTCCAAGTTCTGGGCAGGCTGTGGAGCTGCTTCATAGCCACTACGGTATCTTCAGTAGCCCTGTAAATCTGATGTGCATCCTCTTTGTGAAGGAACGGCAGCAGGAACTTGGCAGCAGTGAGTCCTCTGTCTAGCTCCTGGCTACCTACTTACCCACTGTGTAAAGGCCCATGAGGGGATGAGTTCCCTGCAGCTGCCTCAAATCCCAGTACCATTTCCACTCTGGCAGGGCTCACCCTGTAAGCAGAGAGGACATATGAATGACACATATGTTTCTTGATTTCTGTGGATGCCTCTGCCCTTCAAAACCTAAGTCTCATGAGACAGTGGATAAAACCGCTACATTGTGGGACCTGCTTCTGGTGCAGGCATGGCTTTGCTAAATTCCTATGGGAGCGTTCACATGACTTATGCTCAGTCATTCAAACAACTTCAGAATGAGTGAAAAGGGTCAGACATAGGGGTCCTGGTGGAATATGCTGCTTACAAAGTTTTCAATATTTTTCCATTATCTTTGCTAATCTTCCACTCTCTTCTCACACATACACATAATGTTCTTTGACTAAAATGCAGGAAATACGTGTGTTAATGCAATGCTTGGGGCAGACATTTTACACACTGTCACTACATTGAAATAATGATTCTCAAAGTCCCATTGTACATAACAGTATGGAGCACTTTATATTATTTGGTGAGCCTGATTCAAGGCCTCCAGCTCCATTTTCCAGATGAGTAAACCTGGCCTGAAGGAACCCACCCTTAGAATGAAAGCAGGCATTAGTAACATGAGCCAAAGGGTAATGTATTCAGAAAGTCGTAAGTGCCTGAAAATAAGGGCTTAGAATGAAAGCGAGTCTTCAACCATAACTATAGTGTCACTAACTCAAAGCTATAATCTTTTTTCTGTGTTCTGACTATTATCCAAGCACTGTCAGTTAAGAAGATGTAGGAGTGCAGGAATATTCAGCGGGCTGAAAATCATCCTGGTTTCTTCTATGCAGAAATGTTAAAAACAAAATTACATTTTTATCACTGATTTTAAGTGATCCTCACTTTACTGCTGCTGTGACAGTCTTTTAAGGAGATGGACTGTGAAATGAAATGGTGCTTTAATACTATGACTGAGAGACTCAAAGTGTCCTTTTAATCAGAAATAGCAGTTTCAGTGCTAACACTAGGAAGGTTGTAACCCAGATCTGTGTTTCAGAGAGAGGCACGTAAGTGAGGAAACAAGAAGAGATGCCAGTTCAGGTTTCATCTCTCTCTTTTTTTTCAATTAAATAATGTTCTAGGATTTAAAAAAATGCAGCTTTCTGGAGCTAAGGAGCCTCCTTGTTTACAACTATCTGATTGCATGACATCATAACATGGTAATATAGTGGTAATTCTGGAATACATCTTGGCACAGCTGATCTTCTTCATTCTACATTTATTTATAGCCTAAGGGGTGATTTACCTTGAGCAGAGAGTTGGATCAAATGACCTCCTGAGGTCCCTTGTTTTTCTATGAGTTATTTGATTATAAATATTTAGCAGCCACTGACATTGGCTGGACAAGGCTGCCTGTCTGTTGTTCCAGCAAAGGAGAGACCTTAAATGCACTCTCACTCCATCAAACAAACAAACTCCAGTCAGGCAAATATTCAGAGAGATCCTCAAAGAAATCATCCTTCTCGTGACGTAGAAGAAATAATTATGATTAGCCTACTTCTGTATTAAGATAAACCCATACTAGTGCAGGTATGGATCTAAAGAGATATTGCTAGTAGCATTCCAATTGGGTGGCCCTGACACTGTGAACAATGATTTTTTATTATCCAAATACATTAGGGTCCAATCCTACCTCCAGTGAAGTCAAACATAAAATGCCCATAGTCCCAAATCTTTACTAAGGCTGAGTTAGGCTTAAAGATAAAGACAGGGGCAACTGCAAGGAACTACTTTGCTTCCTATTACCATCCATTCCTTCCCCTTTTACTGTGGGTTGGGAGATAGTTGTCACAAGAGACATCTCTATCATTTTGACATCACAAGGAATAACTAAATCCCTCCTGGCCTTTTCTAGGTGTTCAAGGTGACCTTGAATTCAACACTCATTCATTTATAGTACATTTCCTGAAAGACATCCCTGTTTATTTTTTTAGGTTCTTATACCATGCCTATTGTGGCAGGGACCCTAACAAGATGCCCAGCCTGAACTAACTGTCCAGTTCGTCAAACCTACCAGAGATTCTAGCTGGCAGTCTCACACTGATTGATGAACCAACTGGCCACTATTGGGGACTCTTGATTGACTGCTGGAAATAGCAGCCTCTTTAAGTCCACGTGTGGCAGCGGACTAGAGATCAAACCAACAATTCTTCCTGAAGGTCAGCTGTGGTAAGCCTCTCAGGATCCTGCACTCTCCTGTTTTCTGGCTTCTGCCCCTGCTCAGCTCCACTCCTGGACTCTGGCTTTTGGGAACTCCATTCAGCTTTGGTCCCTGGCTCCACAAGCCTGCCTCTGCCTCTGGAGCTCCCCCTTGGATTTGGTTATTTGAACTTGGGCTCTTGCCTTGCTGTGTGGCTCTTCAGCTCTTTCTCCAACTAAGAAATAACTTTGCTAACTAAGAAATAAAATGCTTCACTTGCCTATAAGTAAAGTACTTACATTGCAGTCATTATGGTACTCAGTTTTGCACTCTGCTAAAGGCACACAATATTCACAGTTTCGGTGAACTTAACTTAAATAGTTAGTAACAGATAAGTAAGTCCTGCAATTCTTGACATGTAGACAATATCCTTCCCAGTTATGTTTTGCCTTGGATACCTCCTAACCCTCAAAGGCTACCTATACACATGCTCCTTGGCTTTGGAATTAGAATGCATAGGAGCAGCCTTGATTAACTGAGTCTGCCCCATGTTCTAACTAGAACACTGCAATGTCACCTGTATTAAACCCTGGCTTGTCTTAAAATGGGCATGGGGTGCTTTATCTAAACCTCATCAAACTAGGTTTAGATAAAGTGTCCTATGGCCATTTTTCAATGCACAGGGGCTTAATACAAGTGATGCTCTAATTAAAACATCCCCTCACCTCAGAGCATGTGCATAGACACCCAAAGATACTCTGTTGGACAAATATATATATTTTCCATTTATGTAGCTCTTTACCCCCTAATGGTTTCCAAAGAGAATCACAAAGTAGATATTTTAGGAGTCAATAAAGCCTTAATTATGAAATCCATAGATGTGGTAGGCATTTCACAGAGGACAAAGAAAACTGCCATTAAGTTCACAGTCAGACAACAAAATGTATCCCCTCTTGGTTTGACAAGAACCAGCAATGTATCGCACATTTAAAATGCTATGTATTATTTACTTACACATGCAAGTTAGACATTAGATTCTCATGCATACACCAAAATTCAATTCTCATTTACATGCCTATAAATCCAGAGGAAAATGGGCCTCAGTGAAGCTACCAGGGTGTAATTAACTTACTTTTGACTGTGAGTTTATTTATGATCATCACCATTCTATTAATATTACAGAAGAGAAGAGCAAGTCAATCCAAAGCAAGTATGGTGCTGTATAAAATTGCTACATTGATTGTTGAGTTGTTACAGAAGCAGCAAATTGGTATGGACTTCAGCCCTATAACCATTTTTATCTTGAACATAGATAGTTACAATTCAGTTGAACAGCTTCTGCATTTCACCCATTTTCACCCACTTTCACAACAACTGCATTACTCACAAAGCAATGCAATTGTTGACCAGACAGTCTCAGACCAGCGTATGTTTTCTTGATGGTTTATGCTCAGCCTAAACGTTAGTTATCCCCCAGATTTTTTTTCCTCATCTTCCTCTTAATGCAAGAACAAATGTAGTCTACTACTGAAGTTCATTCTACATTTTCTATAATTGAACCCTGCTGCGAAACTCATTTTAGAGAGGGACTTCCTTTTCAGAGAGAAGGGAAAACAGACAGATTAATTCCTTGGCAACAAAATTCTAATTAATCAAAAAAGTGGCCCTATTCATTCCTAGCTTCCTCAACACAATAAAACATCAGATGTTTACTACTGAAATTATAGTATTGATTCCATGTAAAATCAGATGGCTTTTAAGATTTAATTATAAAAATAAGAATTAGGTTTATTGACTCTGCACAAACATTTATCTTGTTTTGCAATTCACTGATTAAGGTATAAATAATTTTAGAAAAGAAGCAGGACGTTCTGTAAACAGCTGAAGAAACATAGTTATCTCCAAACTGTAGGCTGTCAATCATTCCACTAAACTGTCTCTGTTTTACCAAAGGAGATTTGCCATGGCTTTGTTCCTCCTCAACCTCATTAAAGCAAGACTTTCTTGCTTTAATGGGAAGGAGAAAAAAATGGATCTATTGCACATGTATGTAAATCCATTCAGAATCCCAACACTGAGGTCAATTTTAAGACTTTCACCCACTCCAAAAGGAACTTGCTTGCACTGTATCCTGAAGATTTCCTCAGGCGTCTGTGTTAATGTCACATCTATTCACTCTTTGGGCCAAATCCTAATCCCACTGAAATCAATGGCAAACATTCCCAGGTCAGGTTGCCTGTATTCCTTCCTAATTAAAGAGACCCGATCCTATAGTCCCAGAACATTCAAATCTCTTGTGTTAATTAAAATACTACTGTTTTAATTAGTATTGTTAATTTAATTTATCTTAATATTAGATATTTTATACTTTTAAAGAGAAAATGTATTGGGATATTTATATTACCAATATCTACCTGGTGGTGGATAATTATGTTATCACTACCTAGTGGTGCTTCCGTGATTAAATTTGCATGTGAAAAAAACTGGGGGCATGAAAACAGAATTGGTGTTTGCTTTTTCTCTTTTCCCTCTTGAATTCATTAAGTTGGATGAAAAAGGAGTCATGTCCAAGCCCATCCTGTTTTTCTTCATCTTGTTTCAGCAAAACACAAACCAACCCTGGTTTTGCCTCATGGCAGTTTAAAGATGATAATTTAAGTAGACTCAAAAAGTGATTAGTGGGGCATGTTCTTGGATTTCCCATGGGTTTATGAAACTGTGAGATGCTCAGTGATTAGCAAGTTATTTCAAGTCATTTCATGCTCATACAATTTGTTGTACAATTTTTATCAAGTGTAACGTGCTATTTGTGGAAATGGGCCTGAGCCAAAGTCCCAGTTCTTAACACTTTGCAACTGAGATCTACATCTGAGTTTCGCTTTGGTCTATATCTGTCCAGTAGATCAAGCCAAAACCTCAGATCCAAATACACACAACTTCACCACAAATTTTGGGAAAGTTTGAATCAAAATCTAAATCCAGGATTTAAGCATGGTTTAAGGTGCATAATTTATGGGGTGCCAAAAATTAAGCCTACCTTCTCCCCAAGTGCCCCTTCAATACCCTTCCCTGCCCCATCTGCTGCTCCGCTTTCTGCTTCCCACCCTACCTGCTGCTGTGCTGCCTGCCCCCTCTCTGATCTGCCATATGCCATGCACAAAACCTCCCTGTGCCATTTGTGGCAGACATGCTGTAAGTTGGCTACCCCCTGCTTTAAGACATACAGCAGACACAACTTCCACTGATGATAGAAGGTGCTGAGGAGGTCCAGGACCTTCCAATATTCCCAGTACCCACCACTTTTCAGGATTAGGCTCATAAAAATCCCCTTGTACTTATTTTGGACAGTTCTTTGTGCAATGTGTATGTCGATCCTGGTATGAGGTGACAATTTCAAATGAAAACATTATTTTATATGTGCTAACAAAAACATAAGGTACCATTGCTGAAAAAGAAAGGAAAAGAAATTTTTGTCAAGACTGCTCTAAAAGTGTCTTAGTATTTTAAACCTGAATAACTATTTTCACTCCACTTCTTCTACTCCCTCAAAGATTAATGTACTAAAAATGCATTTCAAACTGACATGTATATTGTCAATGAAGATCATATCTGTGGTTCTCAGTCACTTTGACTGACAGTCCTATTAATCATGGACAAAGACTAAAATGAACAACTTGCATGAATGTATGTAGCTTCTTTTCTGCTGCAGCTGTTAATTGTGCTTGGTATTCTTATTAAAGGTGGTGTAAATCAGATAAAATACTTAGTCTGTGTTTATTGAAAAAATAGCTAGTGGCATAGAGCCAAAATGTATAAACCCATCTTTAATCAGTTTATTTTTTTTATGGACAGAAGCTCTATATTGTGTTTTTATCATGCCTGTTAAATGAATTATATTTGGGTTTTACTAGAGCAAGCAGACGTTTCTATACATGGAAAATTTCTTTGATTAAATAATTAATCCAGTTAATGACTGGAAGCTATTTCTTTACAAGCAGCTTTGTTTCTACCCAATTTAGGGATGCGTACTTCGATGTTAATATTAATGATGTACAACAGTGTAAATAAACATTTTAACTACATGATTATATTAGTGTCTAGCATACATGCGTGCGCGCGCACCCACCCACCCACACGTTTTTTAACTTAATTTGTCATATTTCCTTTCAAGATAAGACCAAGTATTCAAGTTTTACTTGCATCTGATTTGAAACTAGCCTGCTCTATGCCAAGACTTTTTGCTCTGCTTGTGTATTGCTGGTACAGTTACACCATACTACTGAGAGCAGAAATACTGTATGGATTGTCAGCTATTTTACACACCCCCCCCACATCATTTTGGTCTCAAAGTGCCTTGTTACATGTTACACTTTGAGCTGTTCGAATGGTGTTCAGCATAGTGCTAGCTCAAGTTTGGAGCAGTCACACCTTAAGACCAAAAACCTTTGCTGACTGTCCCCCTCCTGCACAGCTGTGACTTGGCACTAGAGGGCTGGTGAGCAGGGCCCTGACTAGGAAATAGAGCTGTAAATTGCCACTACAGGGCCAGTGAGCCAGGACAGGCTTCTATTCCTGCTCTAGGTAGGGGTGTGAGATATGGTTTGGGGGAGGATGCAGAAATATGAAGCAGGAAGGTACAGAGTTAATGGGATGGGACTGGGTAATGAAATGGGGGGTAGCTAGGAAACAGGAGTGGGGGAAATGAAAGAAGTCAGCCACTGAAGGATCAAATAAAAAGAAGTTAAAAAACAAAAAAAAAAGATTTAAGAAATGAAGAGGAAGGTCACACCCTCAGGGGCAGGAATGGGAGTTGGTTTTGTGCCAGAACGCATAGGTGAAGGGAGAAAATATTATTTGCACACACACACCAAGTTGTTCATTTTAGTCTTTGTCCATGATTAATAGGACTGTCAATCAAAGTGCCTGAGAACCACAGATATGACCATATACCACACCCTCCACCCACACGCATGCTGCGCAGCAGGGAAGTCTCTGGAGCAGGCAGACTGAGGCCCCCACAGTGAGGGGGAGAGTGGGGCAGAGGCAGGGGCAGGGGCTGGGCTGAATGGGGCCCTGGGTCATGGAATGGTCGGAGCCGAGGGAGGCTCATCCAGGAGTACGGGAGGGCTCCCGCCACAGCATGCACCCTGGGGGGCATAGAGACCACATGCCCCCCCAGATCTGTGTGCAGGGCAGAGACAGGCTGCTGCTGAGGGCTGGGCTCTGCACCCCACTGCCACTGCCTCGAGAGCCACGCAATGCCATGTGCGTCCCACCACCAGGCAGGCAGGGGACATGGCATAGCCCAGCAGTGGGATGCACATGGTGTTGCGCAGCCCTGGAGGCAGCAGCAGTGGGGTGGAGAGTGCAGCCCGCAGAGGCAACCCACCTCCGCCCCATGCACAGATCGAGGGGCACATGCCCCCCATGCCCCTGGATGAACTGCCCACGTCTCTGACCATCCCATAACCTGTCCCAGGGTCCCATTCACTCCAGTCCCTGCCCCACTTCTGCCCCAGTCCCTGCCTCACTGTGGGGGCCTCGATCTGGCCCCCTCCCCAAGCCCCTTCTCCTTCACAGAGTAGACTGAGACTTGCCTGCTGTGCTGGGCAGTGATCCACACACTGAGCTGTGATCCTGGCTGCATGTCTGAGTCTGTGCATGCCTCTCCCCCACTCACTGCAGCCACACTCGTGGCCAGGCTGCCTTGTGGCCCTACCCACTGCCTATGATCCCTGGCCTTCCACTGCCTATGCTGGACCCACCCCCTGGACAGTAGAGTTCAGGGGATGGAAAGATCTGTTTGCATAGAACAGGAGGGTGTTGGAGGGGACACTGAATCCTAGGATGCAGGAGGACTGCAACTTGGGCAGCTCATCTGTAGGGAGTGGCCACACATTAATGAAACACAAGCTGGGAAACATGGATCAGAGATAAAACTGACCTGGAGTGGTGTAACTTTAAGCTGCCCAAAGTAGCTTTACGTGTTAACACGTGAACAATCCGGGGGTTAAGAGCTCCAAGAGCCATCTAAAATTAATGTGTAATAAGGCCCAAAGGAGAGCTGAATGAAAAGTATGTTAGCACTTCCATCTTTGTTAGCACCATTGCAGCAGCAGCAGTATAAGAAATTCAGCAGTTTAGGTTTCTCTCCAAGTTATGCCCTGCCCTGCCCTGCCCATTTGACCTCCAGAAGATCACTTAACTTCACTGTGTTTATGTTTCCCTTCCCACCATTTATCTATCTTGCCCATTTATATTGTAACTATTTTATCAGACCAAAGACTATCACTTTGTGAATAATGGAGTCAAATTACCATAGTACCTAATGCTCATGAATGTGTTCAAACTAGTGACGCATCTGTGAGGTAGGGAAGTGCTATTATTTCCATTTACGAGTGGAGAACCAAGGCACAGGAAAACTAAGGACTAAATGCACAAAAGGACTCAGGTACTGGTCCTCAGACGGCACCTAATCTTTAGATGCTTTGTCATCTAATAGAATCAGCTGCCTCAAGATAGGTAGGTTAGGCTCCCTATTCAATGCATACAGAGAATTAAGTCCTTATTGTTATACTACCCAGACGTGGGCAGTCACACTCAGAAGTAAGAATAAGTAACATAGTCAGACAATCCTGGAGGAAAAACAGCACCCTGAAAGGCATCTGTTAAAATGCCTGGAAACAGTTGATGTAGGTGAGCATAAGTAGTGGCCTTGCTTCTCCTTCCAGCCAATCAGAAGTTATATAGGCATGACCATCCTGCTGCACCCAGCTGGCAAATGAGCCCAGGATGCCTAAAAACTAGTATGCTTAGTGGATGCATTGAAGCTTGCCAGTAAAAAATAAATACCAAGCAGAAAAGTTTATGCCTTGTCCATCTAAGATGTACACTAATTTCAGTCTGCAAGGAGGAAAGTTTTCCTATGTAGGATTCTCAGCCATGAACCCTAAGGCAGTCCTTTTCTCACCAAATTTACAAGGAGCAAAGACACCCCCTGTTATCCAAGCATGCCCTACATATCTACAAGAGCAAGATTACAATTCAGAGTACAGACTCAAAGATATTACTGACCATACACACTTCATCCGCACACACAACAACTTCACTTTCAATAACCAACATTTTCTCCAGACCATGGGCACAGCTATAGGCACCAAAATGGCCCCACAGTAGGCCAACATTTTTATGAGTCACCTGAAAGAATTCCTCAAGGACTGCACCACCAGACCCTTGCTATACTTCAGATATATTGATGACATCATCATTTGGACTGAAAACCTGCAATCTCTGATTTATTTCCATCAGAAATTCCACATGCAGCACCCCTCCATCAGACTATCTCTTGAATACTCCAGCATCACCATTTCCTTTTTAGGCACAATCACTATCCAGAATGGTAAAATTCAGACCACCATATACAAGAAACCCATGGACCAACATATATATCTGCACAGAACCAGCAATCACGCTAAATATACCAAGAAAACTAATATACAGCCAAACCCTTCAGTACCACCAAATTTGTGCTGAGGAGAACACCCGTGATCGTCACCTCACAAATCTCAAAAGGGCTTTCACCCAACAAGGACACTCCTCCAGAGAGATAGAAAGAGCCACTTGGATACCACGTAAAGAACTGTTGCAGTACTGAAGAAAACCCCCCATGAATTGCACACCACTGGTTATGACATTTCTCCCTAGGACCTATATGGAAAAACCTGAAGCAACTGCAACCCATACTAAAAGAAGACCCAATTCTTAAAGAGATCTTTCCAGAACCACCCATCCTAGCTTTTATATAAGCACCGAACCTCACCAACCTCATCACCAAAACCAAACTTCGTACGGCCCAGAACACACCAAATGGATCCAGACCAGGGGTGGCCAAAATGCAGCCCACAGAGCCCCTAAAAAATTTAGAAAATTGATATTAATCTGCCCCTGGCTGCCTGTCATGCGGCCCTTAATGGCTTGCCAAAACTCAGTAAGTGGCCTTTCACCCAAAATAATTGCCTGCCCCTGATCCAAACCAATGCCACGTCAAGAAATGTAAAACCTGCCAACACATCTCCACCCCCCTACAATACCTGCACCCCACAACAGAATCAGCAGCATTCCTGGATCTGACACCTGCACCTCCAGAAATGTAATATATCTCATCCAGTGCACCAAATGCCCTGATGGAAAACATGAAGGAGAGACCAAACAACAACTGTGTACCAGAATGAACGCACACCAAAAACCTATCAAAGACAAGAATATCTAATTACCAATGGGGGCACATTTCTCACAGGAAAATCACTCTCTCTCCAATCTCTCAGTTCTAACCCTCGAAACACCTTTAACAGACAAGCCTACGAACTTCACTTCATCAATCTACTGGATACAAAAAATCATGGACTAAATATAGACATTGGATTTATGGCACATAATAACCTGCCTAACATCTGACTCCTCAGGTAAACCCTCCACTTTTTACCAGCTATATTAATTCCCCTTTCCCCTCGCCCACCTGTCTCTCACCGATTGATTACCTCAATTTACATTTTCACTGACTAGCATTCTTGCATATGTACTAGCCTCTGGCTACTTTACTACGCCATCCAGGAAGAGCACAAACCAACTGCAGATGCTTCCTCAGCCTAATGAAGGGTATGCAAAGAAGAATTTTTCCAAAGATTTGAGGTGGTCTAATAAAAGATATTAGATTTACCCAAAGAACCTTGTCCGCCTGTGTCCTCAGACCAACATAGCTACATCCTACACCCCTGACTGAATAGCTAGAGCACTCAATCAAGATGTGGGAAATCCTGGTTTAAATTCCTCCTCATTATACTGAGGCTTGAATACAGTTCCAAGGAGGAGACCCCAACTATCAGCCATAAATTATCTTGGGGTAAGATTGTTCTCAATTCCTCCTGTTGAAGATGTTTCATATTGCAAAAAATAAATATTCATTGCATAAGAGAGAGACTGCCTCTATAGACTAGTGATAAGGGCACTCACCTGTTGTCCGGTCCCTCCTCTAATGAATATTTATTTCTGTATTTATAATATTTATTTCTTCTCAGTCTCTTGAAGGGTCAGATCAAGTGTAGTACTGGCTTTGTCATCTTTTTGGATTCACAATCCTAAACCTCTACTAATAAAATTCACTGGAGTAGGAACTGAAATCTGGGTCTTTTCCCTAGAGTGCTAACCAGTAGGCTACAATTATTTCTCTTGCTCTTTCTTTGTTCCAGTGTAGATTTAAATATGTGATGCAAAGTGGAATTGCTGCATTTTCAATGGAAGGATTGAAAGCATCCCCACAATATCCTGAGAATACCTTGTAGCCCGGTGGTCAGGCCTCTCTCAGGTCAGGGTGGACTCAAGTCCCCCCAGGGAATAGAGAGAATGACTCCTGAATTCCCATGTCCTGTGCAAGGTGTCTAACCACCACTGAGCTATTGAGTAAAAGAAATGCTTCCTCTCACCATGTTCAGTGTGAGGCCATATCCAGTAGGAATGATCTGAGCGTTCCCAGAGTCAAGACAGGCAGAACTGGTTGGTTTAGAATTCCAACTGGAGGATGTGCAATCTGTGTACCTAGCTATTAAGCTCTGGCCATATTTAGGCCGTTCCAAGCTGGTACGGAATGGATGAACAAGTGAAAATAAAATGAAGATGGATGGGTAAAATTCTGATACTTTCTGTGGCTCATGGGCCCTACATGGAGAGCAGTTGTAGATCACTTATACTGCAAAAGGCTGCAGACAGGATTTGCAGAGTTGTTGCACATTCGCTACATTCCATGTATTAGTGGCTTGTAGCAGGTCTCTCTCTCTATGACAGCATGGAAGGTATTTTGAAGGCATCAGTGTGGCCACTGTTTCTTGCAAACTACCACTGGTGATGAAGAAGCCCCAAATGCTAACATCGAGCCTGAGACTATAGGAACAGTTCCACTGCTGTTCTTGGACTATAGAGGTATTGGTTCGCGTGCCCTTCGCACTCTGTTAATGAGTCCATATACTGATTACTTTGGCTTTGTGAAGCAGTTCAGAGTTTGGCCCTATCATTTAGGCACACAACTGAACACATTTCACATGAAAACTCACTTTAGAGGGAGGATTCTTCTTTATTTAAAGCAACAATGAAACGGTGTTTCCTACTTGAGAGGACATAGGGAGCTTCACTTAGTACAAATGGCCCTTGAGAAAAGGTGCAGGCATGATTGTTAACAGTCTATTATACTTCATATCATGAGTGTAGCATGCTGAGTGTCTTTCCAGCCCCCTGTCATTTTAATGGACAACTCTCCATTGTGACTAAATACTGTGTCAGTCCCTTTAGGGGAAAATAGAGCAGACTCTACAGAATTGTATATACCTGACTGACAGGTTGGGTTGTGGAGCAAAGCCAGGAGGGCATTCACAATGAAAACCTGAGTTAATCATATCTTCAGCGGATGCAAAATTTCACTGTATGGGATTATTCAGGGAAAATAGAAAAAGGTTTCTTTGTTAGAAGGCTGAATTTTGTCTTGCATTCTCCCTGAAAAAAACAAGAATTCATAGCTAAGAGATGAATACTCAAATGTAATTTTGTTTCTTTGCCTTTCCATCTTGCCATAAAATATCCCCAGAGATCTATTGTTTCTGTGAAGAATTGATGAGGTTGCCAAACAAAACACACAAGATTTTATTTTGGTGGGTGTACATGTGGTATTCTGGGTATTATTATCCTTTGTGTCTGTTCAGTACATGGACGTTATCGTAGTCTTTTCTGTATAAAATAACCTGTGAATTTTAGAGCTTTGTACATGAGATATCATAAAGCAGAGATGAGACTCTAAATGGATGTGTCTAATTACCACTGAATCTTTAAATATGCTCCCCAAGCAGGAAACTAGGAAAAATCACCTTTTGGGATACAGGAGGATTTTATTAATAAAACTAACAAATATTTTTTGTATTATATTAAGCTGAGGGTGGTGAAGTTTGGTCTTAAAAGACCTTAGGCTTATTTGCATTTGATCAAATTAAAAAGCTCATCAGTAAAACTAATCAATATTTTCCAGTGAAAATATTTTCATTGGAAAGTGTTCTGCTTTAAATGAAGATTTGCATTTTCAGTATTTCTCGCTGTTCCTGAATTTGTTGTGGTTTTCTTTAATTGAAAACTATATTGGAAAGGTCCAGTGAATTAAATTGTTATGATCATTTTTATAATGACTTTAATAAAAATATCAAGCAATAATAACTTTAAAACTGAAAATAATTGTGGAATAGTTTTGATGTGCTGTACTTGTCTTGTGTACAGTCTATTCTGAAGTTTTTTTCCCATACACTGACATTTAAAGAACCCGAGAGCTCCTTGCCAAAGGATTGTACAGTCAATCTAAAACTCATGTTTATAAAACAAGAGGGTTAGCTTGGGCATCTCTATCTTTGCTGAGTCAGAGATTATGGGGTGGCTATATCTCTTTGTACAGTCGGTGTGAGAGAAATATTTATAAAACAAGAGGTTACGCTTAGGCATCTCCTTTTGGCTGAGGTAGGGGTTCATTTCTGTCCTCTGTGAGAGACAGGAGCACTAGATACCTCCTACAAAATATGTACACTTCGTAAAATCAGTCTCTTAGAAAGCTGGGAGAAATTCCTTCTCATAGTTCCAAGATGGGAAAGTCCATTGACCTTATGAGATTCCAAATGTAATATATACTTAGAAAGGATCTTAACTATGACAGTGGAATAACATTTGTCAATAATGTAACTACGGATGGGTGAGAGGGGCACTAGCTCCAAGTGCCTGTTTCATAGTTTCATAGTTTCATAGTAGCTAGAGTCGGAAGGGACCTAGGTAGATCATCTAGTCCGACCCCCTGCCTTGGCAGGAAAGAGCAC
>NW_017728947.1:30400034-30411576 GCF_001723895.1 Crocodylus porosus
GGAAGGGACCTAGGTAGATCATCTAGTCCGACCCCCTGCCTTGGCAGGAAAGAGCACCGGGGTCAGATGACCCCGGCAAGGTGCTCATCTAACTAGAAGGGGTGCCAAAATTTTCTCCTACCCCTATGGAGTCTATGCTCCAGCAGCAAGAGCAGCTCCACAGGCAAGGGACAGAAATTGCACACAAACCAGTATAAGTGGTTGGAAACTGGTTCAAATCTGTAACACAATAGAAGCTCAGTGCCCAGAAACCACTTTCAAAATGGACAAAGCTGGCTTAAGATAAACCTGGTAGTATCACACTTAACTGATTTAGGATAAATTGGTTTATTCTGCCCGAGATCCCCTCCAGATACAAGCTAACTCACAGTCCCCAGGCATGCTAGGATGCTTTGCACTTCACCCAAACCCTCCACCTCCCTTGCATGGTGGGCAGGCTAGCCTTGGTCCAAGCTGCGTACTCCAGCCAAGCAGGGAGGCATGCTCAAATCCCCCCTGGCTTTTGCAGGAATGCAGCTGCATTTCTGGAATCAAAAGTGAATGTCTGTTTATTTGCTTATCAGTTCAATCTATGCAGCTTAGGCTAACCCAGGGGTGGGCAAAATACGGCCCATAGGCTGGATCCATCCCAGCAAGCAATTCTATCTGGCCTGTGGGCACCCACCAATTAACTGTACCCCACTCAGCCCACATGCCTCGCTCCCACCCTAGTGTGGAGAAGGGCCCGGCTAAGCCAGCATGCAGCTTCTGGGCAGGGCTACTGCTGCCGCTGATGCAGCTGCCTAGGGACCTTCATGGCTTCCCCAGCCTCCAGTAGCTTCTCCTTGTCTCCCTGCTGCAGCACTTCCTCTGGGCAGCAGGTAGAGAAATGCGGGTGCAGGGAGAGCGGTGGTTGGAGAGGAGCTGCACCTGGGTGGGGGCGGGGACATGGGATTGGTGGGACCACAGAGCCCATGCCCAGGGGGCAGTGGGAACATAAAGCTCAAGTGGGCAGGGTGTGGGTCCCCCTATATTCTCCCCCCCCCCATAGCGCACAGGTCCCGCCACTGGCAGCAGCAGCAAGAGCAGGTGAGGGTGCTTGTGGTGCTGACGCCTGGCCACACATGTTTCCAGCCAGTGATGCAAGTGGTAACAAGGAGCACAGCCAGGCCAGTCTGTCTCTATTGTGTGGAGCTCTCTGTGGCACATGTGCAGCTCCCAGTACTCATACGCCACTGCAGGAAGCCCCACGCAATGGAGCCAACTACCTTTCCCATCACGTGCAGTTGCCAGGACTCTGCCAGATGTGGTGGGGACCCCCACCCCCTGCTTCCATGACTGCAGGGGGTGGCAAAGGCAGCTGGCTCCATTGCATGGGACTTTCCCTGGGGGCATGCAAGTACTGGGAGCTGCACATGCACGATGGGGAGCCCCACATGATAGAGGTGGGAAGGCTTGGCTATACCACTTGCAGCACTAGTCAGAGCTGTGCACCATTGGGCAGCAGTGCCTGTGTGGGCCATGAGAGCCCCAAAGGCCCTCGTCTGCTGCTTCTGCTGCTGCCAGCAATGGGGGCTATGTCATGAGGGGAGTGTGTGAGTGGTCCTCACATCCCCCCATGCTCCCTCACACCCCACAAACCCCACACATCCACACCCTGCTCCCATAATCCCCCACATATACACACACCTGCAACATAGCCTACACCCCTCCACACACAGCCACACCCCCTCACATACCTCCCACACCCCACCATATACACTCACCCTCATCCACACCCCACACACTCCCCCACAAACAAAATACAAGAGTAATACTTTATTTTTGATGTATTATGCATTCATTTCTATATACACTACACAAATCATGACAAAAATATTTTTTTATATAAAATTAAAATACATTATACTAAACGTTTGACTTTTAGTATATGATGTAGTTTTTTTCTGAATCAGATGGCAACCCCTCCCCTCCCCCCCGCCTTCCAAAAGGAATGCTTCTGGGGGCAAGGGGATGGACTTCCAGTGGCAAAGGTCAGGGGTTAGGGGTAAGACTTCAAGTCCCAAGATGATGACTGGGGGCGGGGCATCTGTCAAGGGGTGGGGCTACACTTGCAGCCCTTGACAGCTCACCAGAACTCATTAAGCAGCCCTCCAGCTGAAATAATTGTCCAACCCTGGACTAATCTGTAAAGACTGAATCAATTCAGGCTTTTTGACTTAGCTACAGTATTGTTCTTGCAGCGGCAGCCAGTGCACAGGCACCACACTGCTGCTGCTTTAAGAGCAAGACCCGGGGCATACAGAACATGTAGCAGCAACAGCCAAGGACCATTTTGGATAAGACTGCAACTCTCCCCTAGCCTTGGACCACCACAAGCTCTCAAATTTCCACCCTTCTCCCCCTCAACACACTCTCCTGCAGGCTCCAAACCCTGCTTGTTACATCACTGACATTACACAACCGTGGACCATCTTCTGTTTGCAAGAGTAGACACATGTATCTGTATTTGCTGTGCTTGCAAGTGATACTTTCATGGATTTATTTAACAAGAGATTTAGTGGAAAAGTTACAATGAAGCTCATAGCATATTTAAGATAGACAAACTATCAGAAAATGAGGCAAAGATCGTTATTGTTAGCATGTTTATCTTCTTAGTGGCAGATGAAATAACTCTTCCTAGTTAAGGTGATACATACAGAATATAGAAAAATATTTCAGTAGTGATGCCATTTGGAAAGAAAGATGGCATGTGCACATAAAGTTTATTTCACATCCTGTGGGCTTTGCTGGGGATTTGCTATACACCAGCAAAATTTTCTTAGGGGAACAGAAAAAGATTATTTGTTCAATACCCCTAGTATGAACATTGACAAGTGGAAAAATAGCTAATAGAAAGGAAAATGTGATTTCAGATCATCCCAACAGTATTTTTTACATCTCAAGGTACAAGTAAAGGTAAAGGTATCCTATTTACAACCCACAGAGGCCCCCCTGGGGCAGTGAAGGCAGGGACCCCCTGCTTTTTAACTTAAGCATGAGCAGAGGGTGATGTGGTCAGCATCACACTCCCACTACCTTTACCCTCAGATAGCTCCTGGTGCCAATTGGAGAGGAGGCTGAGTGGGCCTCAGAGCTGTACTGAAAGTGGAAACAATGAGTGGCAACTCAGCACCTTCACCTGGGGTCAAATCCAAACCCTTCCAGTCTGTAACCACTTGCCCCTACTAACTGAGTTCCCATTTTGTATATTTAAGAATTTCAAAATCCTTTATTGCTATTATGCTGTTATAATCCATACCACCTTGTAACTGGGAGCCCAAGCAGCTAAATAGGGGCCAGCTGTAAGAAGAGGGCAGCAAGGAAACACTGCTGCTTAAGCAATAAGCTGCCCAGCAAAGTAAAAGGGAACACCTGCAGCCAGTCAAGGGCATGCTGCCCAGAACAAGCTGGCTGACAGAGCATAGACAGTTAGGAACCAAAGGGTAGGAGTGCCTATTGCAAGGCTACTTGCCCTGCTGTACAATAGGGCAGAGCTCCATTATAGGCAGCAAGGGTGCTGCTAGAACAATAGGTGTAAGCTGCCTTGGAAACCAGCTGTCAGGCCCTGATGAGAAATCCCTGCAGGTGATTGGTGGAGTCACCTGACCAGAAAAGGCCAGGGCTTGAGCAGCATATAAATCCAGTGCCTGAGACAAGAGTGGTAGTCTGGTCTTGATGACAGAAGAGCTCCTGACAGATATTTGAGCTACCTTAGGCCAGGCAGGTAGCTTGCTGATGACTTGTATGAGTCAGGTGAGGAGCTGCTGTTTGGGTTAAGGTACATCACTGTGTTATAGCCAAGGTTAAAGTACACCATTTGTGTTACAGGCAAGAAAGGGCTTATTCTTTTGTTACAGTTGTAACTGGTGGCTTGTGTTGGGACTAGCAGATGTGGTAGGAGGTCCTTGTAACACCAGAGAGGCATGTAAGGTTTTAGCTTGCTGGGGGTAGGGAGCAAGCTGTAGTATGGTCCAAGAGGGCAGGGACTGGGAGGGGTAGGGACTGACCAGGGCATTGAAGCCCACCATGGTATAAGATTAGACTGTGGTCAAGTACCCATCAAACTAATTGGGAACACCTGTGAGGCATGGGCAAGACCATAGAAGAGGTCAGAGGCCAAAAATGGCTCATAAAGCAATAGGTGTCCTGGGAGCATGTACAGGCCAGGAGGGCCAATGTAGTATGAGGATTGGATTTGGACTAGTGTGGGCTGGAAGGAATCTGCTGGTGGGTAGGCAGCTCACTCCAGGGCCCTTAAGCAGCCTTCCTGTCAAAATTTTACTTGACATCAGAATGCAGCAGGCAAGAAGGGAGGGAACCTTTCAGCCAGAGCAGGGCAGGAGCTGTGGGTCCACTGGGGATGTTGTGGCTGCCCCTAGGCACAGTCTCTTTTAAACGCCTCTAAAAGCCAAAGAATACTGGATCTATTTTGCCACACAGAACCTGTATGCTAGGCTATCTATGACTTACACAAGGTCATGTAGAAAGTCTTTGTCAAAACTAGTAATACCACCTGGGAATATTGATTCCCCATTCTAGTGTATTAACTGCTAATGTAGAGCCAATTAATATGCATATTCTGTCCTGTTCAAAGTCCTATTCTGTACCCATCACTGTGGTATCTGAGAGCCAATAAACATGTAAGAGAGCTTCTTGTGAACATGATCTGTCCAAGAGCAAGCTTAAAAGAAAAATCAATGTGAGATAAATTAATTGTCAGAAGTTTAGAGGAACAAAACCTATTGGGGAAGCAGATTCCTAAAATGAAAGAATGGTTGAGCATAAAAAGAGAATCTGTCCAGAAAGCTTAAAGGAAGAGATGTGAAAGAATGAAGTCTAATATTTGAAGAAGCAGCTATCAAAATAATGTGGAAGAAAAGCAGTCCAGGGAAAAGAAGCACTAGAAAGAATTTTAATACTGTATGCAAAGAAAGAAGAAAATATTTAAAATAGAGGGTAAAAATATCCATATTTCTTGGGCTAAAATTAATCCCTGCTATAACTCAGGAAAACCTAGTGCTGTCTGTAGAAACAACTGAGTGACACTTGTAAGTGGAGGGATGACTCCAAACCGGTCATGAATATTGTTAGTAAATTTGCTTGGACTAGAGGAATAATGGGCATCTGTACCTTGTCACTACAGATGCTTGTTTTATTAATCCAACCATGTGGAATGTGCTACAGTTAACATGCCTTTTAAAGTTAAATGTGTCGATTCTCATATTGAAACATCAGACTGAGGTGGCTGGTGCTTGTGAAAGGTTGTCTTGTGTTTGGTGTATTTATCGGATGTGGATAAAGATGTGCATTGTGAACCCTAGGGGAAAAAGGACTCTAGCACTACTCACTGCAGGGTGCCATATTTTATTAGATCCTAGGCAAGATGTGTGCTGGTCTGCTTCTGAGACTCCTGACTAGGCCCATTACTGATTCATTACAGACCTCTGGCACAAGAAACACAGCATTATACATGCATTCACACATGCAGTTTTCCTAGGCCTATTCTTCAGGGACATACTTGTCACTTGCAGGGATCTCCTGGTGACATCTTCCCCCAAAGTTTACCATATATGCACACATCTAAAGAGAACTCATAACACTATTGATTATAATGCTGAGTGATGTTTTCCAAGGATATTACAGAAGTGACTTTCTTCTTACTAGGGCTAAAAGTACAGATATTTGGGGGCATTAGGGAGAGATTTAAATTGATTCAAAATGGCTGTCCAATATCTGGTAAGTCAGGATGGGGGGGTCCAGCAGGCTGATGTGGGGGCAGGTACAATCCATAGGTGGGGTGGGAAAGCAGGTGTGACCCACAGTTGGGGGGTCCCCCCCAGTGAACCTATCCCTCCTACCTCTCCCCACACCAGCAGCGGCAAACACTGATAAAAGCAGCTGCACCTGGAGCGGCTCATGGAACAGGGGTTGAAAGCACTGGTTAGGAGGAAACAAGGGGCGGGGGTGGGGCAAAAAATAGACCAGTGTGAAGGGAGAGTGGGTTAAAAGAGCAGCCCTGGGATGGGCTAGTGGCTGTGCTTTCCCAGCTCTGGGGCTGTGCAGGGAAAGTAGGCAGAAGTTCCGTGCACTGGTTTGACCTAAATTGAATGAGTCTGCTACTAAAACTGGCTTCTGCAATTTTTAGACTGGTTTGTGTGCATGGAACATCTGTTCAGTTACAGGTGTAGACTGATTGCTGGTCACTGAGACTGGGTCCTTTAGAATAAGGCTGGCACAGGGAGAAGCTAAATTTTAAATTGGGTGGCAATTTTGAACCCAATTTAACTTCCAGGATATCTGTTCTTAACTTTCCTATCCCCCCTTGTTACATATGTGATCATAACTGCCACCCCTTCTCCTTTATTTGCTTGTCCCCCTTCGCCTCTCCTGTTGTTTTTTCTGTACTTTCTGCCTATGGGCCTGGAAAAGTGTCATGCTTATATTAGTATAACCTCTCCTTATATTGGGATAACAATTTCTTAAACAGAACAGGCTATGATGTGCCTTCCCACCATAACCTAAAGTTGCAGAGCATCTGCTTCCGCAAATACCCCAGAAGATGTGGTCAGTTGTTAACTTCAGATACTTGGCATGCAGAACTAATGCAAATATCACAGGTGTTAATATGCTGTGTGTGTCCAGGTTCTGCCTTTCTTATCTTCATCTTGCTTTTCTTTTCCTCAAGCAATCATCAGCAGGAGATGCAAGTTACAAAGTTCACTGGCCCAAGATTCTTTTCTCTGTTCTTCTAACAGTATCTGTAACCTTGTGTTCCTGACCAGGGGCACCATGATGCTTGGCAAGCCAGTAGCCTTCCTCCTAGTGTCGGAACTGCTCTGGCTTGAACCTGGAACGTGGTCACCACTAAAGGAAGCCCAGGCCCTTGTACTACCAGGCAGCTGATCCAGCACTAGTCCCACCACAGCCAGGAGGTTCCTGGGAAAGAACTAGGTGATTTGGGGCTAACCAGAGGGCTAAAACCCCTTCCTACTTCCTCCAGGGCCTTGTGCCTGGAACAAGGTTACTTGGTGCTGCTGCTTAGGGCTGTCCTGCTTTGATTCCAGTTAAACTTTATTTCTGCCTTGGATTTCCTGGTTTGGATTGAATGCTTGACCATGACCTCAGTGTGACATTCTGAAACCTGGGCTTTATATGCAGATTTGGCCTTGGCAGTCACTACTTTAAACCCTGATTTAGGATGAATCGCTAAGGCTGACTGCCTATAACCTGGTCAACACTTACAGTAAATGCTAGGCTGTGGTTCCTATCATAGCTTCAATAATCTCTTCTTAACATTTCCAAAATGTCTCTCTCTTATCTGACTTGAAGATTAACTTATTTTAATTCATTGCCCTCTTAACCTACTCTTGAATTCAGCCCCTTGTTGATCCTTGCAATTTTCTTTTTTTATCTCAGTATAAAGAAAGCATTTTAGTCAGTATAAAGAAGGCATTGCAGTACATTAGAGTAACAATTATTAGGCTGACCATACTCTTCCAGATACCAGGCCACAGAGTAAACCAGGTCCTTGCTCCACAACACATTTTGACTTGGATTAATACATAAAATATAATTAGGATTTTCTTTCAGCTTGTTATTAAATTCTTCCTATTATTCATCTATGATTCATCTGTGATAACTTTAAATTTCCAAGTTGTCTTTATGTCAGTGTATGCTAAATGGCCTGATGTACTGTATTTTAAACCCCAAAACATCTGAAGGAATCCATTAAGCAAACACCAAAAACAAATGGAAGGTCAAACATACCTTGCCATTTAAAGGGAATACATTAAAAATAAAGCCCTTTTGATTCTGGACATGCATGCACATGTCTGCATGCTGTAGCTTTCATTCCCTGTCAACTCAAATCAATAAAACAACAACAGTGCATGCTTGCAGCAGTGAAGCAGTTAACACTGCATTTTCTTTTCTGTGTATGTGCCACCTCCTTAGCATTCTTTCAGCATCACTTCTGGTGTATGCATTAAGTTTTAATTAGCATTCCCTGAAAGAAGGCAAGGATCCTGTTATTAACCACTGGAGGTGTAAACTTGTTTAGGGAGCTGAGTTACCATAAAATATTTCCTGCTCTACCCTCTTCCATCAGAAGATTCTGACACTACTTAATGTAATTTGACCATTTTTAGAAGATCATGTAACAATTAAAGGCAAATAAATAAAATTAAAAATAAATTGAATCCTTCCTCTCAATCATACAACTTCTGATTTAATCTTATCCAGACTAATGAATAAAAAATGAGGGTTCCCCCTGCCCAATGCTTGAGTGAAACATGTCTTGCTGCCTTATGGATCTGACAGTGCCACCTACTGGCTAAAAGCTGTCACTAACCTTACCATTGCTACCCTTGAGCTTTTAATGATTTTACATTGCTCCAACATCGTTGAAACAGCTGAAGCATGGTAGAAGAACAGCTAGGGTGCCTTACTGCAGAAGCATAGGTTTGAGCCCTGCTTTAGACTTGTGTTGATGGCTGTCCTCCAAATGATCCAACTGCATTCAGTTTGGGGAGCCAAACCTGACTGCATCCGAAACACTAACCTCATTACTCCTTTGGTGCCACCATAGAAAAATCAGGCTAGAAGGAATTTCAAGAGGATGCCTAATCCAACTCCATGTTCTAAGCAGGATTGTCTAAATTACCCCAAACAAATGTTTGTCTAGCCTCCTTTTAACATTTTTCAGTTATGAATTTTTTTGCTTTGCTTAACCTCCTTTATAGATATTATTTAATTAGGAAATATCTTTCTAACTTAAATCTCCCTCATTGCAATTTAAGCCCATCCATTATTTCTTGTTTTCTACCCTGGAGACGCAAGGAACAATTGATCACTTTTTTCTTTATAACAACTTTTTTTATATTGGTAGACTATCAAATCCCCTGAGAAGCATGTTTTGGCTAGTAATATCTTTTATTGAACCAACTATATAGCACCACTTAGGGTTGGTCCAATAAAAGATATAACCAAACAAATCTTGCTCCTCTCACATTCCCTGGGCTATCATTGCTGTGAGCACAGCAACATTACAAGACTGCTATCAAATCCCTTCCTCAACTGTTTCTTGTCTGGATTAAAGACTACCATCTCTTCCCACCTTGTCCTGAATACATCTTGTTTTCTATATTCCTATGAACTTGCTTTAAAATAAATGGCTGTTACTTCAAAAGCAGCTAAATGTCATAGACTTCTAAGTCCATTGTTCAGAAGTGAGGAGTTGAGAAGTTTGGCATCCAATGTTATATAGACTCTGCTAAACTAATTTTGAAAAAGAGAAATACATGGATACTGAGAAGTTTTAGAAAATCCAATTCTGCAATCCATACTCATGTGAATAGCGTTTATCTTGCTAGCTTTGAAAATTCAGGAATATCACACAGATCCTCCCTAGTTGTGCCAATAGATTTATCAGATGTCTTAGAGCATGTATATCATGAATTCTTATACCTTAATGAGAGCCATGGTCAAATCTTTGTTAAAGACTCCCTTTCTCCAGAATGTCCTGTACATATTGGCATTAAAATGGACATCAACAAAACCAGCAAGTTAAAAATATGTAAATGTTGTCCATATCAAGTGCTCAGTGTCCAGAGGGTAATGGAAATAATAGAGGAAAAAATGACAGAAGTTAAAAAAATAATCAGCAAATAGCAGACAATCATGAAGACCGAGATCCAGAGAGGGACTTGAGTGCTGAACACTGAATATTGTAATACCTACCTTGTTGGCATCTGACCATGGTACTGGAATCCACAGCTATGAACCAGAAGCCTAGACTCCCTGGGCAATACATGGGAATGGTCCTTATAAACTAACACACTGAGCAGGGAGACATGGCTAATAAGGAAATGCTGAAAGCAGGGATATGTCTTAAATTATATCCCTCTCCAGGGCTTAGGCGTTTTGCTTCATGTTACCCCAAGATACCTCCTTCCATTCACTGTCTGAAACCCACTCCTGAGCCTTTTCTTCCAGAAACTAAGGGGGCATTTCTTTTTCAAAACACAGTTGGTAAAGAAGCTACTCTTATCTTCCCTTTGTGCAACAGTTCAGGGGTTTGAGCACTTGCACAGGATGTGGGAGACCCAGATTTAATTCCTTCTTCTTCCTGAAGGAATTCAAACATCTCCCATGAGATGTAACCTCTAGCCTGCTAGTCAAGGTACTCGGTGTGGGGTGACTAAATGTTCTTTTAACATCTTCTCAAGCTCTTCCACTTAGCATAAAAGAATGAAAAATTAAGCAAGCATGCAAGAGATTGTCCTTTTCTTTCTCATGCCCTTGTATCAGGTATTTAGTAGAATTTGCAGATTTGTTGGAACCTGACAGGCCACTCTCTGTGAGTACTTCTGGTTTGGCCTCAAACTTGCAACCTCTGGGCTGTCAACGATGCACCTTAGCACCCATGTCGCTGGACAATGCTCTTAGGACAAGTTAGGACACTTATCTGGTGACTGCTCCAAAGCCTGTTCATACATTTTATCCCAAGTTCTTTTAGGGCAGGGGTGGCAACCTGCAGCATGTGTGCCACAAGTGGCATGGGTGGCCTCTGTATGTGGTACTAAGCAGGGGGCAGAAGCAGAGCAGCAAATCAGGCAGACAAAAGATCAAAATGACATTTGGGAAGGCTTGGGGCTTAACTTGTGGTAAGCCTGCCAAAAAGGTTAGCCCCACTTGTGTAGCATATGTCTACACTAATAATTAATGCCCTTATCCTCCTGATAATCCAAATTGTAAATCCATATATTTGAATCCAAGTGCAAATCTATTCAAAGTCTAGATGCTCTGAGGGAAGTGTTTCCAGAATAGTATCACAATTGCCTATGATAAATGTCAAGGGCTATAGGCTGTACAGAAGGGACAGGATTGGAAGGAAAGGTGGAGGAGTGGCACTCTACATTGAGGAAGAATACTCAACCTCATCAATTAGCAAAGGGTCAGAGGAGGGGCACTTTGAAGTGCTTTGGGTTAGATTACAAGGCAGTCAAGGGGGAGAGAGACTTAACAGTGGGGGTCTACTACAGACCACCCAACCAAGGGGAAGAGCTCGACCAGGAATTCTTAGGTCAGCTCATGGAAGTAGTGAAGTCAAAGGATGTAGTAGTCATGGGGGACCTGAACTTCCCAGACATCTGCTGGGAAGAGCAGTCAGCCTGGTCTGACCGCTCACATAGGTTCTTAGCCAGAATGCAGGACCTTCATCTAACCCAGGAGGTGCACAGCCCCACCAGGGGGGACGCCTTGTTGGACCTGGTGCTGGCCATGGGAGACAACCTGGTGAGGGGGCTGCGGGTGCTTGACCACCTGGGCAACAGCAATCATCGCCTGCTGGAATTCACCATCCAGCGCAAGGTGTCAAAGGCCTGCAGCAAGGCAGCAGCCCTAGATTTCAGGAGGGCAAACTTCAATGAGCTAAGGAGAATAGTTGGGGAAGCACTGAGGTCCCAGAGGGGAGGGGAGCCAGGTGTCCAAGGAGACTGGTCGTTCCTTAAGGAGACAATCC
>NW_017728947.1:30411676-30485813 GCF_001723895.1 Crocodylus porosus
CGGGCACTACCAGGAGTGACTAGGAATAATGGTCACAAGCTGGCAGAGGGTAGATTTAGGCTAGATATCAGGAGGCGCTACTTCGCTGTCAGGGCGGCTAGGATCTGGAGCCAACTTCCAAGAAAAGTGGTGCTGGCTCCTACCCTGGGGGGAGGCTAGATGTACACCTTGCTGGGGTTGTTTGACCCCAGTACTCTTTCCTACCATGGCAGGGGGTCGGACTAGATGATCTACTCGGGTCCCTTCCAACCCTAAAAACTATGAAACTATGAACTCTTCATATAACCTGATGTTAAAAACAAGCAGGAAAAATATTCTTAGGCACTTCATTTCTTCTATAGGATTTATAAGATGAGCAAGAGCAAATCTCCTTTGTTAGTTTTTTCTTTATACATTACTCCATTTTCTTACAATGGTAGTTTTTATAAGCATTGATTTTGTTATATGTTCCTGGCAGAAAGAGATTTATAGTACTACTTATATATAGAATTTCCTGACCATAGTGATCTTGGAGCAAGGCTTTATGCATATTGTATTCATTTATGCTTATGAGAGCCATTAGCTACAACTTAAATAGTTTCACAAGTGTAGCATTATAAACATGGGCAAAGTTCATAAACACTTAAAAGTATGCCATTTCATAATTACAATAAAATAAAACTGTATTGACAACATATGTTAATCCAGAAGTGTGACTGTATGCAAAATTTGCAAAAATTGACCACATCTGGCTGTGTTCTGTACTGTAGATATAGGATTTACCTATAAAGAAGGCACCTGGGTTACAGTAGAAAAGACAAGAGCAGCCTATTGTTACTGCTTTTCAACACTAGGAGAAAAGAGATTATATGAATAATTGAAAAAAGACAGGTGGCACATAAAAATTAACTATAGTACCATAGTGTTGATGAATGTACTTATTAATTTATTGTTCCCTTGCTTGTACATTGTATTTATGACATCTCAAACTGACAAGGGAGTTTTAAATATGCTGTAGGATTCATTTGCTTAATGTTGGTCATCCTGCTGCAGTTAGTTTCACAGTGTTTTTATTTGTGATGTAAATGATGTTCTCAGTGTAAAAAGAGGGGTGCCAGTCATGTGTGCAACATATCACCTTGAGACAAAAAGGAGTCATGCCCCTCAGAATGAAGGACACGTGATAGATGTGGCTGTGTGTATGTTTGGGCAGGGATCATGGGGTTATGCTTAAATGATGAGGATAGGTTCCAAAGCTCAGTGTAAATGAAAGTGGATCAGGAACAGCTTTAATTTCAAAGCCTGAATTGTTCCAACTTGTTTGATTTCTGAAACAGAAGAATGTGTTTATTATTAATTTAGATTACTTGGGGCAATTCCACCTCTCTTAACATTATGCTCCTCTTCATGATGTCTACCCTTTCTTGACTACTAGAATATTCTTTAGATGTATTGCAAATCTGGTCAGTCAGCCAGTTATCTTGACTAGTAAAGAAAATACAGTTTGTGACTTGCTGTGTTTTCATTCCCTAACAGCTAGGGACAAATCAAGGTTACCCTTTCAAAAGCATAAGGGGAAGGGAAGTTGTCTGATCCTTGGTGTTCCCCATTTATCACTTCTTAGTTTCAGGTACTGATTTGGAAAAAGACACACAATGTATGAAGAAGGTGATATCAGGATAAGAGTTAGTTTCTTGGGTGATCCACATGTTGAATTCCCCAACTTTCAATGCTGATGCTGCTTTTTCTCTGAGGAAACTCCAACATTATCTTAAAAACTCTTCTCTTTAAATAATTGTTAATATTCACAACTCTAACTTTAGTGTATTGAAGCATACCGTCTGGAGTATACATTTCAAAATGAAATACCAAATGGTAAGGTTTGCAAGTATAAATAATTCTGTTATTTCTTCGTTCTGAGTGATACAGGCCACCTCGATACCAGATAATTCTTGCATTCTTATCTCTAGGAGCTGTAAGAACTCCTTTTCCACAAGGTAAATAATTAGTGATTCTTTTCCACAATAAATCACAGAATTAGTAAGTTATTAAACTCTTTTTGTAAATGCATTTGCTCATATGGAAAGCTAGAGAACCAGCTAAATTGGTGCATCAAAGGAGAAACATTCATCTTGTCTGAACCCATTTTTTAAACAGGTTCATCTAATACAGGTTAAACAGGCTTTCCTTGGGCAATGTTTTTGCATTTCTGGCATTGTAGTATTACTCAGAATAAACAAGTCTAACTTGTATAAGCTAGGTTTCAAGGATATACTTAATAGATTTTTTTGCAAGAGTAAAGGTAGGCCATCTATGACTCAGCAGAGGATTGAGGCCTGAGCATGACTAGATGTATTTACTGTATTTATTGTGTTGACTTGATATTTTTTTTCCTTTTCTCTTTGTGCTATGTATATGTGATTACATGTTTAGAAGTAGCAGAGCTCAGCCATACAAGAAACTAAATTAACAGGAGCTTTGTATGTAAAAGAATGGCAGGAGCATGCCCCAAAAGAAGCGGTTGCCTAGTTTCAGCCGAAAGCAGCTGGACATAGTGCAGATGACCTGACCAAAGAAAAGGCAATGAAATCATCAGTACATAAATGTTTTACAAACAAACTGACTCCATCTAAAGTACTGGGAGGCCTGCAGAACTGGATTTATCCTGAAGAGTCAGGGACCTTGCCACATAAGTGTCATTAGCACCAAAGAAGAAGAAAATAATCAGGCTTTGCTAAAACAAGGGCTGACCCCTTCGCAGGTCTATTACACAAATGCTCTTCTGCAGCATTTTCATCTGGAACGTGTGGTGCATGTATAATTTGTTTCAAAGTCTACAAAGTGATTGGACCACTTTACATAATTGGGAGAGATAAGAAACCAGCTTTCAAGCAAGGAAGAAAGGGGGAAGATAGCCAAACAAGCTAAAAACAGATGACTAGTTTCATCCAGGGCTGATGAATCTGAGAACTGACTCACGTTGAAGTAGGCACAGGACAAACATTTACACACAGGCTTCAATGGCAACAAACTTTAATTAGTGGCTGTTGTTTCCTGGAAACATGTTAATTTGGAACCCTCAAAGGTACTGAACACAGGGCTGGGGGCTTGTCCCTCAGTAAGGACCAAGGTTTGCTGCAAGACCAGATGCTCAAATGCAAATCAAGCAGGTCAAGTATGTTCAGCCCGAGTGCCACCATAAGCAGCTAACAGGAAGAGCTGCCAACTTACAGGCCTGGGCATTGCCACTGCTGGCAGCGGCAATCAGCTCAGGCTGCCTGCCCAGTCCACACCCTTGATTTTTTTTCTAGTAATCATCCACTTTGCTTTTCCTAGTCACCCATCTGCTACCTGTGGGACTTTCCCATGGAGGCTCTTCATTAGGTTGCACCTGCACACCTGAGGAAGCCTGCTCAGCACCCAAAAGCCTGCTCAGATGTATCCTAACTAGGCAGCTGGTCCAATAAAAGAGCTCATCCTAGGAAAGCCTGGCCCCTCAGCATAATTCCTGGCCCATCACACTTAACCAACCAAACGTGCAGAGTATTCAACTGGCAAACAAGGTTCTTTGGGTAAATGTGAGATCTCTTATTAGACCAATTAAATAGTTGGAAAAATTGTTCTTTGAAAGCTTTTGGGTACAAGCACCCTTCTTTGGGCATAGGGAGAGTCTGCTGGTGTTGTGTGTCCTCTTGGATGGAAAAGGAGCCGACATGCAAAATGCAGGTCAGTGAAAATGCAAATGACTAGTAGGGAAGATCAGAGGCTGTGGGAGACAATAGGTGAGAGGGGAGTGTGTGGGCCTGCATGACTTTGCCTGGTTTCTCCAAGGGGTGGGTGGGTGGGTGTGGGTGTGTGTGTGTTGGGGGGGGTATACATGTAGCCTTGTTTGGGAACTGGGATGTTGGGGGTAAACTGGGGGAACTGTCTGTTTAAAGTATATGCATATGGCTTTGCTGGGGGGGAGAGGGGGGCTGCAGGAGTCTGCGTACCTATAGCCTTGCTTGGGGGAAGGGGGGTTGAGTGCATGTATTTAGGTATGTCCGTCTGTCCAAAATATGTGTGCATAGCTTTGCTTGAGGGCGGTGTGGGGGTGTGTACACGCACAGCGAGGGTGGGGGTGGCGTTGTTTGGGGGCTGTGGTGTGTGTGCAGTGAGATACGTCTGCCTAAAGTAGGTGTGTGCGCCTGTCTACATCGTGTGTAGACACACCTGATGGTCTGAAATGTAGGGAGGTCAGGCGGTGTGTGTCGGCGGGCTTGCCCCATGTACCTACACAGGCAGTAGGCCTGGCGCCAAAGGCCCAGCTCCCTCGACTCGCAGACCCCAGGAAAGGCGCTCCGCCCCCCTGCACGCGCGCTCTGGCTTCCCGCCCCCGCCCAACTGCTGCGCGGCTAACTTCTTTTCGAACTCGCTCCCCTGGCGAGGGGTGGGCGGGGCCCCGACGCCGAGCTGCTATTGGCCAGGCAGGAGGAGGCGGTAGATTGCGATTGGCTAGGGCGCGTCCCGCTTTCCCCGCAGGGGGAAGGGGGAAGCATTTGGTGCCTGCGGTCTCCGCTGGTTCAATTCAAATCGGCTGGAGGACGGGGCTCGCGCGGAGCGCAGGTGGGCGGGGTGCGGGGAGGCCACGCCTCATGGTGGTGGTGTGGGGGGACACCGGACGACACAGGGGCTAGCCCCGCCTCCACTTTGCGACACCTTCGGATGGGGGGGGCGGCCCGCGGGAACCTGGGGCCGGTGGCGCCAAACGTTTAAACCGATCCTCGGAGGGCCCCGCCCACTCTGCGCTGCCAGCCAATCGGCGCCCGCCAGCCGCGCCGTGACTGGTGGCCGGGGGCGCACGGGGCGGGGTGGGTCCAGCGGCGGGGCAGCAGTTAGGGCGGGGGGCAGGTAGGTGCGGCCGTGGGGGCCGGGCCATTCTCGGACCGGATTCGATTCGACCCGACCCGACCCGACCCGACCCGACCCGACCCCTTCCGGCCGGGACCCGCGCGCTTCGCCGTTCTCACCCCGTGTTCCTCCCCGCAGGATCCGGCCCCTCCGCGATGCCGCCCGGTGCCGCCAGCCCGTGAAGTAGCATTTCGCGCCGCGCAGGGGACATGGACCGCTGCGGCGTCGCGGGGACGGAGGGGAAGGTACCTGGGACACTCGGGGTGGGGTGTACGGTCGGTCCCGTGCCGCAGGGGTCCGCGCGAGATGCCGGTGGTGGGTGGCGGGTGATCCCCGCGCCTGTGAGTCAGGGGGATCCGGAGAAGTGGATGCAGAGGGTCTCAAGTTGCAGCCAGGGAAGTTTCGGTTGGATATTAGGAAGAATTTTTTCAAGAAAGGAGCGGTGAAGCACTGAAGCGGGTCACCCAGAGAGGTGGCAGACTCTCCATCCTTGGAGGTTTTGAAGACCCAGCTAGACAAAGCCTCGGCTGGGACGATCTAGTTGGGGATGGTCCTGCTTTGAGCAAAGGGTTGGACTAGATGACCTTCTGAGGTCCTTTCCAACCCCCGTTTTCTATGAAAAACACTGCTGTAGAGGGAGGGAGCTAGGTTGTGTCACCTTGGGGAAGGGGTGCTGGGCAGGTGAGACTGGCGCCTCTGGCTTCAAATAAGAGATGCACCTTGCGAAAGCTGTTGAGAGGAAGAGCTCCCTTCACCTGCTTCAGTGCTGTGGCAGGCTGCCTTATTTTTTTCTTAGGCGTAGTTGGCCTGGTTAGTCTGAATGCTGAAATCAAGGAGCAGGTAGGGGAGATTTGGCACTTTGTACCTACCCAAAGGATGTGTATATTTAGTGATTTCTGTCTAAAGTGTGTGTGTGTGTGTGTGAGAGAGATCTGTTTCTACCTATCTGTCTATCAAAAGTGTGTGTGTACTAACATTAGGTATTTGACCAGTTAAATAAAGTTCAGTCAATTGACTGGTCAAACATAGGTCAAAAATTGTAAAAAAAAAATAAATAAAAAAATCACTAGCTAGCCAGCCGCTCCTATAAAAGGGGCCATGCTGGGAAAGCCTGGCCTCTCAGCATAGTTCCTGGACCATCACTCTTAACCAACCGGAAGCACTGGGTATTAGCAGACAAGGTTTTTTGGGTAAATGTGATATCTTCTATTAGGTCCAACAGGTCCTAATAATACACAGAGAAAAAGCATGCATTTTTCCATTAAGGAATGTGACAAAACAATTTAAAATTATGTACATTTCTGTGGAGAAAACTACAAAAAGAGTAGGGCTATTTGTAAAATTGCTATAATCTTTGACTGGTTTAAAAAATACGCAGTCAATTAACGAGTCAGACAGACTTGTCTAAACTAGGGTTGGCAAGCCAGCCAATTAATTGGGCAATTGACTGGCTTGCCAGCCCTTGTTTAGACCTGTCTGTCTGTAGTGTGTCTCCGTTTAGATACACCCACTTTGATTAGGCTGTGAGTTGCAAATCAACCCTGCCTTCTACCTGACTGCAAACTAACACAGTTAACTACATCTAAGAAATACCCCAACATGACAATCCATTATGAGCTTAGCTTTCGTGGGCTAGAGCAGATAAACTGAGCTCTAGCCCACCAAAGCTTGTGCTATATCTGTCTGTCTATATCAACTTTATATGGTTTGTAAGGTGGAAATCTACCCTGGCCATTATGTCTTAACCTGTGCAACAAACATACCTGTGACTTGTATATCTGAATTACTTTATTTTTGTTATGCAGGTATCTGAGCAAAGGGATATAGGTGGTATAGGTCTGTTATGGTAGTTACAAAATCTCCAGTCAGCACTGAAGCCCTGTTATCTTGGATGTGGCAAATACACAGATAAGAGAGTGTGCAGTTTGAGATGTAGAAGCAAAGGTTATCCATCATGCCTGCTATGTTCTAGCAGCTATTCAAAATGCACAAATACACGTTGTAAAATGTTGAGTAAGATTCATTAACACACAGAATAGTCCTCTAGAAGTTGGAGCTAGTATTTGAGTTCTTTTTTTTTTTGGTTTTGCTTGATGCAGGCCATTCCATTGTCTACGTATTGGGTATAACTGTCTTATCGGAGTTCAGTCGAACTGATGCTAAAAACATTTTTTCCAGAATTCTGTTTTGTTTTTGTTTTTTATTTCATCTTATGTCCAAGAGCATCTTCTGTCCCATTAAAATATGGTTTGCCATAGTATGGCCTGTTATTAGCGCAAGCAAGACAAGTCCCTTTGTCAGTAATTCATGGGCTTTTATTTTCTTTAATCTTTTTTTCGTTACTCAGTCACTTTACCCAAACTTATCTCATCTCAAAGCAAACCAGACACTGTATCCGGCAACTTTTCAGGAGGGCTAGACATTTTTCAGAAACAGTATACTTGACCACTTCATCTAGCAACCTTTGGTATTGTTTTTCAGAAGATGGATGAACGAGCCTTTTTAGGTTGGGTGAACACTCAGACTTATTTTCTTAGGAGCTAAATGGTAGGTACTGTTGAACACTGTAAACCATTGTTGATTTAATGGAAGCCTTTATTTGTAAGCCTGCACAATTTAGTCCAAAATAAATGAATCTTTATTTCAACACTGAAATAAGTCTTATATTGAAGTCTTATGCATGATATTGCCTCCAAAAATCGTGGAGTATAATTGTTTCCCTTTTTCTTGCTGCAGGAAAACTGCTCTTCTGAGCCATGTAAAAGTACATTGAAAACTCCCCTGAAACAATCAGCTACCTCACATTCAGTATTAGGAGAGATCCAGTCTAACTCTGGACCTTTGACAACACCCCCAAAACTTAAGGAAATCCCTCTTGGAGACCCATGGACACCCACTACTAACCTTAAGATACTGATCAGTGCGGCTAGTCCTGAGATTAGAAACAGGGAACAGAAAAAGGGGTTGCAAGATAGCGGAAGTGAAATCCTAGAAGCAAAACACTGTTTACAGGTATGTTCTCAATATATATTTTATTTAGTTAGTTCGTATTTTATTTGGTTTTTTTTTTTTTTTCACTAGATAGTTTTCAATGTTGAATGCATGCAACAAACTGTAAGTTGATATTTAATGTAATTCAACTGCCTTCTTTAATTATGGACTAATTACTTTTGAAATGCCACCTTATTACTGTTAGCCAGAAGTTCTGCAAGCCTTTTGCAACTCTGGCTGTTAAAGAAAAGACCTGTAGTATTAGTTGTTAGTTTTTGTTGCCAGCTGTAAAACTATCAAACTTTTGTTTAAAATATGCAAATTCTTATTTCTTGTTTTGATGCAGGAGCATTTGTCAGGAGATGAATATGAGAAATCTCAGCCAAGCCGTAAAGAGAAAAGTTTAGGATTATTATGTCATAAATTCTTAGCTCGCTATCCTAATTACCCCATCACTGGAGACAGTAATTATATTTGCCTTGATGAAGTAGCAGAAGAACTTAGTAAGTTTGTGCATCTACTACAGTATCTATAAATAGGAAATAAGTAAGCACTTATTCCTCTGAATATGCTGTTAAGGGGTACCATATGCTGTTTAGTGTACTCTCTTTAACCTTTAATTATTAAATAACAATATCCTGACTAGTTTTAAGCTAAAGTTGAATACCTTTTTATAAAATGGGAAGCTACTCAGTATTTCACCATTATTAATATGTTATATGCTTAGTTTTATAGTAACTTTTTCAAAGTTTGAAATGATAATCTGTTTACTTAGCAGAAATTGTTCTCCATTTTCAGATTTTTATTTTCTTTTTAGGAAAAAGAGTCTCAAAGTGTGTATATATTAAATATGAATTATTATAGATATTGCATAAAACTGAATGCTGGGCTTGGACCTGAAAACTATTGGCATATTAAGGAGTTGGATCTGTAGAAATAGTATTTCCAAAGTAGCATCTGCAATTTATATCCTGTCCAACTGTAACATCAAAACAAGGTGCTACTTGCAAGAAATCCAGATAATATCAATATGATTGCCCTTGTTGGTATCATATTTAACTTACGTTCTTCATCCAAAGTTGAAATTTTAAATTATGATCACTAGGGATAAGTGGTGTTATTCCAAGGCCTAGAAAGAAGGTGGTTTCTGTGTCTGTCCAAGTTAATGAAATGTAAATTCATGCTGCTTTTGTATCAGCAGATGGTCTTTCACAGGAAAAATTGGACTTTACTAAAAACTACATTGTATTTAATTATTTTCTACCAATTTCAGATTTTTCTGTGCATTATCTCAATAGCAGTGGTTCTCAGCCTTTCTGAACTGAAGGCACCCTCTATAACCTGTGAATTGAGTGGCACCCCATTTGAAAAGCTAATTTATTTATTACAGTGTTTGATTCCTTGCTGAGGGGCCAGGTAGTGGGAGAAGGGGAGCAGCCATACAGGAAGAACCTGAACCTGTACTTATCTGCTTATTTCCTCATGCTCCCTGCACACCCTTTAAAGTTTGTTCTGGCACTTCAGGGTACCCCCAGCACTTTGGATGAGAATAGCTGCTGTATGCCAAGGCAAAGGGTCAGAAGTTTAAAAAAAAAATAGATGGAAGGTCACAATGACTTATAGACTATATATAAAAAAGGCCTTATAAAACGAATGGCCACTTTGTGATGCTTGTTCATGAATGTTCAGTGAGTCAGTCTAAATAAATTTTGATGTTGATGAATTTATTTAAGGACTTGTGTTTTCTAAATTGGATTGTCAATCAAACGTTTGCTGTTATGTGTTTGTTTGTCAGTTCAGAAAGCAGGCAGGACTCAAAAGGAAGTTTTCATTTCTATAGATGCTGCAGAATCCATGGAGCTGTGGAAAAGCACATTATCTTCTAGTCTGTTTTATAGGTTTTGTTTTTCTTCTGGTAGCACTGAAAAATTATGGCAGAATGAAAAAAAGTTTTATTCTGAAGAATGGAGTATAGTTCTTTAATTTTTTTTTAATGGAGCATAAATAAGGAACATCACATTTTAAACCAACTTTCTAGATAAATTATACTTTGAAGAAGTCAATAATAATAAAATTTGATTACCATAATGTCATTAAGATATATTAAGATACCTTTATATTCTCTTCTTGCAGCTGTTGAACGGAGACGCATATATGATATTGTAAATGTGTTAGAGAGTCTGCATATGGTGAGCCGTCTAGCCAAAAACAGGTATGCCTGGCATGGCCGTCATAATCTCAGCAAAACCCTGCAGACTTTGAAAAAAGTTGGCGAAGACAACAAATACATGCAACAAATTCAGCTGATCAAGAAGAGAGAATATGAAAATGAATTTGAGTTGGATGGTGAGAAAAATGAGGAGACAGCAACAAAAACAATTGGCATAAATGAGCATTCAGAAATGTGTTTTGTTGAACTTCCAGGGATGGAATTTCGTGCTGGTAATGCTTTTTTTTTTTTTTTTCCCCCTTGTGCTTTTTTCCTTGCTGCTTTAATTAAATTAAAGTTAGAAGTAGAAATATGTGTATATGTGTAATTACAAATAAGCACTCACTCACAGGGCAGGAATATTTCTTTTTAAAGCCTAAAATCTGGCGGTCACCAGATTTATATGTGGAAGTGTCAACTATTTTAATGAAGAATTCTAAAATTCCTGTTGATAAATTTTTAAATTACTTATTTTTAACGCTGCTGTTGCAAATTACATGCGACTTGATTCATTTCAATCCTTTCCCTTCTTTGCATAGCTTCAGTAAACAGCAGAAAAGACAAATCTTTAAGAGTGATGAGTCAGAAATTTGTGATGCTCTTTCTTGTATCAACTCCTCAAATAGTGAGCCTTGAAGTTGCAGCTAAGATTTTGATTGGAGAAGACCATGTGGAAGATTTAGATAAAAGCAAGTTTAAAAGTAAGTAAAATGCTCCTGTGACTACTTAGATTTGGTCTGCATTTGAGACAAAACTTGCAATTAAAAATATATTTATGTTAGGTATTTCCATTTGATAACAGTTGTTTTCTAGTGATTTTTAGTAAACTGTAATCTTATATACACACTTATGCATTGTGAAACATGGTAGGATTTCTGCCTCCTTATAATATATTTCTAATTAAGCTATGTAGGCTTTAACTAGAATTGTAACACAGATTTTTTTGCTCTTGGATCTGGTGGTAGGAAAAGCAATGAAAAAGAAGAAAGACACTAGTAAATCCCTTTTTGTTAACCCTAAAGCAGTATTATCAAGCTGCTTATTTGTGATTTGTATCTTTGACAAACTGGCTAAGAAAAAAAAAAAGGTACTTGTATGAAGATATTTGAGTGTCACTACATCTGCCAAATCTATATCTTGACTATGTAGTTCTACTACTTGGAAAGTTTTAAAGACAATTTCTAGAGTACAGGCAGTAGTTAGTTAGGTCTGTGGGAAGAAGTGGAGTTTAGTGTTTTAACTGTCAAGTCTTTCTTTGTTTCACTTCCCCATTCACTGCTCCCACTCAAGTAGTTACTACCAGCTCTTTAATTTCTTTTCTTACAAAAAAGAAAAATTTGTAGGTATCTGATGCTTTGAGCTCATACAGGAGGCAACAGAGGAAGGGAGGTACCTAAGAGTAACGGTTGATTGATGACCATGTGTAATTGCTGCAAGCAAACGGTAGTTATGGATCTATTTATATCAGAATGGCGGGAGACTACGTGGAGTCTAAGGCCCAGTGCTCTCCAGTGTGTGTGTGTGTGTGTGTCTTTTTGGGGGTGGTGCATTATGATTTGGTTTGTGGAACAGAGGGCTTGTCAACTTCAGATTTGCTCTAAACTGGGAAGGACTGTGAACAAGTTGGAGGACAGGAGTGTAATTCACAAGGATCTTGATGGATTGGAATGCTGGGCTGGAGCTAACGGGAAAACTCAATAGTAAGAGATGCAAGGTGGTACACCTCAGGAAGACTAATAAAAAATACAGATACAAAATGGGTGACACTGTGGCTGGATAGGAATAGTGGTAGGTAATAGACTCGGTATAAGTCTGCAATGTGATGTAGCTTGGGGATGCATTAAGAAGTGTTAGGTGCGTGACAGGTGGTGAATAGTACCTCTATTTGGCAATGGTTAGGCCACATCTAGAGTACTGTGTGCAGTTAGACTCCACATTTTCAAAAGGGACATGGAGAGAAGCAGGTGAGAAAAATGATAAAGGGTTGAAAGGGAAATCAGACCAGGAGAGGTTGAAGGAAATGGGCATGTTCGGATTGTGGAAAATATGCTTAAAGAGGGAATGTGATACCAGTCTTCAAATACTTGAAAGACTGCCATAAAGAAGAGGGAGGACACCTTTTCTCCCTTGCTGCAGAAACTAAGATGTGGACCAGTTGCTTGAAGCTGCAGCAAGGTAGATTTAAATTGGAAAAATGTCTTCACTGTTAAAAGAGTAAGGCAGTGGAATAGACAGGCTAGAGAAGTTGTGGACCCTTCATCACTGGAGATGTTCAAGAAGAAGTTGGACAGGCATTAAATAAGGATGATCTAGGCTTAGCTGTGCCTGTGCTCTACTATGGGTTTTTTTCCTATGCTTCTGGGCTCTGCTGGTTGTCGCATAGAGCTGTAAAGGAAACTCTGTCCTCCCCCTCACCCTATGCTAGATGTCAGGATGGATGGACATTTGTCTTTTCTCCCCCATCTTCAGAAGCATTGGATGTTGGCTGCAGCCAAGGCTGAGGATTTTGACTTGGATTGTGCAATGCTCCTGATGAGACCTAAACCTGGAAGTTCCTGTTCTGCTCAGGGTCAGACCAATTGCCATATTTGGGTCAGAAAGGAATTTTACCCCATGGTCAAATTGGTACAGATAGGAAGGGTGGAGGGGATTGTCTTCCTCTGCAGGTAGGGAGGAGAGAGGCTAGGGTATGTGGTCATGGGCCTCTTCTTTGGATTTCTCAAACATATTTTAACAAACCTCATAGCAGCAGGACATTGGCTGTTTTACCTGTGGCAGGTTAAGGTGGTATGTCTTGTGGCTGTACCAGGGTCAACTGCAGCTTTGCTAATAAATTAGACAGTTTTGTATAGGATGGTTTGGATAGGGGTGATCCTGCCTCAGGCAGTGTTGGACTTAAATGACCTGTGGAGGTTTCTTCCAGCCCTACTTTTTTATGATTGTTACCATGGAAAAGCCTAATACAATTTTAGGCTATGTAAAGTGGGATATATGTAGTAAAGACATGGAAGTGTTAGTACCATTAGTGCAAGGTATTGGTAAGGCCCCCATTTTAAAATGTTATGAACAGTTATGATCTTCTGTATCTCTTAAAAAGGGATGAATATAATCTGAACAAGTGTACAAGGAATGGACAAAGCATCTTATGAGAGGAGTATTGAAGGAAGAGTAGCTGAATTGCTTTAAGCTAGTATACATTTTGTAGAAAGGATAGTGTGATGAGATTGGAGGTGTTCTTGAAGCAGTAATCAGAGCACATGATATGAGGGGTTTGGGAAAGGAAACATATCTATGCATTGTTTGCATATATGGCGTAGGGTTTCATGACTTCAGTGTTGGTGAAAGCCAGATTTAGAGGTAGAGGATAAACCTAGAAAAAGTGGGCTCAAAGTGAAACTGTGACTTCCTGGCTCTAGAGAGTGGTTGTGCAGTGCTGCAGCATTTTGATGGGGTAGTGGGCTTGCAGCATCTCAGAGTTCTTGAGGTACATTCATATATTTTATTTATGATGTTCCTTTGTTTAGGTATGGGAAATTCTGTGGCTTTGTGTAAGTTGCAAGTGGATTCTTGCAATCAGTATTTCTTTGGACTTACGTTTGCGTTCTTTTATGATGATAAAAATATTCTTTGCAAGGATATGTAGCCTCAAAGCATTAATATCTGTTCCAGGGACTAAAGGATCCCAAATTCCTCCAGTGAACTGAAAAACAGTAACTTCACTCTGGACCTAATAATCTTAGTTGCCACTTTTGATTATATGTGGTAATGGAGGAGAAGGCTTGGGGGGAGTAGGTAGCATCTATAGCCTGACTGCAAGTCTACTTCGATGAACCAGAAATTCTCCACAGTATCTGTATGAATTTCTTCTATTTCAGCCAAAATTAGGAGACTATACGATATAGCTAATGTTCTTAGTAGCCTGGAACTTATCAAGAAAGTTCATGTTACAGAGGAGCGAGGCAGAAAACCTGCATTCAAATGGACAGGACCAGAGGTTTTATCAGATATTCAGGGTAGGTGTACTATCTTCTTTCCTTCTCTTTTTTGGCCTGAATTGATTCTTTTTTTTCCTCCTGGAAAAAGCTTAATTTTCTGTGTAAAAAGATGTCTTTGACAGTTTGTCAAATAACATCTATAAATATCTAACTAAATATATGAAATTAACAGTTTGGGTTTTTTTCTTTTTATGTTCCATTTTAGGTACAAAACCTGTATCTACTGTTTCTACCTTCATCCAATCTAATTCTGCAGAACCTAAACCTTCCAAAGAACAGTGTTCAAAAAATCTTTTCCCAACAAGAGGCAAGCAGATCTTCACTCGACACCCATCTCTGATGAAGCTAGTCAAGACTATAGAAAGTGACCGGAGGATCCATTCTGCTCCTACCAGCCCTGTTAAAACAAGTACAAGTATGTATTTGAAAAGTAAATGCTATGTCCATTTTTTAAGAATATGCCATTCTATATAGATAGTGCTTTAAATCTGAGGTCTATGTGGAAGTAGTTTTATCTCCAAAGGGTAACCTCTAACGAAATAGAAGAAGCTTTCCCTCCTTGGACTTGGTGTGAGCAGGTGCAGCAATATAGATGCAGTCCTTTATATCTGACCTGAATTTGGTTCATTGTTTATAACTGTACCTTGTTACAGAGCTTCTAAGTATTCCATTTTTTTGAACAAAGAATGACTTTATTTTCATGTGCTTTCACTTAGCCTTTTTTGTGGCACTGCATTTAACAGCATTCAGGTTTCTGTTGATCAGAAGGGATCTGGGATTTCTGTTTCCTATGGAAAAACAGAGAAACACACAGATTTCTCATTTTAATAGAGAAACTCATGGATTTTACATTTTTGCGAAGAGTTCTCTACTGGCTGGCAGAGTTGCAGGCTGCAAGGGGCTGGGGGGAGTGGAAAGAGGGCGGTCAGGCTGGGGGTGACGTGCATGTATACGCACATGGCCTGAAGAGCAGCTCCCACAGGAAAGTCTGGGGGGCAAGAGGGGGGATTGAGGCTCCCGTAGTGAGGGAGGGTTGTTGGGCGGGGCTGTTGCTGGGCTTTGGAACTGCTGCCCAGCCAGGCAGTGAATGGAGGTTGGGGCCCAGGGCCCTAATGGGGAACAGGATGGTGTTGCAGGCAGGTTGTCCAGGGGGTGGTGCTGGATGCCTTTGCCTTTGCACACACACCCAGAGGAGGTCCTGTGCCTCCCGGATGTGTGCGTGAGGCAGGTGCAGGCTGAGGTCCCCCACCCTGCTGCCCCAGGGCCTCCACAGCCTAATGGGGGTGGGACCCAGCACGGCAGGGCAGAGCGGGGCTGGGGGTAAGCTCCTTGCTGCTGTGAGCCCTGTATCACCCTGGCAAAATGTCCCCTGCATACTGGGCAGTAGCACAGGGTTGTGCCCCTGGCTGCTGCAAGGTAGGCAGAGGGCACATTGCCAGGGTGGCACAGGGCTTCACAGTGGCAAGAAGCTTCCCTGCTTGGCCCCACTCTGCCCTGCCATGCTGGGGCCTCCTGACAAGTGGGACCCCGGGGAGTACAGCAGGGCAGGAAGCCCTTGTCCACAGCCTGGACACTCTGCCCCCCCACCCCCCTGGGCTCTGCTCTGGCCGTGCTACCTGCCAGGGAAGCTGGCTCCACACTCCACTCCACTAGTTGCCATCTCATAGGCAGCAGCCAGGGCTAAGGCGCTGCTGCGGGAGGCAGGGGGCTGCAGACCTGTAGCCCTGGCAGCTGGGGATCCCCTCCAGCAGGGTGGAGAGGAGGCTGTGGGTGCAGGGTGAGGGGCCTGTGGATGGGGAGTGATAAGCAGCAGAAGAGCTGGGGGGCTGTGGTTTGAGAGTGAGGAGCCTGGACCTGCATTCTATGACTTCAGGGGGTAGGTGGAACTCTGATTTTCCGTCATAAAAAGAACCCAAGATCAAATGCCAAAACTTATAGGTATTTAGAATATATTTTATTATAGCGATTTGAGGCATTGGTAGGCTTCCACGTTGCTTTAAAATTAAATATGTCAATAAAACATTGTGTTCAATTGATACTTATATACTGGCTTTTTATTTTAATTGCGGATTTTGGGGTTTTAATCAGAACTTGCAATTTTTTGCATCAGAGAAAACTAGTCCCTGTTGATCAAGAATTCTGTCTGTTCTTTCTGTATGCACTACTACTTTCCACACTTCTCAGGTCTCTTTTGGACCATCTTTAAGGTTGAAAGAATGTTTATTTTTCTATGTGCAATTCCATGTTCTCTCAAACTGTCAGGAAAAAGTACCAATTAGTGTATGCACTTTGGAAGTAATTGAGCTGGGGCTCCTATCACCCCTTATGTGACTTCTGCTAGCATGGCCAACTGGCAGTACATTTCACACGCTGCAGTTCAGGGAAGAGACCAGCAGTACTGTGACAGATGACAGAAAGCAGAACAGCAGATGGGGAAGGGGATTGGCATGGAACTTGGAGAGTGTAGGGTTAATTTATGGCTTGGCTGCTAAAAAGGTTGGTCTAATAAAAGGTATCATCTCTGAAACAAGAGTTCTAAATCTTTGCATGCTAAAAAGGTTGGCTCCCAGTGACTTAAGCTATCGGCCAGTTGACAAAGCCAGTCTGGGTTACAGTTGAATGATCACTCCCATGGGTCAAGTAAAGGGTTCTAGATGAGTCGGTAGATGGCTAAGAAAGCCAATCCTAGAGCTGCAGACTCTCTGGCAGATGCCGCAGGTGGTGGTTAAAAGGAGGGTTGAACCGCAGACTTCTCAATCTTGTTTGCTTTTGTTTCCTTTCCTTCTGTTTCTGTCATTTGTCTGCTTCCAGGGTGAGATGGTTTTTCTCAAAGTAAGGTGTACCTTCTTTCATGAGGCATTGCCATGTAGCCCTGTCCCTAGCTAGTTTTTTCTAATTTGTGATGTCAGTGCCACACTTAATGTTTGCCTTGAAGGTGTCCTTGAAGCATTTTCTCTGCTCCCATCTGTCCTTTGTCCTTGGCTGAATTGAGAGTATAGCAGTTGTTTTGATTAAACTTACATCAGGCACGCTGTAACATGGTGGTGAAAGGCTTGGTTTCTCATTACTAAAGCATTCAAACTACATAAATACAGATGAAATCTTTAAAAGGAAATCCAACTTTCACTTAACGCTTTATTTAATTATTTGTTTTTCCCTTTCCCCAAAGCAGGCTGTGATCAAAATTCTTCAACTTTCCCAAGTAAAATGGCTCAGCTTGCAGCAATATGCAAACAGCAGCTAGAAGATCAATCAAGGTATGTTTACATGAGTGTTGTGAAATTTTTTCTTGCTATTAGGTCACTAAGTTTGAGGTGTATTCAGCCAGCAACTGACTGGTTCTAGTTCAGTCATTAACTACTGTTAGAACTGAACATGGGCATTTATACACACTTTTTCTGTCCTGCAACATGCTGAAGATCCACTGCTTCCAAGCAATTAATCAAGTCTGGTCTACATGCAAGCTCAGGCAAACTGTACTGGGCTTCATGCAATTGTATAAGTGGCAAAATGTACGTCAGCACACAGAAAATGGCAGCAATGCACTTTTGAACCAAAGCACCTCCGATGTGTTTTAGTTCAAAAGTGTGCCGTCGCCATTTTCTTAGCACTGACACACATTTCGCTGCCTATACAACTGCAAGCGTCATAGTACTTGTTGCGGCACTTGCCAGTGTAAAAAATGCCCTGAGTTGGTATCTACCTTAATACTGTAGATGCAAAAGTGCAAATTCATGTTACATTTTTGTTGTGACACAAAACACTGCTTCTGGTTAACATAAACATGTGGGTTTTTGTTTTGTATTTTAGTGAACTGAAGATGAGAACAAAATTGTCATCTAATTTGGAATGTAACTTGGCAGCTCCTGAATCTATTTTGAAATCTGAAACTTACACTACATCAACCTCTCCAAATCCATCTCTTGTTCATTCACTAGGGGTCCTGCCTCTGAGCCACAATTCAGTGTCTCCAGTAATGCTACCTCATCCCCATGCTGGTGTTTCATATACAATATACCTCCATCCTTCTCAAGCCCAAACTGCAACTACGTATAGCCCAAATTTTGTGTTACAGTCACTACCCTGTACTAATGTGACTGGAGTTAAAACTGCTTTGGAAGCTAACTCAAAAGTACTGTGTGGTAAAATGATCACTGAGGAGGGGGATGGTAATGTAGTTAAAGATGACACAAGAAACTTCTTGAATGCAAAAGAGACAAAAATTACAAAAATTGAATCTACACCACGGAGCTTTCTTAAAAGATCACAAGCATTACAGGAAAACAATTTAATTAAAAAATGCAAACATGGTCAGAAGAGTCTTGGTGTTTCTATGGTAAGTAACATTAGAAATGTACAGTTCTTATTTTGTACAAATATGTTATTACTTTAAATTGTGTTCGGGATCTTGCTGGAAGCCATAACGTTTGTAAATTGTCCTGAGAACTCTTAGTCCTAATGTCTTACTGCAATCAACTTTGGAAGAAGGACATAATTTGAGAACATCACCAACAAGATTTTTTCATGCCACTTTGTAGACTGGAACTGTCTATTCTTGTAGCATGAAAAAAGGCTTTGGGGGCAGGGAGATTTGGATGGAAAAAATGACATTGAACTATAAGGCGCAACTGAAAATTGTGTCTCTTGTACAAATATTTAGTGTGTTCACATATTGTTTAAGGTACAATTCCTTCTTTTACCTTTAGCTTCCCTTCATTGTTAGGGTGAGCATTCACTAGTCCTTGCTGTTGGTTTGCCTGGTGCTTGGTAGACATTTGGATGTGATACATAGTGCTACTGATCATCCTTGAATCACTTTCACATTTATTTGTTTGTTTATTTACGTGTTCATTTGGTTTTTTAAAATGCTTGGATTCAGAGAAAACATCCAGAAGTGCTTACTAAGGCATAAAAATGGAAACCAAAACATAAGCTTGGTAACACTAGGGATATTGGTACAATCTTTCTGGGGCATTTTTGAGAACTTGGTATCTTGTGTGGTCTTTAACAGTCAGTGTTGGCTTTAAAAGCTCATAGGAAATATAGCTGGAAGGGACTTCATGTAGTTTAGCACCCTACTCAAGACAGGAACATCCCTGGCTAAACTATTCCTTCCAGCCAAGTGTCTGTCTAATCTGTTCTTGAAAACTTCCAGGAATTGACGCTCTAAAATGTCTCTAGGTAGACGGTTTTAAAGCTTGACCTCCTTCTCCCCCACCCCCTGCAAATCATAAACAGGGCTGTCCCTGGGGGAGGGGGCAAATCAGGGCAACTGCCTTGGGACCTGTGGAGCAGTGCAGCGACTTGGCACTGCCACCAGCCTCATGCCCAGCCGCCTGCCCCACCCTCCTGCCACTGAATCTGCCATTGAATCCAGCACGTTTGTCCACTCGCCATCCCCCACCACCCCTCCCTGCCACCGAATCTGCCACTGGCTTCCTTGTGTCTGGGGGTGGGGCCCTGCTCTCACTGATTTGCCCTGGGCCCTGCATGCTGCTCAAATTGTCTCTGGTCATAAAAAGGTGGTCTTTCTAAAGTTCTCAGAGATAAGGTAGACTTCTAAAATTGAAGCATATGATAAGGTCCAGAATCTTGAAATGTTTCAAGGATTTGTATCTAATTCATAGATTCCTAGATGTTAGGGTTGGAAGGGACCTCAGTAGATCGAGTCTGACCCCCTGCATAGACAGGAAAGAGTGCTGGGTTCAGATGACCCCAGACAGATGCTCATCCAACCTCCTTTTGAATACCCCCAGGGTAGGGGAGGAGTACCACCTCCCTTAGGAGCCCATTCCAGATTTTGGCTACTCTAACTGTGAAGAAGTTCATCCTAATGTCCAGTCTAAATCTGCTCTCTTCCAACTTAAGGCCATTATTTCTTGTGACCCCCCCGCCCCCCAGTAGAGCCTCACCAATTTCCTTCTGTGCCCCCATGATGAATTTATAGGCAGCCACAAGGTCACCTCTCAACCTTCTCTTGTGGAGGCTGAAGAGGTCCAGGTGCCCTAGTCTGTCCTTGTAGGACTTGGCCTGCAAGCCCTTAACCATACGAGTGGCCCTACTCTGGACCCACTCCAGGTTATCCACATCCCTCTTGAAGTGCAGCACCCAAAACTGCACGCAGTACTCCAACTGCACTCTGACCAGCGCCCAATAGAGGGGAAGTATCACCTCCTTGGTTCTGTTTGTCTGTTTGTCATGCATCTCCTGATGCATGATAAAGTGCAGTTAGCTTTCCTGATGACTTTTGTCACACTGACAACTTGTGTTCATCTTGGAGTCCACTAGGCCAATGCAGTATTACAAGGCCTACAGTAATACAAAATATTGGACCAAGGATAAGCTGAAACTTGTTGAGCCAGATTCATAGGTGCTCCTGAACTGTTTTTAGTGTGTACCTGAGAAATTGAGGTAGGGCATGGCTTTCTACCCCTTCTACCTTGCTCCTGAGGACATGTTTATTACCTGGGTCTCCTGGTGCAAATTAGCAAATAAAAATAACCAGGGTAGGAAAGCAAATGCATTTTTAATGATGTGCACACAGTAGACTTGTAATTAAGAAAGCATATTATAATACACATACTAAAACAAGCAATATATTTCAGGGAGAGTCTGTCAAGAATGAAAGACCATCTTCTAGAGCTTTGCACATGGATACTGAAGTTGTCAGTTTTCAAGAAAGAGGACAGATCGAATGTGAAAATCTAGACCAAAATATGGAATGTTGTTGTGACAAAGAAAGGAGAGAAGGTTTTCCAGAAGATCAAAGCAAAACCAATAATACACAAGAGAGACCTGTTCCATTTGCTGTTCATGCTCATGAGGTATACTTCCCCCTGAAGACCAGCAATTTCTAGCTGCTTGGATTTCCAGGACTTTAAAGAAAAAGATTTTGTATACAAGATCTCTCTGGGATGCCAAGTACTATGCTTGTTTTTCATCTGCTATCATGTAAAATTCATTTTTTTCCACAGTGAGATTCCCTTACTAATGAAGGTCAGGACTGGAGAAGGGAGAAATGAGCAAAAATATATAAAAATACAAAAATAATTTACTTTGTATCAAACTTTTTAATAGCAAAAGTTTGAGCTGAGTTGAGAACACTATGACAATGCCATCAGTTGAGTTGAGACTTAAAGGATTTGATAAAACAGTTACATTTTAGACTTGCCTTTTAAGTATGTCTGGCTTAAGTTGTATTGCATGAATTCAGGTTGGAGTCCCAATTTCAGTGTGTTGGTTCAGAGTCAATAGAATGCAGCACGCTTGACTCGGGGAAGGGAGGGTACTGAATTACACTTGATTAGCAGTTAATCTCTACTGTGATGGTTGAAGGAGTCTTATTTAAGCCTCTGGTAGGATGTCAGTGTGTGGATGTAGTATAGGACCTGGGGGATGAAAGGGTGAAAAATTAGAATCAGAGTTTCTCCAGAATGTCATCTCAATAGAAGAATATCAAAAACATTTTGTATTTTGTCTACAAGAAAAATTATCCTTTCTTTTTCAGGCTTTGTTTCCATCAGGGTATCTTATTCCTATTGCTCGGTGCACCCAACATAGCAATGAGACAACTTTTTCTAATAAGGAAAAAGCTGGAATATGTTCATTACAACCAGCAACCTACAATTCACCTATTACTGGTATGTATTTGTACAGCCCTTACCACTTTATGTGAAGCTAAGTTGTCTTTAACCATTGTGGGCCAAACCTGTTGAAGTTATTCAACATACAGGGTTGGACTTCAATACTATAAGAGGCTTAAGTTTTTAAAGGTTTCTTTTTTTCCTTTACCTCCCATGTTTTCCCTAATAGGTGTCATTCCAGTGACAGCATCTGAGCTCACGGCAGTTAATATTCCTGCCTTCCATGTAACACCCATGAATATAATGGTATCACCATCTTCTATAGCTGCTGCACCTGTGGTAAACAGCTCATGTCTTAATTCAGGCCATACAAATTCTGTCCAAAATCCAAGTTCTTCCATTCTGAACTTTACACTACAACACTTAGGATTGATACCTGCCAGTGTGCAGGTTTCTGCAAATCCTGTTCTTCAGTCTGTGCCAATCTCTCCAAAAGCAGAACATGTTAATATGGTCTCAGAAAACGTGAACTCACAACGAGAAAAAGTGCTTAAAAATGAATCTCAGATTCCTGATTGTGAGCTGAATGGAAAATCAGTTGCAGCAATTCCTTTACAGCAGGTAAACTATCAAATACTGTTTTGTGTGTTTGTGTGTTTGTGTGTTTGTGTGTTTGTGTGTTTGTGTGTTTGTGTGTTTGTGTGTTTGTGTGTTTGATTTTATGTTAAATTTTAGATACTTATGGTACAGTAGTACCTCAGAAGATTGGACTTAAATGGCAAAGCTGCTATGATTGCTAGTGTAGAGGTGGAGGTTAACTTGATACCTAAAGTGGGGCTGTACTTCTAAGCAAAAAGAGACAAGTAATTCATATTTGTAGAGAAAGCGGAGCCGGTCAGAGGAATGCCAAGGGTGGGATGAAAGGCTAACTGCAGAGATGTTTTGAATGGGCTGCAGAAGTTAAGATGGCACTTGACATGGACAGAAGAAGCAAGTTGTCTAGTTAACTTTCCTTTTCATCCCTATTAAATTCTTAATTTCCCTCATTGTATACCTAATGTTAGCTTTCAAATTCTGATTCCGTATGCAGCAGTCCACAGGGTAGTATGATATATGTAGCTTGAGTGAAGAATTAAGCTGTGTATTTTTTGCCCCTAAATTCTGTTACCTAAAGGACACTTGGTTGTATAAACAATAGAGACTGAAAGGACAAAATGATACTCTTACAAGTGTGCTCTTTCCAGTTCTATAGATTAGTCATATTCCAAATCTTTTAGCCATTCTTATTGGTAGTTTTGTTTTTGTGTTTTTTCTGCTCATTTCCAATGACAATAACTTTTTCTCTTTCAAGCAGCCTAGTGTTCCAGCAAAACCTAAGGAGTCACAGGTAGTGACTGAAAATTTCTTCCGTACTCCAGGAGGGCCAAACACAATTGCTAGTTTATCTTCATTTCCTGAAAATTCAGATAGAGCTTTTCAAAGAACCTTGACAATTCCACAAAGAAAACTTGAAGTGTCAGATGACTAGCTTTTGATTTGGGATAAAGCCATTGGACCAGGTTAACGTGGATATAATTTATGGGATAACACTCTGATGACATCTTGGTATTGGAATTTGGAAGATGTGTGCCTGGAAAATGAATTGTAAATGTATTGGAAAATCCACAATACTGGAATAGCCTTATTTAAAAGCTTAGGATTAAAACAGCTCTTACTGTAAGTAAGTTTAAATGTCCATTAATTTCTCCAAAAGGCTTACCTAAAGTATTAAAAAGTTATGGACTCTACTTTATTTTGTACTGTTATAGAGAATACGGCAATCTGCAAGTCCATAATGCTCTGTACAGAATTTGGCTAAATATACACAGGTACAATATATCAGTACATTTTGCACAATGGAAGTACTAGGATTGTAATATATGGTCTCTTAATAGAATAGCTGTAGTTTAAAATTTGTTTCTTTTATTCCTTTGTTCTTTCAATAATGCTCTTGTAAAGTTAGTAAAAAAATTTAATCAAGTCTATGTAAATTAAGATTTTTATTTATAATGTATTTTTAATCAATTTGTTCAAATTAAACTTTAAGTCAAAAGTTTCTAATTTTGATAAGGTATTGTTCAATCAAATGAAATTACCATAGTGAGTTACACAGTGTACTTCCATTAAAACCTTGTTTATAACCTATGTGTGATAAGAACTTTGCTATTAATTCCTATTATACAAAGAAGAAAACAGTATCTTACTCTACTAGGTATGTCTCAGGAAGATGAATAGAAGAAAGCTTTCCAGAATTACTGTCCTAGTTGCATCTGCATGTATCTGAGTATAAATGATGGTGCTCCACAGGTTTTTTTTTGGTTTTGTGTTTTGAGGTTTTTTTGATTCTAAGCAACTAGAACTCTGAAAAAACTAGGGACAGAACTGCTGTAGACTTCTGCATGAATACAGAAGCTTAAGGAAAACATGAGGTTACTAGGGCTGGGCCTGAAATTGAACACCACATTGGAAACCAACCTACCTTCTCTTCCTCTTTCTGAATTTTGGAGATTTCTTTTTATGGTCTAAAAGAAAACAGGAGGCCAAGAACCTACTTTTTTCCCTTAAACCCAAACTACAGGAAGATGGGTCATTCTACAGATCCCGTTGTGGCCTATTAATAGGGGTAGGTTCTCCTGGTGCTGTGCAGGTTTGAAAACCTTACCAGAACCTTCACAGAGGTACCACACTGCCCTGATTCGTCTTATTACTAAAATAGTAAAATAGAAGCAAATAAAGTGGAAATGATTTGGCTAACCTTGCCTTCTGGGTAAACTAGTCATAGAGATAAATGTGTTGGCTAAAGGAGCCCTCACTGAAATCTAGTTACCAATTGAAAAGTTATATGCCTCGTGTGTTGCACTTCTGCCAATTTTTTGGTGCGGGGCATAGATCATAGGGCTGGAAGGGACCCGGAATGATCATCGGGTCCAGCCCCCTGCAGGAGCAGAAAAGACATCTGGGGTCAGATGACCCCAGGCAGGTGACTGTCCAGTTTTCTCTTCAAGACCTCTAGGGTAGATGATTGCACCACCTTTTGGGGCAGCTTGTTCCGTAGTTTGGACACCCTGGTTGTAAAGAAGTGTTTCCTAATGTTCAGCCTGAAACTCTTCCAGGAGTTTCTGGCCATTGTTTCTAGTTTTCCCCCAGGGTGCCCTGGTGAACAGGTATTCACCGGGCCCCGATGCACGCTTTTGATATAGTGGTAAGCCGCAATTAGGTCCCCTCTCAGCCTTCTTTTCTTTAGGCTGAAGAGTCCGAGATCCCTTGGCCTGTCACATGGCTTGCCATGCAAGTCCCTGATCATACAGGTGGCCCTCTATAGACCCTCTTGAGTTTTAGCACCTCCTTGTTGAAGTGTGCCCAGAACAGGACACAATACTCCAGCTGTGGCTGCACCAATGTTGAATAAAGTGGGAGAATCACTTTGGATTTACTGGAGATGCATCGATTGATGCATGCCAGTTTTATTGGCCCTAGCGGTGACTGTCACATTGCCGGCTTATACTCATGCTGGGGTCTATTGTTACCCCCAGCTCCTTTTCATTTGTAGTGTTGGTCAGGTTAGCGATGCCCAGCCTGTAAGTGTGCTGGGGGTTCTTCCTTCCCAGATGCAGCACTTTCCATTTTTATGTTGAACCTCATCTGGTTCCATTCTGCCCAACATGCCAGCCTGTCTAGGCCTGCTTGTATCTGCAGCCTATCTGTGGTGTGTCCACAAAACCCCATATCTTGGTATCATCCATGAACTTGACCAGTGGGCTCTTCACCCCCTCACCCAGGTCATTTGTTGAAGATCAAGTACCAACCCCTGGGGTATGCTACTGCCCATATCTTGCCAGGATGGTACTGATCCATTCATTTGGACTCTGTGTACCACTTTCGTACCCACTTGATAGTCCCGCAGTTGAGCCCATATCTTCCAGTTTTCTGATCAGTACCTCGTGGGTTGCCAGGTTAAAAGGCTTTCTGGAAGTTGAGGTATAACTGCTTTTCTCTTGTCCAGATGACAAGTCACTTGATCATAGAAAGAAATGAGGTTGGTTAGACCAGACCTGCCCGCGATGAAGCTATGCTGGCTGTCATTCGGTATCATGCCTTCTGCAAGTTTGTCACATATAGCTGCTTTGATGGATGGTTCTAGGATTTTCCCTGGAATAGAAATTAAGCTAACTGGCCTGTAGTTTCCCGGGTCATCACACTTCCCCTTTTTGAAGATGTGTACAATATTGGCCCTTTTCCAGTCCTGGGATTTCTCCAGAGGCCCATGATTTTTTAAAGACCTTTGCCAGGGGCTCTGCAATTAGTTCAGCCAACTCCTGCAGCACTCTTGGGTGGAGTTCATCCAGTCCTGCTGATTTATATAAATTTCTTTAACTGATCACATACCAGTCCTGTGGGAATGGTGTCAATCCTGCCCTGCTCATTCTGTGCCCTGCCTGGCATGTTGTTCCCCTTGATCTTGTGAAAGACTGAGGCAAAGTAGTCATTTAGTAGTTCTGTTTTTTTATGAGTGGTAGTGACCAGGTATCCTGAGCCATTGAGCAGCACCCTCACACTCCCATTAGTTTTCCTTTTACTCCCTATGTACCTAAAGAAGGACGACTTCTTGTCCTTGATTCTCTGGATCAAACTCAGTGCTGACTGTACTCACAAGCAAGTACTAAATTACTCTGTTCCTGTGTGTGAAAACAATGCATTGGAAAAAAGCTAAATCCAGTGGCTTTATTGGTGTAATTCCTGGTGTTAAGTGCTTTGACCATGTTGGACTTTTAGTATGACTTAAACTTCTCAAAGTAACAAGAGACTGTACTGGAAAGTAATCTTATTAGTGCCTGCTAACACTGCAGACTGAGAGATCATTTCTTTTTACATGATTTTCATTGTATGAGATAATGTAGAATATAGCAAGTGAACTCACTACATGTCTTAATTCCTCAAGTCTTAAGTGAGGAAAATTCTAATGGCAAGTGCAAGCTTCCATTTTTTTTCTGTTAAAGTAATAGTTACACTTTTCAGGAGTTAGTTAATTTGTAGATGTTAGTACTGATTGTGTTTAATGCATGTTTTTTAAGCTCCTATATGTTGTGGTGTAGTGAAAGTTTACATTATTAACCTTTCTGTGAATTAGTTATTTTCCTCCTGATTTACCAGAAATTTGCTAAAACTAAAGAAATTATTGTCTTAGTTGAGAGGGAAATCCTCCAGACCATTGTTTAAAACTATATCTAGTTTAAAGTATTCATCCCTTGTGGGTCTCCTGCAATTTACAAAGTCACATATGCCTGGTCTGCTTGATGACAGGAGTGAAAATCATTTGATTTGTTCACATATCTAGAATGCCAAGATTTAATTGACCAGTAATACAGTTGAAAACATTTGGTCCGTTAGAGCCCCTTATGTATTGTAATCATGAATTCAGTAGTGCCTTTTTACTTTTCCCTTTTCATAATTTTGGAATAATTATTCATATCATATAAATTTGCTGCTGCCAGTTCTTCACTTGGCCTTACTGAATGAATTAAATCCACAAAGGGTCCTGGGCCATGCACCATGAAACTTGTAAGTGTCCTGTTTCCCAGTGGAATTCAATGACTTAGGAGCTTCTTACACTGCATGGGAGAATTACAAACCAAGAATGGGAGTTACAAAAGCTGGGCAGTTGAATGGGAGCTACCTAAACTAGCTGATAGAAACATGAGGGGGCTGACTTACATTTTCTCTGTTCGAGATTCTCTCCAAGAAATCTCTCCTGGACTTAAGTGCCTATGTCAGGTCATGTTTACTATGGTAACAAATAAGAAGGATCTGCTCCAATATCTTGAATCACCCAGTGGTAGGTACTTGCATGGAAGGCAGGAGAACAGTTTTCAAATCCATGTTCTGCCTAATTTGACTTGGGGACTTTAGACAGGTTTCCTCCTTCGCTTGCTATTTCCACTGCTTTCTCCCTCTATGCCTATCTAATTGCTTCATGCAAAGTGAAATAATCTTAGTATGAGAAACAGGGAGCTCTAGAATCCTAAAACTTTGTCCTGAGAGCAGAGTTAGAGAAGTTGGGATTCCCTAGGCACAAGAGGGACTTGAACTCAAGTTTCCCATATCTTGGGTGAGCTCACTATTTGCATAAAGGAAAACAATGGCATGCTTATATTCTGAAATTAAGAAAAATGCCTAAAGTTGTGGGTCAGGGATTTAATGTATGCTCCCATCCTTGGTGTTTCCTGGTGGCTAGTTTAGGCAGTTCTCTCACTGCTGCGAATCCCTTTCTGCAGTGTTCAACTTTCCCTAATACACTACAGAGACACAGGGAAAATGGCATCTTGGGCAAACTTGTATTTAGCTCCTCTGCACCTTGGTCGTGCTGTTGTAGGCAGAGGCAGGTGGGTAGGGATGCAGAAGTGGAGCAAGTGCTATCCTGCCCACACTACCCAGCTCAGCTCCTCCTGAGCTTCCAAGCCATGGGCAGATGGTACTGCCTCTGTCCTGTACTGGCCCCCGGTGGGCTGCACCCAGGGGACAATTATGGCAGGGCACAGATGCATGCTGCCATGACCTGAGCCTGGGCTGGGGCTGAGCCCGCTCAGGCAGGGAGCAGTGTGGCAGGGATCAGAGCAGAGCAGGGTGCTTACCTGCTTCATGCTCCTGAGAGAGTGAGGTAGGCCAGGGTGGGTGCATGGAATGAAGCCAGAGCTGGAAAGGGAAAGTTTGTGCAAGGGAGGAGTGGAAAGTTGGAAGTCAATCAAGAGGCAGGGGGGCTGGCCTGGTCTGCCCACTCCCTCTGCCTGCCTCTCCCTGTGCCATGCCATGGTATGCTGCACTGGGCTCTTGGGGCAATGGGGCAAGGGCTCTGCCCTGCGTGGCTGAGATGGGGGTGTATGAGAGGACCTCATGGGGGTAGGGGGAGGTGGCTGGGCACTGCTTTGCCTGCTTGGAGCAGGACAGCGAGGTATTCGGCACTCCCCTGGCCACAATGCCCTGTGTGGTCACTCACATCACCCACCCCTAAAGCCAACTTTGCATAGAGAGACAAGGTATTTAATTCAGGTCTGAGTATTTTGCCATGGAATCAGGAGCCTGATACTTACGCTACAGGGGTCACAATTACAGACCTTAAAACCTTTTGTGTTTTTACCTGTTTGTCACTTAAGTCTTCATGCAGCCTGAGGGTATTAGAAACCTAGCTATAGGAGGATAAGGTTCATTCATTTTCAGGTGTAGGCATTCTGAAATCAAAAGGCCTTAGGTTCTTATGCTGAGATTTTTCCAGTAGCCCAAGTGATGAGGTGCCTAAATCTCACTAAAATTAATGGGGCTTATGTCCAGTTCCAGAATGTAAGTCCAAGACTTTCAAAGGAAGTGCTAGATCCACAAAAGGTCTTGAGTACTGTAATACTCTGGCATCTTGTTTTATGCACTTGTCACCTATAGCAAAATCCAGAGTCCTGAGTTAGGCTCCTCACTGCCAAGGTCCCTTCTGAAAATCAGTTTTAGCTCATATGTCATTTAGGCCCTTTTTAAAAAAATTTTTCCCTTCATCTCTTTGTACCTCAGCTTACTACCTTTGTAGTGTAGCTGCAACAATACACGCTTCTCAGAGGTCTTATGAAAATGAGCTAATGACTGTAAGCATTTTAGGATCCTTAGACTATTTTAAAAGTTAAATTGAATATAAAGAACAGCCTTCATATTTTAAAACTTATTGGGGAACAAAGGTTTTCCAGTTAAAAAATGACCCACTGGCTGAAACTTCACTTAATTTAATATTACTGAATTATGATTTTGACTCTCAGCTGTTCCTTGTTCTGCATATTTGTAGTATTTATAGAATTTTTTAACCACTTTGCATATGTTTATGACAATTCCACTATTATTTCAGTAGCCTTTTGTCGCATATTGAAGCAGTTTGTTAACATCAGCCTGTAATTTTATTTTTAAAGATTGAATCATGCTGCTCTTTAATCTGGTCCCAGGTCACGAGTCTCTAGTTAAGTGAATTTCTTTATGATCTATAAAACTGCATTTAGAAATGTCTTCTGGGTGTAATCTGAGGGGCTGCATTGTTCTCGAACTTGCTCACAACGGGTGTTAGGGGAAAAAATACCAGGCTTTTGTCAGAGGTTATTTTCAGCTTGCTGATAGTTATGGCATTGCTCATGTCCCTTACACCCCCCCCCCACACTTTTCCCTCCCCTCCCTTCTTATATGCCTGTGACCATTTAGACATATTTAAAGAGTGCAGGAGCCCTCCAGTTCAGTCTCTTCCCACAGCTGAAGAAGATCAAGTAGCCAGGTAAGTATTGCCAGAAAGGGTTCTGGTGGGTTGGTTTGCTAAAAGGGACAAGAGAGAGAGATCTTCCCTACCAAGCAGTACAAGTGGCCAATGTCTGTACTCACAGGCTTGTAGAGGTTTAATGCAGAAGCGTGAACTCTATTAGAGATGATAGCTGTACTCAGGTCCCTTGCCATAGTAGTGTTTTATGAAGGTTCATTACCTTTTCAGGTTTCCTAATGGCTTTACAGAGGTGGGTTTCTGGAGGCAGAATACATTTCTCTCTTTTTTCCACTTTAATTAAAGTTGCATTAATCCTTTTTAATGGGATTAAGGAAGGTGCAGAAAGTTAATTTCAACCTTGCTGAATGATGTTTTCCACAAGACACATTACCTTATATACAAATTTACCAGCTTGGAATGTGTTGGTAAATTGAAAAAATGCCAAGTTAGTTCAACTGAAAACATTTACTGATTTTTACAGAATTTAGAAAAAAATATTGTAGTTACCAAAATTTGAATGATGATTTTAATCTCAGACAGTTGTTCTTTTTGTGTTGATCTGGAATTAAATTTCAAACAGATGTCCCACAAAAACACAAACAAAAATCACTGAATATATAATAAATATAGATACAAAATTGAATCACTCCATCGTACAGATCTGTCATGGGGAACACTAAACACTAAGAGAGTTAAAACAAACAAACCCTAAAATATTTAATATTCCAGGGTGCTTAAGAATGAAGCTTAGATCATGGCTGAAACTAATTCAGACAGAGCTCATTAGGTGCCATCAGGAGAGTTCTGCTTAAGGACTGAAAGAACAGGGGCCACTTCCTTAAAGTTAAAGTCTACAAGTAGATTTTTGTGAACGTAAAAGCAACAGCTTACATTGTGGCATTAGCTCAGGAGAAAGGTAGAGCATTTATGTTTGGTGTTGCTGCTTGACCATATGAATTAGATAGCTCTGGTAGTTTAAGCCCAGTTCAAAGTATTTGGTTCCTGTATCAATAGTAAAGTTTTGGGGTTTTTTGTCCTGTTAATTATGTGTAATTCAGTGAAGGGCTTTAGCACAAGTGTAGTTTCAAAATGCTAGGAAATTGGATACGGGGTCTATAAACGGGAGAGAACAAATGAAGTCTCTTGGGTTCTTTCACTAGTCTGGTCAGAGAGTAACTCTATAACAACTCACTTGGGCAACTTTATCGAGAAGCCCCTCATTGAAATAGAAGTACTAGTCTCTCTGATAGTTCAGGGGAGTTCTGCTCGTGCATCACTTAGTCCATCTGAAAATTCTTCCCTTTGATATCTAAGCCTCAATTTACAACTGCAAAATAGGGAAGTATCTTATATGCGTTAGAAGAACAAATTCATTCTATTGAGGGATTAGGGCTATGAAAACATAGCCATTTGAATATGTAAGAATATAAAAAGAAAAAAAAGTAACAAAACTGCCATTCTCCACTAAGTACTATTGCTTTTGGTAATGTTAGTCTCTATTTTGTTAAAATGAATGTGATTGCTGTTAAGGACTTTCCTTAGATTTTGACCAAAATACCTTCTGGCATTCTGATGTAAAGCCCACAAGTGACTGTGGTGTGGGCTGCAGGTGCTGAAATATTAAACAAGATTTATTGTATGCCAATTTTGCAGGATAAGAAATGAAACAAAACAAACCATCATGTTTTAATACAATATTAATGGCAGTTGTAAATTATTTATCAAATACATTTTGATAGACACTAAGTTTTGCATAGCACCATCACCTGATGGAAAGCTGTGGGAAAATAGAGTTGTCAAAGGACGCTGACTTTTTGGGTGATGATGCTCTAATCTCTGCAATGGCTAGCTGAGCAGGCAGATGGGGGGGATGGAGACAAGGCTAGCATTCCAAGTTTTAGTACCAATAAGAGGTACTAAATAAACATGCACTAGGTTGCGCTAATGTGCAGTAGCACAAGCGCATGCTTTTTAAATGATGCTTAATGCACAGTAGCCTATTCTATTGCGCATTAGCATATTACCATTCATTTTTTACGTGCCACATCAATGTGCAGTAGAATAGACTACTGTACATTAAAATGCATGTATAGATGTGCCCTCTGAGAATTTTAGTGCTCGTAGTAGCAAACAGCTTGAGCATCTAGCTTGAATCAGTAGAGTTATGGCATATGCTTCACACATTTCTATTTTCTCTTGTATCTATGCATTTCTGCTGTGTCCATTGCCATAGTATCAAGCCTTCATAATATCAAAATTTCTAACTCAGCTGGTTCACTTCAAGGCTCTTGCAACACATGCCTTGTACTCTGTTATTACTCTTCCATTTTTGAACTCTTTATGAGGTATATCCCCAGTTCAAGTTTTGCCTCCATATGGTTGCCTTATCCAGCACAGAAATTAAGTCCTTACGACCATATTATGACATGAATTTATAACACAACTCCTTTATGAACTGCATTGAGAAGACTGTCCTGGTGATGGGTTCAAGTTTACACCCAAGAAAATCAGTGGAGGCCTTCCTTGATTTCAGTGTCTTTTGTGCTTGTTTCTGTTTATGCCCTTAGCCTTGAAATATATAGATTCCTTGCAACCATGAATTGCAATCCACAGAGGGTCAGCTCTTCACTGAAATAATTATAGGGAGATGGTACTGTAGTCTTGTGTTTGGAGAAGTGATAGAGAACTGAAGCCTGTCTACAAAATAGGATGGAGCAGATGAAGCCTTGCCTCCATCCTCCCATCTGCCTCGTCAGCTTGTCATTGCAGATTAGAGCATCAATCACCCAAAAAGTCAGAGTCTTTTGATGACTCTTTTCCCCCCCACTTTTCCATCAGGTGATGGTGTAAAGAATGGAAAATGTGTATGTACATGTAGTGATAGTGTAATGTTACTATAAATGGTGTCAGGAGCCAGGATTCCTTTCAGAGCTCTAGCCACAGGCGGTAAGAGTAAGAGGCTTTCTACTGAACTTTATCAGACTCTCTCAGAGACTTCAGTTCTAGCATTTAGCTAGGGATGTAATCTGTGCTAATCAGCAGCTCTCTTGGCACTTTGTCATGTCAGTGTCACAGAAGTTCTGTGTTTCTTTCATGACGCTTGGTTCTCCAAGGTACTCTGCAACCCTGTCTACTGAATGTCATGACAACAGTTGCATTGATTTCAGCTGATTCAGGGTTCAGTAGCATTAATTTCAGCTGATTGACTTGGAAGGGGAACCGATTCAATTTATACCAATGGAGTTTCACCCACTTCATGTATTGAGGCCCTAATCCTGTTTCCATTGGTGCCAGCTATTGTTTTGTTACCCATTTCAATACGAGCATTGTGGATACATAAGTCATATATTAGTTTTATAGGACAATATTGCTCTAAAATGTACATTTTTGCTACTCCATCTCCTGGATCATTATAGAAGGACGTTCCTAAGCATCAGAGCAGAGTTCCTAAGCATCTCTCCAAGGCTTTGAACTCTCATAGCCTTGGAGACCCTTTGGCTGTCATAGAGCTACCCATGGCAACTAGATTTCAGCAGCAGCTAGGGCTTCAGCTGTTGTTAAACAGAAAAGGAAGGATGAGGGAAACAAAGACTAGGCTGTCTCTGCTCTATGCAGCCAACTCTAGGAAATTTTGCAGGATAATAAATGGGTGATGTTCTAAAGCAGGTTTCCAATAAGAGTAACAGGTTTAAGATGGAGCTTGCTTAGTTAAGGAAAAGGATTATGAGACATGGTTGCCCGAGACGGGATGGACAGGACCTCCTGGGTTGCTATGTTCCTAACATCAGCCAACTGTTTAACTAAGGGCATGTCTACCCTGTGAAGTGAAGGTGTAATAGTAGCTTATAGTTATTTAGCATGGGTTACAAGTAGCAATAGCAAAGAAGGTAAGGCGATATGGGCTTTAAGGCATTGCAACAACTACAGACCAAATCCTTCAGGGAGTCTGGGTACATGGTTGTTCACATGTGCCAAAATCCAGGTTGCTGCTTCTTCCTTGCTATTGTTATTCATACAAGCTAGACAACGCTCATTTTCCTTCAGAAATGGATAGGGTTTAATTTTGATTCTCTGTGAATTTAATACTCTACCATGACATTTTATCACCACTTTTCAGAGTGTACTTTTTGAAATGATTATCAGCTGGTTGTGCTACACGGTTAGGGGAAATTCCCCTCAATCCATCATTTGACATCTAGAGGAATTTTGGCATAATAGGCTTGATGAATCATTCAGTGTTTAAAAACCTTCTCAGCTAAGAATACCTCAGCTGTGAATTTATCAGACATGGAACAAGCTGACCCAACTGGGCTTTGAAAGAACAGTTCACTATAATAAGAAAGTGACTGGCTTTCCAAGAAGGATAAAGAAGTCCTGAGCCAGAAGCTTCAGAACAGTTTGATAACGGGATGTGCAAATGACAAGGTGACATTCCAGTCTTCCTAGGAACGATGACTCAAAAACATTGGAAATCAAAAGGGCAAACCTGATTACTGACTAAGCTGTCATACCTCTGATACACGTAGAACTAGAGAGGACAGAGAGTTTGGAATCCAGTGACCTGGGATCTGTTTCTACTACTGACATCTCATACAACCTTGGATAAGTCATTTCACATCTCAGTTACCCAATAAAATATTGGAGGCAAGAGAATGTTTCTTTTATATATTTTTAGGGGGGTAGAAGGGAAATGATGTTTTTCTAGAGTTGTGGTTGCATAGAGCAGAGACAGCCTAATCTTCATTTCCCTCAGCCTTCTTTTTCTGTTTAAGAACAGCTGTAACCCTAGCTGCTGCTGAAATCTAGTTGCCATGGGTGGATCCATGATTTTGAAGACAGCCAAAGGGTCTCCAAGGCTATGGTAGTTCAAAGTCTTGGAGAGACCAGGAATAGCTAGGAAACAGCAAAACTGATACAAGAATAGTTAGCTTGATTAATGGAACATCAAGGGAATTAAAGAAGGAGAGATGTTTGTTAACACTTGTGGAGTAAACAAAATCATCAAGTCAACTGACTCCCTCAGCAGCCTAAATAATAATGCTACAGTTGATGCACAATGGAGCAGGAGTCAAAGCAAGGTGCTTCTATCCTGGTCAGGAAAAAAAAAAAAACAAAAACCCAAACAAACCAGAAATCAGCTTATCCACTGAATATACACGCCCTAATTTTGGAAGGCATGTGTGTTGTAGGCGAGAAAATACGGTAACTTCATAATCCAGCTGTGGACTGCCAAGGTGGCCACAGTCCCCAAGGGGTTCTGCTAGTCCTCTGACCCTTTTTACTCTAGCTGCAGAGAGTTGGCCAGACATCCACCGATCTGGACCTTAGCCTCCCCAGGCAGCCAACCTGAGGCCTACTATTGGAACCACAGGCCTTCCACAAATATCAAACTCAATTAAAACTTAACACAAAAGGATGCACTTATCTGTGCTCATTGCGTGCAGTCTCCACCGCTCTGCTCACCCTCTGGGTGGTAGGTGTGGTGCACTCCAGCAGCCAGGGTCTGGGTGTGGGTGGGCTGCAGGGCTGTTGCTAGAAGGGCCAGCCAGCTTGCCTGCTTCTGCCTAGCCTCACCATACAGCCACTACTGGCTGCTCTGAGCCCCCATGCCTGTGGAGGCAGACCCTTCTGCCCTATCCGAGCAACCAGGCTCCCAAATGTCCACAGCTGGAGACATTTCCCCAGCTGAGGCTGGTAATTGCTGCTATACCTCCCCACGGGCTTGCCTTGGGGAGCTGATTGAGCGGGGAGCGTTGTTGTGTCAGGCTAGAGAAAGCTCGGGTGCGCTTCTTCTTGCAGTGATGGTGCCAGGCCCCGTTATACCTTCACCTCACACCATATTAAGAAATGTAAGTATGGGAGATTACCTTTGCTGATCACATGGTGATGTAGGCTAGCATCTGCTCTGAAGAGATTTGAGTGATATGGTATCCCTTACTCATCTTGGAATATGGGTCAGTAGATATTTCATGAGGCCAAGTTCTGCCCTTAGTTTTGCAACTGTAACGTCACTAAAACTTTCAGCTGTGTCAAGGACCTCTACCAACTTTTGCTTCACAAATGCCAGCGTTTGATGAAGTGAGTTCTTGTCCATAAATGCTTATGCATCTCCAATTCATTTAGTCAATATTAAGGTACAGCTCTACTCTGCCTTCTGCCTGACAAATGAAAGTGAATGGATAAGAAGAAAAACAGTCGCTGGAAGAAAAAGGTGATAACTGGGAAATAGTTATAGATTCCAGCTACTGTAGGTCAGTGCTTCCCAAACTTTTCCTCAGGATGATCCCATTTATGACCCCATTTCCTCAGCTGGCACCTTACCCCCCACCTGCAGCACCCCTCAGGTGCCCCTATCTACATCCGCCCATCCCCTCAGCCCTGCTGGTGCCCCTCATGCACGACTTGCAGCCCCTTGCCTCCCCCAGCCGCCAGGGCTATGGGATCAGGGCCAGGGCCTGAAGCACCCCCACAGCACTCAAGCCCCACCTGCTGCAGCCAGAGCCGAGCCCAGATCCCGGCTCTCCCTATCCCAGTGGGTGGCACAGCTGGCATGGAGCCCATGGGAGGGGGCAGGGGGAAGATGATGCCTGCCCACTGAGGGTTTGGGGCTTCCCAGCCTGCTGCCCTCCCCCTGGGGGCCCCTGCAGCCCAGTGGGCAGGACTTGGCATCGGAGGGCAGGGAGGCTCAGTGCTGCTGCAAGGAGCCCCATGCTGGCTGTGCCACTGTGGTGAGGCATCCCCTGCCCACTCAGCAGCAGCAGTGGAGGCAACATGGAATTGTCCCCCCAGATGCTACTAGGTAGGCAGCGGGTGCTTCGCCATGGTGGCATGGTTGGCATGGGGCTCCTGGCAGCGGCACTAAACCTCCCCAACCCATTCTGCCATGGAGGCCCTGGCAGCAGGGCAGGGAGCCCCTAGCCCACTGTGTACAGCCCGCATGCAGCCCTGCCCCATGCACAAATCTTGGGGGGACATCCCCAGCCCTACTTCTGCTCCACTCCTTCCCGCCCTCACTCTTGCCCTCACCATGAGGGCTCAATCTGCCCGCCCTTTCCCGCCATAGACTTACCTGCAGGAGCTGCTCTCCACACTGCCTGGTTGCCATGTGCATGTGTGTGCATACACATGCACGTGGCTCCCTCTGCCTGATCACCCTCCTCCCCCTTCCCCCAGCCCCAAGCGGCCCCTTGCAGGAAAGTTGGGAGCCACTGCTGTAGGTCCTTGTGCAGACTGTTGTCATCATGTGATCAAAGCTCTTTACTATGCATACTTATATTCAAAACAACCCTGCAAGGGAGGTTACTAGTATATCCATTTTCCAGACATATGTCCATTTTATAGATAAATTGCCTGTGATTACACGAGAAGTGTGTGGCACAATAAAGAAATGATCACAAGTGTCCTCTGTTCCTCAGCATTTGACTGTGATACTCCAGACTGAAGGTTGACTGAATACACACTGGTTACCAGTGACCGCAAAGAGCCGCTAGAATAACCAGGTTTCTCAAAGAGATATGAAAGTCCTTGCTCTTGGTTTCCCACAATGATACTTCTATGGCAGCAACAGGGAGATGGAGTGGTTCAGATATTTCCCACATCAGAAGTTTCCTACATCAGAGAATGAGGAAATACCAGGCTGATACTTACATGGGGAAATACTGAGCTGATACTTAAATGGGCAGCCACATTGGCTTTGGCTTACCTGAATCAACAGTAGGCAACCACAGGGAAGAGTCCAGACCACAGTGCTTTAAAAGGTTTATCTATTTCTTCACTTTTTTTTTTTAGAGTGCCCTTCACGCTTGAGGATGCCAAACTGGGGAGGTGGAGCCAAGTGCGGTGCTTGTGACAAGACTGTATATCATGCTGAGGAAATCCAGTGCAATGGCAGGAGTTTTCACAAGACCTGCTTCCACTGCAGTAAGCTACATCATTGCAATTTTGGAATGTAAATCCAGCTCGATATAAGTCTCATTTTAATGTGGCATATTCCAATAACTTTACTGCTATGGCAGTAGAGTGGGATATTGGATTTCTGCTCAGAACTGAAGGAGACTTTCTATCATTTATTTTATTCCTGTAGAATTTTGCTCGCAAGCAATGCTCTGGTCTGTAGCATTCTTCCTGTAGCAGGTGAATTCAATTCAGGAAAAACTTCATGAGATATACACATCTCATTTTGGGGGAGGGGGAGGGCACTCAAAGGGGATAGCAGTCTTATTTTACTTCAGCATCTTAAGAAACACCATGGGCAACTTCTAGCCCCCGTACTCTGCTCTAGCACTGCATAGAGGATCTAATTGAAGGACTTGAGCCCTAAGGAGAACACATCAGGGCAGAAAATGCAAAAGCAAATGCTTTTTCCATGATGGTCAATCCTAGATAAGACTGTTGATGAGTCAGAATAATGAAACTTATTTGTGGGTTATATTGTGCAATGCAGGGTGTCTGCATGAGATGCTATGTCACAGTAGTGACAAGCTACTGTGCCATTGCTTGTCACTATGGCAACATAGCATTGGCGGGCACTAATTGTGATGCCCCCACTGCTGTGCAGTAGAGTCGAAAATGACTTGTGTACTCCCAGGACTGCACTGAATTGGCACATGCTGTAGTGCAGTACCAACTGCACAGTCAGGGGCATGTGTAAACGCTCCCACTCTGTGTGCCAGAATATGTCTTGACTTAAAAATCATGCCATTGCTGTCCTCAGTAAAGCTAAAAAGATTACAGCACAGATAACAAAACTGTAGTCAAGAGCCATCAGAACAGAAAATCAAGCTAGATTCCCAAAGGGATTTAGACATTACCATGCCTAACTTCTGGGAACCCTCTTTCCTGGTGTAATTCTTAGTCCAGAATTAGGCATTCAGGATTCTTACGCAGTGCACTGTAGAAGCAAGGGATGAGTTTCATAAAGGAATTTAGATGCATAAATGGATCTGGATGAAATTTAGGTGCCTAAATCCAAAAGAACAATTCACACAAAACCTGCCTAACTCACTTGGGTGCTAGACAATCCCTAAAGGCTTAAGCTTTCTGGTGGAATATTATTTAGGTGTCTTAAGTTTAGTTATTGGGTGTGGGTGTGTCTGTGGGGATGGATAGGTGTGAGCAGTGAGGGAGTGTGTGGATATATAGGTGTGGGTGGGTATGGGGTTTGTGGGGGGATGTGTGTAGGGTAGAGGGTGGCTGAGGTGTGTGACAGGGTGTAGGTAATGGGGTCTGTGTGTATGGCAGTGCAAGGGGGTGTGGGACTCACCCTAAAAACATACACACGCACCCCTCCCTCTCCTGACCCTGGTACCTGGAGCAGCCAGCAGGAAAGCAGGGTAATGGCAGCTACGGTGGTGGCGAGTGGGAGTGAGCAGGTGTAGGGAAGTGCAGTGACAGCTGGGCAGGAGCGTGGTGGTGCTGGTGTCCCAGGGTCAGCACCAGTGGGGCCCAGAGCAGAGCAGCAGGAGTGCGGGCCCCTGCCCCCCACCCCTCATTCAGCACAGCTGGTACCAGACCCTGCAGGACTGAGGCAATCCCCACGGTCCTCCCCTGCCTTCTCTTCCCCCACCTCCGCCTCAGTGTTCTTATCTGAATTTCCCTCTCGGGTGCAGGGAGGCAAGCAAAACCAAAGAAGTGATTCTTCCGCTCCATTCAGCGTTGGTGAGACCCTAACTGGAGTAGTGTCAAGTTCTGGGTGCTGCACTTCAGCAAGGGCATGGTAAAGCTTGAGAGAATCCAGAGAAGAGCTACCCATATGATCAAGAGACTTGCATGGCAAACCATTCAAGGAAAGGGAGCTGGGACTATTCAGCCCGAAAAAGAGAAGGCTGAGAGGGGACTTGTTAGCAGCTTACCGCTACATCAGGGGAGTACATCAAGGGCTCAGTGAACAACTGTTCACCAGGGCACCATTGGGAAAAACCAGGAGTAATGGCCACAAACTTCTGGAAGACTGTTTCAGGCTCAACATTAGGAAAAGCTTCTTCACAGTTAAAGTGTCCAGACTGTGGAATAAGCTCCTTTCAGAAGTGGTGCAATCACCTACCTTGGAGATCTTCAAGAGGAGACTAGACAGTCACCTTGCTGGGCCACCTAACCTAGCTATCTTTCCTGCCTGGTGCAGGGGGCGGGACCCGATGATGTCTGAGGTCCCTTCCAGCCCTTTACAATCTATGAGGCAGGAACACCACCAGGACCCAATGCCAGAAGTCTCTGCTAAGTATGGGGCTTCCATCTGGGGGGGGCAGGGCTGGGTGGCAAGGGGCTGGGGGGCGGGGCCGGGCTGGCCTTGCTTCTAGGCTGAGTCCTGCCAGCTTCCCCAGGGTCCTAATTCCCCTGTCTCCTGTTATCTTTGACAGGCAGCCAGGAACAGAAATATTAATTTTCTAAATCTTTTAGGGGCCCTGCGGGCCAGATGGAATGGGCTGGTGGGCTGGATCTGGCCCACTGGCTGTATTTTGCCTACCCCTGCTCTACATTCAAGCTGGTTGGGGAAGCCTTTTTGGTTAAGAAACCTGTGAAGGGCTCCAAGCAGATCAGTGGTGTCAGAATTTAAGTGATTTTATGGATACCTCCTACATTATCAGTAGAAAACCAGGCTTCTAGGAATTTTAGGTACCTGCAAAGTAGGTGGCAGCTGAGCAGGGATCTGAGTGTCATCTCTATGTCAGTCTAGCTTGTGGAGCCATGTACTCCTTAATGCTAACTCTGACAAGGATAACTATCTTTCAAAACTGCTGAGTCCACTTAGCTGGATTTTTCAAAATTAAATGAATAAATGTGGCCTAAGCATGAAAAAATATTAAGTCAAACTTATTTTTGACCAACTTATAAAGAACTTAGAATCAGATTATGAGATGTGTCAGGCAACATGAATTATAAACATTTCTACCTGTACCCCATACTATTTGTCTTATAAATACTATGGGGAGGGTGGTGGGGCAGGAGAAAATTGTACCTCGCATGTGAATTGCTGTTTACCTACTTTGTTTCCCTGTCAGGTTTTAAAACACAGCTATAATGTACATTTGGCAGGATCTTACTATGCAAACCTGAAACGGCTTAGTGATGGTTTATGAACAATTTCTCTTTGCAGATGACAGGTCCCAGAGCTATTTCAACAATAGCACTTCAAGGGCTTTTGCTCCATCTGTTGTGGCAAATAGATACTCTATCCTGAAGATGTCAAAAATAGAAACATTTTATCTGCGGTTTGAGTTCCCATCATCCCTTAACTCCCTCAGTAAACATAATTATCATCTTAGAACAAATGAGAATGCACCACAAAGTGATCTGATTCACAAATTTACAGAAGCCTCTAGTTTTATCACCATTATTTTAAAAAAGAAATTGCACAAGGTCTGGCTTTTTTGCTACATAGCTTCATCTATTTTTGTCCCTTCATTGCCTACCAGTAACTGGAGCCTAATCCAGTATGCACTCATGATGGTGATGAAATTCCCATTGACTTCAAGGTTTTGATCAGACCCTGTAGTGAGACTGTTTGATCAATTGCTTTTGCTTAAATTTTTTAACACCCCCCTCACAAATATTAAAATAATTGGAAATAACCAGCCAACCGTTGTGAAGTATGAACTCCCAAGAATCTAATCCTCACTGGGCATGTCTACACAAGGTGTTTAGTGTACAGTAGATTAATTAGCTGTGCAGTATATGCCATAGCATCTATATGTACACCCCTGGTAGGATAGAGTAAACTAATTTTCTTGGCAGCAGGATAGCACTGGTAAATAAAAGTACTATCCTGCTGCAGAGTAAAAAACTCCACAGCAGTGCATGTGTAAGCTCTGCCCTGGGTGGCTGGGGTATGAGGGTGCTTCAGTGCAGGGGCTACCTGCTGGCTGACTCCAGCCATCTCCTCTGCAGCACATTAAGTGAGAGTGAGCAGCCCCAAGCTGGTAGGCCATCTCCCTGGACACACTGTCAGCTGGGGATGCTTTTGACTTGGTTCAACATGCTGCACGCTCTGGTGCATATTTGAAAGGCTCACCCAGGAGCAATAAACTCTAAAGCAGTAACTCCAGAGTTTATTGCTTTGCATTAATTGCACGTGTAGATGTACCCACTGTTCATTTAATATTTTTTCTGGTCCTTCTGTGAGCTAAGCCATCTTATTTCTCAAAATACCCATAGTCCATTTATGAATTAGGTACCGGCCTTGATAAACAGCTAATGCTTTTCCAAATGACATTTGATAATGGACCCATTCCTACTCATTTTTTTTTTCTGTCACACATTCTCAGAAGTGGTAGGTACTTTTGGGTACCTCAATTTTGGTGCCTAACTTGAAACTTATCCTCCTTGTCTCCTTGTCTATGGGTGGGTATTTGCTTTCTGAAAAATCAAGCCCATTCCAAGTATCTCAAGTTGGGTTCTCAAAAAATCAAGGCACCTAAAATTACTAGTCACTTGAAATACATGCTTACCTTTTTGGTAGTTTAAGGTTTTGCATTTTTCATATCTGAATTCCATATCTGAAGGGGATCCTTAACTTGCCCCCACTAAAGTGTCCTGATCTGATTTGATAACTTGTAGGGTTAGAAGGTCATTCACTCACAGTGCTTATTCACTCCTTGGCTCCCCTGATGAGACTGGCATCATTGGTGCTAATTAGCAGTAATTGTGATAGGGGTTTTTTATGATGTGGACACAAGTTCACTGAGGACTGGCCTGAGACCACTAATAAACAGCTGTTAGCTCTTGTTAACCTTTGTTTCCTCCTGTCAGTGGTAGATTTAAAGTAGTAGCCTAGTAGATAAAACGTTGTATCCCATTACCAATGCTTGGCATTCCTGTCTCACTTCTCTATTGAAGAACTCCAAATGTTTTAGTAGTGAGTTAAGTGGCGTAAGAATGCCACTGGGGAAGCCAAAGTACTGAGGTCTGTTGCCTAACTTTCTTCAGTGTTTGGTTGTAGAATCTCTTCCAGACCATTCTGGCGAAACTCTGGAAAGATGCGTGGGATGATTCTTGCTTTAGAACTTAAACGTGCCCAGATAGATGCTCAGATAAATGAACAAAACTTCCTCATCGAGTCTTATCTCAACACTGAGAGCAGATCAGTGACTAATGGAAACGTGCTATGTTTCTTTTTCAATGCTGAAACTTTTTGATGCCCTAAGGGAATGTTTCTCAGCCTTTTTAGACAGGAGACACTCCTTGATAGACTTGAAGCACCCCTTGGAAAATGCCAGCTCTTGTTTTACTTGCTTTTTTACTACAGAAAAATAGTAGGGCAATTCTGTTGTTGCAGTGAACTCAGAAAGATCACAAGTCAGAATGTTTTTGACACTATGTATTCCTCTGTGAAATCTCTGGGTTCGTTTTATGAATCTTGATTGCCGTGTATAGCACTGTTGAGTCTCAAGGCATTCTGCTTGAGAATAACTGCTCTAATGTCTGGGATGAGATGGGAGAGAGACCCAGAAAGGTTTCTAACGCTGTAGTAGAGGTTCCATGACTAGTTCTGCCAGGCCCAAAAAATATGCCTCTAGGCTGGTGCTTCTCACGTTAGGTGAGGAGAAGGAACTAAGTGCCTAAAATGAAATGGAGATCAATGAAAAATGAAGAATGGGGGTCATGATTGACCCTAAGATGAACATGAGCCACTAGTGTGATGTCTCAGATGGTAAAGGAAACCATAGATTTGCATCCATAGGTGCTTCGCAAGTAAATCTCAGGATGTTATCCTCCGGCTGTACTTGGCCTTGGTGAGGCCACAGCTGGAGTACTGTATCCAATTCTGGGCTCCACAATTCAGGAAGGATGTGCAGAAGCTTGAAAGAGTCCAGAGAGCCACATGCATGATCAGAGGACAGGAGAATAGGCTTTATGAAGAAAGACTAAGAGCCATGGGACTCTTCAGCTTAGAAAAGCACAGGTTCAGGGGTGACCTGGTGGCAGCCTATAAGTACATCGGGGTGTACAACAGGATCTGGGGGACGTCTGTTCACCAGGGCGCCCCAAGGGATGAGAAGGACCAATGGTCACAAACTCCTCCAAGACCATTTTAGGCTGGAAATAAGGAAAAACTTCTTTACTGTCCAAGCCCCCAAGGCCTGGAATAGACTCCCTCCAGAGGTGGTGCAAGCACCTACTCTGGACTCCTTTAAGAAGTGTTTGGACGTTTATCTTGCTGGGATCCTTTGACTGACTTCCTGCCTTTGGGGCAGGAGGCTGGAATCTATCTCCTCCTTCCAGCCCTAATGTCTATGAACTCTATAAGAACACTGGTCAAACAAACCATAGCTTTCTGCATGAACTCATAGTAGTGCTAAATAAATTTTTGCACAGAGATTGAATGTTTTCATAGGATGGAATGAAGAGAAGGTTGAGAAGGTTATATGGTTCCATTATTATTTATTAATGTGTATGTATGCTATTTCAGTGAAAGCCCATAGATATGGACATGGAATAAAGTTAATTTGTAAATATTGTATGTACTTGAATCTAAGATGAGTTCCCCCCCAGTCAGCATGGAGACTGCAAGGAACAAAGCATGGAGGGCAGTGAGCTAGGGGACCAGCTGTGCCCTACAGCAACAATTTTTCCTGCCTCACGCCCACACCCTCCCCCACACACTCTCAGCAATGGGAACGGGACAAATTCAAGACAACCCTCTGATAATTAGATTTTATACTTGGAAAATTATAACAAATTTATAAATGTTCCTATACAGAACATAATAATTAGGGGTCAACTTAGTTTCAATTTATTTCCCCTTCAAACACTATATATCAGTACTCCCCTCTCTTGCTATATCCTTTTTATAGGGCAACCAGAAATTAATCCAGTATCCTAGATGAAGGTATGATGTTTATTTATGTAAACTAACCACTTCCAGGACTAGAAAAATTCTTTATATTGTAATCATTTAAGTATGTTAAACCAGGTTTGTAAATATAAATTTCTATATGCACTTTCCCCATGTTTTTAGTGGCTTGCAGAAAAGCTCTGGATAGTACCACAGTAGCAGCTCACGAATCTGAAATCTACTGCAAAACCTGTTATGGAAGAAAATATGGCCCCAAAGGTATTGGATTTGGACAAGGGGCAGGATGCCTCAGTACTGATACCGGTGAACATCTAGGCTTGGATCTACAACAGTGAGTTAAATTGCACTGACAATACCCTTTTTTTCCGCCCAGTGGTACATTCTCCACTTATCAGGTACCTTACTCGGTTTCCATAACAACGTTGAACTTAAGTGGCAGAGCAGACTCTCCTCCAGGATTTTCTTTAGTGGGTCTAGTAATTCTACCAATTTTTAATAACGTTCAGTCTCTTCTTTTAAAATAACTTCTTATTCCATTGGGCAATTACACTACAGAAGGAGCTTTTGCTTTACATGTCACTAGAGTTAGATATTCACTGTAAATGTAATTTGCTGTTAGTGCCACAATGGTAGAATCATGTGCATCATGGAACAATAGACTCAAATGCTTATACCCCTCTATGCGAAGTATCTTTGATTTTATTAATATAGAAAACTCACAGTATCATGTGCTGTTAGACTATTTCCCTGTACGGAGAAAAAGTTTTCTACATTTTTCTCTCATACGTCATGTACCATGTACAGAATGGCTGATGGTATATGACCCAGAGGGGGGATTTTAATATGATCTCTAGAGAGCCCTAATTGTAGATAATTGCTTGTGTTAATTGTTTACATAATAGTTTTCAGCAATTCTCACAGCTGCTAATTTCTAAATGACTCCATCACTTTCCTCTGGTACATTGCAATGAAGACAGTTAACAAATATCTTATTCTAAAAAGTACAAGCTTGAAGGACATATTTTATCTGTAACCCATAGCCATAGGTGTATCCGTTACCAATAGCAAGATGCAAACTAGCAAATCCTGAGCTCCTAGACATTTATTGACTTGTTGCAGTATGACAATCGAGTAATCCCACAGATGACTAAAAGACAACACTGGAAAGAAAGAAAGGTTGAAAATTATTTTTCCGACTTTGACACAGCATACTTTTTGAAAATCAGTAAAACTTGATGAAGCTTTACAAAGAGCAGAGAAAGGACAGTGTGTGAAATCTGCCTCCTATTTCATTGTTCTCGCTATTAAGACTTAGCTGGCGTGCCGACACATGTCCCCAAATGTGCAGTTGTTACTGCACAGTCATTTAGTATTTGGTTTAGCATTTAGTACAGGGGCAACAATTATTTTGGGTGCAGGGCCATTTATTGAGTTTTGACAAGCTGTCAAGGGCCGCATGGGTAGCCCCACCCATTGACAGGTGCCCCGCTCCAGCCGCTGTCTTGTGACTGGAAGCCCCACCCCCTAACGCCTGACCTTTGCAACCAGAAGTCCCTCCCACCCTGGAAGGGGTTTTGCCACCTTGGAACCAGAAAAATACCAAATTATATTCTAAAAATCGAACATCCACAGCATTCATTAATTTGATTTAAAAAAAAATATTTTTGTCCTGATTTACATGCGATTGTGTAGTGTAGACAGAGGTGATCACAAAATAGCTTAAAATGAAGTGTTACTCTTGTATGTTGTGGGGGTAGGCATAGGTTTGTGGAGGCTGTGGGTATGTGGGGTGAGGGAGCATGAAGGTGTGTGTGGATATGTGGGATGTGGGTGGGTGTAGGATCTGTGGGGGGACGGTGCCTGGGGTTTGTGTATGGCAGTGCAAGGGAGGGTGTGGGTGCATGTGGGACTCAACCTTTGAACACACACTCTCAGCCCGAGCCTGCACACACACTCTGCCCTGCGTCTGGATGCACACATGCACACTCTGCCCATGCCTGCACCCACACACTGCCCCTGAGCCTGCACATGCATGCGCGCGCGCGCACACACACACACACACATATATATACACTCTACCCAAGCCTACACATACACCCCTACACCTGTGCTCCACAGTTTGGTGATGCAGCCAGGAGCCAGGTGCTGCTGGAGCAGGGCAGGGGCAGAAAAGCAGGGAACTGGCTGGGGGTTGGTCAGGGCTGAGCTACTCAAGCCTGCTGAGGGCTCTCTCTGGGTCCTACTGCCCCTGGCTCTTCTCAGCTTTGACAGGCTGCCAGGAGCAAATAAATATTAAGTTACTAAATTTTTTAGGGGCCCCACAGGCCGGATAGAATGGCCTGGTGGACCGGATGTGGCCCATGGGCTATATTTTGCCCACCTCTGATTTAGTACTTGCTTTACATTTACTACAAAATAACTGCACAGTAATCACTGCTACTGTGCAGTCCCAGCAGTGAATGGGTTGTTTCTGACCCTACTGTGGAATAACAAGCTAGTGCACAGTAACAAGCTACTGTGCAATAGCTTGTTGCTACTGTGTAGTAGCATGTCACAGTTTATGCCCACCAATACTATGTCGCTGTAGCAACAAGCTATGGCGTAGTGTCCCGTGTAGATGTGCCCAGAAGGTAGCTGATTAGACAGCAATTTTGCTTTGTATTTCCCCTTGTCTCATGTTGTCTCTTTCATGAAGCCAATGTCTTCCCTTTGGCTGATGTGTAGTGTTTTGTCCAACTATTACTTGGTGCCACCAATGTAGTATCCAGCTGCTTCTTTAGTCACAATGCCAGCTTCTCAACACTGTCAAACACAGAATATGCTGCAGGCTATTTTGATTTTCTTGTCTTGAATGTCAGGATAGATATCCTGAGATTTAATACCTAAGTATGGATTAACACTTAAGAGTCTATATAGTATATATTGAAATAGAGAAAATTATTTTTATAATGGAAACACTATTTTTCAAGTGGTGTTTTAAATCTGTTTTCAGAAGTTCGCCAAAGCCTGCTCGTCCTTCTACACCTACCAACCCTTCAAAGTTTGCCAAAAAGTTTGGAGATGTGGAGAAGTGCCCTCGCTGTGCTAAATCGGTATACGCTGCAGAGAAAATAATGGGAGGAGGAAAAGTAAGATACCACATTTTTTTCCACTTAAGAAAAAATATTTTGAAGCTATTTGGTTTAAAATTCTGTTGAATTAAAGAAATAGATGGTCCTTAATATGGAAATCTTCTTTAAATCATAGATAAGCCGCCACATAGAAAGTAGTATCTCAAGCTACTCTGCTTTGCTGTGCCAATGTACCAGGACCCACACCTCAACCATCTACTTGTGACATAATTCAATCTTCATTGCTCTACTAGTTCTTGGCTGTGCCAACATTTTCACAAAGGCTATTAAAAAGATACTAGATAGTAGTTGGTTTTGGAGTTAATTGACCTGGGGACAACTTTGAACTACATACCTTAAAATGAAAAACTATCATATTAAGTCTCAACTGTTTAAGTTCTACACTTTTAAAAAAAAAAATGAATTCAAAGGAATTTGTTGGTGTTGACGTTTTGTCTTTAAATTATTTTATAATCGGGGAGATATATGGCACTCTGCATCCATGCATTTAACATGGTTATGGACACTCTGGCATATGGCCTTGATCACTGTGCCCTTGGTTTTGATCCTGTGATTTAAATTGGGCTCTGGGGTCCCTGTGCTACTGCCCAGGATTAGGCTCCAGAGCTCCATGTGGCCTTGCCTGCCGCCCGGGCACTCAAATCTGGCTTGATCTATTGTGCAGGGCCATGACACTACTTCTACAAAGACAGAGGATTAATATACATAATCTCCTAAAACTTGTTACAAGATCTAAAAGTCCAAAAATATAGGCTGAGAATGAATAGAATAAACTGAAAATGAAAGAAGCACAACTTTTAATCTTTTCAGGCAAAGAACATGTGCATTACTTGTCCAAATTACTTAATGTAGCTGGCTAATTTTTTTTCCTCCAAACTTCCTATCTTTCTCAGCCTTGGCATAAGACATGCTTCCGCTGTGCCATTTGTGGAAAGAGCTTAGAATCGACAAATGTTACAGACAAAGATGGAGAACTGTATTGTAAAGGTAAGCACGGTCATATATCTAAAATATTTCAGACAAGACGGCTAAATATACCAGTCTAAAACTGTTCAATGTTGACACAGTACTACCTTTGTTACACACCTTAACAAAATTTTTCTGAAAAAGTATTTCACTTTCTTTTCTCTACAATAGGGTCTTTAAATTATATAAGACCCACAGGTACACCAATATTACATCTTCTACTAACAATATTTAAATAACTAGCTAACTGCCCATCAAGAATGGTGGATTTCAGGAAGTGTTTACATGGCCCACCCTCAGCCTTTGGGGTTGGTCATGTAAAGACTCCTTACACTTCCACCACCTCCAGCCTCCAGCTGGAGGGGATCCCTCCTCCCACCCACCTCTGCCTCCACCTCACAGCAGGGTTTCCCCCCACCTCCCCTCCCTGCTCCCTTTGACCTTCCCCACCGCCTCTCCCTCCCTATCAGCTGTTGTTGGGGTTGGGCGGCAGGCAGGCGCCACCACTGTGACCCCCCCTCCTGTCCCTGCTTCCCTCCCTTTCTTCCCTGCCACCTGGCCCCCACAACAGCCACCACCATGACCCCCCCCCCTTGCCTCCTCTCACCCCAAGCCCACCCAGGCCTGTGCAGCCTCCCTCTCCCCCTGCTGGCTGTTGTTGGGGCCCCTTCCTGCTCCCCTCCCACCTAGCCCTGACAGCAGCTGCCACTACGACCCCCTGCTTCGCCTCCCCCTACCCCACTCCCCTCCCTACTGGCTGTTTTGGGGGGTTTCAGAACAGTCTTGTGATGCCCCCCCACACACACCCTCAGGCAGGGAGGCATGGGAAAGACCTGCTGCTCAGGCTGCCAGGGTGTGTTTGCCACTGCCATAAATTTCCTTGGCAGGAGCTCAAACTTGGGCCTGTGCAGCCAATCGCCACCTGCCCTCAGCGGCACAGGGACAGTTGGCCAAAAGCATTACAGACAGACAGACAGACTAAGCCCTTTATTATATTAGAATAGTCATAACTATTCTTTTTCTATAAACAGAAAGTCTTTTCAGCTGTAGGACTTGCTCATCACTCGTGGGCACACTGACCATGCAAAATAATATTTAGACCAGTGGTTCTCAACTTTTTTAGGCTCCTGGCAATCTCTGTAACTGCTGTGAATTGAGCAGCACCCCAATTCAGTAATTAATTTGTTTATTGCAGCACTTATCTCATGGTGTAGGGTGAGGAGGATGAGGAAGAAACTCTTAGCTTCCCACAGCCCAGAAGGGCAGGGACCATCATGAGTTTACCTCCTTGCACTGAAGTCAGGCACTAATGAGCCTGCACTTAACTCTTCACACTGGGGAGAGGGGAGGAATGAGCACTTCAGACTTCACACAAGGGCTGGCAACGACAAGCATGACCCTTACCCAGAGATGAGCCTACTCATACCATCTTGCATAGGAGTTGGGGAAGAGTAAGCGCTTATCTTCTTGCATACCAGGGCACCCTCAAAAGGAGCTCATGGCAGCCTGTTGAGAATTACTGATTTAGACAAAACCAACACTTGCACCGAATCCTAGTAATTCCTATGAGCTCCTTGGAAAATCCCAGCCATAATACATATTTTCGCTATTTTACATTAATGCTTCTTGCTTGCAATCTACTTTAGTAGTTGTATCTTAGAGTTTTTAGGTACTTTACAGTCCTAAAAGTTATTCTGATAAGGACTTGATTTGAAGCTATACTAGCAAGCTCATCTACCTTAAAAACAAAAATGCTGTTGAATCTGTGAATGTGCCTGAGAAAAGAAATCCACATTTAATTCTCACAGCTTGCCTAGCTATTGTATTTCATTATAAATTAGGGCTTTGTATTATCATTTACCACAAAAAATAACACAAAATGTCAACTAGCAAACTTGTTTTCTTTTTTTTTTGTTGCAGTTTGCTATGCAAAGAATTTTGGTCCCAAAGGAATTGGATTCGGTGGCCTCACTCAAGTGGAAAAGAAGGAGTGAAAAATGCTGTAACAGGTCTTTTGCTAATGCAACAGGCTAAGTGAAACAATGATGCATTTATTTAAAAAAAGTCATTTTTTAAAATGATTCCTTCACCCCATAGGAGAATTCCTGAAGTAGCTAGAAAATACATTTTGACAGAACTGGATTTAAGTTTATTCTAAAACGATTAGAGCAATAATACTGTTTAATGAAACAGTCTGTGAACAAATGAATATTTATTTAAAACTGCAGTTACAGTAGCCCTTGTGCACTTTGCACAGAGAAATCATCATCCCCTGACCCTGGGGTCAAACCATGGTATTCTGGATTTGTATCAATATAAATGGAACAGAATCTGGCCCATAATCTATACTCTCTCTCATATCAAAGTTATACTGGTGCTATTGCACAAGAGGAAATATTATTCAAAAGGCACATTTCTAATGTGACACTAGCTAACAATTTCAGCTCCATCCCACTCTTTCATTCCAACACTTTGTGCTCAAAAGCTTGTGTAAACACCTCTCCCAACTAAGTATATCCCACCAAATATACCACCAACATTTTTTCGGTCAAAAGGAAGGACTTCTGGGTAGGGAAATGAATCTACATTTTCTTACAAGACAGGGTATTAAATCTAGTTTTGTTACTGTGTTTTAAGCTACAATAAAATGTAGATACTGCTTTCACACTGTGATTAAGTTACTGTACTTATTTTCTTGTATTTTAAGACTCCATAATCATGTCACGCACTAACCTAAACAAACATGTCTATGCCAATTGTAAGAGTTCTGTTTTACCTGAAAACTGCTAGTCGAATATTTTATTTTGATCTTTAGTTTACTGGTCTTGATTTGTGCAGCTTTTCTTATCTCTATTAATACCACCTTTGGTCTTTTCTATTTTAACAAAAAACAACCAGTAGGACAGAATAGGTGTAATATTGTGTGCCGTCCACTTGGCATCTTAAATATGTCTTGCATCAGATTATAGAAATAGTCTCAAGGTATGACATTAAACACTAACCTTAAATAGGCCACTATTAAAGCCCCATCTCTGCAGCCTGAAACAATGTAAAGTTACAGTCTTGTCCTTTACATTCACCATTATTTTTTGATTACTTGAGGTGTCCATTTTCATTAAAAAGTGGTGCACGCAAGTGCATATTAAACCAATCTCTTCTTGTTCAGAGTTAAGAGCACATTATCCTTTTGCTGCAGTTATGTTTAATGATTTTTAAGTGTATAAATTTCACATTTCCCATGAATGCTAGGGGGGAAAAGAAAATCAGAAAATACACTTGAAAGCACAAATGGTCTAATTTATTAAATGTTAAATCTGTACAAAAAACAGTGTTTAGATTTACTGTTTGCTTTACACAATATAAAGACAAGCTATCAAAAATTCTAAAAGGATTTCAGTGCTTTTAAAACTTTTTGTAATAGCCAATTCAATAATATTAAAATGTTTTATTTCCCTTAATTGTAAAAAAAAGCATCTTTTATGGAAGCAGTCTGCATAAAGAAGCAAAAGGTCAAAATCAGATAAGATTTTTGGGTTGCTGTATAAAAACCTATTTTGGTAAAATACGTATTTAATGCCATCTCAGTTGCAGAAAATTTAAAATTGTTTCATCTGAAAATCACAGCAATTATTTCACAGCTATTTTGCTGTAGTTTATGCACATAAAAATTTTACTATGTAAGCAGTAGAACCATTATAAAAAATTAAGGCAAGAAAATTTGAGAAGAACTTGTAAACAAAACACAGAATATCCAGCTTTATTTAGCTTTCAGCTTAGCTCAAGAATTTCATGCTGCTTTTCTTCAGACAGAACGGATGTTTTTACCCTCTGCTGGATGACTCAGAGTATATTGCTTAGTCCAGTCAATTCCACTGGGCTTGAATATGCCAAAGCACCTGCACTGAAAAAGGTCAGCAATATTCTGGAAACATCCTTGACTGGAAATAAGAGAGACATACATACCAATTAATAATAATGAAATGGAAGACAAAGTAAAAAAGCTAAATGCACTAAAGAAAAAGCATTTTAAGCACAGCGACCCAGAAAAATAAAAATATTTCCCTCTTATCTATTCAGTGTGTGTGTGTGTGTGTGTGTGTGTGTGTGTGTGTGTGTTACTTAATAGAACAGAGATTTTGCCCATAAGCATTTCTGTTAGAATAGAAATCTTGAATACCTCATTTCTTATGCTAGCTGCAATTATGTCACTATTCACCAATTAAAAATATTAGTGTTGAATAGAAGAACCCTCTTCTATGTTTAGGTGTAATATGAGCTACAAACATTCCACAAAAAAGAGAGTAAGTATATTTTTACCATATACCATACCCTAGAGTTTAATATGTTTTCCTGATTTCCAGTATGTTTGCCTAGTCCTTCCTGGTGATAGTCAGAACATCCATGGTGCTGCTTTAACCTTTACACATGGGGAAAAATCCCTGAGGGAAAGTCTGTCAGCTGGCCAAATTCCATCCTAGTTGTCTAAGTCATGTAAAAGGCATGTTTAGCAAACACCTAGAAAATCATCTTTTTCCCATGGGCACACAGATTAAAGGCATTCATCCCATTTCCTTAAAATACCTTCCTACCAAAAATACTTACTTGTATGGAGTTCTCCTGAGTGAAAAAGGCTGTTTAGAAGACTTGCTCTGTATTATGAGGTTTGTTCGCTCATATGAGGTCAAGCCCAGACATACAATCTTAGGAAAGGGAAGAAAAATATTTTATTGAATGATGAAATTGCAGTCAAAATACTAGAGATCTTAAAAGATACTAATTTTAGATTGGATTTTTCATATTTCTCAAATCATGAAACTATACTGTAAGACCTGCTTACAAAATAAGTATGCCATAAAGACTCCGAGAGGGACCAAGGAGTTGGTGCTATTAATGCCAACACTAAAAAATCATCCTTGATCTCTATACCCAGCCATTTGCAGATATAAAGGTCAACACACAGGTCAAGATCATGGATTCTTTCACTAAATACAATGGGCACATTTACATGTGATGCTAACATAATGTAGCACTGACAGGCAAAAAACATGACGCCATGGCTATGTCACTATAGGGATGTGCTTCCTCGGTATAATGTTGCTATGGCAACATAGCAGCTAAAAATAACTGCACCATGCAGACAGCACAGTAAGGGCTGTTACTGAGCTGTCATTTAGTTCTTCCAAAAGGAAGTACCTTATGATGGTACAGTAACAATAGTGTCATAGGGGCACATGCAGATGCACCCAGTGAGAAGGAAAATATCATTACAAACACTGAAGCCATCATCCCCTGGTATACTGACAATGTGTTAAAATGCACTGGCCAAAGTGCAGAGGACAAAGTTTCAGCCTTCACTTTTAAATCTCCGCAACAGCATTTGCCACCTCCTACGTCAAATCACATAATGTGAAATGTAATGCATTATTTCCTATACTTGTTTACTATTTTTTCTGTTCTATAATTTTACATGGTAGGTTACACACAATAGTATGTCAGGCTGGGCAATTTCAGTAAATAGTGGTAAAAGACAGTAGGCAACATGTGAACAACGTATCACTTGTGAAAAAACAGGGAGTTGATTGCAAATGTTCTAGCCATTACTCTGATTTTTACCATGTTCAAAAACATTGAAACCACATTAATCTATTTTGAAACAAACAAAGAAAAATCAGTGGGACTTCTGACAAAACCAAAGACTGTAAAAAATGTATTAGCCCAATGAATTGCTTTTATACCCAACTAAATGACCCTAATTCTCTTGAAATTGGTAAATAAGCGTTTACTTTAGATGACAAGTACCATCTTGAAACAATTTTGCATGTGTAGCTAAGTTATCTGGGAAAAAATGCAGTTTAAAATGTGATACTTATCAGGGTAAAACCAGTCATACATTTTTTATTTTTATAATGAGACAATGTGAATTAATGATGCACTGCTCTGCTGTAGCATAGTTTTCAGTTCAACATTTATTACACCCTGGGCAGAATAATCAATCATATAAATACTTTTAGACAATGACACCAGTTATCTCACTTATGTACTTTCTGTCTATAAAGTCTTTATTTCTTAATATTTTCCCATAACAAATGTGCTCCCCCCTCAATTGGTACTATTTACAGCTGAATTCAGCAATAAAAAGTTTGATTTGGAGAATCCCTTCTAACTTGCATATATGAAGGGCAGCTGCAAAAATACAGTGAAACCAAAGGTACTGTCCTGGGATTTAAGTTGTACATCTTTGGTACTGACAGGCCAAGGAAGTTCTTGGAAAGTCCTCCAGGAAAAAAACAGATTTGAAAACCCTCAAAAAAGCACATAAGACAAAACAAAAGGTACCTGATAAAGCTGAATGATTAGTAACAATGAAGCCCATGAAGTATAAGAACACACTAGTGCAAAGATGTACAAAACCCACGGAGAACAAGATACTATTTGTGTGAAGTAAGTCCAAGCTCCATCTTGCTGGTAAGTTGTTGCACAATGTTCTGACCAGTCTAAGAATAAGTAAAGTTAGTACATTGAAGATTAATGTATTAAACTGTATTAAAATATATGTATTACGAAATACTAATAAATACTATCTAATAACAGAGTAAGGAATGATACACCATGCAGTCTTACATAAAAGCTCTAGAGACAAGATTTGTAGCAGTTACAAAACCAATACATGTGTCTGACTGCATGGAATCATTAACGGACATTAATGCAATCCTACCCATTTAACAAATTACATCTAAAATTAGAAATTACAGGAAATTAATGGGTTTACTACTAGGGGTGCACCGATACAGATTTTTGGGGCCGATACTGATAGCCAATTTTTGAGGCATATTGGCCGATACCGATCTGATTTCTAATACAGCTGCATGCAGCTGTTAAGTCTGTTGAGGTGGAATGGAAGGGGGTGGGAAGGGATGTGGGGGAGCAGATCAAGGCCCCTGCAGTGAGAGAGGGAGTGCAGCTGGGCTGGGGTAGGTGCTGCCCAGTTGGGGTGGGGCAGGGTGTGGGAAGCGGCTCTTGCTGCTGTGGGAGCTGCTGGATGAGTAGATGAGCTGCCAAATGAGTTGAGCACAGCAGCAGGAACCACCTCCCCTCCATGCCCTCCAGAGGAGTCATAGCTCCATCCCACGCCCCCTCCCCCCAGATGGGCAGCACCTACCCCTGCCCCAGCCCCACACCCTCTTCACCATGGGGGCTTTGATTTGCCCCTCAGGCCCCTCCCCTTACATCACTACAGACTTATCAGCTGCACGCAGCTCTCCACGCTGCCGGCTGTGTTCCTCACTGCCTACATACTGCGCTGCACCTGGTTGCATGCACAGGACATTTTTCAGCCAAATTATCAGTCACATCAGGCCAATTTCCGATATAGACTATTTTCTTTATTTTGGTGCCGATCCAATATTGGACTGATGTATTGGTGCACCTCTATTTATCACACGCTGTGTAGACATATTATTCATACACATTATAGTGGTGTGGTCCACTTATGCAAAATACCTTCTGCCAATCTGACCTAAAACATATGTAAGATGGAGTTTTTGTGTGATTAATACATTTAGAACAGACAACAAAGATTTGTCTGACAGAAAGGGTTGAGTAGACTCTTGTTGTGTTCTTATTTATATCGTGTATTTTTAATTCATGGACTGGACATATTTTAGAGCCTTTTATAAAATGGTATAAAGTTACTGAAAGGCAGTACTACTTCACTGGGGCATTTTTTCTTAAAATGTTGCTTCATGGTTATTTGTGACTTTAAAAAACACTGTTAAAAAGGTACCCCAGTTTGTGACAGTCACCTTTTTGTTTGGATTATAAATCCAAAGGAATAAACATCAACGTCACCAGTGCCAAAAAGGCAAGTAATGTTTCACTTAGGTCAAAGAGGTAAAGTTGGATCGTATTATGTTTTTTAAATAAAAAGATCTAAAATAAAGCAAAATGCAGGATATGAGTTCAAGATAATGCCCCATTTCTTACACTTACTTCACTTAATGTTAAAATACTCATATCAATATGAATATCAGACAGGACACAACAAAGGTAAATTCTTTGTTCTGACTTTTGTTTTAACTTAATATTAGTATTGATTCATCCTCAAAAAAATCACTTCATAAGGGCTTTCTGCACTAAGAAATACCATCTAATCACAGTAGCACTTCGAAGTGCAGAGGAGCTGAATTACGAATGTTGGATATACAAACCCTAAACTGAAGCAGTGAACAATATCAATCAAATCCCAAACTACAGTGCAATCTCACTATTATGAGTCCCTATGGGACAGGAAAAAAGTTTGTTAAAAGAGGTTGATCACTGGAGTAGAATTAGGCAATCTGCTGTATCATAATAATGAAATAAAAGCAGTTCTTGCTGTTGGGATTGTTAAAAGGGGTTTATTATAAAATCAGGATCATAATAAATCAGGCTATGCTGCAACATGTCAGAAAGTAGACATGACATTTTTTGAGAGCAACAGTTTAAAGTAATTGATCTGTCCCCTCTTTTATATTATCACTAAAGTTTTAAAAACAGTCTTGGTAAGAATCTTTAACACAGACATTTCCAATTAACTGTAAGATCAATAAAATCTTTCTAGTAGTATACTTATGACCACATTTTCTGCTGCAGACAAAGAGTGCTTCTAATCCAATAGAATCTATGTACACTTATTCTTTTCCCCTTCGGTTTTCAAATTTTGAGTCTAGTAAAACCTACACTTCTTTCTGAGGTCACATTTAAAAAAAAAACCAAAACAAGGATTTCTACAGCAATACTTCTGAGGCATGCTATTTTTGGCTCACAATTAATCGTAGATATACATTCAATCAAGAGGTTGATTGTGGTCTCAGATGTACTAGTATCTTTGGAAAAGTTGCAGTGATTGCTCTTATATAACCAAGATTATGACCAAAGCATAAAATAACTAACTGCTAGATATGAAATGCTGGAGAATACAGAAAATGTAACAAGTCCTTGAAAATTACAATAAAAATAAAATGCATAAATACATACAGAGAAGGGTTCCATATAACATCCAGGTGCCTACCATAGCCAGGAAAAATAGAAACAAGATGAAATAATAATGGTTTCCAACACCTGTTTGAGACAAAAAAAAAAGACTTTCATTCTGCATCTTACCAGCATTAGTATTTTCCCCAAACTTAACAGGGATAGAAATACCATGAACATCAAGTGTAAGAGTCACTGTGCTCAGTATATCTGACAAATCTGCTTTAACATTTTTCTCAACTTGCTTAAGCTAGTCACCCTAATTAAGTCATTGAAACTGTGTATGATATTGTTGACGAGGACTGGATCTACTACTTGGAGTCTGACATAAGCAAACACAGTTCTTTTAACTGGGTGAAAATCACTTATGTATCCCCAGTTCTGTTCTAGCTCATAATAATCTCCTTGGGATGATAGTTAACCTGCACTACTACTACTATTTCTGTTCTGCAGCATTATGAACACACATGTGAAAACACACAGGCTGTATTTTGGGCTTTGTAACTAATATAATTATTTTTCTTTAAATATTATAAGAAATGTTCACTTCTTTGAAACTTCACATCAGAATTAATTCAATCTTATAAGTAACTTGTAGATGTCCCAGAGCAAAAGATTTTAAGCATTTAAATTTCCCATTTGTACGTAAAATCATGGCTTTAAAGGTTATCCTCCATAGCAATATTATTTGTCACAGTTCTAGCCAGTGTGGTTCCCCATTAATTATAGTGTTTGGAAACCCTTGTGAGCTCAACAAACTTTAAGCTCCCTCAATGACTTCATTTCAGAGTATCCTTCAAAGAAGGACAGTATACAGTCCTCATGGGGACCAACCTCTTTGTGCTTCAACTGCAGATGATAACTAAATTGTGACATTACATAGTCTATCGGTGTTTAACAAACATCCTGCAGCTCTTTCTATGCAAGGTATATTCTAAGCATGTTAAAACAAACTCACCTACACATTGGCCAGTCCATAGACAATGCTGGTCATATCTAGCTACACATGCGTTGCAAATAAGGCAGTGCATGGATCTCAAAGGCTTTTTTATCTAGGTAAAAGGATGAAATTATCTCTCATTATAGAATAAGTTTTGCAACATTACATAAAGGACACAGTTATGCTTTAAGAAAAAACAAAACCAAAAAAACCCACAACACACAAAAAAAATAGATCTATATCAGTTTACAGGACCTGTAATTAAGGTTAAGGAACCAGAACCTGCATCCCTCATTCATGAGAAGTAATATTGAAGTCACACAGTAAAGGTAATGGTGGGGAGGGCACATGTAGACTTCAGGAAATTATGCACATAATACAGGGTGTATGAAAAAGGAGCAGAACTTAAACATGCAACATAATCTAGCTTTTATTAAAAAGAAATCATCAAAACTTCACTTACAAGACATGATGTGCAAAATGTTCTGAAGTCCAAGCAGCCAGCTTCTGCAAGAGTAACAATACTCTGAAAGACAAGTTATTTTACAATTGCATTTATCTAATGATTTTTCAGGGGCATAAGGATGGTTAGTCTGTTAATAAATACATTGAAGATGAAGAGTATTTCTAAGCACCAAACAACTTTGTTACTGAAAATATGCAGCCAGAACTTTAATGTTTGCTTGCTTTTTACATTTGATAGAGGACAGGCTTATAGAAAGGAACAACAGACAGAGACCTATGTAGTCTTCCAAAATCACTCCCATCCATGCAACAAGCTATCTTTCTTTCTCTCTCTTTTTTTTTTTTTTTGCGGTTGTGGGGGAGTGTGGAGTGACATGTCCACAATAATTCAAATCATATAACATAGTTCAAAATCATACAAATAGTTCATACCATACAGCATGGAGTAATACTCAAGCCAGTCTCATTTTCCATGAAGTACTGCTCACACGATCAGTAGTACTTCTGGACAAATAATAATTTATGTGGCAGCCCATACAATTAACATGAGTGATCATTAAGTGAAAAGTTGGAAGTTCCCTGTTAATTGATGGCCACCTCTTGCTCTAAATACTATTTGGTAAGGCTGCTCTAATACTTTTCCCAGTTTTCCAAAACATACAATAGGAAATCACGATACTGCATGATAACCAGAATCTCAAAGTCACCCAAGCATTATGAGTAGATGCATAAACATGCATAACAAAATTACAAACAATGCCACATGACACAATGAATCATGGCTGGCGGACCAAATTCTATGCTAATTTTTACTACAGACAAGTTCAGTGATATTTTATATAGTAGGCAGGCTTGTATACAATTTGGCTCTCTCAACTTTTAGACAGACAACATACATGAGAAGAAAATTGGGAGGAATGTTTAAAAAGCAACAACTGAAACTTTACAGTGTATGAAAACATGGACAAGCATGAGTTGCAATTTCAGGTACTAAAAGTTAAAATGATTATAAAGAGTTAAAGTAAAAACATATCACTGTTGACTGTTTTTGAACAAAAACAAATAGAAAGGATAAATGAGCAAAAATGCATTGTATTATGTAGCATTTTTATGAAGGTAAAAATACCTTTTTTCTTTCTTCTTCTGAAGCCTTTATGAATCCAGGATCAGTTTTCCAAGTTTTGTAGAAGTAATAGAGAAAACCAAATATGCTGAGGACAAAAAACCACTGAAAAACTGTGTCTATTAAATGTACAGTTCAAGTTAAGGAATATACTTTTTGTATCAAGTATTACAAAAAAAATATTAATATAAAACTTTAAACTTGCATTACTTAACTGTAGTTTTACAAATTATGACACTGAATGAAAAACAGATGGATTTTATTCTTAGTAGTAGTGTATTCTTTGTATTCCACAGCATGTCACTTAGCTATTGTGCCCAATACAGTTCTAGATATGTATCTTTTCATCATCAGTAGACATATGTTTACTTAAAGATCAAAGTTCTCAATTTCCACTTCTGATCCTGGACAATATAAACCTCTAGTATAATTTGGTGTGTTTTTCTCCCCAGTGGCTGACTAAAATAATAGTAATATTATCAGGTAAATATAAGATTATACAACATATATAGACAGGTATACAGAGTGAAGGTACAGTATTGCTTACATATAGATATTCACTCCACTATTTTCTTGTACATAAAGCCTGACATCTATCAGACTACTTACACAATTAGTACAAACTTTTTACACTCTGGTATTGTAAGCATTTGTTAACAGTTTGAAAAAAAACAAGAAACAAAAAAAGCAGCATCTGAAAACAAACTAAGTTAGGACTGGAATCTTTCAGTGTTTCAGAATCATTTAATACTTATACTTCAAAGGCCTTTTTTTGTAAATTGGAAATAACTGACATAATCTATAACTAAAATCAAATGACAAAATATCAGTTCTGTGTATTCCAAATGTTATCTTATCCATATCTCAAACCAAGTGTAAGTTATAATAAAAATAAAGGTTCTTGCGATTTCAACATAAACCAGTATGATGGTACCTTTCTCTATGAATACTAGTAATACTGTGCATGCGTTTCTGCTGTTTTGAAGATCTCAGGGAGCAAATCTATGGACTAAGTTTGTGGACAAAGTCTATGGGCAGTTACAGAAAGGAAATATGTGCAAACATAGTGAAGTGGGGAGGAAAAAAAAAAGGTAATGACCTACTTGCTCATATTGTTTCAAGGAATACTTGGGGCTTCTTGAGTTTGTTTTGTTCAAAGTTTCTAAAACGTGGAAAAAACTGCCCAGTTCAAGGTCTTAATTTTTTTCAGTCTGGAAACAAAAAAGGAGCTCAGTGATATTTTATAAACCACTGAAAGATATATTTTTTAAATGAAACCAAAACCCTAAACTCCACATTTACACACTGCAATAACAAATAATTTACTTATGACTGAAACAAATATATGCATGAACTTCCAACTGGAATATCTCCAGGCAATTCACAGAAATTAATCCTGATAACTGTATTAAGGAGATCTCATTAGAAACAATACAAAAGAAAATGCCACTTAAGGGATGAAGTAATTGAAAATGAAATGCTACTTAGTGTAGGAATACTTCAATGCTGATTTAATACAAAAATTATTTTCAATTACAAATATCTCCCTAACACCTTTTTTGAAAGATCCATTTATAAAATGAAAAAGTAAAGCACTCTGTAGCAACAAAGCAGCAGACGGGCAAATGAGTGCAACATTTGTATATCAGTTTATACACGTCAATCAATCCACTGCCTTCTCAAAGCATTTTAAGTATCATTATGGAGAAGTCTGTAGTTAGTGTACAACACAAAACATGCACTTCAACCCTAAACATACATGAAGATAGGAAACCTGCCTGGTTTTTAAAAAGCTACAACCACAGCATGTTATTTGTTGAATTAACCTCATTTCAGGAGCGGGAAGCATTACACATTTTTATTTTTAGAGTCAAGAATTTATTGGACCAATGGCATGACTGGGATAGACTTGGACACGTTTTTGAATGTACTATATTCTTGTTTGGGCCCTGAAACAATGAACTGCTTAAACCTGTGCCTGCCACTGCTCAGCATGACCAGAATAGGAAAGGTTAAGCACTTATCCTGCTGACATTTGCTTATTATCCATCCTATGGATTTCCAAGGGATAACTCCTAGGCACAGTCCTTCAAAAACCTTATGCTTATTTTACTTGTGCTAGTATTGGAGTGAAGTTGTAGTCCTAATGGTCTGGGCAACAAGTGAGGGGCAAGGATATTTTCAGTTTCATAGTTTGTAGGGTCATAAGGGACTTGAGCAGATCATCTAGTCCGACCCCCTGCCAAGGCAGGAAAGAATACTGGGGTCAAACGACCCCAGCAAGGTGATTGTCTAGCCTTGTCTTAAAGACCCCCAGGGTAGGAGCCAGCACCACTTCTCTTGGAAGTTGGTTCTAGATCCTAGCAGGGTGATATCTTTTACAGGGCCAACTGCAAGGCTGAGAGAGATTTTAGATAAGCTTTTGAGCACAAAGTACTCTTTTTTAGGTCACCTCCTCAGGGCATAGTGTATTCCTAAGAAAAGGTCACTCAAAGAAGAGTACTTTGTGCATAAAAGCTAGTCTAAAATCTCTCTTGATCATGCAGGCGGTCCAATAAAATATCATCCCACCAAAAATATCCTTGCTTCTCACCTGTTTCATTTGACATTTCACAGGAAATCATTCTACTTCTCTTTGCATAAAGGATATCAGGCAGGAACCAGACAAACCAGGTCGTGGACATCCAAAATATGGAACTTAGCATAAATATTGCTGGTAAGTGTTTTAGGTTCTTGAACCCCAGGAAGCGCCTGAAAGAAAATATTAAAAGGTATGCTTCTATTATAGGAAAATATATTTTTCTAATGATAATATACAATTCTCTTCTAAGCTACTGAAGAATCATTAAAAAACTTGACGCAGGCTCATACTGAGCACTTCCTCACATGCTCCGTGGCAGGGGTGGGGCATACTTTAATTAGCATGCCTCCAACAGCTGCTTTAATTAAAGCACCACAGTTTCTCACATATCAATATTCCTGCACTTCAAAATGGTGGCAGGGGCGCTTGAACTATAGCTCATTGAATGAGGTTTAATTCAAGTGTCCCTGCTGCCATTCTGAAGTGCAGAGATGCTAATACATGAGATGTGGGAGGCTGCTGGAGGACAGTAATTGCCATGCTCCAGCAGACTCGATTAATCTATTAATTGAGTCTGCTCCAATGCACTGCAATGACAGCACAGGAGCAGCCTCTGCACTTGTGTACAGACATCCACTGAGCTTCCATTTAAAATGAATTTGAAACTGCAGCTCAAAAAGATACTGTGGCCAAGCACACTGGTACATAACCACAATGATGTTCTATGATGGCAGGCTCTGTTCCATTCTAATGCGTGATGTCAAAATTAGGTTGGTTATTTTTATTGATGATGAATGTAACATTGTGTCAAGAAAATACAGATTGTACACAAGGGCAGTACCAGCATCATTTCAACAAACACTAGCTATAAGGCAAGTGACCTATAAGCTGGAAAATAATTTTGGCTGGGGCTGTGGAAGGAGTTCTGAGGGATCTTCTATTGGTGGTCTGAAAGCATACAGGGAAAAAGTTAGGCTAATTTGCATGTCCAAAAATATCAACAGATGAGGTAGGCATCATGAAGCAAGAACTCAGCCTGTGGTAGATCAGATCCTCAACAGTATTTTAATTTTAATGTAATTAAAATGTTCTGCTTTAATTTAAATATATTTAAAGACTTTTTCTGTAACATTTATGGTAAATAATGTTTTGAAAGGTATACCTTTCTTAACTTCTTTAATCATTCTGATAAAGAATTTTGATAAACATAAGGAAATTAGTTATTTTTAACCAGTTAACTTAAAAGCTAAACATGAACCTGTGAGGCGCTCTCAAGAGAATAGTGTACAAGATATATATATAAAAGCATTTGCAATATAAATACAGGCACAGAAAAGGTAAATGCACAAACCTTACAAACAGAGTCATCGCCAAAAACAGAATGACAAGCAGACTTCCCTTCAAAAGCCATGAATCAGAATTTAAGTCCAGGATATATCCTACAGCCCACACCAGTGTCAAGCAAGACACCAACATCAGGTATACCTATCAAAGGTGATTATTGTAGTGATAATGTATATAACATACTGTATTAAACAAAATGCCAAACATTGTAAAACAACAAAAATAATTTCAACAAATTATTGTGAGATCCAAAGTGGAAATACAATTCTCTGAGGAGATAACCACCATACTGCATTTTGTACCAAAGTTTCTTTCTCTAACAGCAGTCTCTTTCTTAAACATAATCAGGAACAGTATTAGGAAATACATGACTTAACTTCTTAAGTAAACTGTTCATCAGCTGAAATACGTTACTACTTCCAGTGGTTTCTCTTAAAATAACTGTATATCACCAGAAATGTGACTCTACTATTTTTCTTATGAATACCGGCTACACATAAAACAAATAAAAAGGATCTCTCCAGCTCCTTACCAACAACATCAGTGAAAAATGACCAAAAATCTTCCTTGAAGAAAGATAACAGAATTTCAACAAAATTTAACTCCACACTGTTCATTTCAGTGAAATGTGAATACAAACTTTTGAAACCATTTTTACAGAAACTGAATAAAGACTCTACAAAATCATTTGAGTTTTCTTCAGTGTGCAGTGATTTAAGTCTACAGAAGCAGTTAACTTCTTTTAGTTCAGCAGCTCACTAAAAATAAGGGTGCCTATAGATATGCTTGTTTGCCTTCTAAATTAAAACACGTCAGAGCAGACTATTAATTGAGTCTGCCCTGCATTCTACTTAGAACGCTCCAGCGTCACCTCACCATCACATGTATTAAGCCCTTGCACATTTTAAAATGGCCAAGGGGGATGCTTTATCCAAACCTCGTTGAATGAGCTTTAGATAACGCAACCCATGGCTGTTTTGAAATGCACAGGGCCTAAATACACATATTAATTAGAGCGGCTTTCAGGGGACCACTTTCATTAAAACTGCCCCCACCCCCAAACATATGTATAGGCAGCCTAAGAGCCTGACTCCAGGAAGTCCAACATTCACTTGCTATGTAAATCTGTTTATCTGAAAAATATTTACATACTGGCACAACAAGTCCTGGAGAACAAGTCTTATTAGAAATAAGAGTGCAGAACCATTATACAAGTATTCAGACAAGGAAGTGACCAACACTACTAAGGAAAGCTCCTTAAAAGCAGACTTATGCTCCCAGGGGGCACGTCTACATGTGTGAGTTAATGCGCAGCAGCCTATTTTATTGTGCATTATAGCGTCACATAAAAAACTGCAATCACACTAATGCGCAGGAAAATAGCCTACTTCACATTAAGTGTCACTTTAAAAATGCGCACTTTCGGTACTACACATTAGGGCAACCTAATGCAAATTTATTTAGTACCTCATATTGGAGGTACTAAATTTAATATGCATTAGGAAAAGTGTATTAATGAACATGTAGACACACCCAGGGAATAGGAAAGTCTGACTCCTTCAAGGACTCTTGCTGAATGCCTAGACTGCTAAGGCCCACTCAACAAGCATTTGTCATTTAAAAACTTAGGCCTCAGTGCCTAACACATGCCCAGCATCGGACCCATCTATTAAAAAATATCCGCTGTTATCTGTATATCACAAATCAGTTCCGTATGACTATACCTCATATTTTTCTAATGTCCTGAGTAATCTGGACTTTGTTTTGGTTCTCATTTTTTCTTCTTCAGTTAGCATATGGATAATTAAGTGATTCTGAGTCTGATGAGCAAGGTCAAGTGGTGTCTCTCCCTTAAAGAAAAAACAATATTATTTTTCTTAATATGTGTGTATTTAAATAACTGTCTTGAGAAAAGAGAAGCAAAGAAAAGAATAATTTATTAATACATTATTTTAGAGCTGATTTGTTTTGCCAATATTATTACAGAAGTACAACATGACTACGTCAATCACAGTTTCTCCTAGCTGTACATACTATTTTTCAGTGCTAACAAATCTGAATGAGAAGCTATACACTGTCTCCAAAGAAATACCACAACTTGAAGTTCTGGCAAAGTCAGATGTACAAAGTATGAGAGTGCCAAACAGAAAAGGCCAGGTAAGTGAAGTATAAAAAGGACAGTATTCTAGGACTCTTATATGATAATAAAAGATGAAATAGCTTGATCTATGGATCTTAATAACCACATAACATGCACAAATATTCAGTCTCAAAATTTATGCTTTGCAACATTTACTAAACTTACATGTCAATGCTAATTTAAACACGCATTATGACCAAGATTTTCAGAAGTGACTAGTGATTTCTGGTCTCCATCTTGGGACATCTTGAAGGGATTGGGTTTTGTAACAGGGGATCCTTGCTCTGTTACTAGGAGAACAAAACTTGCAAAGGCCCTTAGAAGTAGTAACTTTGTAGCCTGAGGGGGTAATTATTCAGGAAAAGGAAGTACAGAAGGGAAGCTGGACAAGAATGCCACCAGAGAGAAGCCCCCAGGAGGCAAACAGCAAAAAGGGAAAGAAAGACAGAGCACCTGCAATCACCACCAGCCCTGCCACAGGTGAACTGAACCTAAGCAGAGTCTCCAGCCCAGCTGGCAGGACTGAAGGGACTAATGAAAAATCCCTGTGCTCAGGCCAAGCAATAGGACTGGCTAGCTAAAAGGGGAGAGATTTACTTGTATAAGAGGCTGGTTCTCAGGTTAATAAGGTCATCCTACCCCTGGCTGGGGAAGGATGAGGTATTCTTTGGCAGGCTACTTTAGTGTGTGGCATCAAGGTAAAGTAAGCCCTGGCATGCAAGGGTGAAAAAGTCTCTTTCAATTTCTGAGCTGACCTAGAATGTGGATGATCTGCATTTGTACAGTTCTCTTGCTTTGTGAGTACTTGGCTGAGCTGTGCATTTTTTCCCTTGTGGTCAGGTTAGTAACAACTGGAAGACTGGGAGCCTCTCTGAGAGGAGGCTAGGAGGCTGTGTTGTGAGTGCCTTAAACTATGGAGAGGTTTTGTCCCATCCTAAAGCTAGAGGGACAGCAGTAGGGGAATGAGCACTGGGAGGGCACAGTGAGGCCAGGAAGCCAGAGAGAAGAGAATGGGCATTGTGAGGGCTGGGGAGGCTGAGAGACCAAGAGGGCTTAACCCCTGTGAGGCGAGAGAAGCAGAAGTTAGCTTGGCAAGAGCCCACTAGACAGAAGAGATGTGTGGGGCCAGGGTACCTAGATGGAACTTAAGCTGTGGTTTAAAGCCCCAGCAGGGCAGCTGCTGCTGAGAATCCAAGGCCAGAATAAGGGGGCCTGGGCTAAAACCAAAGCAAACAGCCCAAACCCCACAGGACCGATGCCTAGACAGATGAGACCTACTGAGCCAGGCAGCTCTAAGATTACAGCAGACTGACACCCATGAGACATGGCTGCAGCTATGGGGGATGCTGCAATTAAAACCCTAAGGCAACTTAACATCAGTTGGGCCAGTTTAACACCAGTAGCTCAGATTAGTTAAGCCCGCTAAAATTTTGCAATATTAATAAAGTAAGCTTGAATCAAGGCACCACAGTAAAAATACCATTCCAGGGCTCCGGATGCCTCCTACAGGACTATTTATTACATCCAGGTGTGGCAGGAAAGACATCAGGTGGTGGTATAGAGAAGCTGGAGTGAGGCAGGCTAGGCCAGCTACTAAGGGCACTGCTTCTGCCCCCCAGGACTAGGCCTGTCACAAGTTAGCAGATGTTCAGAACTTTCTGAAGCCAAGTCCCTTTAAGAGTCTCGCTAAGTATACAGAAACCACTAGCCACTCTTGAAAATACTGGCCTAGCTACCTAACCTCGACAGCACTCCTGTACAATAAGTAACATCATCCACAAATGATCAATAGGGAAACAAAGGCAGAAATCCTAATCCTGCAGGCCTGCCTGCAGTAAAAGTACATGGATACTCACTGAAGTAACACAGCAAAAATGTGTGCATCCAAACTGTAACACAAGAAGTTCCCATCTCAATTCTAGAAAAACTAAGCAAGAATGCCAGTACTGATGTCTATGCCATTCTGCCTTCTATTAAAAAGGACATCAAAGTTTTAATGGCTTTCAACAGCAGAGGACAAAGCCTTAGGATTAACTTCCCATGACTGCACCACATAGAATGAAGTGTAACGGGGAAAAATTAAAACTGTACCTTGCCATTTTTTATGTCTATGCTAGTTCCAGCCTCTAAGAGCAAATCTATAGCATCAACATTTCCTGCTATAACCGCCCAATGCAGTGCAGTATTCCTCTGGACTTTGTCTACAGCATTGAGAGAAGGATTAAACTGTAGAAGAAATCTCGTAGGTTCTGGTCTAGGAGAAAAAGAAAAACAAACACAAGTTACAAATCAATTGGGGGGGGGGACGAAAAAAAGGGAAGATATATTTTTTTCCCCCAAAAATCTTTAAAAAACTGAACACCACAACAGCAACATTGTGTTTCCATCATCATTTTATAGATGGGTGGAGAAAGACAGCCTGGTGAGGCTGCTCAGCAGTACATACTCTGTCAGCAGTAGAGCACAGATTTTAGTTCAGAACTGCTCAGTGCTTATTTCTGTATACTGTGCTGCCTCACTGTTGGTAAGCTAATGAGTTATGAGTGTAGTTTATAACTGTACCTTATGAACTGTGCACTAAGATTCTAGTTTTTCTTTTCTCTACCCACGTTACTTACTGGGGTTCATGCAGATGGCTTAAAGCTGCTATTAGTATCTGAAAACCAGCTGGCTGCAACATCAATGCACTCACACCAATACTTAGTACTTTCCCTACAGAAGGGAACTGGTTCCTTCCTTGTTTACTACAACCAACCTCACTCATTAATCTGTGAAATTTGGCATCTGCAGATGTACTAGAACTGGTACATTTATTTGTTATTTTAAAGGTACATTTTCATGAAAATTAGCCCCATGCCTTACATGGAAGCAGACAGGCTAATAATTATTTTAGTAATACCTGACACGTACCCAATTATTTTGAATGCTGATAGCATAAGAGGTGTCTGTCCGTTGACATCTGTTGAATCTACACTCTAGGCATAAAAAGATATATTCCGATTACTCAAGGGTTCAGGAAATAAAGATATCCTGTCAGACTCTCGGATGGTGGAAATAACCCTAAGAGAGTTAGAAGTGAGATCATTTACACGAGCTGAGAATCTACCACTCCGGTTAGCAGGAATCTCTTTGCTCTTTCCTAGTTCCTTTCAGCACATGCCAGTAGATTCAACAGGGATAATTTAAGACAAGGCTGTCCAACTGATGGTCCATAAGATGCATGTGGCATGTGAGGAGTTAATATCTTACCCAGCCATGGCTCCCTCCATCACTTCAGTTGCAATGGCAGTCTGAGCACCAGGGCTCTGTCCTCCTCCCATTGCTGCTATATTTCTGCCTTTGCCCCAGGAGGTGAAGCACTACAACAGCATGAGGACCTGAGGGTCAGTAAGGGGTGACACTGGGGTGGGGCTGTGCACTGCAGCAGGGGGGTGCAGAGTGGGGTGGGGAAGGAAGGATGGTGCTTGCAGCTATGGGAGAGAGCCCAGGGAGTGTTTATATGGCACACCTGGGATGTGGCCCCACAGGGCTTAGAACTTGGACAGCCCTGATTTAAAAGAACAGTCTTGATTCAGCCCTTTAGTCTTTCTAGATACTGCTGTTAATTAGAAACAGTCTTGCTTCTTCCTCCACATATATAGGTGGGTCAACTAAAACTACTAGTTCCTACTACTTGTGATTTTTATTTCACATTTTATTTCGCGTATGTAAATACATTACAAGACAGACTGAGTCCAAGGGAAATTTTTACCTCAATGAACTAAATGGGAAAAGCTTTATACTTATGTTCTGACATACACTATCTACAGCTACTCTAGAGGTAATAATTATTATTCTATTATAATGGGCTCTAGGATAGTGTGAATTATTTTCATTAGATTTTAAAATCTTAAAACAAAGCATTTTTTGAGAAGACAAAGACCCTGATGCTGCAAGCTGTCACCTACATGCATGCTTTTATTCAAATAATATTATTAAGGGTGAATCAAAGTAACAACATACTGTCAGGTCTACAATCTAAGTTTTCCAGGCAGTCAAGGTATCACTGCTAAGCTCATTGGTATACACTATATTTATCTGACTCTAATATGAGGTTCCCCTCCTCCGCTGTTTAACATGGGTGAAAGGGGGTGGAGAAAGCCCTCTTCTTAAAATTGAGTATGAGTGGGGAAGGGCACATGGCTGCTGTGGCTTGGGCAGCTCCAACCTGGGGATGGAGCTGAAGCCACAGTCACACTGCCTGCAACCCTACCCCAACCCCACTACTCTGCACCCCACCATCTCCCCCCTGCAGCCTTTGCTCTCTTGCCTGTCCCTCTCTTTCCCCTTCACCTTTACTGTGTGCTGGCAGGCTCCAGTCATGCTGCATCCTGGGGCACTGAGTACAGCCCCAGCCCAGCCCCACAGTAGTAGCACACAGCCTGCATGGTTGCTATGGGGGCTGGGCTGGAGGCCCTGAAGCTAAAACAGGGATGGAACCTCCTGGCCTGGAGCAAGATTGTGGGGGAGGGGCAGGAGCAGAAGCAAAGGGGGTGGGCCCAAGGCTGTAGAGGTGGCAGGGGGGTAGGTACATGTAAGGGGAAAACTTGACCTTCCCATGCCCCATACTTTTGCCCCCTGCCTAGGGCTAGGGGGTAGATTAAAGACAACCCCCAATAATTGGACTTTACACTTGGAAACTTATAACAAATTTTATACATTTTCCATGTACAGAATCTAATTATTGTGGGGGTTGTCTTAAATTCAGGGTTGTCTTAGATTTGAGTAAATATGGTAGTTATCCAAAAAGAGTTCTACCTGGCACATATTCTACAGTCTTGCTGTCGCCCTTAAATTGAGCATGCCACAGATACCAGAGGCATGACTGAATATATGGCTTTGAAAAATACTGAAAGATAGAGGCTCAGTTGAACCATTTTTAACAGAGGTATCAAACTCATTTAGGCTCATGAAACAGATGAATCGTATGAAGCAGAGGCTGATATAGGGGGAACAGAGGCTGTGCAGGGAGCAGGACCCTGCATGTGGGTCTCAGACCAGCTAGAACAGGTACCACACGCAGCAGAGACTTGGAGCTGCCAGAGTGGGTGCCAGGTGCAGCATGATTGCTGCTCTGGCTGGACTGCACTGATTGCAATGCCCATTTCAGCAGCTCCAGGATCTGCTCTGTCTCCAGTTTAGGTGTATTGCGGGGGGGCCCTGTGTGGGTCTGACCAGAGGCAGCACTGCGAGCTGGATGGCAGGGCTCCAGAGGCTGGATCCAGCCCATATGTTTGACATCCCTGAGTTAAAAACTTTCACTAATGATCAATACTTGCTTGAGTTAGAATACAGCAGGGGTGGGCAAAGTCTGGCCCATGGGCCAGATCCAGTCAGTAGTGGACTCAATTTCCCAGTGGCCCCTGCCTGTGTAGCTGGGGCTGCTTTTCATGGAGACCCTAGCAGCAGCTGTGCTGTGATAGTGCAGGTCCTGGGGTTCGGTGGAGGAGGAAACCAGCCCCAGCAGCAGTGTTAACCCCTTCCTGGTGTGGGTGCTGTCCTGCGCTGTGGGCAGGAGCAAGCCAGGCTCAGCTACTGCAACTTGTGTTGCCCCCTCCACCCAAGTCCGCCTCTCCCTGCTAGCAGGGTACATGGTAGGGTGCAGAGCTGCTCTGGAGCCTGGCTGGGATCTGCCACCATGACAATGAGGAGTTCAGAGCCAGGGTGGAGTTGAGATCTGCAGCCTGCATGCCTTGGGCAGGGGCATGTAGGCACCAGACTGCAGCTCTGCCCTCGCTCTGGACCACGCTGTCACCGCCATAAGATGCCATCTGGGCTCCGGGAGCAGCTCTACCCTGCCAGTACTGCCCCAGCCATGTGGGTAGGCCTCCTTGGAAATGGAATCTGGCTACCAGCTAGATCCACCATTTTGCCCACCCCTGGAATACAGTATTTCATTCTTAAATTAATGTGTGATGCCAAGTTATGTTTTCAGCAATTGAGTTTTTAAAGACCAAGTATAATTTATGTAGTACTCAGAACTGCAAAATGCTGTACAGGATTATTTAATACCTTTGATTTCAACAGATATAAACAGGAAGTTTTAAAACAAACAAACAAGAAAAGTTATTAAGCAGCTAAAATTAGATCATAACTTGTTCAAGGCAAGCCTGACATTTTCATTTAAAAACAAAACAACAGACATCAGCTACAAAAATAAATACATGTGTATGTATAATATATAATTAGTAGATAGAAGCCCTGCTCTTATTCAAAGCAGCATGTCCTACCATAGTTCCTGCTCAATTCTGTCCTGTTTCTGCTTTTCTTTTTTGCTCTTCTGTATCTGCATGTGTGTGCACATGCATGCGCACACACGAGGATATGCAGTGTGCACAGTAAATAGAAAACTTACCTGCCCTTTCGATATGAGATAAGCTATTATAGGCATATGCTGAAAGAGCACTGCTAAATGAATGCTACTGAATCCTTCTCCATCAATGAGGCTGGGATCTGCTCCACATTTTAACAACAGTATGACCATAGATAAGTGACCTTGTCTGTAAAGAGATATGAAATCGTTGTTAGAAACCTTAATAAGTACAGATGGTTATGAATGCATTTTTTACAAATTTATATTAAAATCATCTTTGAAATGATTAACCATCAAATAACTTGGAAAACCTTGGAGTGAGCCTGAGGTTCATAAAGTGAACCTTCATCATTTTAACTTTGACTATATTCTAAAAGTACACTTAACTAAGGAACAAACTTAACTTTTGGGGAGAAGTCTGAAATGTCTCCTAAGAATTTACTTTGCTGGAGGTATAGGAACCAGCATTTTCTTTTCTACTGTTATCTTTGTAAAATAAACAAATAAACCTCCACTGTTTAATTCAATGATCTGTATATCTCTGTTTTTAAAAATTAATTAATATTGCATTGTCATTAACATACTTGTTGCATCTATGGAAAATTTAAGTTTGGGAATTTAAAGCAGATTCCTATATGGGAGGGCAGAGTTGAGGACAAACATACACATGAAAGCTACCATCCTATTTGTATCTCCATAAAACAAATATAAATACTAACTAAATTTAAGATTTCACAGACATTAGGGCTGCTAGCATCTATACAAAAATGCACCAACAAATTAACTTTTAGTAGCACCTTACCTAATGGCCCAATGAAGCGGAGTAGAATTTAAATCTCCACCTAGCTGATCCACTACTGAACCTTTGGAAATATAAAACCTGTATAATAGCAATAAAATAAGACAAATGAGAAAGAGAGGGAAAAACAAGAGAAAAGACTGTTCTAGTAGTTACTTTTTTTGTTATAAAGATACTTTCACATGGAAGATGCATAGTTAGGAATATTTTACTATAATGAGACCAACTGGCGGCTACAGGAATGGTGCTTCGAGGAGGGCTTTGGCTTCCTCAGCCATGACTGGCACATCATGACAAGAGACATGCTAGGATGGGATGGGCTCCACCTTTCCCCTAAAGGTAAACATGTGTTCTCTTCTAGGTTGGCAGACCTCCTCCGGCGGGCTTTAAACTAGGCTCATCGGGGAAAGGGGAAGATGAGGGCGGAGGAAACATCAGACTGCCAGACCAAACAGCACCCACAACTACAGCCCAGCCCAGACCAACGAGCGAAGTGAATACACAGGTAAGAGATAGGGGCCAGGGTAACACTGGG